>NW_024063187.1:0-697816 GCF_006381635.1 Hibiscus syriacus | reverse complement strand
ATCTCAGTCATCTTAGAGGGCGCGAGACTCTTAGGGTTATTGGAGAGCATTGTCAGGCCGGTCTAGTAGGCCCGAGCATCATACGGGTCGAGGAAGTGGTAGGTTGGATTAACGTAGGAGGATGTTGGTTACCACATCAATAGCGAGTTACGGGGGTTCATCGAGGGCTCAAGCTCAGCCTACTTGTTCAGTTTATGGTTGGAGGCATGCAGGGGTTTGCCATCAAGGGTCTAGGGGCTGTTATCATTTTGGTTTCTTGGACAATTTTATCAGAGATTGCCTAAAGGCTTGGGATATGGCACCAGCTTTGACTCAGAGATCAGTATCATCGGTCCCCAAAGAGGTAGAAGTTCTACATTGGGTTAGATAGGTAGGGATGCAGGCCGATCTGGGGCCAATATTGAGTCCGAAGTTACCAGTCGTCAGTATGCAGTCCGAGCCCAGGAGGATTACGATGCCACTAATGTAATTTTAGGTACCTTTACAGTGTTTTATCTTTTAGTTACTACATTAATTGACCCATGATCTACCTATCCCTATATCTGTTATGACCTAGTTCAAGAGAGAAAAATCCCAGTTAAAAATCTTAAGATAGGGGTTAGAGTGTCTATCCCTTTAAGATTAGATGTTATTATAGGCAAGGTCCATCGCAGATGTTCGGTTGAAATTCAAGGTGAAACTTTCCCCACCGATCTTATGGAGTTACCATTAAGAGAGCTTGATTTGATTTTGGGTATGAACTGGTTGTCAGAGCACGATGTAAGTTTGAGGTGTAAGCTTTGACGGCTCAAACTTAGGAAAGATGATAGGATAATAATAATGATGTTTAGTGAGAAGCCCAAGGGTGCAAGGGTTGTGTCAGCCCTTAAGAAGTAAAAGATGTTAAATCAGGGTTATAAAGCCTTTTTTGCCTATATAGTCAACCTCATAGTTACAATTTCGAGGATTGAGGACATATGAACCATCAGAGAATTCCTATATGTGTTTTTTGGAGGAGTTGGTAAGGTTACCATCGGATCGATAGTTAGAGTTTGACATTAAGGTAATGTCAGGGTCCGCTTCAGTGTCCATTGCTCCTTATCACATGGCACCGATGGAACTAAAGAAGTTGAAAGTTCAAATTCAATAGTTGCTTGAGAATGGTTTATTCAGCCAAATATTTCTCCTTGGAGAGTGTCGTTTCTTTTTGCTAAGAAGAAGGACATGTCGATAATTTTATGCATCAATTAACTTTAAATGAACAAGTTAACCATCAAGAACCATTATCTCTTACCCATAATTGATGACCTCTTTGACCAACTCAAGGGGGCATGTGTTTTCTCCAAGATAAACCTGATATTTAAATATTATCAGTTAAAGGTTAAAGAAGCATATATAGCAAAGACAACATTCGGGAATAGATACAACCACCATAAGTTCCTTGTAATGTTATTTGGACTCATCAATGTCCCGACGACATTTATGGACCTCATTAGCCGATTTTTCCAACCATACTTGGATTAGTTCGTGGTAGTATTCATTGACGATATTCTGGTATAATCTAGGTCAGAGAATGAGTACGACCGAAATCTCTGAATAGTTCTTTAGACCCTTCAAAACCGTCAGTTGTTTGCCAAGTTTGGAAAGTACGAGTTCTGGTTGTCTAAGTCTCATTTCTGGGACATGTAGTGGCAACAGATGGCATTCGAATTGATCTTCGTAAGATTCGAGTGGTCCTTGAATGGGAGCCGCAAAAAAGTGTAATCGAGGTTCTCAGTTTCTTAGGTTCCACGGGCTATTATCATCGTTTCGTAAAGGGTTTTTCGATGATAGCGGCCCCAATGACTAAGTTGCTTAAAAAAGGAAAAACAGTAGTGTAGTATCTAGCAGTTGAAAACTCTTTTGACCCAAGCCCCAGACTTAACCCAGCCTGAGTCGGGAAAAGAGTTCACCATGTATTAGATCAACGTTTGGAATTTGTTTCCTTACACAGGTTAGTCAAGGACCAGTCCGAAGACCTATTTTTCAAGCAGTGATCCAATTCAGACTAGTGCAGAGTACATCCTGAGTTCATCATTATAGGGCATGTATATTTGTAAACCCTATTTTCTATATTCAAGTCGTAACTTATTTTAACGATGGTTTGTATTAATTGAATTGTTATTTTTGGGAGCTCCTGAATTGTAAATTATTTTTATTTAAATTGTGGTTGATTTATCTTAGTATGAGTATTTAGAAATGATCATTTCATATTGGAAAATTTAAGAAAAATTATGGTTAGCCACTCCGGTGGTTCCTTATGGCATTCAGATCGGTCAAATGATGGTCAATGAAAGAGTTGGGATAGTTCTAAAAGGCTAAGAACAAGGACAAGTTAGTGCTTGGTTGATTCTTGAAGAAACATAAATAACTTCTCTCTACCACATGTAGGTCATAAATACATGATTTTCTTGTTTGTTGTGTTCATAGGTGTGAAATGGGTCTTGATGGGTTTTGATGGTAGCATGCATATTTTTTTTCTTTGTTGGGTTGAAATGACCCATTATGATGCTAATAAACTTCATAAGACTTAACCATCTTTTGGTAGCCTTAGAAGGGCTTGTGAGGGACTTTAGGAAGCCACTTTCGTGCTAAAACAAGGTATTTTCGAGAAGGGTATCAATACTCGAAGAACAATATCGATACTTCCCTTCGTATAACCTTAAGAAGAATGGATTTTAGGCTAGTAGTATCGATACTCATTCAATGAGTATCGATACTTCAAGTTGGGTATCGATACTCGATGGGTAGCATCGATACCGTGATCAATTTACAAAATCTAGTAGCCATTTTTTGTATCGATATTCATGAGAATATCGATACCATGGGAAGGGTATCGATACTCCCCATCGAGGTATCGATACTAGGAATTATTTTGAAACATCAAAGCTGATTTTAGTATCGATACTCGGGTATCGATATCGCAAGGCCAGTATCAATACTGATAGGCCCAGTATCGGTACTATCGTCCTATTTTGAGCAGAAAATCTTGCTAAGTTTGTAAGCTTGAAAAGGGGGTTACGAGGACATCAAGGTTCTTAAATAAAACTACAAGTGAGAATGTTATTCAAAATCATTTAGAACAACAACATCAATTTATATGCCATAAAACTAGCATTTGTTTGACACTCGGGAAAAAACGAGGACACTTGGGTCACTTGAGTATATGCATGTGCTATTCGAATATATGAGCAGAGATATCCGAATTTTCTCCCCAATGCTAAAGCACTTTCGTATCGATGCGAACGCACTTTTGAATCAGTGCTGGGGCACTTTCGTGATTAAATGGCGAGCCCATATTATGCTTTCATCTGGCGTATTGCTTTATGATATTATGCTATGATCTATGTTTGATGCATTACGTTGCAGCATGACTTAACTTGCTAAGCATTCGTAGTTAATGAATACATGTAGTATAGTGGAGTGGTTTATATGGCACTGACCTTGTAGCTCAGATTTCGAAATTATTTTTGTTCACAGGTTAGTAGGTGTTGGAATCGGGTGCTTATCGCCAAACAGTTAGATTTCCATATATCAGTAGTTACAGAGTATGTCTTGATTTTTCTTAGTGGGCATGTATTTCATAGACCCTTTTGTAATTGAGTCATAACTTTGGATTATTTGTATTAGTTTGGGAGCTCCCCGGTTTTATAAACTTAACTATCTTATTTTGTTTTATGTGATGAATTATGATTTAGATAATGAAACGTTTTTAAGAAAAATTTTGGGTTAACCACTTCGGTGGTCCCGTGTAATACATTAACCCACCGAGTTTCAATTTAATCAGATTTGGGTGTTACAAACTAATTAAAACATTTCTATAATAATATATAAAACATGTATATTTGTATAAAAATATTTCGTATAAAATCATTTATAAAATAAATAAGATTTATCCAAATCCTTCTCATATAAAAGTAACTTGCAATTTAACTTTTCGTCTATAAATCGGTCAGCGTCTATAAATCGGTCAGTGTGAAATAAAGTTTTACAAATAAAACTTTACTTTAAAACATAAAAATCAAATATGTATTTTTTTCCTGTACTATTCCTTTTCAATTCATTTTATAGCTCAGTGTATAATTATGAGAATATATGGTACGTGAGTCAATAAACTTGTATTTTGTACAGTGTCCAATATAATTGCCTGTAATTGTATGACACATCTGTAATTACACCATAGATGCCTTGTAACTGTATGTCACATTTAGTGCCTTGTAAATGTACATGTACTGTAGAACAAACAACAATGTACCTATGATCTCGAATATATAAATGTATTCGATAACTATTTTGTACACGAAGGTACCTTTGTATGATCGATCAATAACACTCCACCTCATAGCATGCCAATTGTACTACTAACTCTCAAGTCACATACATTAGGTTGTTATTAAAATCATATATCATTTTGCATATAAAAACATTCATATATTCGAATGTAATAAAAATGTCATAAACATTGTATTGGGCAGTTCATACCCAAAAAATTCAAATATCATGTAATAAATTCCACATAAAATGTATTGGATAATTCATACCCAAAATTATTTAAAAACTATTTTAATAAATCAATATAAAATATATCATAAAATAATTCAAATCATTTTCATTTGAAACCATTCGAGACTGACTTATTGCAAATCATCTTCATATCATATATAAAATAAGTAAGATGCATTCACGATTCCTCACTAGTGAACTTTATTGCTACTATTGCTTTCACTCTTGAACTTTGTCTTGTTCTTTTAACTCACTTGATCTTGATTTTGATCACGATCTACACGATCATCTTTTTCCCGACATATACAATTTCAAACTTATGTCAGTACTTTAACTAACATAATAGGTTTGTATTCGTATAAAATTCTAAAAAAATACAATAATACATATTGAATACTAATTTTCTTTCTCTTAATCGAAACAAACTTTAACTTTTTCGAATTAACCTTTCAAGTACCTCTAATAATCCTTTATCACTATAATTCACTTGTCTTTTCAATACTTCACATTTATCCACCAATAATCATTTCTTTAAATTCTAACCCAACATTTTGAAATATTCCAAAATGGTCATTTGCTATTGACTTTACTTCGGTATCCATCACCATATTCAATAATTTTCACAATACTTTCAAACTAGTACCACAACATTACATTTTTACCATTTCACCCCTAACTTTGCCAAGACTTACGAATTGGTCCCTACAATTTATACTTTTCAAGTTAACCCAATTGAATATCCCATTATTCTAACAATAAATTTCAGCATAGTATATCAACTTTCCAACATTTGCAATTTAATCCTTCAATTTCTCAAGTTATGTAAAATGATCCATATAACTCAACCAAGTTCAAAATTGGTCCCAACAACTTTCCAAAGCACATAAAATCATTCCTATATTCATTCTAATCCCTTAGAAAATTTTTGTATATTTTTCCCAATAATCCTTAATATGGCCGAATATTAGGGAGATTATTTCTAATGATCTCCAATTTGATTCAAGCATAAATTCATAACCTATACATCATTTCTATTCAATTCCAATTATTTCCATAACAAAACTAATCAAATTTAACAGTTTCCCTTAAAATAAAAGAGTTGGCAAATGCTTCTTTACGCTTTCTAATGATTTTCAATCCAATTTCATGCTTGTATATGATTCCATAACACTCCGAACATCAAAATCTAACCTTATTTCCGTGAATTCCAACTTCCCCTTCATCCTCCAAAATCACCAATTCAAAACTTCAAGCAAGGAAACAATTAAATTCTTACACCAAATGAAAGAGAATTCAAGGTAAAATATTTTTCTATTTCACAACTTAGTCCAAAAACAAACTAAAATTGCTTGAAAACGAAAAAGAAATTTTTTACTCACCTTGAAAACCCACGGCAATAACATTGGAGAAGAGAAAAGTTTCTTGAGAATTCTCCACAAAATTAATGTACACATGGCTTATAATCTAATTTAAAATGAATTTTAAATTCATTTTAGTCCAAATGTCCTTTTTATCCTTAATCAATCAAGATATTTACCACTTTGCCATTCTTTTATCACCATTCTTACATCATCAAATGAATATAAAAATCATATTTATTGATTTCCATCTTTTCCTTTGCACTTTTCCAAAAATTTCAATTCAGTCACTTTAATTCAACTATTCACCTTAACATGAAAATTTCACTTAATTCCACTGATCCACATCAAATGCTATTGATTAAAAATATGAATATAATATTTCTAACCCCATACTATCATGCTTCAAATTTTCCTTAACTTCCGATTTGATCAGATTATCTGAATATTTTACCGAAATTTATCACTTCATAGTTTTTCACACAACATCCGGATCAAAATCTGAATTCTATAAAAACTCCATTTTAAAAAAATAAACTATTCATCTATTGAATAAAAATTCTTTTTGGGATAATTACAACTTTGCTCCTTGAAATTTTCCCAAATTTCTACTTTGGCCACGAAACTTTCAAAATTTAACTTTTGGTCACTTGTCGAAATTTTGGGTATTACAAAAAAATTCATTAACATAAAAAAAAGTCAAGCAACGACTAGTTTTGTTATTTGGTGGGGCTCGAAACCCTATCTAAACCGAACATTGACCTAATTTTAACTCGATAATTGAGTTAAAATGCATAAAAATATTAAAATAACTTATTAAATTGGTTTTCAATTTATTTCAATTAAATTATGAATTATTAATGAGTTAATTGCATCATATGTCTCTGATCTATGATCCTTCATATTAGTCCCTAAACTTGTAAAGATTTCAATTTCATCCTTAAATTATGACTATTATTTTAGATTACTCCTTAAACTTTTGAACATTTCATTTTCATCTGCAAGCTATGTTCTTCATCCTAAATTTGTCCCCAAAATTTTTGAATATTTCAATTTTATCCTAAATTATTTGTATATACTAATCACATATCTTGTTAATAAAATCATTAGGCAAGTTATATATTATATGTTTGAAAAAAATTAGGTTAAACTATGGTTGAAATGAATTACATATTTGGATGACTTTGGGGATGAAATTGAAATATTTAAAAGTTTAGGGACCAATTTAGAATGAGATTCATAGTTTAAGGATGAAATTGGAATATTTAAAAGTTTAATGACTAATTTGAAATAAGAGTTATGGTTTAGGGATATATTATACAATTTATTATAATTTAATATTTTAATTTGGAACTACTAAAATAACTTTCTAAAACTATTAAATTAATTTACAAATTATTTTAATTCTTGTGTATATGAAAAAATATAGTTATTTAAATTTAATATAAAATTGACTTATTTTTATACTACACAAATAACTTATTTTTATAATATAAAGATATCTATATATAAAATAACTTTCTAAATCTATTAAATTAATTTACAAATTATTTTAATTCTTGTGTATATGAAAAAAATATAGTTAGTTAAATTTAATATAAAATTGACTTTTTTTATACTACACAAATAACTTATTTTTATAATATAAAGGTATATATTTTCATTTAAAATTTAAAATTAAAATATTATCGATGATATAATAATATAATATCATTTATAAATATATTTAGAATAATATTTATTCAAACATAAATAATATATTATTATTACTTTTAAGTGTAACAAAAATATTATATTTATAATTAAATTTAAGTATCTAATTTAAATTTTAAATAGATAATAAAATTTATAATTAAAAATTCTATTTTTATAATTAAATAGATCGTACCTTAAACTTTTCAATTTGGATCAATAAAAAATATAAAAAACTTTAACATATCATATAAGTCGAGTTTGAATTAAATTATAATCCGTAAATGATAATTGAATATGAATGAAATTGAACATATATGATAAAAAAAATACACATTTTTTACAAAAATATATCAATAATTTTATATATACTTGATTTGACTTATACCCAACTCAACTTGAATTGACGTAAAGATCCAAAGTTGACGTAAAGATCCAAAGTTAACCTAAACCGAAAATAATTGATTAGATTTTGATCCGACCCGAAAATCAACCGATCTACTTTAATTCGACATGAACTCAATCGATCCGATATTTACTCGACTCGATACCCGACCCGACTTGACTTACTATACAGCCGAATAAACCGAAACCCGACCCGACCTAACTTACTATAGAGCCGAATAAATCAAAACCCGAAATGACCCGAACCCAACCCGACTTACTATGGACACAAATAAAACCGAAATCAAAATGAATTGACCCGAACCTGACTCAAATTAAATATAAACCGAAATGGCCCGAACCGAAATCATCTGAATGACCCGTTTACCACCTATATTTAACGGTGGCTAAAAAATTGCTAAACCAGACTATAACAGATCGTTTTTTCTTCTCGATTAGTTTCACGTGGCTGCTAGATATTTAAATCTCCTTTTTCCTATATAATTTTCCATTATATATAATTATTATTATCTAAATTCTCTTCCACATAAATGGTATAACGAACCTTTTTTTCTCAAATAATAAACGTGCAAGAAAACCAAAATTAAACAAAATAATCTCTAGTTTTTATTATTCTTTATTTAAGGGTTTGTTTGATTATTAATTGAAAATTTTAATTAATAGGAAATTACAATTTTTAATAGTTTAATTGTTTTAATGTGTTTCGTAACAAATATTAAAGCCATTTAATTGAAGTTTATCAATAAAAATATTGAAAAGGATAAATAGATTAAGGATAGACATGATAAATTTGAACCGAATCCAATCACTCAAATCAATTTATTCGATCCGAGACCTAATATTAACCGAAAAATGATGACCTAAATTTATAATTCAAACTAATTTATCTAAACTTTGTTCATGTAATGCTTGAGAGAATTCATGTGATATAGTGCCTGCTAATGCAAGCCATAAAAACAAATACTGAATATAATCATCTTTGATTATTACGTGCTACAACCGAACAAAAGTATGGGGAAATGAATAATAAGAAATTAATGGCGATAACCTTTTGAAGTACAATTTTTTTTATTTAAATAAGCATATAATTTATATTGTATATTATTTATAACCTTTAATAAATTTTTTTATAGTTTAAAGTAAATACAAGACAATATATGTTCATGATAATATCTCTTTTAGTTTAGACAACACACGCACCTTACAAACGTAATTGCTTAAACCTTTAATCTTAAATCTACAATATGCTACTTTTTTTTTATTAATATAATATGGTACTTAAGCACACATAACATATGATCCTATTAATGTTATAACAATAAATAACAATCAGTTAAAACTACAATCAAGTTTTCGAGTCAAAGTTTTGAAAAGTACAAGGAATTAATTGGTCTGATGTTGCCAATTTTTTGAATTGGGACTTGGGAAGAGAAATAATTCTAGAAAATGACTACTTTTGCAGACATAAGAAGGATCAAAGGGGGCTACAACTTTCCATATATTCCATTTGCTTACTTTGTTTTCTGTCTTCTGATAATTGTGATTGGTAGGTCCTTTGATTTTGAAACCTCTATGTTCAATTCCCCAATTTTCATCCACTCCCTCCTTTTCTAAATCGAATCTCTATTTGTTCCTTTGAACATACAAAATTGCCATGCTAACTAAACAATATGGGAAATCACGTATTATTAATATTCTTTTTTGAAAAAAATAAAATATATATATTGTATATTTATATGAGATAACATCCACTCCAACAATATAAAAAAAAGAATTTTACACTAATTTAGAATCATTCAATGAACGTAAACTGATAAACGAGATAATCCACTATTTTTTCATAAGAATCTCCTCTTTTTCAACTTTTAATGTCATCAATTCTGTTCATCCAATAAAATCTTAAATCAATGCAAAATTTTAAAAAAAATAACAGTAGTAACTACATGATAAAAGGGGCAAATGAAGAAGTGGTCCTAAATCAGAATGATAAGATTTAAAGATTGGGATTATAGTTGAGGGTTTTTAGAGGGAAGACAATTTCAAAAATAAAAGATGAAATCTGGGAAACCCAGTCGTCCATAGGACCACACCCTAGCTGTATCCTTTGATCACTTGGGTCATCGTTTTCCTTAACTCCCCATATCTACATCCAACTCACTAACTTAATGGCTCAACCCCACATCTACAACCAAGTCCAACTCACTAACTTAAAAGGCTCAACCACATGTCTACATCCAACTCACTTTTGGTCCAGTTCCTAATTGATGTAATTATCAGTTAGCAAAATATCCGAGTGAATGATTACTATTGCAATCCATAGCTGAGTCGAAACGCTTTCACAGATTTGTTCCTAAACCCAGAAGCAAGGTTAATCATGCAACTAAAGATCAAAAATCTAAAAGCTTGCTTCAACAGTTAACTAGTAACAAATAACCATGGAGTTATACAGTAAATCAAATGGGGTAACACCACTACTTGCAAAACTTAAATCAGCCATGGCAGACAAGCATGAGGCTCACTTTCTTCAAAATCAAGCGTCTTATGGTTACTAAAGCACTCCCACCTCCACTTACTCATACCTATCTCAATAAATGGAATCAATATAAAATACACTCAACAGATCTACAATGGGATTTGCAAACTGAAGCTAGAAAGCATATTTGCTAGGAATAAATGAAGCAGGCATTGGTTATGGCATTTGCAAACTGCAGCTAGAAAGAACTGCAAAATCAAAATCGGTCACAACTGGAGTTTTTTTCTCCTGCACCAACATTTCGGTAATACAAACAAAGACCAAAGAAGCATCAAGGCCATGAGCCACTAAAACTGCAAAATTTATTTGGCCGTAAGGAAACCTTGAATCAAAAACTAAACTGAAATCCCGATCTATTCAGTTGTTTTAACTATACCAAGCCAAACTAAATTCTCACAATCTCTCAATCATACATCCAGTCAGATACAACAGATAAAGCTCCGACAGAGCATCAAACTAGACATTCAAACCCAAAATCTTTATAATGTAAAGCATGTAGTTGAAACAACTTTGGGCAAATTCTAATCAGAGCCAAATTATATATAAAAACAGAAAACCAATCAAATGCAACTCAACATTCATTAAAACCAAAAACCATCCAGTAAATCAAGAACAGTAGCACATATATAGTCTTTCTAGAACTCCTCATGCTGCTGCTAAAATAAAGTCATTTTAAACACAGCAAAAAGGTAACCAGATTGGGAGCATACAAAACTCTTCCTCCAATCGTCGCAACCGGATCAGATTTAGTCGCCCTTCTTCCTGAAAGAGCAGCCTTCAGTGAGCCTAGCTCTACCACCGGTTGGCTGGCATAGAACCGTCTGGCAGTTTCCACACACCACAACAGTTTGGGAGTGGCTAAATACGGTCGTTCTACAATTACCCAAAAAAAAACAGATTAAAATCAAATGTTCCATAACTAAATCCCACCTAAAACTTATTCAAAAAAAAAAAATTGGAGTTTAAACAAATATTTTCATAAAATAATATCGTAAACATACATGTTGAAGCAGCCTTGACATTTGACATCCTTCGAGAGAGCAAGGAAAAAGGAGAACCAAGTTAATCCGCCATATAGAACAAATCATGATATGAAACAAGGAGAGAAAAGGCTGAACATATTACCATGAAGAAGGAATTGGGTGACTGAACGAGACGCTTGAGCTTGTGCTTCTTCTTCTCGAGCTCGGCTGGAGGGTTCAACAGATCGACATCGTTTTGAAGAACCTAAAACCACACCAATATAACAACATAAAAAATTAATAAAGCGTATTCCGATATTACTGATTAAAAAAAGCCAGAAAATAAAGTTAAGAGAATAGATGAAAATGGCCAAAATGAAGATGAAGGGAAATTTACCATGTTTGCAGTTTGCGGAATGAAAGCTTGAAGGTCGACAGCAGCGCTGAGTGAAGGATTTTAGGTTAGGGTTTGGGATTTGGATTTTGGGCCTCCCGTGGGCTTTGAGATGCCAATTACGTGGATTCATCTACTTAATCAATATGTATTGTTATTTTAAATTGATGTAATTTTTTATTTTTATTAAAATCAGTCTATTAAACATTTTGTAGGCTGCCATTTTTTTATGCCTTAATAAATTAACTTAATCAATATGTATTGTTATTTTAAATTGATGTAATTTTTTATTTTTATTAATTTTTAATTTTTAAATTTAGATTTATATTGATTCTTTATTATATCATGATAATTTTAAATTTTGAGATATTTTAAAATAATTCAACCTTATATTCTTTAGAAAGATTATGAGAATCTTATTATAACTCATTGTATATGATTGAGCTTGTAATAGCCGAATTGAGATGTTGAACTTAATTGTGCACAGAAATTAATATATATATATATATATATATATATATATATATATATATATATATATATATATATATATATATATTCTCTATCATTTAACATTAAATGCTTATATCTTTGACATTCCTGATGCTCGACCTCAAGGAATAACAATAAATTTCTTTATCACGATCGCTTGGTTCGTTCCTCAATTCTATTTTAAACATGCTAAAAATGAGAACCTCTCCCCTCTTACTCTCACTCTAAACAAATTATTGTAAAACTCTTCTCTCTTGCGTGTTGTATACACCCCTCTTCAATTACGAGATGGATGATGATTCTTCTACGTTCAACGAGCACCACTAATGATGGGCAACATTAATTTAATTTATAAAATTTAAAGTTCTAAAGGGCTCAACGTATAATTATAAATTAGTTAAAAAAATAAAAAGTAAATTATTTAAAATAAAAGGTAAACTATACTAGTGACCACCTAACTATTGCCCCTTTTCATTTTGACCATTATTTTCGAAATTGTATCAATCAAGTCACTCAACTATTTAAATGCATTCAATTAAACCACTTTTCGTTAATATTTAATGAAGAAGCTCATGCAACAGTTAAAATATTTGGTATAATTACACATTTGGTCACTATTACTTATATATTCTATCAATTTGGTCCTAATTTTAATAAAGTTAAAATAAAATAAAATAAAGAATTGATTTTATTCTACCATATATAATAATGATATATACATGGAGTATTATTTAGCCATCAACCTCGTCTTTGTCGTTATCAATTCAAGCACTATAACTTTCAACATATAAATATTGACTCAACAACAGTTTTTATATTTACTTTAATGTAATATGTCCATTATGTACTTTATAAAATTATTAGAAATTATACCGTCATAAAACAATGAATTATGATAATAAAAAAAATGAAGTACATAATAATAAAAAAAGTTATCATTATAAATAATTTAATTTTCTAGATTCTAGGATACGGTCAAATGGTTGAGAGTTATCTTATAACATATATCATATTGTACTTACTCCAAATTAATAAGAATTTTTAAAGTTTTTTTCTTATCACATGTAAAGAAAGCTTCTCAACTAAAAAAAGATTAATGATGTATTTAATCAGTTAAACATCACTTTGGTTCTATTAGGTTATCTAATTATTTGTTTTTCAAAATCTTCACTAATGTTAGGTTTTGATTTCATTTTGATCATCTACTGTTAAAAACTAAAAGAACTATTTACTTGACATTTTTTTTTCAATGATGATGTATCATTACCTTATGATGACATGTTAACATCACTGTTAATTTTTTAACGATTGTTGATCAAAACAAAACCAAAAACGCAATGTTAGTGATGATTTTGAAAAAAAAACAAATAGTTTGGTGATTAAAACGAACCACACAAATAATTAGTTGACAAAATATCTAATTTACCCAATATTTTATTCAACTTCAATTTTTACTGCAATTCTTTTTGTAAATTCTATCCTAAAATCAATTCTTTAATTTTTTTATACTCTAATCAATACTTTATTCTCAAAATAATTTTATAAAAAATATAATTATAAATATATCTAATAATTTTATATAATATTTAATTTTAATAAATTAAAATTAGGACCAAATTGATAGTGACCAAATGTGTAATTATACCAAATATTTTAACTACCACATTAGTTTCTCTGTTAAATATTAACGGCAGGTGGCTTAATTGAATACATTTAAATAGTTGAGTGACATAATTAATAAAATTTAAAAAATGATGGTCAAAATGAAAATGGACAATAATTAGGTGTCAGTGGTATAATTTACCCTTTATTTTAAATAATTTACCTTTAATTTTTTAACTAATTTATAATTATACGTTGAGTCTTTTAAAATTTAAATTTTTATAAATTAAATTAATTCCATCTTTAGTAGTGCTCATCAATAGCGTTGTAGAATTTTCTCAAGATGAAATATACAACATTGTGTGTATCACAAGTTACTTATCTCATATCCTAATTTGTCGATTTGCTGTAATAATTTTCAACAATAAAAAATATTTTATAAATCATGTAATAATTAAATTTTTTCATGTGTTAATACTTATGTAATTAAATTGTAAAGTTTTATAATTTTATGTGTTATGTTTGAATATTTTAAATGAAGATGTTAAATTGCCTAATAAAATAGTTATTTTATATACTAAAATGAGTTAATTATGATTTTTTTTTTTAAATGTATTGTTTAATGAGTAATTTATATCATGAGGTGGCATTTGACAAAGAGAACCTAAATTTCATATTTGTAAATAGGGGTGAGTGTTTGATTGAGTCGAGTCGAGTCAAAAAATTTCGAGTTATTCTAGTTGACGGGTCCTATTTTACAACTCGAATTGACTTGAAATTTTTTCGAGTAGAGTCGAATTTAAATGATTTTTTGAGTCGAGTTATTTTTTCGAGTTTATGTTTAAATTTAATTATATAATATTAAAATATTATTTGATTCCAATTTAAATGATTTTTTATAACCATATAAATACATGTGTATTTCTTCGTTTTTTTCATAAGTGATATACATTTATGATACAGAGTCGAGAGACTCAACTTAAACTTGAAAATCAATCCACTAATTACTAAAAATTTCAAGTTATTCGAGTTGTATTTTACAACTCGGTTTGAACTTGAATTTTTTTTTGAGTCGAGTTTATGAAATTATAACTCGAAGTTAATTCGGGTCGAGTTTTCTCGAGTTGAGTCGAGACGAAAAACTCGATTTTTCGAGTTGAATTGAGTTTTGCTCTCCCCATATGTAAACATTTGGGACATAGTATATGTGAGGCAGAAGAAGAAAAAAGGTGATTAGATTGTCATGGGGTGAGACACTAGTAATAAGTTGGCTTTCGATTTTAGTTTTCGAATTGCCTTGGGTATGCCCTGCATTCCATATTATCAACCAGGATTTTATAAACAGTCTAGCATAAGCTGCAACAATTAGAGTTGCTAAAAGCCATAACCAGGCCCATAAATGCATTTATATGAGACTTGTCAACAACTTTAGTGGCTTTTTAATATTTTTAAAATGATTGGGAAAAAAAGACTACATATTTTTAAATCTGCTCAAATAACAAAGGTAAAAAATGTTACCGAAAGAAGAGTATGGAAATTACCTTAATATGAATGAAGATCGCAATGATTTGCTTTATGTGGAATGTGTTAGAGGATGCACGCTTGTACAACATGATGGATCAAGAAAATAAAAGATGGGGTGATGATCACCTGAAATCTCATTAAAACAATAACAACCATCATTCCAAACTTAACGGAAAACTAACACAGACAATGAATATAGAACTGTATATTAATCTCATGATTTTTACAAGAGAACTATCATCTTATTTATACAAGAAAGGCTTTGCACAATAGCCTTAACAGAAATCTGTTACAAACGGCTATAACCTACAACAAACTAACTAACCCTGCTGAGCTGGCGCATCAACTCTTCATAATCCATCCAATATGCTCCCTGCTTCTTCCACCTTCAAAACTTCTTTTAATGATACAACCCCTAGTTTCTGTCTGAACAAGTGAAAATAGACTTTTGCAACGCTTTAGTAAAGCCATTAGCTACCTGATGTGAAGAAGGAACATAGTTAATCTTTAACTTGTTTGTTGCAATCTTTTCTCTAACAAAGTGCACATCCAACTCCATGTGTTTTGTTTTTGAATGGTAAACCGAATTAGCGCTCATAGCTATAGCGCTAGAATTGTCACTCCAGATGACCAGTGTTCCCTGAAGCTCAACTCCCATGTTGTCCAGTAGAACACTTACCCATGTAACATCAGAGGCTACATCAGCCAAGCTTCTATACTCAACTTCTGTTGTGGACCTAGAAACCATTTTCTGCTTCTTGGAATTCCACATGACCAAGTTGCCAGCAAGATAAACACAACTACTCGAGATTGAATGTCGGTCGTCCATATTACCTCCCTAGTTAGCATCAGCAAAGGCAACCAGCTGAAAGGGTGTATCATTTCCAGATATAACCAGCCCGTAATCCAAAGTTCCATTCAAGTATCTAAGAACTCATTTCACAGAAGACAGATGATGCTCACACGGTGCATGAATTGTGCAAGCTTATTGACACTGTACACAATGTTTGGCCTTGTGTGACATGCATACAGTAGTGATCCAACAAGACTACGATACTCCTTTGGATCAACAAGAGCACTACCAACTTCTTTGGACAACTTGAGAGATGAAACCATTGGTGTGGGTGTAGGAGAATCATAGCTCATATGTGCTTTTTCTAATAACTCCATAATATACTTCTTTTGACTCAGAAATATATTATCTCCCACATATTTAACTTCAATGCCAAGGAAAAAACTAAGTTGCCCCAAGTCTTTAAGGGAGAATTTCTCACCAAGTAACCGCTTCTTCCCTTTACAAGCCACGTCTCCAGTAACGATTATGTCATCTACATACACTAAGACATAGACAATAAATTCTTCCCTTCTCATAACAAACAATGAATAATTGGCAAGCGAGCCTTCAAAACCAATGTTTAGCAAATGTTTCCTCAACTTGGCATACCAATTACGGGGGGCTTGCCTTAGGCCATACAGAGCTCGATTTAACTTGCACACAAGAAGAGTCTTATCATAATCAAAATTTTCAAACCCCTGAGGTTGTTGTATATAGACATCTTCATGCAAATAACCATTTAAAAATGCATTATTTATGTCCACCTATCTCAAACACCACCTCTTATGAACAGCTACAGCAAGAATAACATTAATCGTGGAAGACTTGGCTACTGGACTGAAAGTGTCCTGAAAATCTTGTCAAAGAACCTAAGAAAAACCCTTAGCTACTAACATGGTTTTGTATCGTTGTAGTGAACCATTTGCATTTCTTTTTACCCTAAACAAACATTTACAGCCAATTAGAGATCTGCCCTCAGGAAGTTTAACCAGTGTCCAGGTATTATTTCTTACTAAAGCATCATATTCTTATTGGACAACCACCTTCTACTTAGCAGATTATAATGTAGCGTAAATCGAGCTTGGCTCTTCCTCCTCGTCACCTTGTGTGATATGATACACTTTTGGTTTAAAAATTCCTTTCTTACTGCGAGTTATCATATGATGATCGGATACAGTCTTTGACCCCGAAGAAACATCCAACTCAGGTTGAGTGGTTTGTTCCATATCTTGTTGCTCAAAATCAATATCGTTTTCATCTTTTAAAGGATGATCAGAATCACCATCTTCCTCTTCGGCAGACTGAGGAGTATGTTGACCACTCATCGATCTAAATTCTGGTACAATATTCATAAGTCCTTGACTATCAACCTGAGATGGACTACTCATAGATTATTGAGTATTAACTAGAGGGTCTTGACGTTCATTCATAAAACCACAAGGCCGAGCGCACACACTCTATGAGAACCATTGACAGTTGCCAACTTTTGAGGAGACACCTGCCCCACGTTAGACACTTTTTCACTGCCTCCTGTAAAAGGAAAATAGTGTTCATCAAAGATCACATGTCTTGAAATATATATTTTCCCGTTTGGTGCCAAGCATTGATAGCCCTTATAATGGGCACTATGTAATACCCCCAAATTTAGATAATGACCAAAATGTAAATTTTGAAAGTTTAATGGATAAAGTAGAAAATTAGGAAAAGTTTAAAGAACTAAGTGGTAATTTTCCCAAAAAAATGTTATTCCATAAATGAATTTAGTGAGTGACTAAATTATAAATTTTTAAAGTTAAGTGACCAAAGTATAAACTTTGGAAAAGTTTAGGGAACAAAATGGAAATTTTTAAAAGTTACAATTGGCTTCGAAAAATAAAAGAAAATATATATTATTTTAACATTTTTAAATGTTGTAAAATAATATAAATCTTTGGATTTTAGGATTTAATTTCATGTTTAATTTGGACCGTTGGATTAAAGTGGCAAGTTTGTAATTTTTGGAAATTTCAAGGAAAAATGGTAAAGTGGAAAAATATTTTGATCATCTTTGACTTTGGAAGATGATAAGGTTTATGTGGCTTGGTATTAAGGTAAATATCAAGTTCATTAAGGGTAAATTAGTATGGATATTTTAATTTTAAGGGTAAATTGGTAATTTAGCATTTAATGAATTTTTAATTCATTATTTAATAAAAAAAGATGAAGAATAGTCAAAGGAATTTCTTCATCTTCACCAGCACTGCCGTGAGTTCCCTCCAAAGGTAAGAAAAAAAATTTGTTTTTCATTTTTGAGCAATTTTCTTTGGATTTCGGGTTATGTCGTGAAATAGAAAATTGTTATACACGAAAAACACTATCATTTGGTACTAATATTGCTTGCTAATCTTGCTGGAATTCAAAGATCCCAAATCTAAGAGTTTATGTTCATGATAGGGTTCATGAAATTGATGATAAATCTTGATGTTTTTGAGGTTGTAGATTCATTTTCAAGTTTGATTTATGGTTAAAACAAGTTCAATCTTTCTAGGAATTATTCTTTAAAATTCAGCCAATTTATAAGTTGGAGAAATTTTGTGTTCTTATGAGAATTGATTAGGGATTTGTTTTTAGAGATTTTATAAGGTTGATTGAAAGTTGATTTCATGCTTGAATCGAATCAAAATCGAGCAAAATCATGAAAACATAGTTTTAAAGGATAAAGAATTTGACCATGATGCATTTGAGTGAGAACAATTATGGAAAAATTATATAAGGTCTGAAAATGATGTAGGAAGTATTCTACAAGCCTTAGTGAAATTTAGGAACCATTTTGTAATTTTTGAAAAGTTTGGGGACCAATTTGGTAATTTTTGAAAAGTTGTGAATGGTTTTATAATTGCTTAATAATTTTTTAAAGGGACTTGACATGACTTCTGTAAAACGCCTTAAAAGGGTGAGTGTTGTTAGGGATTTTCCTCCA
Source organism: Hibiscus syriacus (assembly GCF_006381635.1). Classification (NCBI taxonomy): domain Eukaryota; kingdom Viridiplantae; phylum Streptophyta; class Magnoliopsida; order Malvales; family Malvaceae; genus Hibiscus; species Hibiscus syriacus. The sequence continues at coordinate 678,539 of NW_024063187.1, read as the reverse complement.
TTTTGTAGAAGAAATGCCCCAACTTTTAACGAAGTTTCTGAATTGTAAGAAACCATTAAAAAGTTGGAACGGCTTACAAGAGAAGTCGAATCGGATGAGGATCCAGAGAAGATTTTTGGATCTAGTGATGATTCTGAGGTTCCTCCAGGTAAGCTTAAAATAATTGAGAAATATTTAGGTTAAGCATTAAATTGTTTAATTGTGGGATGTAAAAATGCATCGATAGGGGAGCGTTTCGCCTTAGGGGGAAACACCCGCGTGAGTGGGAGTAGACGAAGCGAAAGCGAGAATGTCGGCTTGAGTAGCACAAACATTGGTGAGAATCCAATGCCCCTTATTATTTGAGCAACTACAATGTTGTCCCAAGCTTCTGTTATTTCTATCCGTATTTTCTCTTCTCTTTTGGCCTCGTATTTTTTTCGATCTTTTTTCTGTATAATCAGAAATTTGTGATTATTTTTTTTATATATCCAATTTCGAGATATTAGTTTCAGCGGCCCAAGTTTCAATTTTTAAATGAGACGGGGATAAGCAAAAATACCAATTGAAATAATAAGTTTAATTGATATTTTTTATTCATCAATCATTCTAAACTTTATTCACAAAAATAGAGCGGCAAGCCAAGAAAAGAAAAAGAAATCGATTCATCATCTTTGTATCAATATCAATGGTGACTCATTATTTCGATGAATCATTTCTTCAAACAGAAGAAAATTATGTAAACACTTACTTGAAATCTCACTTATCAGATTCCATTGTGGAAGACTCAATTTTTTCTGAAGAATTCGCCATGATATATCTGATCCATGCATAAAATCATGAAAAATGGATACAAATTTTTTAGATCTTTTTTTCCTTTTAGAAGATACAGGAGCGAAGCAATCAACCTATTGATATTGGAAGACCCAAAAGATTCTTCCAATGTATCATTTCTGGGTCCAATGGAATTCCTAGGTATAGGAAGAAGCCCTGTCATGTTGCCTTTCCCCCGGGCAAGATGCCTAATATTTACCATGCTTTAGTAGTTAAGGCTTGTGCCGGTCAACAAATTAATGTAACTTGTGAGGTACAACAATTATTAGGAAATAATCAAGTTAGAGCTGTAGCTATGAGCGGTACAAATGGTCTAACGAGAGGAATTGAAGAGATTAACACGGGAGCTCCTCTAAGTGTTCCAGTCGGCGGATCGACCATAGGATGAAGTTTTAACGTTCTTGGGGAGCCTGTTGATAATTTAGGTCCTGTAGATACTCACACAACATCCCCTATTCATAAACCTGCGCCCGCTTTCATATAATTAGATACAAAATTATCTATTTTTAAAACAGGAATTAAGGTAGTCGATCTTTTAGCTCTTTATCGTCGTGGAGGAAAAATCGGAATATATGGAGGGCTAGGGTAGGTAAAACAGTACTTATTATAGAATTGATCAACAACATTGAGAAAGCTCATGGGAGTATATCCGTATTTGGCGGAGTAGGTGAACGGACTCGTGAAGGAAATGATCTCAACATGGGAATGAAAGAATCTGGAGTAATTAATGAACAAAATCTTGCGGAATCAAAAGTGGCTTTAGTCTACGGTCAGATGAATGAACCGCCAGGAGCTCGTATGAGAGTTGGGTTGACTGCCCTAACTATGGCGGAATATTTCTGAGATGTTAATGAACAAGACGTATTTATATTTATAGACAATATCTTCTGTTTTGTCCAAGCGGGATCCTAAGTATCTGCCTTATTGGGTAGAATGCCTTCCGTTGTGGGTTATCGACCCACTCTTAGTACCGAAATGGGTACTTTACAAGAAAGAATTACTTCTACCAATGAGGGATCCATAACTTCTATTCAAGCAGTTTATGTGCCTATGGATGATTTGACTGACCCTACCTCTGCCACAACATTTGCGCATTTAGATGCTACTACCGTACTATCAAGAGGATTAGCTGCAAAAGGTATTTATCCCGCGGTAGATCCTTTAGACTCAACGTCAACTATACTCCAACCTCGAATCATTAGTGAGGAACATTATGAAACTACGCAAAGGGTTAAGCAAACCTTACAAAGTTACAAAGAACTTCAAGACATTATAGCTATCATTGGGTTGGACGAATTGTCCAAAGAGGATCGCTTAACCGTAGCAAAAGAGAGAAAAATTGAGCGTTTCTTATCACAACCCTTTTTCGTAGCGGAAGTATTTACCGGTTCACCGGGGAAATAAGTTGGCTTAGCAAAACCAATTAGAAGATTTAAATTGATCATTTTCGGAGAATTAGACGGTCTTCCTGAACATGCCTTTTATTTGGTAGGTAACATCGATGAAACTACTGCGAAGGCTACAAACTTAGAAATGGAGAGAAAATTGAAGAAATGACCTTAAATCTTTGCGTACTTACCCCTAATCGAATTGTTTGGGATTCAGAAGTGAAAGAAACCATTTTATCTACTAATAGCGGACAAATTGGCGTATTACTAAATCACGCGCCTATTACCACAGCTGTAGATATAGGTATTTTAAGAATACGCCTTAACGACCAATGGTTAACGATGGCTCTAATGGGTGGTTTTGCTAGAATAGGCAACAATGAAATCACTATTTTAGTAAATGATGTCGAGAAGGGTAGTGACATTGATCCACAAGAGGCTCTGTAAGCTCTTGAAATAGCGGAAGCTAACTTGAGGAAAGGTGAAGGCAAGAGGCAAACAATTGAGGCAAATCTAGCTCTCAGACGGGCTAGGACACGAGTAGAGGCTATCAACACGATTTCGTAACTATTTGGTTAATCGAAAGAATTTCCGTATAAATAGAAGTTTATAGTTTCCATTTTGATTCTGCAAATTAAATATAATCAAATACAATCAAAAGTGAAATCAAATTTTGATCTAACGAAAAATTTGAAAATTGAAAACGAAAATAGAAAAAGATAAAAAATCAATAAAAATAAAAGAGGGTGGGTAGACAAACTTATTAGACACCGGGATCAACGGTATCTAATAAGTTCTACCTACTATTGGATTTGAACCAATGACTCATGCCGTATGAAAGCAATACTCTAACCGCTGAGTTAAGTAGGTCATTTATTATCATAAGGAATCATAAAGAGAAAGAAAAAGGACTTATCACATCGATGGATTATAAATCCAATATTACTTCTAAGCAATACCAATCAAACCGACCAAAAAGGTATGATTATGATGTTGGATCATCTGATATTCATCTTGATAAGAAATTATCTACATAATATGATAAACTATGTATCACAAATACAAGGGCTATAGCTTAGTTGGTAGAGCACCTCATTTACACGCGCACCAATGTTTTTCAGGGAAGTCTATCATGCAATCAAAACAATTGATCCTTTTGAGAAATCAATGTCTTACTCCATTACTTTGAAGGAACAAAACAAGAGAACAATAGCCTGACAAATGGTTCGGTCCGATTCGGGTTCCGTTTAGTTTAGGCAGGATCCGAATCGAACCCATCATTGATTTGAGATATTGATAGGGTAAATACCCAGTCTATTCAATTCTAGGCATAATGAGTATAAGGACCTCAAAAATGCTCTTTTCGTCCTATGAATCTTAAGGTGTATGAAGTTTCATGTTTTATTTTTTAATCAGGATGATAGAGACTCCATTTAACTTAGGTTGATCTAGGCCAAAAGCAGACCTACGTCAAGATAACCCTTCATTTCTTTGAAACACTTTGGGAGTGCTCCTGTATCAGTAATGAATCAGAGCACACGGAACCATCTTCTTCTTTTTTCTCTTAGAAATATATATATATATATATATATATATATATATATATATATATATATATATATATATATTATATGGTAGACTAGCTGATCTTTGTATCAGTTAATGAAAGAGCCCAATGCCAAAAATAATACATGTTGGGTCTTTGAAATAGGCCGAATCATTTTGATAATAATCAGTTCGATTTGTTTTACCGAGAAGGTCTATGGTTCGAGTCATTATGCTCAATAAAAGGAATGAGGGAAGCTCCAATAGAAAAATATTGAAAAGGAAAAATACTTCGAAGATGAACCTGTTCCCATGCAATAGTAAGGAATTTTTGGCGGTATCGAGCCAGAACAACCTGTTCTTCCTGAATACCCTGATTCAGGGCCAAAGAATTTCTTGCCGCTACCATATAATATTCATCTCGACTTGGGGATAAATAAAGGATCTGTGCTTTTTTTATCTCTCAAAGATTTTAATTTTTTAAAATGGACTTTCTAGAGACCCCAATGACCAATCCTGGCATGAATTGCTAAGGATCCAATAAGTCCAACATGGTGAGAGCATGTGTGATTGAGTTCAAGGGATAATGGGAAAAGTATTTTCCTCTAGCAGAATTTTCTTGCAACAACAGCTATAAATTGAGCATCAAGATGGCTCCGTATGAAACTTTATATGGGAGAAAATGCCGAACACCATTAAATTGGTTCGAGTTAAAAGATCAGAATCTTGTTGGCCCTGATTTATTGAAAGAAGTTAAAGATAAAGTGGAGATAATTCAAGATAATCTCAAGATGGCATCTGATCGGTAGAAGTCTTATGCAGACTTGAAGTGAAAAGAGATTAAATTTAATGAAGGCGATAAAGTTTTTCTTAAAGTATCGCCTTGGAAAAATATTTTGTGTTTTGGGCGCAAAGGAAAACTAAGTCCAAGATTCATTGGACCTTATGAGATCTTGAAGCGTGTCAGATCAATGGTTTATCAGTTAGTATTACTTTTGGAGTTAGTCAAAGTTCACAATGTTTTTCATGTGTCGATGCTTAGAAAGTATAAATAATATCCTTCACATGTCATTGAGGAAACTGAGATCCGACTAGATTTGACTTATGAAGAAGAACCAATACGAAATTTTGGCTCGAGAAATAAAGAACTACTTAGCATGACGATTCCTCTAGTCAAAGTGATTTAGCAAAATCATAATGTCGAGGATGTTACTTGGAAACGAGAGGATGGTATGAAGAAATAATATCCACACCTTGTCATATCAGGTATGTCTTAAAAATTCGAGGAATAATTTTATTTTAGAAGGGAGAGTTGTAATACACCAAAATTTGGATAATGACCAAAATGCAAATTTTGAAAGCCTAATGGATAAAGTAGAAAATTGATAAAAGTTTAAAGAACTAAGTGGTAATTTTCCCAAAAATAATGTCATTCCATAAATGGATTTAATGAGTGACTAAATTATAAATTTTTAAAGTTAAGTGACCAAAGTATAAACTTTAGAAAAGTTTAGGGACCAAAATGGTAATTTTAAAAAGTTACAATTGGCTTAAAAAATAAAAGAAAATATATATTATTTTCAAATTTTTAAATGTTGTAAAATATTATAAATCTTTGGATTTTAGGATTTAATTTCATGTTTAATTTAGACAGTTGGATTAAAGTGGCAAGTTTGTAATTTTTGAAAATTTCAAGGAAAAATTGTAAAGTGGAAAAATATTTTGTTCATATTTGAATTTGGAAGATGATAAGGTTTATGTGGTTGGTATTAAGGTAAATATCAAGTTCATTAAGAGTACATTAGTATGAATATTTTAATTTTAAGGGTAAATTGGTAATTTAGCATTTAATGAATTTTTAATTCATTATTTAATAAAAAAGATGAAGAATAGTCAAAGGCATTTCTTCATCTTCACCAGCAATATCGTGAGTTCCTTCTAAAGGTAAGAAAAAAAATTTTGTTTTCCATTTTTGAGCAATTTTCTTTGGATTTCGGGTTATGCCGTGAAATAGAAAATTGTTCTACGCGAAACACGCTATCATTTGGTACCAATATTGCTTGCTAATCTTGCAGGAATTTAAAGATCCCAAATCTAAGAGTTTATATTCATGATAGGGTTCATGAAATTGATGATGAATCTTGATGTTTTTGAGGTTGTAGATTCATTTTCAAGTTTGATTTATGGTTAAAACATGTTCAATCTTCTTACAAATTATTCTTTAAAATTCGGCCAAATTATAAGTTGGAGAAATTTTGTGTTCTGAAAAAGATTTCATTAGGGATTTGATTGTAGATATGTTATAAGGTTGATTGAAAGTTGATTTCATGCTTGAATCGAATCAAAATCGAGCAAAATCATGAAAACATAGTTTTAAAGGATAAAGTATTTGACCATGATGTATTTGAGTGAGAAAAATTATGGAAAAATTATATAAGGTCTGGAAATGATGTAGGAAGTATTCTACAAGCCTTAGAAAAATTTGGGGACCATTTTGTAATTTTTGAAAAGTTGGGGGACCAATTCAATAATTTTGGAAAAGTTGTGAATGGTTGTATAATTGCCTAATAGTTGATGTACTATACTGGAAATTATTGTTTTGGAATTGAAATGAGTGTTTAGATGTGAAATATGACTATTTTACAAGTTTGAAAAGATTAGTGATTTAAGTACAACATTCGCATAGTTGGGGTACTTAAATGTAATAATGCCTTTGTAAAAAACCATTTGAATGGTAATAATTTCAATGCTGGAATTTTTTGTATTAAGAAACTAAGTGATAAAATGGTGAAGGACCATTTTGTGTAAATTAGAAAAGTTGGTGCCAATGTTAAAATGAATTATTAAGTGTTAAATATTTGATAGAAAACGAGTTTCAAGTATATTATGGAGTTGTTATGGGATGTGTTTATGTTAGTACAATATTAATATATGTATCGTTATGAATTTATGATTTATACAGATCGTGATTGATTTGTGATCGAAGCAAGTCAAGTATAAAAGGGTTTATTGTGGATCATAGTGAGGCACATATTTTGGAATATATAAAGTGTCAAGGTGAGTGCAATACATGCATGACATTGTATATAGATGTTTTATACATCATGTACATAGATGTTTTATACATCATCATGAAGACCCACAATAAGTCGACCTTGTTTATATAAGCATGATATTATGTCATTTTTTATAACTTAGATATGACATTGATATGTCATAGTGTGAAATTATAATGCATTTATCATGAATAATATGATATTTTACCATGAATGTTATTTTGGGTATGAACTGCCCCATTGTTAAATTATGATAATATACTTTGCCATAGATGGATCAAATAAAATAGACTATATGCCCAAGTATGTTATTGAGGATCAGTGGTATTAATGGCATGCCATAGAGTCGAGCAGCTGCATATTAGGTAGCACTAGAGTATCTAGAGAAGGCACATAGTTCATGCCTCAAAGTTCCTAGCGAAGACACGGTACAAAACAATACGGTGTACAAGGTGGGTAAAGCTCGAACTCAGCACTATGATGCATTATTAGGTGAGCAAAGCTCGACCTCAGCACTGCGGTGCAATATTTGACTCCTATTTCGGGGTTCTCATAAGTTATACTTTGGGTTATGGTTTATTGGTTAATGAATGATAAACATATAAATAAGCTTATGAGCTTATGGGATAAATGGAAAGTATATTGGTAAGAAATTTTATATTTAGTTATATTATTTTGATCATGGTAAAATATTGGATATGCAGGTAACATGATCTTATGGCATTTGTGTATGACATTAAATTTCATGCATGAGTTGTATTGCACTGTTTATTATTTTTAATTACCTCACTAAGTATATACTTAGAGTGTGATGATTTTCACGCATAGGTAAAAAGCCAAGAGTAGAGTACAGAGCACTTCAAGCATCAAGGAATATACTACAGTATCAGTAAGACATCCTATGATGAAATTTTGACTTTGTTAGTGGCATGTACTTATAAATGTCCTAGTTGCTCTGTTAACTATTTTGGAAATTGTTGTAATGGCTAAACTAAACGGTTTTACTCTATTTCATCATGGATGATATTATTTAGTATTTCTTTTATAAATAGATGTATTTGATATTTAAATATTATATATAAATTTTATATGATTTATTATTTTATATTTTCTATGATAATTGGGAGAAAAAAATTTCAAGTCATTTTTGAATTGGGTAATGTTTTAAGTAAATTGTAACACCCCAATTTAGGGGCTAAATTTAAGAAAATATAAATTGGTGAATTTAATTGGTATTTTTGAAAGAAATTGGGGATTAAATTATAAAATTTCAAAGTTGACGGACCATTTTAAGAAGTGCAGGAAGTTCAGTGACTAAACTCATGGTTTACCCATTTTTATTATGGGATGAATTATAAATCCCAATTGCCGTGCCTAGTTTCCAGTTTATTTTCCCAGTTTTCCCTCTCCGATCAACCAACTTTCAACTCCGATCTACTCGCCGTCCGACCTCCGATCGACGAGCCGAAACCACCATCCTGTTTGTTGTCAATCGAGGAACAAAACCCCTCAAACCTTTCGTCGTGAATCATCGTCGTTCGTCGTGAATTTCAGTTGGAAGTATCGTCGGTAATAACTCGGTTTTAGTTGGTTTTTCATCGATTCACGACGATCGGGTCATCCCTTTACGACACCTCCCGCACCATCGTGTTCCTTGTGCCGTTCCGAGTCCACCGGTGTCCTCCTTTCTCTCCGACGGCGGCGGCGCATGAGGAGGTGGAGCGGTCAAAGTTTTCGATTCATTGAAATCGAGCTCACCACCGTTCAAAAATTTGAACCGAGCTTTGTAAGTATCTCGAAATCGCTTAAAATAATTTTTAGGAATTTTTCCGGGAATTTTCCGATATCAGGGCACTGTTCACGCGCCGCCACTACGCGTGGGGATGGTCCAAATGACCGGTTTTGGTGAATAGTCGATCGGTCATAACCCGACCCGACCCGTTTTCCCGACCCGTTGACCCGACCCGTTGATCGTTGACCGGCGTTGACCACTGTTGACCAAAACTTTGACCGGCTTTGAACGGGCATTAAACGACCTTTGACTTCGACCGAGTATACCTATCCTGACATTTTTCGACGTTCCAAATCCGATTCCGCAGTCCGTTTCTCGAAATTCGAACCCTAAGGCCTCGAAATTTCCAGTCAAACCCATTGACTTTGATTTTGACTTAAAATTCCAAATTTTTGGAAAGTCATACTTTATTCTTTCGACGTCCTGAATCCGAATCCGAAGTTTGTTTCGCCAAATTCGAACCCGGTAAGTTGGTTTTAATTGAATTATCATCCGATTTGATCCGTTTATCGTAATTAAGCTTCGTTTCTGATATAATTTATGTTGATATGTATCTGAGGAATTATTGGAAGTTGAATTGAAGATCAAAGACGTTCGAATGGAATTTTTATGGTCGATCAGTATTGCACGAAAATCGAGGTAATATTTTACTACCTCTTTATGCTTTATGGAACATGTTTATATTGATAAATGCATGAACAATATAATGTTGGTCACTTTGGTGGAGTTGAATAATTTATACACTCGATATGATGTGATAGAAATTCTGTAACTAATTACGGATCGAATGACTAATATAAAGAATTGAGGAATTGTTAGATTAAATTACAAGGTTGTGATTAGTGATAAAGAAATAAGCCATGTATCTGCAACTTATAATTTATTTCATCAAATGTTAAATGTTAAAGGTACTTGGATGAGAAATTATGAGAATACTTCGGTAGGGTAAAAATACGAAATTACCCTTATATTGGAAAATGATAAGAATTGTCCCTGGAAGTGGATTAATAAATCTGAAAAGACATATTGATGTGATAAATATATTGATGTGCATAAGAAATGTTAGTTTTATTTGGAAATTTTGGATAACCGGTTTAATCCTAGGAGAGTTTATGAAGGATACTAGAAGTCTGTTAAGAGAACCGTTTCAAGGTCAGAGAGTGTTCAAGAAAGCAATTAATCATAGGATCTCTAAATTATATTATTTTCGTTAAGAGCTAACATCGAAATTATCTGGTTAAGAAATAACGAAAATACCCTTAAGAGGTAGAATAGTCTGAGTTGACTCTGAATGAGAAAATACTTAGAGGATTCGTACTTAACTCGATTAAGTACGGATTTAATTGTTACGATCCTAACTTAGTACAGGAAAATTCCTAATATTCCGTTTGTAAAATCTGAGAAGGCACTTGACCCGGAAATATCCGAGTTATGAGTAAATACGTGAAGAACAATTTGTCGGGGGTGTTCTGTTGTCAGAATTGTTCGAAAGGACTGAAATAAATGATAAGATTGAATTTAATAGTAAAATCGGACGGAAGGAAAGGTTTGAAATACGCTGAATCTGTAAAATGACCAAAATACCCCTATGATTGGATATCTTCGAGCTCTGAAATAAATAGAATAAAAATGATTACCAAATTACCAAAATACCCTTATGTCCTATTCTAAGTAAATGTCTTGGATTAATTAAGGAATCCAAATAAGCATAGGTGTTAGACTACCTTTAAAAGTTATGGAACACAGCTTAAGTGAGCCGATTAACCTTAATGATATGTCAGTACCTGAACGGTATAAATATTACTTGAATGTGTGTTTTTCTTCTCAAGTTTGGCTCGATGATAATTTTGGAAGTATTCAGCTAAGCTCAATTCTAGATCGCATTCAGTATTAAGAATTGGATGTTTGTTCGATAAATCAACCAAGAAGACCAAATTGAATGGATCTGAAGTACAATATATATCTGAAATACAGGAACGTTGTATTACTCTGGAAAATCCCGAAGTAACTGGAAGGAACTTGGATGCTAAATGAACTAAGTAACTTTAATGATTGAGGATTAAGTAAGTGATTAGGTTAAGCCTGGAAATTCAGAAGAATTTACATGATGTATCGCCCTTATGGAACATGAACTACAAATCAAGCACGTCAGTATTTTCATGATATAGTAGGATCTCTGCTCAGCATAAAATTCTATAAATGATTGGAAATAATAAGGATATGTATGTTTATATGTATCTGCACGTTCTTCAGCATCATCTGGTAGTTCTGTATTACTGAGCTTTTCGAAGCTCACTCTATTACTCACCTTTTCAGGTTAAAAGAATTATACCAATGCATCTATCGACTTCAGCAAGGGAGTTTTTCCGGCGTTGTTGCAGATAATGGTATATGTGATTAGGGGGCATGTAATTGTATTTTGATTTATATACGAGTCTGGAAATCTATTTTATTTTTAAATAGTGACAACTGATTTTATAAGTTACATTTTTCAATAAAAGTTTTAAATTTTCTGTTATTTTTACAGTGGGTCACTCCGGTGGCCCTAATATGACTTCCCGGATCAGATCGGATCCTCCACATCTGTCTGGGGGTTACATTTAGAGGTATCAGAGCCATGGTTTGAGTCAAAATTTTTCAAGATAGACCGGCAGGTCGAATGTCAAAATATGTCTGATCAGCACATGCCCCTAGACTGCAATCGTACCTCTCTGAGCCAAAACTCCAGGGCTGAGTCCCTATCTGTAGCGAGTAAACCGAAGTTTCTATCCGTTAAGACTATACTTGTACAAAAAGGAACATCAGTAATATTTGTCTAAATGCTGTAAAGTACCTTACGAGCTATGTTAGAGTTATTTATCTGAAAAATTCTGACTCTACTCCGGAAATGAAATTGGGATATGCATGAGCCTATTCTCGTAACTAAGGATGAATTGATTCCACCAGGATAAAGTTCTTTTGATGATTTACTTGTAATGAGAGAGATTTCTGATAAGAAGATATACTCATCTAGTTAAGGATTAGTGGAGGATCCATATTTCTATAAGAGCTACATGAAAGATATGAAAGAACTGATGGAAGTTTCATTTCTGCAATTATGTAACTTGAATGAATTTCGAGGACGAAATTCTTTTAAGGAGGGGAGAATTGTAACACCCCAATTTAGGGGCTAAATTTAAGAAAATATAAATTGGTAAATTTAATTGGTATTTTTTAAAGAAATTGGGGATTAAATTATAAAATTTCAAAGTTGACGGACCATTTTAAGAAGTGCAGGAAGTTCAGTGACTAAACTCATGGTTTACCATTTTTATTATGAGACGAATTATAAATCCCAATTGCCGTGCCCAGTTTCCAGTTTATTTTCCCAGTTTTCCCTCTCCGATCAACCAACTTTCAACTCTGATCTACTCGCCGTCCGACCTCCGATCGACGAGCCGAAACCACCATCCTGTTCGTTGTCAATCGAGGAACAAAACCCCTGAAACCTTTCGTCATGAATCATCGTCGTTCGTCGTGAATTTCAATCGGAAGTATCATCGGTAATAACTTGGTATTAGTTGGTTTTTCATCGATTCACGACGATCGAGTCATCCGTTTACGACACCTCCCGCACCATCATGTTCCTTGTGCCGTTCCGAGTCCACCGGTGTCCTCCCTTTTCTCCGGCGGCGGCGGCGCGTGAGGAGGTGAAGCGGTCAAAGTTTCCGATTCATTGAAATCGAGCTCGCCGCCGTTCAAAAATTTGAACCGAGCTTTGTAAGTATATCGAAATCGCTTAAAATAATTTTTAGGAATTTTTTCGAGAATTTTCTGATATCAGGGCACTGTTCATGCGCCGCCACTGCGCGTGGGGATGGTCCAAATGACCGGTTTGACCTTTTTTAGTGAATAGTTGACCGGTTTGACCGGTCATAACCCGACCCGTTGACCCGTTGACCGTTGACCGACGTTGACCACTGTTGACCAAAACTTTGACCGGCTTTGAACGGGCATTAAACGACCTTTGACTTCGACCGAGTATACCTATCCTGACATTTTTCGACGTTCCAAATCCGATTTCGTAGTCCGTTTCTCGAAATTCAAACCCTAAGGCCTCAAAATTTCCAGTCAAACCCGTTGACTTTGATTATGACCGAAAATTCCAAATTTTCGAAAAGTCATATTTTATGCTTTTGACGTCCTGAATCCGAATCCGAAGTCGGTTTCACCAAATTCGAACCTGGTAAGTTGGTTTTAACTGATTTATCATCCGATTCGATCCGTTTATCGCAATTAAGCTCCGTTTCTGATATAATTTATGTTGATATGTATATGAGGAATTATTGGAAGTTGAATTGAAGATCAAAAGCGTTCGAATGGAATTTTTATGGTCGATCAGTATTGCACGAAAATTGAGGTAATACTTTACTACCTCTTTATACTTTATGGAACATGTTTATATTGATAAATGCATGAACAATATAATGTTGGTCACTTTGGTGGAGTTGAATAATTTATACACTCGATATGATGTGATAAAATTCTGTAACTAATTACGGATCGAATGACTAATATAAAGAATTGAGGAATTGTTAGATTAAATTACAAGGTTGTGATTAGTGATAAAGAAATCAGCCATGTATCTGCAACTTATAATTTATTTCATCAAAGGTTAAATGTTAAAGGTACTTGGATGAGAAATTATGAGAATACTTCGGTAGGGTAAAAATGCGAAATTACCCTTATATTGGAAAATGATAAGAATTGTCCCTAGAAGTGGATTAATAAATCTAAAAAGACATATTGATCTGATAAATATATTGATGTGCATAAGAAATGTTAGTTTTATTTGGAAATTTTGGATAACCGGTTTAATCCTAGGAGAGTTTATGAAGGATACTAGAAGTCTGTTAAGAGAGCCGTTTCAAGATCAGAGAGTGTTCAAGAAAGCAATTAATCAAAGGATCTCTAAATTATATTATTTTTGTTAAGAGTTAATATCGAAATTATCTGGTTAAGAAATTACGAAAATACCCTTAAGAGGTAGAATAGTCTGAGTTGACTCTGAATGAGAAAATACTTAGAGGATTCGTACTTAACTCGATTAAGTACGGATTTAATTGTTAAGATCCTGACTTAGTGCAGGAAAATTCCTGATATTCCGTTTGTAAAATCTGAGAAGGCACTTGACCCGGAAATATCCGAGTTATGAGTAAATACGTGAAGAACAATTTGTCGGGGGTGTTCTGTTGTCAGAATTGTTCGAAAGGACTGAAAAAAATGATAAGATTGAATTTAATAGTAAAATCGGACGGAAGGAAAGGTTTGAAATACGCTGAATTTGTAAAATGACCAAAATACCCCTGTAATGGAAATGACCCAAGAATACCATCAAGCTCAAGAATGATTGGATATCTTCGAGCTCTGAAATAAATGGAATAAAAATGAATACCAAATTACCAAAATACCCTTATGTCCTATTCTAAGTAAATGTCTTGGATTAATTAAGGAATCCAAATAAGCATAGGTGTTAGACTACCTTTAAAAGTTATAGAACACTGCTTAAGTGAGCCGATCAACCTTAATGATATGTCAGTACCTGAACGGCATAAATATTACTTGAATGCGTGTTTGTCTTCTTAAGTTTGGCTCGATGATAATTTTGGAAGTATTCAGCTCAGCTCAATTCTAAATCACATTCAGTATTAAGAATTAGACGTTTGTTCGACAAATCAACCAAGAAGACCAAATTGAATGGATCTGAAGTACAATATATATCTGAAATACAGGAACGTTGTATTACTCTGGAAAATCCCGAAGTAACTAGAAGGGACTTGGATGCTAAATGAACTAAGTAACTTTAATGATTGAGGATTAAGTAAGTGATTAGGTTAAGCCTGGAAATTCGGATGAATTTACATGATGTATCGCCCTTATGGAACATGAACTACAAATCAAGCACGTCAGTATTTTCATGATATAGTAGGACCTATGCTCAGCATAAAAATCTATAAATGTTTGGAAATAATAAAGATATGTATATTTATATATATCTACACGTTCTTCAACATCATCTGGTAGTTCTGTATTACTGAGCTTTTCGAAGCTCGCTCTATTACTCACCTTTTCAGGTTAAAAGAATTGTACCAGTGCATCTATCGACTTCAGTGAGGGAGTTTTTCCGGCGTTGTTGCAGAGAATGGTACATGTGATTAGGGGGCATGTAATTGTATTTTGATTTATATACGAGTCTGGAAATCTGTTTTATTTTTAAATAGTGACAACTGATTTTATAAGTTACATTTTTCAATAAAAGTTTTAAATTTTCCGCTATTTTTACAGTGGGTCACTCCGGTGGCCCTAATGTGACTTCCCGGATCAGATCGGATCCTCCGCATCGGTCTGGGGGGTTACATTTAGTGGTATCAGAGCCATGGTTTGAGTCAAAATTTTTCAAGATATACCAGCCGGTCGAATGTCAAAATATGTCTGATCAGTACATGCCCCTAGACTGCAATCGTACCCCTCTGAGCCAAAACTCCAGGGCTGAGTCCCTATCTGTAGCGAGTAAACTGAAGTTTCTATCCGTTAAGACTATACTTGTACAAAAAGGAACATCAGTAACATTTGTCTAAACACTGTAAAGTACCTTACGAGCTATGTTAGAGTTATTTATCTGAAAAATTCTAACTCTACTCCGGAAATGAAATTGGGATATGCATGAGCCTATTCTCGTAACTAAGGATGAATTGATTCCACAAGGATAAAGTTTTTTTGATTATTTACTTGTAATGAGAGAGATTTCTGATAAGAATGTATACTCAACTAGTTAAGGATTAGTGGAGGATCCGTATTTCTATAAGAGCTACATGAAATATATGAAAGAACTGATGGAAGTTTCATTTCTGTAATTATGTGACTTGAATGAATTTCGAGGACGAAATTCTTTTAAGGAGGGGAGAATTGTAACACCCCAATTTAGGGGCTAAATTTAAGAAAATATAAATTGGTGAATTTAATTGGTATTTTTGAAAGAAATTGGGGATTAAATTATAAAATTTCAAAGTTGACGGACCATTTTAAGAAGTGCAGGAAGTTCAGTGACTAAACTCATGGTTTACCCATTTTTATTATGGGATGAATTATAAATCCCAATTGCCGTGCCCAGTTTCCAGTTTATTTTCCCAGTTTTCCCTCTTCGATCAACCAACTTTCAACTCCGATCTACTCGCTGTCCGACCTCCGATCGACGAGCCGAAACCACCATCCTGTTCGTTGTCAATCGAGGAACAAAACCCCTCAAACCTTTTGTCGTGAATCATCGTCGTTCGTCATGAATTTTAGTCAGAAGTATCATCAGTAATAACTCAGTTTTAGTTGGTTTTTCATCGATTCATGACGATCGGGTCATCCGTTTACGACACCTCCCGCACCATCGTGTTCCTTGTGTCGTTCCGAGTCCACCGGTGTCTTCGCTTTTCTCCAGCGATAGCGGCGCGTGAGGAGGTGAAGCGGTCAAAGTTTTTGATTCATTGAAATCGAGCTCTCCGCCGTTCAAAAATTTGAACCGAGCTTTGTAAGTATCTCGAAATCGCTTAAAATAATTTTTAGGAATTTTTCCGGGAATTTTTCGATATCAGGGCACTGTTCACGCGCCCCCACGCGCCGCCACTGCGCGTGGGGATGGTCCAAATGACCGGTTTGACCGGTTTTGGTGAATAGTTGATCGGTTTGACCGGTCATAACCCGACCCGACCCGTTTACCCGTTGACCGTTGACCGACGTTGACCACTGTTAACCAAAACTTTGACCGGCTTTGAACAGGCATTAAACGACCTTTGACTTCGACCGAGTATACCTATCCTGACATTTTTCGACGTTCCAAATTCGATTCCGCAGTCCGTTTCTCGAAATTCGAACCCTAAGGCCTTAAAATTTCCAGTCAAACCCGTTGACTTTGATTTTGACCGAAAATTCCAAATTTTTGAAAAGTCATATTTTATGCTTTCGATGTCCTGAATCCGAATCCGAAGTTGGTTTCGCCAAATTCAAACTCGGTAAGTTGGTTTTAACTGATTTATCATCTGATTCGATCCGTTTATCGTAATTAAGCTCCGTTTCTGATATAATTTATGCTGATATGTATCTGAGGAATTATTGGAAGTTGAATTGAAGATCAAAGGCGTTCGAATGGAATTTTTATGGTCGATCAGTATTGCACGAAAATCGAGGTAATACTTTACTACCTCTTTATGCTTTATGGAACATGTTTATATTGATAAATGCATGAACAATATAATGTTGGTCACTTTGATGGAGTTGAATAATTTATACACTCGATATGATGTGATAGAAATTCTATAACTAATTACGGATCAAATGACTAATATAAAGAATTGAGGAATTGTTAGATTAAATTACAAGGTTGTGATTAGTGATAAAGAAATCAGCCATGTATCTGCAACTTATAATTTATTTCATCAAAGGTTAAATGTAAAAGGTACTTGGATGAGAAATTATGAGAATACTTCGGTAGGGTAAAAATATGAAATTACCCTTATATTGGAAAATGATAAGAATTGTCATTAATAAATCTGAAAAGACATATTGATCTGATAAATATATTGATGTGCATAAGAAATGTTAGTTTTATTTGGAAATTTTGGATAACCGGTTTTAATCCTAGGAGAGTTTATGAAGGATACTAGAAGTCTGTTAAGAGAACCTTTTCAAGATCAGAGAGTGTTCAAGAAAGCAATTAATCATATGATCTCTAAATTATATTATTTTTGTTAAGAGCTAATATCGAAATTATCTGGTTAAGAAATTACGAAAATACCCTTAAGAGGTAGAATAGTCTAAGTTGACTCTGAATGAGAAAATACTTAGAGGATTCGTACTTAACTCGATTAAGTATGGATTTAATTGTTAAGATCCTGACTTAGTGCAGGAAAATTCTTGATATTCCGTTTGTAAAATCTGAGAAGGCACTTGACCCGAAAATATCCGAGTTATGAGTAAATACGTGAAGAACAATTTGTCGGGGGTGTTCTGTTGTCAGAATTTTTCGAAATGACTGAAATAAATGATAAGATTGAATTTAATAGTAAAATCGGATGGAAGGAAATGTTTGAAATACGCTGAATCTGTAAAATGACCAAAATACCCCTGTAATGGAAATGACCCAAGAATACCATCAAGCTCAAGAATGATTGGATATCTTCGAGCTCTGAAATAAATGGAATAAAAATGAATACCAAATTACCAAAATACCCTTATGTCCTATTCTAAGTAAATGTCTTGGATTAATTAAGGAATCCAAATAAGCATAGGTGTTAGACTACCTTTAAAAGTTATGGAACATTGCATAAGTGAGCCGATCAACCTTAATGATATGTCAGTACCTGAACGGCATAAATATTACTTGAATGCGTGTTTGTCTTCTCAAGTTTGGCTCGATGATAATTTTGGAAGTATTCAGCTCAGCTTAATTCTAAATCGCATTCAGTATTAAGAATTGGACGTTTGTTCGATAAATCAACCAAGAAGACCAAATTGAATGGATCTGAAGTACAATATATATCTGAAATACAGGAACGTTATATTACTCTGGAAAATCCCGAAGTAACTAGAAGGGACTTGGATGCTAAATGAACTAAGTAACTTTAATGATTGAGGATTAAGTAAGTGATTAGGTTAAGCCTAGAAATTCGGATGAATTTACATGATGTATCGCCCTTATGGAACATGAACTACAAATCAAGCACGTCAGTATTTTCATGATATAGTAGGATCTCTGCTCAGCATAAAAATCTATAAATGTTTGGAAATAATAAGGATATGTATATTTATATATATCTGCACGTTCTTCAGCATCATCTGGTAGTTCTGTATTACTGAGCTTTTCGAAGCTCACTCTATTACTCACTTTTTCAGGTTAAAAGAATTGTACCAGTGCATCTATCGACTTCAGTGAGGGAGTTTTTCCTGCGTTGTTGCAGAGAATGGTACATGTGATTAGGGGGCATGTAATTGTATTTTTATTTATATACGAGTCTGGAAATCTGTTTTATTTTTAAATAGTGACAACTGATTTTATAAGTTACATTTTTCAATAAAAGTTTTAAATTTTCCGCTATTTTTACAGTGGGACACTCCGGTGGCCCTAATGTGACTTCCCGGATCAGATCGGATCCTCCGCATCGGTCTAGGGGGTTACATAAATCATGTGACATCTGTAACCTGTATTGGTATAAGTTTACGGGTTGTAGGTGTTACACACTATAGCCAAGGAAAGTGCATGGTTAAGACCGAAAGTCCAACTTATGCTACTGAAACGCTCGAAGATGTGGAACGCACCGACACCCAAAAACACGCATAAAGCTATAGTCAAGTTGTTTATTATAAAGCACTTCAAAGGGCGATTTTCCATGCAGAACCTTAGTAGGCAGACGGTTGATAAGAAACACAGCCGGGCTTACAGCATAAGACCAGAAATGCAACGTTAAAGGCGTCTGCGCCCATCAAAACCAAAGCTAGTTCAATAATATGATGGTTCTTACGCTCGACAACACCATTTTGTTCTGAGGTGTGAGGACAAGACAGTCAATGATGGACACCCAAACTAGCTAACATAATCGATAATGGTCTATACTCCCCACCCCAATTGGATTGAAGCTCATTTATTTTAACACCAAATTATGTTTTAACAAACTCATGGAACATCTGAAAGGCATGCAACGTTTGATCCTTAGACCTAAGTAGGTATACCCAGCAGTTCCTTGTACAAGCATCCACAAATGAGACATAATATCTGAATCCACTAGAAATAATGTGGGAAGGTCCCATAAGTCAGAAAAAAACAAGCTGAAACGGCCTATCATACATGGTTGTTGACTCATAAAACGACATTTTATGGGTTTTTCCCATTCGACAAGCTGCACAAACACTTCTATTTTCTTTATTAAACGAGGAGGAAAATTCAACTCCAATTTGTTTACAAAATTGCATCAATGGAACATGAGCATGATGCCCAAGTCTTTGATGCCACAAGCCATACGTATCTATGCTAGTAGCTACATTAACTTCTATAGCATTTGAGTTATTATTACAATGTATATGATCAACAAAAAATTGATATAGCCCAGCAGACTCACATCCTTGCAACAGCACCTCTCTAGTCTTCTCGTCTTTCACCAAGCAATGGTTGGCATGAAACTCAAAAAACACACCATTTTCTCTAGAAAACTTGGAGACAGACAAAAGATTTTTAGTAACAGCAGGAACATGCAACATGTTATTAATAAAAAGAGCGCGAGACTTGGTTTGAAGAAGAGAAGAACCAATTTTACATATACCAAGACTTTGACCATTACCCACAATTAATTTACCTGGTCAAGAATAATCAGACCCATTGACCAGCTTAGAGCCATCTGGAGTTACATGGAGAGTCGTTCTTGAGTCAACCACCCACTTATTCGAGTTGAAAGATAAAGAAGAGCTCGACACCTGAGCACAACCATTATTGGTGCAAGTGTAGCACTCACTATCGAGACCCACTACTTGAGCATTGAGAGATTCATGTTTATCTGTTAAGATTCCAGGAAATGTTTGGTCAAACTGATGCCAACACCGATCCACTAAGTGACCAAGTTTCCCATACAATTGACATTGCACCCTCACTATTCCACGACCTCGAGTACCAAATCAGACATGAGAGTATTTTTGCTAAGATCTTTCACCACTAGAATATTGTTGATCAGTGGATCAATTAGAATACTTCCCTTGATTGTTGTTCTGAACATGCACAACATTAGTAATAATAAGCGGTTCATCTTGAACCTGAAAACTTTTAAGATGCACTTCCGTATCAATCAATACAGACTAAACCCCGTCCAAGGTAAAGAAATCTTTGCTCGCTATGATAACAACAACAAAAGGTTGAAACTTAAAAGGAAGACCATTCAAGATCGTGGCGATCTGGTCAATATCAGATATAACACTGTCGTAAGCTGCCAATGCATCACAAACCTCCTTGATCGAGGTGAGGTAAAAAAGCATGCTCTCATCTTATTTCTTAATCGATCGTAACTTGCAATGTAAACTCATTATACTAGTAGTAGAGCGATTGGAAAAAAACTTAAGAACTGTGGCCCATACCTCAGCAGCAGTTTCGGCACCAACAAACTACAGAAGAAGATGATCGTTGATGGTGGACAATAACCAAGAAGCCAAAGCACTATCTTATACCACAAACGCATCATATTATTCATTGATTACAATATTTCCATCATTATCAAGAACTTTCTCAGGTGGAGACTGAATATCACCGGTGAGTAATCTTTCAAGTCGGTGACTCCGAACGGTTAAAAGAACTTGTTGCTTCCATCGAAGAAAATTCATCTCATCAAGCATAATATTTATGTGTTTGCTAGTAAACATTTTGCCAGGACTCGATGAATCTGCAATACCAAGAATATTTCCAGATCCACCAAACACCATGAAACCAGAAACGAGAAACAACGCACAGCAGAAACAAGAACTATACCAGGATCAACTTAGCGAATGATAGTATAATGAAAAATTAACACAGACAATGAATATAGAATTGTATATTAATCTCATGATTTTTACAGGAGCATTATCATCTTATTTATACAAGAAAGGCTTTGCACAATAGCCTTAACAGAAATCTGTTACAAACGGATATAACCTACAACAAACTAACTAACCCTGCTGAGCTAACGCATCAACTCTTCATAATCCATCCAATATGCTCCATGTTTCTTCCACCTTCAAAACTTCTTTTAATGATAAAACTTCAACATCATCATCGTTTTTTTTTGAACAACCAGTCGTTCGAGATTTCCGTAGGCACCAGCATTATCATGCCACTAAACTTAAACCCGAAATAAACTGAGACAGATGAAGAACTGAAACCATTCACTCTCCAAACTGCTTGGATGTTTGCGCAGAAGAATAATACATGCTCAATTGTGTTGAAGAATAATACATGCTCAATTGTGTTTTCTGCTTCCCTGCATCTCGTGCAAAAAGGTGTAGTTTCACAATAATAAAAATGGTTATGATCGAGTTTATTCACATTCACAACTAACAATCGTTATACTTAACAACCCAACATTTTAAATCAAGATCGATTCATCAGATTGTAAGAGTAAATCCACATACCAGGTGGCGGTGCATAAATTTGCAGAAAAACCCTTACCGGCCATTTCAGGAGTTGGTTGCCTTTGAGGTAGAGTTGTTTCAGAAAAAACCCCTAGATCATAACATTATAACTTATAAGAGATGTTATCGGAAAAACAATCATTATCTCCCATGCTCCTAAACAACTGGTGAGCTTCATCTGGCAATCCCTCTTTACATAATTCATTAATCATTATAGTATATGTGTAAACATCAGGTTTTAAACAATTGACGGACAGTTCATGAAGCAATTCCTTTGCAACTCCAATATGCCCAGATTTGTACGCGCCATCATTAGGATATTATAAACGATAATATCGAGTTTCAACCCACTATTCCGCATTGACTGAAAAGATTTCAATGCCTGTTCGACTTTACTATTTTTGCAAAAACCATCCAACAAAATCACCCATGTCATTGGTCTTGGAGTTTGTCCATAAGCAAGCATCTCCCTTAAAAGTTCACATGCAGCAGAAACTCTCCTTAACTGACACATGCTTTACATTAGAATATTATATGTAACAGTATTCGGGGTTGGTCCTGTTCGAGATATTTCATGAAAGAGTTCCATTGCTTTGTCGAACCTTTTAGCTTTCCAATATCCATTTATCATGATGTTGTAACTTTGTATATTAGGTGCATAGCCTTTCTGAATCATCAACTGAAATACTCTACTAGCTTTTTCCATTTCGTTTTGCAAGCAATGACCGTCTATCAATGCACCATATGTAACAACATTATTTGCTTTCTCATTGTATCGACGATATCTTCAGCTTTGGAAATCATCCCCTTCTTGCATTAGGTATCAACCAATGTACTATACGTGACAACATTAGGCTTGATGTCTTGCTTTCTTATTGTGTCAACATTGTTCTCACTCATTTCATTCAAAAGCCTTGTCACCTCATTTTGACGGCCCAAATTACACATAACATGAATTAAGCAATTGTAAATAATGATACTTGGTTGGTTTCCCTTAACCTTCAATTCCGGAAAGATATCGACAGCCTCCTCTAGCAACCCCTTCTTACAAAGACAGTCAATGACAATGTTATATATTACAATATTGGGTATGAAACCCTTTATTCCATTGTCCTTAAGAATCTAACAGCTCTGTCGGTATTGTATTGTAAACAATCAAATTAGGTCGATACCCTTTTTCAACCATTTCTATAATACCCCAAATATCAGGTAAATGATTATATTGAAAAGATTTAAAATTTGGAAGATTAAATTGAATAAATGGTATAGTATAAGAAAATGATTTAGAATGATATGTTGGAATATGAGTTTTTATTGAGGATTACAAGTATATTTGACTTGTCAAAGAAGTAAATAAGAGATTAGAAGCCTTAAAGGTGATTAAAAACATGTATGAAAAAGTAGTGTGATTTTTAGTTTGGGATGTTCTTTGGAGATTTTAGATGTTATAAGATGCTAAATGGAGGAAAGTTAATTGGGTTAAGTGATAATAAGTTTATGGGTATTGCTGGAGGTAAAAAAAAAGAGAATTAAACGAAATTTAGAAAAAAATCGAGCTGAAAAATGGAAAATCTAGATAAGGGTATCGGTACTGGAAGAATAGTATCAATACTATAGGTTTAAATTTGGGGAAATAGGATGAATAGTATCGATACTGATGCAATTAGTATCGATACTGTTATGGGTATAGATACTAAGAGAAAGGTATCGATACCATAGATTCCAGAATACAGAAATGGTATCGATACTGAAAGGGAGTATCGATACCATGGTAGAGTACCGATACTATTGAGCCTGGAAAATTTAAAATAGGATGAATTTTGATAGAAATTGAATATAATAGTTCTTTTAAGTATTATTAAAAGTATAAATATTAGAGAGTATACTAACATTGGTATGGTATGTGTACTTAATTGTTGCTTGTGTAGATCATAACGAAGCTCCTGAGTGAAGCAAGAAAAAGGGAAAAGATAAAGTTATCGGACATCATTACAACATACTAGCGAGGCTTATCAGGTGAGTGCATTTATTGTACTTGTATGAAAGGAGGAAGACTCGTGATTATTCAACATCGAATGTTTTCTTAAATGTATGTTTTACAACATTTTAGTATTATTTTCATAACGTGTATAAGAATGATATTATGAATAAGTTTTAGAGTATAAACTGCTCTGAAATGAATAGATGAATATTGATGTTATGCAATGGTTATCGATATTTCCAAAATAGATGTCTAAATCTGTGAAATTGACTTAAAAGCCCATTGTATATGTATTGAAAGTCATAGGTGCATTATCATCGTAAAAGGTGCCACTAATGAAAATTATCGATCGATTTTGATTAATGCATAACGGTGCATTATCGGCATAAAAGGTGCCACTCATGGTATTCATAAAAGATGAATGGCCAATTCGGCACTTCGGTACAATGCATGTACCTTAGATTCTCATTTAACATACATAGGACAAAATAAAGGATAAATGGGAAAAATATACATAAAAATATGTATGTTGGGCTTAGTAAGAATAGTTTTGATGTCTATATGAAAGAAACTTGGTTTAACTAAGATGGTTTTAATTGATTTTTATGAAGTATACGATTTAGTTCATATTTCAATAACCATGATATACTTATGTATGAATTGCAGTTCCTTTACATTATTATGCCTCCTTAAGTAAATACTTAGCATGTGTTGATTTCACATTTAGTAAATAGAAAAGACTAGTAGAATAAGGAGTGCAACAAAGATCATCAATCCAAAGTTGACTCAGCAGTAACTATAAGACATTTATGTCTTCTTTTGATAATTAGATGGCATGTATTTGAATAAAAAATGCTCTGGAATGTATCAAAGTTATAACTTTTGTAATATGTTATAAAGATTGTTTTATTATTTTATTAAAATGTTTTGTTATATCTTCGAAATAAAATTTTATGGGTTTTACAAATAAGTAAATGTTTTTAAAAATCATGTGACACCTGTGACTTGTGTATGGAAACGTATAAAGGAAATGGGTGTTACATTTATTGGATCAAAGCTATAGGTTTAGTCGATTCTCGACTGAAACTATATTTATTTGAATTTAGAAAAAGGGTTACATGCTATTAAGATTGTCAAGGTTATTGATATGGTGCCATTAAGAGTGTGGGAACAAGAAATTAGAGAATGAACAGGTAGAGAAAGTTACGAGGCTAATAGGGAGCAGCCACTTCCATCTACAAATGTTAGTGTTCCTGCACATCAGGGTATACCAGTGCTTGAGTTTAGACCTTTTATGCAAGCTCTCGATGTCATTCTGAATCAGGTTCAACCTCCTTCACCTCCCCCTGCTCCTCCAGTACCAAGGATGTTAATTCCAAAGAGCTGAAGAGTTTAGAAGCCCCTGAGTTTCAAGGAAAAGAGGATGAAGGTCCTATAGAGGCTGACTTATGGCTAAATGATGTTATGGTAATGCTTAAAACTCTTCACTACTCGGATTCGAAAAACCTTGGTGGAGTTGTATACTTACGGGATCAGATCGAGTATGGTGGTCAAATACTATGATATGCACCACAGGAACAAGTGACTTGGCAGTTCTTCTAGGAGGAATTCAAGAACAAGTATGTGGGTGAGCAGTTTAGACGGACAATGCTGCTAAAGTTCCTTAATTTAAAACAAGATGATCGAGTTGTACATGAGTTCAAGGTTGAGTATAATAATCTGAGTCATTTTGTAATTGAGGTAGTTCCCAATGACAAGGTTCGACGTGATTGGTTCATTGAAAGTTTGAGGCCAAAGTTGAAAGAGATGATGTTGGCTTTGAACTTTCCTAGCTTGCAAGAAGTTATAAATCGAGCTAAGGCTATTGAAAGAGCTCAAGAGGAGACTCTAGCAGCGAAGCAAAGTATGCAGACGGGGAAAAGGGTTGGAACGCTTTCAACTCCACATCATGCTAAAATAGGCAAGGGATCAAGTTCCCAATATACAGACAGAGATGGTTCTGCTGCATCTTCGCAGAAAACTAAACAATCCAAGTCTTTTACTGCTAGCTCGGGTAGAGCATTTGGAGAGAGAACTCCATGTCATACATGTGGTAAATTGCACCGTGGAGTATGCAGATTTCTCAGTGGAGCTTGTTTCCAGTGTGGTGAGACTGGTCACTTTGCCCGAAACTGTCATAAGAAATTTGGGGACAATTCAACACAATCTGAGAAATTTGTGGTAGCTTCTAATAGAAGCAGAGGAAAAGGTAGATCCAGAGGACAATATGAATCAATGTCGCGACAAGAGACTCAAGGAGTCATCAGAATTTATAACATTGAGACCAATGAGGATCAGGATGACCCAGAGATCTTAATAGGTACATTCTATCTTTTTGATGAAAATGTGTTTGTTTTAGTTGACCCTGGTTCTATACACTCATACGTTAGTACAAAGTTGGTTAGAGCTAGAGGAATTCCTTTAGAACCAATTGTTAGTAAGATAATAGCGATAAACATTATAACCCATAGTGCGAGAGTAACTAGAGTATGTAGGAAATGGCCGATGAAGATTCAAGGGGTTGTGTTTCTGGAAAACTTAATGGAATTACCTTTCGAGGAGTTTGAAATCATTTTGGTCATGGATTGGTTGTCTCCACGTCATGGATGGGTTGATTGTCGTAAAAAGTGATTATTTTTTAAGGATGTGGAGGCTCCGAATTAGTAGTGATCAGCGAAAAAGTGAAATCGCCATCCAATGTGATACCAACCATGACTGCAAGGAAAATGATGTCAAAAGGGTGTATAGATTTCCTAGCTAACGTGATAGACACTCGAGTACCATAAACGAGATTAAATGATATTCCAATAGTTAAGGAGTTTCCATAGGTTTTTCTAAAAGAATTACTGGGTTTACCTCTAGACCGTGAAGTAGAATTCAAGATTGAGGTTTACCCAAGTACCGAACATGTTTCTATGGCTCTATATTGAATGACTTCAATGAAATTAAGAACATTAAAGGCCTAGTTGCGAGAGCTACTCGATAAAGAATAAGTATCCTCTTCCGAGGATTGATGATCTATTCGATCAACTGAAAGGCGTAATTGTGTTCTCTAAGATAGACCTGAGGTCAGGGTACCACCAATTAAAGATAAAAGAGGATGATATTTTAAAAACAGCTTTTCGGACTCTGTATGGACACTACGAATTTATGGTGATGCTATTTGGATTGACTAATGCTCCATCAACATTTATGGACTTGATGAACCGAGTATTCCAACCTTACTTGGATCAATTCGTGGTGGTCTTTATAGATGATATTTTAGTGTATTCCAAGTCAAGAGAGGAACATAATGTTCATCTTCAAGTGGTTCTTCAGACGATTCGAGAGAATAAGTTGTATGCCAAATTGTCCAAGTGCGAATTTTAGTTAGCTAAGATTACTTTCCTTGGTCATATAGTCTCCGCAGAAGCCATAACAAAAGATCCCAAAAAGATTCAAGCTATAGTGATTACAACCCTAAAAGAATGTTTCTAAAGTTCAAAGTTTATTGGGGCTTGCTGGTTATTATAGACGGTTCGTGAAGAACTTTTCAATGTTAGTTTTGCCATTAACTAAGTCGTTACGGAAATATGTGCCTTTTTTGTTGGAGAAATGTCACGAAAGTTTTGAAATGCTAAAGAGAATTGTAACAGAAGCCCCAGTGCTTGTACAACATGAGTCGGGTAAACACTATGTAGTCTTTAGTGACGCATCTCATAATGAGTTGGGATGTGTGCTTATGCAAGATGGAAAATTTGTGGCTTATGCCTCAATATGGCTGAAGAATCACAAGAGAAACTACTCGACACATGACTTGGAATTAGCAATAGTCGTGTTTGATTTGAAAATTTAGCGTCATTATCTATACGGTGAGCGATGTCATATTTATACAGATCACAAGAAGTACTTGCTAACTCAAAAAGAACTAAATTTGATATATAAAAGATAAATCGAGCTTCTGAAAGATTATGATTTGATCATCGATTATCATCCCGGGAAGGCTATTGTAGTAGCGGATGCACTTAGCCGAAAGACTTTTGCCGCTCTACGAGCTTTAGATTTGCGTATGTCTATAAAGGAAGATAGTGACTTGTTTGCTGAACTTAAGTTAAAGTCGATGCTTTTGGATCAGGTAAAAGAGTTGCAAGGTCAATATGAGAAATGCTTGGCAAGAATTGTGCAAGTAGAAAAAGAAGAGGCCAAAGACTTCGAAATGAGGGTTGATGGATGTTTATCTTATCGTGGAAGACTTTGCATTCCCGATAATGATGAACTGAAGAAAGATATTCTTTTCGAGGCACATTATAATCCTTTGACTATGCATCCAGGCGGGAATAAAATGTATCAGGATATAAAGAGTCGTTATTGGTGACTTAGTATGAAAAGAGTTGTATTAGAGTTTGTTACGAGATGCCTGACATATCAGCAAATGAAATCTGAACATCAAGTGCCATCCGGATTGCTACAACCGATATTCATTCCCGAGTGGAAGTGGGAACGAGTTACAATGGATTTTGTTTCGTGGCTACCTTTGTCACCCGACAAAAAGGGCTCAATATGGGTAATTGTGGACAGATTGACCAATACAATTCACTTTATTCCAGTTCGGGTAGATTACTCGATAGATAAATATGCGAAATTGTATATAAAGGAAATAGTTTGGCTGCATGGAGTGCCCATATCGATAGTTTTTGATCGAGACCCAAGGTTTACTTCAAGATTTTGGAAGTCCTTGCATGAGGCATTAGGTACTCGATTGAATTTTAGCACAACCTTTCATCCGCAGACAGATGGGCAGTCAGAACGAACTAATTGGAGGTTATGCTAAGGGCTTGTGTGATTGAGTTCAAATGATCATGGGAAAGGTATTTTCATTTAGCAAAATTTTTTTATAACAGCAATTACTAATCGAGTATTAAGATGGCCTCGTATGAAGCTTTCTATGGGAGAAAGTTTCGTACACCATTAAATTGGTTTGAACTTAAAGATCGAGACCTAGTTGGCCCGAATTTGATGAAAGAAATGGAAGAAAAAGTAGAAGTTATTCAGAATAATCTTAAGATAGCGATAGACAAAAGTCTTAAGAAGACTTGAAAAGAAAAGAAATTGAATTTCAAGTGGGAGACAAGGTATTTCTGAAAGTGTCGCCTTGGAAGAAAGTATTACGATTTGGGCGCAAAGGAAAGATGAGTCTGACATTCATTTGACCTTATGAGATTTTAAAAAGGGTCGGACTAGTAGCATATCAATTAGATTTGCCTCCTGATATGGATAAGATCCACAATGTTTTTCATGTGTCGATGTTCAGAAGGTACCGATCAGATCCATCCCATATTATCATACCAGAGGAAATAGAGATCTAACCAGATCTAACTTTCGAATAAGAACCAAGGCGGATCTTTGCTAGAGAAAACAAGGAACTGCATAACAAGAAGATCCCTTTAGTTAAAGTGCTTTGGCAAAACCATAAGGTAGAAGAAGCTACTTGGGAAAGAGAGGAGGACATAAGGAAACAGTTTCCACACTTCTTCGTATCAGGTACTTTTAAAATTCGAGGATGAATTTTCTTTAAGGGAGAGAATTGTAATGCCCCAAATATCAGGTCAGTGATTATATTGAAAAGATTTAAAATTTGGAGGATTAAATTGAATAAATGGTATAGTATAAGAAAAATGATTTAGAAATTGTGTTTAAGACCAATTAGTAAAAATGAAAGAATGAAAGGGGCATTTTGGTCCTTTAGAGGGAAATGGGTTTAAAATTTATTTTAATTAGGGTATTTAAGAAGAGGAAAAAGGGGGAAGGTTGAAAACAAGCTAAGTTATCTTCTTCTTCCCAATTGTCCGTGCTCTCCTCCATAGCCAAATGTAAGACTTTATCTACCTAGTTTTTTCTTTCGTTTTTGGGTTGGTATTGAAACCTTAAGTGATGTGGAAGCTTAAAGAAGGTTTAAAGAGGATTAAAACTAATAGATGGATGACTTATTTAAGATTGAAGAAAATAGGTTTTTGAATGATATGTTGGAATAAGAGTTTTTTATTGAGGGTTACAAGTATATTTGACTTGTCAAAGAAGTAAATAAGATATTAAAAGCCTTAAAGGTGATTAAAAACATGTATGAAAAAAGTAGTGTGATTTTTAGTTTGTGATGTTCTTTGGAGATTTTATATATTATAAGATGCTAAATGGAGGAAAGTTAGTTAAGTGATGATAAGTTTAAGGGTATTGTTGGAAGTAAAAGAAAGATAATTAAACGAAATTTTGGGTAAAAATTGAGCTGAAAAATGGAAAATCTAGGAAAGGGTATCGGTACTGGAAGAACAATACCGATACTATAGGTTTAAATTTGGGGAAATAAGATGAACAATATCGATACTGATGCAATTAGTATTGATACTGCTGTGGGTATCGATACTAAGAGAAAGGTATCGATACCATGGATTCCATAATGCAGAAATGGTAGCGATACTGAAAGGGAGTATCGATACCGTAGTATAGAAGTATTGATACCATGGTAGGGTACCGATACTATTGAGCCTGGAAAATTTAAGATATGATGATTTTTTATATAAATTGAATATAATAGTGCTTTTGAGTATTATTAAAAGTATAAATCTTATAGAGTATACTAACATTGGTATGGTATGTGTATTTAATGGATGCTTGTGTTGATCATAACGAAGCTCCTGAGTCAAGCAAGAAAAATGGCAAAGATAAAGTTGTCGAATAGTCGGACATCATTACAACATACTAGCGAGGCTTACCAGGTGAGTGCATTTATTGTACTTGTATGAAAGGAGGAAGACTCGTGATGAGTCAACCTCGAATGTTTTATTGTATGTTTTACTACATTTTGGTATTATTTTCATAACTTGTATGAGAATGATATTATGAATAAGTTTTAGAGTATGAACTACTTTGAAATGAATAGATGAATATTGATGTTGTGCAATGATTATCGATGTTGCCAAAATAGATGTCTAAATATGTGAAATTGACTTAAAAGCCCATTGTATGTGCATTGAGAGTCATAGGCGCATTATCGGTATAAAAGGTACCACTAATGAAAATTATCGATCGATTTTGATTAATGCATAACGGTGCATTATCGGCATGTGTTGATTTCACATGTAGGAAATAGCAAAGACTAGCAGAGTAAAGAGTGCACCAAAGATCATCAATCCAAGGTTGACTCATCAGTAACTGTAAGACATTTATGTCTTCTTTTGATAATTAGATGGCATATATTTGAATAAAAAAATGCTCTGTAATGTATCAAAGTTATAACTTTTGTAATACGTTACAAAGATTTTTTTATTATTTTATTAAAATGTTTTGTTATATTTTCAAAATAAAATTTTATGGGTTTTACAAATAAGTAAATATTTTTAAAAGTCATGTGCAACTGTGACTTGTATTCGAAAACGTATACAGAAAATCGGTGTTACAATTTCATTAAACAAACTCACAGCCTGGGGAAATTTGTCGTGTTTACAAAGTCCATTAATCAAAGTGGAAAAGGTTACGACATCAGGCTCGACACGTAACTTGAGCATTTCCCCAAAACAGACAACCCAAAATCAGCTCGACCTAATTGAAAAAGGCAGTTAATCAAGATGCTCAAGGAATATGCGGAACTCCAGATAATTTCATTTGGCTACACAATGAAACAACAACGACATAATGCTTCATCCTAACAATGGGTGCTAATAGTTTAGTGAATTCTACAATTGAAGGCTTTGGGTACTTCTCAATCATCTTATCAAATAAAATCAAAGTATCATCAACATTATCAAAATGATCATGCCTTTTTGGGTTTCCCATTACATGCATTGATTTTTTGTTTAAAGCTTTATTATGGGTAGCAATGGTGTTAAAAGAAGAAGAAAAATAAAAGTGGAAAATAGAGAGATTCCATCAACCATTAACAATAGGACGAAGAATTAATGAAGAACGAAGCTTACTCATATCTTGAAACTAAGCAGAATTGAAGAAAAAGGGATGAACTTGAAATTAGAAGTTCATCAAAGACTAGCGAGGCAGAGAGGGAGAATGCCAAGGATGAGCTTGAAATTAGAAGTACATCAAAGACAAACATGTTTTGCCCTTACAAAATAGGATAAATTACACGCTTACTCACCGAACTTTACTATATTTCCTATTTCACTCACCATACTTTCATTTTTTTAATTTGCTCACTGAACTTTAGGCATTAAACTTTTATGGTCACTCGATCGTTAAATTTCTGACGCCATTGTATTAAACTTGAAAAAAAAAACTAAAAGTATAGTGAATGAAATAGGAGAGAGTAAAGTTCGGTGAGTAAACGTGTCATGTTTTTTTATTAAAATAAGCCACGTGAGTACGCCGTTACTGATTAAACGGTCGAGTAACCAAAAAAGTTCAATATCTAAAGTTTAGTAAGAAAATTGAAAAAAACTGAAAGTACGGAGAGTAAATAGGAGAGAGAGTAAAGTTCAATAGTGATTGGTGTAATTTACCTTAACAAAATTATTACGACGTATGTACAAATGATCACTTTGCCTCATCCTCTTTTTTGGAGCATTTTACCCACGTTTTATTTTAGAGTAAAATACCCCTTAATTAGATGAAAATCATTAGTTGACTGATGGTCAACGTTTCCTATTGACATGGCAGGTATACATGTAATGTCATGTCTTCAAAAAATCATTTTTAAACTATATTTAAATATGTTTTATAAGTGTATATGTAATTACTTACAATTATAGTTTACTCTAAAAATATATTTTGTTGACATGGCATCACATGTAGACCTATCACGTCAATAAGAAACATAAATCGTTAGTTAACTAACGATTTTCATCTAATCAGTAACATTTTATACCAAAATGAAACGTTGACGCCTTCAAAATAAACTCCCATCAATATAACTAAACTTAAAAATTAATTTATTTAAAAAATCTAAATTTCCAATCAATGTTTGATTTGAAAATAAAAATAGATAATCATTGATATGATGGAATAAGGCACTAGATCCAATGATGACACATGATCTGAATCTAATGGATTTTGACCCGATTTGACCCTTGGGTTAAGTCTTTTAAAAAAATTGAGTTCGAGTCAAGTCTTTTAAAAAAAATTGAGTTCGAGTCAAGTCTATTTTCTTAGAGGATATATTCGCATCGGGTTCGAGTTTAGGGTGAAAAATACCCTACCTGATTCAAAAAATAATATAATTATACCTTATATATTTAGTGATAATTGCAATAATATCCTTCTTTTTCAATTAAATCCTTATTTTTATCGAATAAAAGTAATATTTTTTATAAATATATTTATTTTGGATCAGGTCGGGTTAAATTCAGGTTTTATGTCAAAAAGGCGAACCGAGTTTGAGTCAAGTGAAATCGCCCTAAATCCAGGTTGGGTCAGGTTTTGGGTGGATGATGTAAATTTTTCTGATCGGGTCGGTCGATAACTCGACCGATGACCATCCCTTATTAGATCTTTTAAGTAAGATTAAGAGTTTGAATCCCGATATTTGTGAATGGAACAAGTTAAGTTAGGAGGATTGCCCCGTAATATACTTATGCAAAATCTAATTTTAAAAGAATTGATCAATAAATTAGATATCGATATTACGTTACAGACCATTGTTAGCGTAGGTTGACAAGAACTTCAAAGGTGTTATTGCTCGGAGCGAAAGCTCATCACCTAACTACTGCTGATGGGTGCAGCTATCCTCAAGATTCACTTGAGTATACATTTGACCCTTTTCTTAGTGGCTCTACAGGAACTAACGCTAATGGTGATGCAGCTGAAGATGCTCAAAGAAAATACTAAATACTAGAGTTTTAAAACTATACATTTCAAAATCGTACCGTTTACAAAATTTCTAAAGTTTTAAAATTAAAATCAAAATATTTCTCATTACAGAAAAAAATAGAAACATATAATGATTGCCACTATTTTTTCACACTAATATCAAACATAAAATTGACAGTGCCAGTCCTATAATGCATTCCAATTTTAATATACTAAGCCCTAGCTCGACCGAACGTGTACGTCGATCATGTGACATAGGCACACAACAAGTACCAATAGTGTGCAAGAAAGAACATTTCCAACACGTGCCTTATTCCTATCTTCCGGACATAAGGTTGACAAGAGCTTGATTTTCATAGAAAGAACCAACATCCCAATCCTCTGTTGAGGATGAAAGTGTCATTAAAGCAACCACTATGGATCTCATGCTTGGTCGTAGCTGAGGATTTTCTTGTGTACATGCTTTCGCAAGCTGAGCCATCTGCAATTATATAACATCGTTTTCTTTTATCAAACTGGAAATCAAAATCCTACCACATTATTTCCCAGGCACTGGTCTCACCTTGAACACAGCGTCTACTGGGTAATTATCTCCAAGCCTAACGTCAATAAGTTTGCAAACTGCTTCGTTAGGGTCAGGCTCATTAAGAGCATCCTCAAACTGCAGAAGGAAAAAAAAGGTTTAAATTTGCCAAAAGAAATCAAACCACATTCCAATTTCAACAATATATATATTTATATATTTCATTCAGCTCATTTACTACCAGTCTACCACTTTCCATGAATTGGAGTAGAGGGATTGAAAGAATACTGACCAAGGCAACAAGACCCTTTGATTCAGCAAGAGAGCCATGTGACTTGACAATGGCTTCTTTAGCAGAAATAAGCTCATAGAGCACAACCCCAAACGCATATACATCTACTTTGGCTGAAACATCTCCGTACTGCGCATATCTGAGAACAAGAATGAATAAAGTTACTCCATACCTACAGAACACCTACACGAATACGAATATTTCACAATTTTTTTATTCCAAAGCTAATTTAATCTTGTGTAGGATCTTTCAACTGAAATTCCTACTACAAAAGAGCATATTTAGCTTTCACTCCATAATATAAAGAAACATGGCTTATGATCATTAAACAGTAATATCACGTCCATAAGGATTGCATAATTATGTTATGACATGCGCTCCTCTATAAGGTGAACAAAATTCGATTCAACTCGAAAAAATCAATTTTTTATTTTATTTTAAAACGATGTTGTTTTGTTCTATAGGTTTTACAATGCCTTTCACTCTTATTGCTTCAGAATTTGTTTTGTTATTTGATATATGTTGGTTTCTATACCTAATTGTTTGTCTTAATTTACAAAATTATGAATTTTCTTGGCCAAACCAAATCCTGCACAAACTAAAGACAGTTTAGCCTATTGTTGAGCTTAGGTATGGATATGTTCCTCGACGATAGTGGCCAACAAATTAAAAGTCGCATCAATGAATAAGAGCAAAATTGATCTTACTCTGGTGGCATGTATCCAAATGTCCCGACAAGACGTGTGGGCAGCGATGCACTTCCGACTTCTGTCAGTTTTGTTAACCCAAAATCTGCAACCTGCACGAAATGTTAAAAGTGATTCAGTATAATAAAGTCGAGAAGCTTTCAAAAAGTCCACTTGAAAAGATATCAGGAAAAAAAACCTTTGCACGAAACTTTTTGTCTATCAATATATTGGCTGATTTAATGTCACGGTGAATGTAAACAGGGACAGTATGCTCATGGATATACTCAAGACCTCTGGCGGAGTCGAGGGCGATTTGCACTCGATTAGGCCAAGGAAGTGGCTCCCTGCCTGGAATAAACAACAGAAATCGGTTAGTGCTGCTCTCAGTGGAGGTACCAGTAATTTTCACATAAGAAATCTCACTTGAGCCTCGCAAATGCTGGCTTAAATTGCCATTGTCAATGTATTCGTAAACTAGGAAAAGAGAGCCTTCAACACAGTATCCAATTAAACGTACCTGCATTTGGCATCCATATTAATATTCAATTTGAAGGCAAATAACAAATAAGTTTAGAAGGTCATAACTTCAATGGATGTCTAGAAAGGAGAAAAACCTATAATTTTGTTTTTTTAAAAGGAAAAAGGTAGGCCACTGATTGAGAAAAGTTAAACAACTTCAATAGTTGTGCATTACCAATTGAATAGTTGATTCAACGAGAACCTACTCAAATATCATACCTTATCTACATCATATTTCTTATATTAACAGAAAAGAGAGATTATGAAAACTAATGCATGAAGACTGTGGCTAGGTGGACATAGACAGTTACTATGACTCGTTGTACAATAGAGAACATAAAGGGCTTTTTGGCTGTTACCTATGGCGTTACACCCTGAGTATTAACAAAATGGTATTCAGATTGACAGAGAGAAACATTTTTAATTTTCTATTTGATGGCAAATAATTACTCAAAGATATATCACCCTTTAAAAGTTTCAGTTTGGCATTGACTCGCAGAATCCAAACACGAGAAAAGAGAAAGTAAATTACCAGGTTCAGGTGATGAACATGTGTCAAAACCTTTAGTTCAGCTAAAAATTCTTTGGATGCTTGCATATCCATCTTCTTGATTGCAGCTTCCTGCACAGTTAGATACGAAACCAATATGAGAGGCCTATGGTTCGTTGATGTAGATGCAGGTATATTTAGCCTTAAAAGGCATTAAACAGAGTAACTGTAAATTCAAAACTAAAGGAAAATAAGTTGTGCACACAATAAAAAAATTATTTGTAAATTTAACCATTTCTTGGCTTATTAATAAAAATGCAAGAAACAGTAAAGCTGCGTTTTCTCTGAATATAGTGTACAATATGAAAACACAATACTCACATGGCATGTTCAATAAACATGAAAAATAGTGTAATAAATGTGACAGAGCACGTCTAAAGCCTACCAGCATTATCAACAGCTTAATAACTTGACTACATGTAATCATAAGCACCAAACAATAA
Source organism: Hibiscus syriacus (assembly GCF_006381635.1). Classification (NCBI taxonomy): domain Eukaryota; kingdom Viridiplantae; phylum Streptophyta; class Magnoliopsida; order Malvales; family Malvaceae; genus Hibiscus; species Hibiscus syriacus. Next base: position 641,950 of record NW_024063187.1, on the reverse strand, counting down.
AAAAATAAAGTAACAACTACCAACGAACCTCGCCTCTCAAAATTGCATAGAAAACAGCGCCAAAGCCACCTTCACCAATCTTGTTAGCCATACTGAAATTATCAGTTGCCTGGGCAAGTTCTTCATATGAGAACTCAACTGATTTGTCTACAGTAATGCCAGTTAAGCCTGGAGAAGCAGCAACGGCTGCAGTTGTTTCTGATGCCTTACTTCCATAAACTGAACAGATCCCACAAACAAAAGAAACATAGAGAAGAAAAGAAAAAGCAGGGACCAATCAGCAATTAAGGTAATTGTAACCAACAATAACTAGAAAAGTATAATTTCTAAAAACAAATAAAAAGATATGACACAAGTGTAGATAATATGTTGAAACATTTATTCAAGAACAGAACAAATGATAGTCTAGGCTCTCAGAGAGGTTGTAAAGTGCAAATGCTTGAACAGAGAACTTTAGGATATTAGAATGAAGCCTAAAGTATGCTCTTTTGCTCTACATTAAGGAACAAAATGCAGCAAATCAACCGGTTTTGCTAATCAATCACCTACTAGAACTGTGTTTTCAGATATTCACCTGGCAGAACAGTCTAAAAATACTTGTGAAAAGCATTAAATTGTGATAAAAAAATTCTTTTAGTTCGTTAAAATATCATAAACAAACAAAAAGGGGATAGAGAAGCAACGGACTACCATTCCCACCTTCAGCAGATATGTCTTGGGAAACTGTCGAAAGCAATATTGTTCCCTTCTTCTTTCGGAAAAATTTAACATAAATTCCAAATGCCAGCAACAGTGCTACAACTACAACTGCTATAGATATCCCAGCAACAGCTCCACCTGAAATTCCTGCTTATATAAAGGCAAGATATGAGATCAAAGTAAAACAATTACCAGCTAATGAACATCCCAATATCATAATCATCACAATAGCGACATGCAAAGAAGGCCAAACCACCTGTGCTGTAAAACAGAAAGAAAACAAATTTAGAACTTTTAAGGTTCAAAATTTAAACAAAAGATAATAATATATTTAATTATTTTCAAGGTATAATGTTGTATTCCCTACCTTGATTTGAGGGGACGAAAACTATTATCGGTATCTGCAAAATAAAAAAAGATTTGTGAGGCAAACAACTGTTGTTCGTGATACTTAGGGTAATGTCATACCCTTGGGGTCTAAATATCAGCGAGTTGACCATAGTGTGTAAAACCCATGGGAATCAAAAGAAAAACCTAGAAATGAAACTTCACTTAACTTATTTGACAACATTTTGATACATAAATATACTCCAAACATTACCTGAATGACAATTAAACACATCACAATAAGTGAAATGAAAGGATACATATGGATGACAGTGGAACTAATGTTGACATCATTTAGAAAATTCATTAAACTCCCCCATGACTTTATGAAGCAACTAAATTTCAATGTTCCAAGCTTGAGTTAGGTGCTAAAATCAAATCTAAAATTATTAAATTAGTTAAAATAATCTTCTATACTCCTATGTTCTCTCTTCCTCTTAACAGTAACTAAATTTCAATGTCTGGCACTAAATTCATACTGGATAATATAATTATCCCAGTCTCACTTGCCTATAGAATTTAGAAAAAAAACAGAATCAAACAAAAGAAATCAGCTCTGACCAAAACTACACAAAAATCCCATAACAGAATTAACCCTTTTCTCACTGCGGAAATCCATTTAAATTTACTAGTAAAGCTAACAAAAACACAAAATCAAACTAAAATGCTAAAGAAAAGATCTTTGCCCAGAAATGATAATCCTAGAATATCCCTTTCTTTGTTCCATAAAATTATCTTAATTTCATTTCCTATAAATTAACAATAAATAAATGTTAACGGAAGCACCTCTGCCCGGAATATAAACCAAGCCAGCCCCTGAGCTGAAATTTGCTCCGGGGTTGTAACTTTGCACCAACCCTGATAAATTCGATGACAAATTCGTCTGAGTCAACACAGTATTCAAAGTCTCATTCTGTCGAAGGGGGTACGTAATAAACAAACCGTAATCCCTGGAAATAACAGGATCTCCACACGAACAATTAACTACCACACTAACCACCCCACTGTCCGGTATATTGGTCGGAGGGTAGCTATTAAACCGCTGCAACCAATCGGCCGTCGTCAAACCCGAATAATATTCAGAAGCGATTTTTTCGTAAGTGTCGCCCGGTCGAACTGAGAACGTAAACGCGTGGCCGAGGAAAATCTCCATTGATGCAATCGCAAGGGAAAGGAACATTGAGCCTGCTAAAAGCGTCGACGCTGTCTTTATTCGGAACTTGCCGGTTGTAAATAAGTATTGGATCGAAATTAAGTGTCGAGAACGGTACGATGCTGGAGTTGAGAACCTCGGATATGAAGGTCAAGTTAGCTCCTTCCCAAACGTAGTACGACGCTAAGGCTAAATCGCAGCCTCTGCTGCATCTCGATTCTACTGAAATCGACGAAATTGATATGAACAGCAACAGAACCGAGATTAATTTCAGCATTTTGGGAAAGTGAAAACCCTAGATTTCGATTTTTGGGAGTTTTAGAGGGAGGGGAGCTTGAAGGTGAACGGAAGATAAATTTGAGAACGTTGGCCGGAGGTATTTGAAAATTGGGTGATAACGAGAAAGACAGAGCTGACGTGGCATGTGATTAGTTGGGCAAATTTGGCTCTTATTTGAGTATCGTTTTTTTCACAACAACAACAACAACAAAACCCAATTCCCATATGTATGGGGTAAGGGGGAGGTAGGGTAGTAGGCTACCCCCAACGCCAGGTTGAGAGTAACTTCCGTGGAAGACCTCCGGCAGTCAGAAAATTAAAAATTTAGATACAATGCAATGCATGTATAAATAAATACATAAATACATAGCTAAACAGTATTCATATGCAGTTATTAAAATCATATGTGCGTCTGTAACAGGAATTAATCCCTGCATAATTATCCCTGCGAAAGAATCTCTGCATATAGACATAAACATAAGATAAGATCCGGCTAAATTTAAAAGAGGAAACATGAAAGAGAATGATACACAGAAGTCAACGTTAGCAAGCCCAGTTCTAATCCTTCATAAATACCAATAACAGAAACGTATAAAAAGTATAAGTCATGGAAAATACTACAAAGACATTAAAAGAAGACAGAGATGATACACCCTATAGATGTGACCCACACTACTCGACTACCCTAGTCTTTAGCCTCCATATTTTCCTATCAGAGGTCATGTCTTCGGTAAGGGCTAAATCCCTCAAATCAGATCTCAAGCAGTCTTCCCACTTTCGCCTTGGTCGTCCTTTCCTTCTGGCACCGTCGACTGTAATCGACTCTACCCTCCTTACCGCATCCGACGATAGTCGCCTAAGGACATGCCCAAACCACCGTAGTCTTCCCTCCCTCAATTTTTCGGAAACAGACACCACCCCCAAGGACATCCTAATAGCAGAGTTTGTCGTCATATCCCTCAGAGTCTTACCACATGTCCATCGAAGCATTCTCATTTCTGCGGCCTCAATCCTCCTTACGTGATCCTTCTTGGTTGCCCAACATTCTGATCCATACAACAGCGCTGGTCTTATTGCCATTCTATAAAATTTTCCCTTAAGTTTTAGAGGGACCTTCTTGTCACACAGAACTCCAGTAGCGGCCCTCCACTTTAGCCATCCCGCCTTTATACGGTGTGTAACGTCATCATCTCTACACCCCCATCTTTATGTATCATAGACCAAATTATTATGAATTCCCGCTGTTTTATTCTTTAGTTTTTGGAGATGCTAGTCACACTCTCGGCGGCCTTTCATGTGTATTCACGCGCTCTTGAATTTGACTGGCAGGCGGCTATGCCCCTGACTCGTCCACATTGCTGCGGAATATTAATTTTATATTCTGCCTTTCTACTTTTCTTCAAACATATAAATATTGCTTAAAAGTTTTAATTTTCAAAAGACACAATAAACTATATATATATTTGATTATATAAGTTAAAATTTTATAAATTTAAAATAATATTAAGTATTATAAAAAATAATTTTATAACTCATTGTTTTATTAATATTTGAATATGTGTTTGATAACACTTATATTCGGGGGAGGATGCACAAAGCCTCGGTAGGGCCAAGTGCATCAATATTAGTTTGGGAAAATAATTAAATTTAACTTAATGTGTTAAGAAAAAAAAAAGAAAAAATAAAAATTTTGCATACACGTTATTTTTAAGAAAAAAAATAAAATTTTGGATATAATTATTAAATTTCTAGATTCGTCACTATCCATATTAAACAAAAAACAATTAGACACCTAAATAGAAAATATTTTTTATATTAAATCTGTAAAATAATAATAACAAATTGATAGTATAATTATATATAACAAAACATTTTAATTATATTAAAATTAATATAATATATAAACTATAATAGTTATTCATGTGTATCGCAATTATATTTAAATCCAATTATATATGGAATTTTCAAACAAAATCAACAAATACAACGGCAGTGAATTTTGAACACGTCTAAAGTTAATAAATTGGGAAAGTAGAAAATTGAAGGCACGCGCGAGCGAAAGGCGGGTAACATTTAGACATGTGACTTTGAAAAAAAATTAGCTAACATTTATTCTCATATCTAATAAGGTAAATGGCAAGTAGGATAGTAAGTTGCTCCTAACATTAGGTTGAGAGCAACTTTCGTGGAAGACCTCTGAATTATGAATTGTCCACCGTAGGACTCGATCTCACGACTCCAAGGTTAAAAGTCTTGTGTTCTACCAACTGAACTGGACAGACAATTCAGACATGTAACTTTGAAACAATCCATATTATAGCATCAACTTTTTTACAATTATTATAGCCTCATTGTTGAATGAATCAAAATGGAGCTTTTGGTTATTTTCAAAGTTGTAAGTTTGCAACATCTAGACATTGTAGAGCCGACTTGTTCTCATAGAATAGTTTAACAGGCATTTCTTTATCTACACCCAGCTGTGCAAGTAAACCTTTCAACCAAATCGATTCTGCCATTGTGGCTACCATACTCATATACTCTGCCTTCGCTGTCGATCTAGCTATCGTGTTTTGTTTTTTGGACTTCCATAAAACCAAAGCCCCTTCAATTTTGTCACAAAAACATGTAACTGATTTACGTGTTAAGGGCAAGATGCCCAATCCGCATCACAGTAAGCTATAACATTGCACCCTTCTGAGGCTTTATATAACAAACCCTTACTTGGTTCTTTCTTAATATATCTCACCACGCGTAATGCAACCTCCATATGCGACTGCTAAGGACTTTGCATGAACTGGCTGAGATAATGCACAACGTTGGTTATATTCGACCTTGTATGCGTTAAATAAATTAATCTCTCAATTAACTGCTGAAAAGCAGTCTTATCTTCAATCTCAATGTCCTTATCTTTATTGACAAGACTTTTATCACACTCAATGGTGGTCAGCTTCATATTTTGTTTTAGGGGTGTCAAAGTACTCTTAGGCTCACCCAAACCTATGTCACCAATAAGTTTCAAGGCATATTTTCGTTAGTTTAAAACCAAACCCTCTTTTGATCTTAAAACAGCAATGCCTAAGAAATATGTCAATTCACCCAAATCCTTAATTTTAAAATTCTTATTCAAAACTTCCTTCAATTCTTTAATCATCCTATAATCATGTCATGTTATACGAAGATCATCTACGTATACCAACAAAACCACAATGTTATCCTCGTGCCTTTTTATGAACAAAGAGCAGTTGAAATTAATTTGAGTAAAATCAGCAAGTGTCAAAGCTTCAGTTAACTTCAAATTCCATTGTTGGGAGGTTTTTTTTTAGATCATACAATGACTTTTACAGCCGACACACCATGTTCTCCTCCTAGATGCAAAACCCTCAGGAAGAGACATGTATACTTCCCCAACCATATCGCCCTGAAGAAAGGCATTGTAAACTTCCATCTGGTAAATAGGCCATTAAAAATTAGAAGCAATAGCTAAAACAGTGTGAACTGTAACCATTTTCACAACTGGAGAGAACGTCTACAAATAATTAATACATTCTTGTTGTTTGTACCCCTTCGTAACCAATTGCGCTTTATAATGCTCAATCTCACCCGAAGAAAGGTACTTGATTTTATATACCCATTTGCTGCCAATGCGTACTTTCCCTGCTGGCAAAGAAACTATAGACCATGTTCTATTAGATTTTATGGCTTGAACCTCATCTTTCATGGATTTGTCCCACAAAGGACTTTGCACCTCCTCAGAAAAACATTGAAGCTCAAGAGAAGACGAAACAGAAGCTAAAAATGATTTAGTACAAAGTGAAAGATGAGAATAAGAAAGAAAGTTATCAGACTGGAAAAAAACAAATACTTTAAGCCATCCAGGAGGCTTAGGAACACGAAAAGACCGACGGGTAGTCTCACAAAGAACAAATGATGAACTCGTGTCAAGAGTAGGCTCACAAGGAATAATAGATGAAGTCAAATCAAGAGAACCTTAATGATCAGAATTGTCTAAACGTGGAGAACTTGCTGAAGCAGAATTAAGAATGACACAAGACTCCAAAGAACTAAGAATGGATGATGAACCACGAGAAACAAGAGGGGACAAAACTAAAAAAATTATAATCAACAATAATGGATGAAGAATGAAAAAACAGAAGAGAAATCAATAGGAATCTGAAATGGAAAAACATCCTCAAGAAACTTAACATCACGCTTAACAAAGAAAAATGTGGTGTCTAAATTGAACAACAAATTCCCTTTTTGAGTAGAAGAGTAATAAAAAAATACCGAAGGAATTACTCTAGGAACAAACTTGTCACTGCAATGAGGATTAGTAGCATAACAAAGACATCCAAAAATATGTAAATGATAAATATCATGGGGTTTGTGATAAAACATTTTGAATGGTGTTTTCCAACGAATGACCGAAGAAGGAAGTCTATTTATATGATAACATGCAGTCTTGAATCACTCACCCCAAAATTTAATACAAACATAAGAATGAAATTTTAATGCATGAGCCACCTCTAACAAATGTCGGTGTTTACGCTCAGCTACATCATTCTGCTACGGAGTGTAGACACAAAGAGCTTTGATGAATAATGCCTAGGGAGGACAAAAAAGGTGTATAAGTAGAGCTAAAACACTCTGAAACCATTATCAGAACGAACAATACGAACATCAGTAGAGAATTGAGTCTTGACATAGGCAAAAAATTCATTAAGATACCAAAAAAATCAGACTTAAGCTTCAACAAATAAATCCACATCATTCTAGTATGATCATCAACTATCGTAAGTAAAAAACATTGATCACTATGAGTAGAAAATCTATATAGGCCCCACAAATCTAAATGAATAAGTTGAAACGGCTTATCAACCCGAGAAAGATTCGCGAGAAAAGGCAAATGAATTTGTCTAGCTCTAAGACACGCTGAACAATTTGTAATATCACAAGCATACGATTGATGATCACCAAAGAAAAACAACTTATTCAAGTTACGAACATGTGCATGACCCATTCTAGCATGCCAAGTGTTGATTTTATTATTAATAGAAGAAACATTAGCCATACAATGTGTAAAACCAGAAGGAAACATTTGAGTTTGTGATTAAAAAACTGAAACTAAAAAAAACTCAAAAAAGTAAAGACTAATAGTAGTTCTACCAATCCCCATCATTTTTCCATTGGAGAGATCCTACAACAAACAAAAATCAAGATAGAATAAAAAAGTACAACTGAAATCTTGAGGCAATTTGGACACTGATAAAAGGTTGTGAGCAAACTGAGGAACATAAATAACATCATTCAACAAAAGAGTATGATGTAAAAAAATAATGACCATATGGGTAATAGAAACAGTTGTACGATTAGGTAAATGAACCATCCTAGGCATAAAAGAACATGAAACCATATTAACCAAAAGCGAAAAATCTTATAGAACATGATCACTAGCACCAGTGTCAATAATCCAAGAAACAATTTAAGAGAATCCAGAAACAACATTACCCACAGTATTAACAGATGCATTACTAGCAGGTGTAAAAGAAAAACTAACAGCCAATGAAGATGGCACTGAAGAGCTCTCAACCAAATCATCATGAGAAAAACCATTCGAATTAGTTAACATAGTAGCTGGAGCAGATTTCTATTATGACCCTAGGAGATTATAGAAGAAATATAGATGAAGAATTGAGAGAATTAAGATTAAGGAGAGAAAAGAATAGATTCAAGAAGCTTAGAATTCATTCAATTAAAGCATACTTTCTCCTCCTCTAGTACATGGTTTATATAATTATAGTGTTCCCATAGTTACCCTACAGCTGGCAGTCCTGGTTGTACTGAGTATAACCACCTGCACAGCTAAGCAAGATGTTTCTTATCCTTAGTGGGCTGTAAAACATGTTAAGTCCAGTCCCAATTCCAAATCCCTAACCCTTTCTCTGATTTCCCAAATTCTCTTGCTTCGATTCTTATCGCTTCTCCTCTGATCATAACAATACCTTCCCCACGAAATGATCCTTGTCCCTAAGGATCAAAATCTAAGAATTGTGCTAGAAGTACAATATAATTGACCACAGTGACATTTTCCAATCCTAATTTCATCCACTGCATCTGATTGTGCTCCTGCTCCTTACGTTTGTCGAGCATTATAGAACCTTGCTTCTAGCTTTAATCCCTTTCGAAGAACAAGTGAGGTTTGATGGTAAGACCGAAACTTCAGGTAAATTCTGTCCTCTGTCTTTATACCTCTGTCTGTCAATTTTATTTTAGCAAAAAATTTCATCCTTGCTTGAGTCTTCTGAAAAAATTTCAGATTCAAAAGTTGTTGTTCAAGTAACTGATTCCTGTTGCTTTCTTTGTTGACTTCCCATATAGTTATGACATTCCCCTTCCCTTGAAATGATCCTTGTCCCCAAGGATCAAACCCTTCTGATATCTTATTACTGATTTTTGCTTGCAATAACTGATATCTCCGCTTGAACTGTGCCAACTCCCGGAGAGCCTTCACCTTTTTATTTGTAACTTGAAGCAAATTTCTATGAAGTTCACCTATCTTTTTCTGAAGAGCTGTATTAAAATTTTTCTCAAGTAAATGCCTTTCTTCCTGCTGCGATAAATGTTGCGATAAAAGCAACAGTGCTGTCATCTTTTCTTGCAATGCCTGTGCAAGGGCATCTGAGGCATTACCTTTAGTCTCAGCAGTATTTAAATCCAGCATGCCCCTCTTTTATTGCAATGCCTTTGTAAGGGCTTCTGAGGCATTAAGCTTAGTCTCAGTAGTATTTGAATAGAGAAAATCCCTCTCTTTTACCTCATCTTCATCACCAAGTTCTAAATCTTCCTTGCTAATATCAACATATTTATTTTCTTTAAAGGTCTGCAGATTTTGGATGGAAACCTCATCGATAGGCTCAATTAAATAGAGAACCTCAATGTCTTTTTGAACCAACTTCTCCAAAAATGGAGCGGTCTTGGCACTTTTCAAGCTGTCAGTTGCCAAGTAATAAATTGCCTTTTGATTCTCACTCATATTTTAAACATATGTATCCAAACTCGTCAATTCCTCTTCACTTTTTGATGTGTAAAACCGAAGTAATAGAGTTATACGTTTGTGATTACCAGTGTCTTTGATGCAGCCCAACTTTAAAAACCTGTCGAAGTTCTCCTAGAATTTTTTGTAATCCTCTTTATTTTCACTTTCAGAAATCTCTTGAATCATATCAAATGTTTTCTTGACAAGCTTCTTTCTCATAATTCTCACAATTCGACTCTCTTGAAGGGTCTCTCTAGAAACACTAAGGGGAATATCATTTGAGTCCACAACACCCTTCTCAAAGCTCAAGTATCGTGGAAACAGCTCCCCATCAAACTCATCCGAGATAAATATACGCTTCATATACAAACGTATATTCTTTGTTTTAGAATTCGTGACATCCTCATTGTTGAGAGGGCCCATGTCAGGAATGTACAACACACTCCTAAACTTGACCTCACCCTCTGTATATGGGAAGTCAACCGAATTCATCGAAGCATATTTCCACTTCAAAAGACCTTCATTCCTCCAGCTTATATCATAATAAGTGACGGTTTTATTACTCAATTCTTCTTGAACCTTCATTTGATTTTGAAGTTGCTGTGCAAATTCCAACCTATTCCAATTTTTGTTATGTCCATGTAGAGGTTTAGCCCCTCAACATTGAACTCACATTTGATGAAGTTATCAACACCACCTGTGAAAACTTGTTTGAACAGATTATCATTACTGTCATGATATGTCCAATGCTGAAACGTTAGCTTTGACATTTTTTCAAATAGTTTATACCCTCTATTGTGAAGTATCCTAATATCATTGGCTGTAAACTCATTGATAGAGTCACCATGTACTGGTTTAGATTTTAGAATTTCGGGTTCATTGTGTTTATATGAAAATTGGGATTCATTCATCCCTGTAACTAATATAGGCTTCTTCCCATCAGTCTTAGGAAGGTTAGGAATATTTACTTGTTCATTCTCTGAATTGGTTTGTTCTTGTTCCTCTGTCCTCCCAGTCAAAATCCTCAAAATTTGCTCCACACAACCTTGATTCGTTGTCATCCTTGACTCCAGTTTACTAATTCGATTATCCTATTCTTCCCACAATTTAGGAGGTTTTGTGTCATCCGTTGCTTGCTTCACCAAGGTTGTAAGTTCTGCAATCTGTTGCTGGATTGAAGAAAGATCAGGAGTTTCGACCATGGTTTGGTATTTTTCTGGGTATAGTAATGAACAAGTTGCCAAGAAGAGTGGCTCTGATACCAATTGTTATGACCCTAGGAGATTAGAGAAGAAATATAGACGAAGAATTGAGAGAATTAAGATTAAGAAGAGAAAAGAATAGATTCAAGAAGCTTAGAATTCATTCAATTAAAGCATACTTTCTCCTTCTCTAGTACATGGTTTATATAATTACAATGTTCCCATAGTTACCCTACAGCTGGCAGTCCTGGTTGTACTGAGTATAACCGCCTGCACAGCTAAGCAAGATGTTTCTTATCCTTAGCGGGCTGTAAAACATGTTAGGTCCAGTCCCAATTCCAAATCCCTAACCCTTTCTCTGATTTCCCCAATTCTCTTGCTCCGATTCTTATTGTTTCTCCTCTGATCGTGACAATTTCTTCCGATTAAACTTAAAATTCAGGGGAAAGCCTTCCAATCAATAACAATGCTCCTTTTTACACCTTTTTACACCAAAATAGTCAAAACTACCAGTAAAATTATGATGAGATAATGAACTAGCAACTTTAGAAAGCATCGCTAAAACCTCCAAGACATGAGAAACACTTGACAAATGAATACGCTGAGCTTCCCCCTGAATCAACATGGAATAAACTTGATTAATAGAATGAAGGGATTGCATTAACAATAACTGACTTTATAACACCCTAAACTGGTATGACACACAGTCGACTAATCTGAATGTCACACGAAACCACCGAAGTGGCTAACCAAATTTTTTCTCATTTTTCTTAATTTAAAACAACCATTTTAATAACCATTTCCGTAAGAAGTTTTACCATAAAATATATTTAAAACATTACATTAGGGGAGGTCCCAAAATAAATATTTACATTCAAAACATATACAGACTTTTAACTGAATTTATGACCCAACTTTACAACAAGGTCTATAAGTATGCATGCTCTTCAAAAACTTGAGACATACTCTGATATGCTCTTGGTCTGGACCTCGATCACTTTAAGGCTCCTCAACTGCTCCACCTAATTTGCATTAGGAAACAAATTCTAGACGTTGAGCTAACTAGCTCAGTGCCATACTAACAACTAGATCATACTCAAAGTGTACCAATGAAATGCTCATGCTATCAAGTCTGTTGCTTTAGTGACTATACTTGAATACTCACTCTCTACTCCATGGTAAACATCATGGTGCAGCTGAGGGTTCTGCATCTCGGAGCTCACACACCACTCTAGTATATCGAGGATGATTTCCCAGAATCTCTGCATCAGTCGACACCCTCAACTAACCCTAGAACACCCAAATCCGAATAAAATGAAACCTGATGGGTTTGGGCATTACACGGGACCACCTAACTGTCTAACCCATTATTTTAAATATTCATTTTTCCAAAACATATTTCATCACATTTAAAACAAAATAAGATAATAGTAGTCAAGTTTACAAACCGATGAGCTCCCAAAATAATTATCAAATATAGTAATCCAAGAGTTATGACTCGAATACAAAAAATGTCTATGATAATATATGCCCACTACAATAATCAAGACATACTCTGTTGTTGTTGGTATCTAGAATCTGACAGTCAGGCGATACGTTCCCGGGTCCGACACCTACTAACCTGTGAATGGAAACAATTTCGAACACTGAGCTACGTGCCACATAAACGACTTCACTATACTACATGCATCCATTAGCTATGAATGCTTAGCAATTTAAGTCATAATGCAATAAAATGCAATAGGCATAGATCAGAACATAAGTATATTCAACATAGCATCATAAGGATCATAATGTGGTTTTCCATTAAATAACGAAAGTGCCTTAGCACTAATACTAAAGTGCATTCGCACTGAATCAAAAGTGCATTTACACTGATACATAAGTGTTATAGCATTGGGGAAGAGAATATGTCACAAATATATATTTAGGACATTCGTAATACATTCAAGTGACTCAGCTATCCTCGTAGTTTCCCGAGTATCAAACAGAGGCATAGGCTTATGAAGTATTACTTAATGATGTTACGTTATCACACAAGTTAATGTTTTCACTTGCAGGCTTTTATTAATGCTCTTATCGATCCTAACCCTTTCTCGGGTTCTTTGGTGAAAGCAAGGCTTATAACTTTTATTGTCCCATTGGTACCGATACCCAGCCATATGGTATCGGTGTTGCTTCTCACTATGACATCGATACTAGTTTGAGAATCAGCACCGGTTTTACTAAATTAAACTTGAGGTGGTCTCCTAGTACATAAATTCACTTCTAACACCCTGTTTAGACCTTATTCTAGTTTCACATATTTGAACCCATTTATGGTCATTCTATGGATCTAGGGCCTCCTGAGAAACGTTTTTGACCAATTTGGACATTTTGGGTAGGGGTTTCGAAACCTTTGTTACATATTTTCATTCTTGACAAGGGGTTTCGAAACCAGCTCGTGGGGTTTTAAAACCTCTGCTATAGATTTGCTTTTTTCTTTCGAGAAAACTCTCCAAACCACTCTCAAAACCTTTCCAAGGTCCCCAAACATTTATTTAAAGTTTATGTAGGTTCAAAGTATCATAAAAGTTCATCCTTTATGCATGAATAACATCAAATATCAAAATTCATGTCAAACCCACATAAACTTCTTGCAACACATACAAGCAAGCATGCACATTTAATGATCTAAAAGTGGTATAGGTGCGTTAAGTATGTATTACCTTAACTCAAGTTTATGGAATAAGGCTCCAAGAATCACCCAAGCACCAACTTATCCTTGTTCTTGACTTTTGAACACTCACCAAGCTATTTCACTTACCAAAGCAAACAAATGGGTTAAAAACTCATTTTTAACGTTTTAAGTGTTTAGAAACAAGTTTCTAAAAACTTAGGAACAATCTAGTGACACTCTCAAGCCCTCAAACTAAAACCTCTCTAAAACCCATACTTAGGCACCATAGCCAAAATTTAAGATTCTTAGCTAGAAATGGAGCTCTAAGGTAGGAGATTACTTTTCTTCCCTTAGAAATGTTGAAAACCCTTGCTAAAAAATAAAGCTCTCGCTTTTTCAAATTTTGGAAAAGAAGAAGAGATGAGAAAAAAGATGAAGAAGATGACAAAGGTGGAGAAAAAAAGAAGAGATATATTTCAGATTTTTACCCCCCATTTGCATCATCCCTCTTAATTGATATTCAGTATTATTTTCAAACAATGGGTTAATTACTCCCTTGGTCATTCCTTTTTCATGCCCAAATAAAAAATGTCATTGTTATCAAGTTATAGGCTTTCCTACATGCTCAATCATCTTACTATTGACCCAAATATTTAAGTTGAACTTATTTTAACATTTTAGGCCCAACGGTAAAATCCAAAACTACTAACCTGATATTTAGGGTGTTACAAACCCATCCCTTGCTAGTGTCGGACCTTGGCACTAGTTAGTCAGCTTAAAGTACCTTGCATACTCTCTAAAGATATTCGGACCGCTTTTATACTTCCGACACCCTAAACTTTACTAAAGGAACTCGGGTGTCCTGATCGTTTCCCAAGCATTTAAACAAGGCTAGTCTTATGTCACCCTACTTTTCCTCGTTTATACGTTTGATTAAGCATTATTATTGTTTTGGCTTGTAGTCTTATTTGGGAGTAATTAAAAGCTTTGGTAAACCTCAATTGCCTCTATATTTCCCCTTTATTTAAAGCCCAAAATAAAAACTTGGTATTGATACTAGTCTTACAGTATCGATACCCTCTCTTAAATATCAATACCTATCCAAGGTATTGATACCCCAGTGTTGATTTTCCTTGAAAGAAAAGAGGAAGTATCGATACTCATATAGGAGTATCGATACTTGGACCCTGGGTATCGATACTCCCTAGAGTACCGATACCAAAATGGTATTATGGATTTTTGGTTTTGATACCAAGCCCCTCGATTTCGATACCGAACCCTACTCCCTTAAGGGTATCGATACATCCCTCATAACTCTAGGAAATTATGCATGAAACATGAACAATGTCGATATTGCTTCTTACAGTATCGATACTCACCTTTAAACATACCCTATTTAGGCACAAATTTGACCTTCAAACCACCCAAATTTCTTACCCTGAGATTTCTCAATGATTAATAAGTCTTATGTGATGATAAAGGGGTCATAAATAAAGCTTAAAGCATGCTAAAAATCATCAAACATGAAATCTACCATGAAATGCATCACTAAGCTTCATAACTCACTCTCAAGCTAGGACTCATTTCTAATGACCCACAATTGATATGAGGAAATTGTGAGTGTGTTACCTGATTCCTTTATTTCTAGAATATCTCTCAATTAACTAGGAGGTACCTTTTCTTTCCCCATTGCCTTAGAACTTTCTCCCACTTCCTTAGCTAATTAAAGGTAATACTAGGAGTTATTAACTTGTCTAGAGCTTGAAATTGAGTTAGGAACACTCTATACAACTTAAATTTACTAAAAACAAGCTTAAAACACTTGATTCCCCTAAACCCCTTAAAACCCCATTTTGAAGTCTTAACTACTAAAACTTGAGATTAGGGGCTTGAATTAAAGCTTGAGGGATGGAGAATATGACTCTTACCTTGGTTGCTTCAAACTAGTCTTGGAATTCAAAAAGCTTTTACCTTTATCTTACTCTTGAGGAGAAGGAAGAAGAGAGAAAAAAGAAGAAATAGAATAATGTTTTGGTGGATAAAAGATCACGTGAAAAACACATATTATAAGGGGTTTCTATCCTTTAACTTAGGAAATGGGTAAACTACACTTTTGGCCCCCTTTTATCCCAATATAAATCCGTCACTTATCTTGAACTCTTGGGCCAACTTAAGCCCAATACCCTTTTGAATTGGTCGAAACAGCTTGAGCAGATCTAATGGGCTCGACTTATGGGTCTCGGGTTGACCTGAACTACTGACCCAAGATTCGGGGTAATATAGACTTTGAATCACAACGTAGGTGTCATTTAGCCCCATCAAAAACTAAAACAAGAGTTTCTGATTAAGGTGTTGCAAACCTTGTAGAGAAATATCACAAACATAAGACGAAAAAGGGACAAAAGCTGAATATTCATCCCAAATAGATTTCAGTCGGGAAAAATAAACGGAAATCAAAGAATTCCTTTATGAAATCAAAGTTATCTCTCGATGAAAAAAAATGCGAGAGCCATCAAATTCACTGAAGTTCTCTTTCAAGTCCTACCAAACCAGAACAGTATTCAAAGATAGCAAACACAATACCAATCAATAAATCTACTACTTATTTTTCTGTTTTTCTTTATTTGAAACAAATAATGTATACTAAGAGATATGAGAAGTAGAAGTAATAGATTAGACAAGAACACTTTATCGACAACAAACAAATTAAAAGTGCTGCAAGCTTTGCTTTAACTCATTGGGGGAGAAAGGTTGGATGACAAGCTGCTTCTTATCGACATAGATTTGTTGGAGAATAAGCTTCATTTCTCTCTTCAAAACCTACCCAAAACTGAAGCATCTTTATTGGTTGTAAGGATTGTATCTAATGCAAACCACCCGCTCAACAAGGTAATATAGATTTATAAAGCAAAATGATCCATGCCCAAGAAAAATATTGCAAAATGAGGTCAAACGACGGTCAAAATGGCTTCCGACGTAGCCAAGCATTGTCATATCAACAAATTTAATGTTCCACATCAACATTCCATTACCCCAATAACAATTACTAACGATAAGTGACTAATTTGTTACTTTTGAAACATTAATGGAAAAAATGAAAACTTACTCAAATATTAATGACCATTTAAGTAATTTACCCTTCTATTTATAAGATAATTAGAAAGAAAATTTCACAAATTTGCATTAAAGTTAAGGTAAATTACACGCTTACTCATTGAACTTTACTCTCTCTCCTATTTCACTTTTCGTACCTTCAATTTTTTCAATTTGCTCATTAAACTTTAGACATTAAACATTTGGTATGTTCTATTATTAAAATAAGCCACATCAACACCCTATTACTGAGTAAACAATCAAGTAACCAAAAAAGTTCAATGTCTAAAATTCAATTAGCAAATTGAAAAAAATGAAGGTACAATAAGTGAAATAGGAGAAAGAGTAAAGTTCAATAAGTAAGGTTCAATGAGTAAGCATGTAATTTACCCTTAAAGTTAAAAGTGTACGTAGGTCTAATAACCAAGTGAAGCAACCACTTAATTTCTACATTAGTATTACCGTTTGCCATGAAATATCGCAAAAAATACCATGTTTGTTGGCAAAGCACGCCATCAAGTGGTGGAGTCTTGAAATGTTTGGAATTTACAGTCTAACTAAATAACTAGCCAAGTTAGACATTTGTCTTGGAGCTTTTTCCGGCATCCATGGAATTGCAGTCATTGGCCCAGTGCCCAGGCTTATTGCATTTATAGCAAGTGCCTGATTTTGCAGGAGTATGCGATGAAGAAACATTAGTCTTTAGCCCAATGTCCATCCTTTCCACATTTGAAGCATGAAGATCCGGTTCTATTGGTATAGGCGCTGTTGGTTGGATCATTCATATTGCAATGGCCTCTAGAAGCACTAAGAAGAGCATTAGTTGATACAGTTTGATCATTGCATGATTTGAAGGAACTTCCCTGCACGGAAAGTAAAGCCTTAAAGCCAATATGGCTATCTCAAATGCCTATATTGATGCTAAAAGTGGTCCAAAGTCATCTATACAAGTTGCTTAAAGTGTTACGAAATTTCTGAGCCTAAAATAGAGCATAGACACTCCAAGAAATACCATAAAGATTGTCCGGGTGGGAATTTGATCGATTACTCGACAGTCGACATCTCACGGACTTCTCCCAAAGTATTTTGAGCTAATATCAGGGTAAAATTGTGAATGGCTTTCACACAAGGATTCCTCTATTTGACAGCAAGTTCAACTTACATGCATTATGGTTCTTGTATATCTAAATCCTATTTCAACATTGTACAAATTAAGATTGCTGTAAAGAAAAAGATAACTAATACAAGATGAATTTATAAGTTTCAGTGGAAGGGAAAAGTTTACCTTTGTAGGCATAGGAATGGCATTGCTATGAGTTTGGGAAGCAATGTCAGAGTCACACCACATAAAGAAATCACAGCCTCCATTTTCCTATACCGAAACCAGAAACCATTACTTGAAATTGAAGCCATGAGCTACTGAAAGAGATCTGAAAATTATTTAAGGTGCGCAAGCATGAACCTGTCTAAGAGCACATTTATAGAACATGCGGCCACGATTCCTTTCGGTGTTGGCAGTGAGCATCAAAAAAGGACCTGACCCGCACGGGCAATTCTTCTACGATTCGGATCCCCTTGATCCAGCGGCAGCTAAACCGTGAACTCTGCTCTTGCTCTGCGAAGTAGTAAGGGGGTTAATTTGTTGCCAGAGACTTCTTTTGCTCCCTTTGAGGGCCGCGGTGTAGGCCCCCTCGATATCGTCTTGGTTAGGTTTGCGGCGCTTGGAAAGGGATTCTTAGGCGGCGGCAACGGCCGATAGGAACTCGGCTTCTTCCTCTTCAGTTTCGATTATTCTCTTCATCCGTCGACTCTCCCCTTGATTTCAAAATTTTATCAGAAGTTTTATATATCCAATAAATTACACCCCGCCTTTGATTTTTTGAAATTTCCCTCCTTTCCTCCTTCTTCCCGCCTTTGATTTATTGGGTAAACTATGTATTTAGTCATCTAACTATCACTTAGTTCCATTTTGGTCATAAAACTATTATTTTTATCAAAATCATACCTAAAGTTACCTTTTGATTCCACTTCAGCCACCTGCCGTTAAAACATTAGTGATGATATTGATGAGTTACCACAAGGTAATTTCACATCATCATTAAAAAAAATAAGAAGATCACCTCGTCAACAGTTCTGTTTATTTTTAACGATGAGTGACCAAAACAGAATCAAAATGTAACATTAGATATGATTTAAAAAATAGTTAGGTAACCAAAACGAAACTAAAGTGATAATTGGATGATTAAATACACATTTTACCCTTATGTATTTCTTTCATCTACTTCAATCCGTATATCAACTTATATTAGAATATTTTAAGCACAAATCAACTTCTAGTCCTAGATTTGATAATATTTCTTAAATTAGTCTTTGAACTTTGTTTCGGTTCATATTACTCCATGAATTTTGTTTTGATACATGTTAGTCTATAAACTTGACAATTATTTTTTATTTTAATCAATTTAATAATGTGTTGTATACTGTTAGAATATCATACCACCAAAAGAACTAAAAATAAATCAAAATTTTATTAAAATTCAAAAAGTTGTTTAATACCTCTATTTACCCAAAGTGACAAATGCTGAATTTATTCAAATTCTCACTCAAGTGATTTTGTAGACAAAGCGCCATAAAAAGTATTAAAGTAAAAGATGCCTTGGGATGTAATGGAGTTGTTTGCCACAACTAATTTATCCTTACCATACAATTTGTTATTCAAAATGTGTTCCAAGTTATATCTAGAATATTTTATAATTTTATTTAATTTTAAAAATATTTTTTATCATCTATTCTCAAAAGGTATGTTCAATAAACAGAATATAAAGCTATTCTTAAATAATGAAAATATATCTAATACATACTTTCTTAGGATAAAAATTCTTATTTTTTTAAAAATATTAGCCATTATTCATATTGTACTTTCATATTAGTCATTATATATAATTTAGTCTAATCTATGTCGTTGATGAGGGATCAAATACTACAACGTAATTGTCAATAAAATTATCATTTTTACCCGTAAGGGGAATGGCTAGCACAAAGACCATCTAATAGATTGGGGCATTTCTTATTCATGTGACCTTTACCCAGTAGCAGGGGTGTTCAAAAATGTTTGATCCGAACTATTTTATCTGTCGATCAGTTGATTAGGTATAAAATTATCGAATATTTTTAGAGATAAATATTCAATTTTACGGGTTGGGCACTCGACCCCTTATTTTTGGTGAGTTTCTAGGTCGGACTCGGGTCACAAAATACCCTTAACCGAGTATCCACCAACCTGGTCTCCTTTTATTTTATTACTATTTTTTATTTTAAATTAGATTTTTCTTTTCTAATTTCAAAATCATTTTACCCTAACATTTTAAATCTCTATTTTTGTTTCAAATTATTTCACCTTAACATTTAAATTATTTCTTAAATTATTTATTTTAATCTTAAATTATTTTAAATATAGTTGTAATTTTATAATTTTATTTTTTTATATTTTATTTTTATATTATATAATTTGAATTTATAAGTTTTATGTTTACGTTATGTATTATATAAACTTTTAAGTTTTAAATTTTATGTTTTTATGTAGTTTTTAAAAAAATCAATATAAATTTAAAAACAAAACAAAATAAATATTAATCGAATACCCATGACCCGGAAACGCGAGTACCCAAATTTTATGGCTACCCAACTTACAGGTGCCCAACTCTTATGGGTCAGGTCATGAGCTGAATTTTTGTGACCCGAAAATGCGGGTACTCAAATTTGAACACCCCTACTAGTAGATGGAGAACTCATGTAATGTAATGTGTAAGGTTTATCGTTTTTATCTTCTTAATGTAATATGTGATATGAGAAGTGTGGAACATTAAGGTAATGTGATTTTAAAATCAATAAACAAAATCTATTACAATATTACTTTAACTTAATTAGTCCTACTGTTAAGAAAAACAATAAAAACAACCTTTAAACATTTCATCACATGAGCAATATGTTTGAAGAATCTTTTTTTTGTACGAAACTAATATAATTTTGGCAATAGTAGTCATAGTGATGGTTCTACAATGCATAAGATCTTTTTGCTTCATCATTAGATGCATTGGATGAAGAGTATATAACATTTGGAATCCTTGTTGCAACCTCCTCTTTATGTGAAGCAATCGTATACCCAATGCATAAGTCATTTCAATCACACCCATCATAGAGGCTTGCTTCAAAATATGACAGCCAACATCAACATTGGCACAATGCTTGGAAAACACTAAATTATACCTTCCCTAAACAATGCTTGAAGATTTTTTGAAATATAAGCCTTCTATAATAGCAACCATTTAGAACGATCCAGAGGTTTCAAGGCATACCCATGAAGTCGAACATTTACAAATATAATTCTTTATTTTAAAGCCAATCAAAAGTACCAACAAGTTAAATGAAGGTTGAGAAAGTCCTTAATAGAATTACTTGTAACGCAAGGTAAAATCTCAGTTAATATATAATTTGAGAGATAAGACAGGGAATATTCAGATGCCATTGAAATATGTAATTTTTTATGAAGTTCAGAATGAAAAGGATGAAGAACAAATGAAGCAGTGAGGACCACAAGTCATAACTAATATATATTGGGTTGTTGTTGTGTTGAAAAGTTCCCCAAAGGGGAACTTCATCTGTGCATATAATTGACTGAAAAATGCAGAGAATATCTAATAATAAAAGGGAAAGCTCTTCTCACAAGAAACACTTTCACCTTTTGTAAGGAATCTTTGACAATAAAAGGGAAGGTTCTTCTCACAAGAAACATTTTTACCTTTTGCAGGGAATCTCTAAAATGTCATAGTGTCTTATCCCATCAGGCATAGAAGGTTTTGACATGAATAGTTACCCAAATGGGAACATCATTTGTGCATATAATTGACTGAAAATACAGAGAATCTCTAAAAAAAAGAGGAAGACTATTCTCGCATGAAGCGCTTTCACCTTTTGTAAGTAATTTATGTCATGTCATAGTGTCTCATCCATTTAGACATAGGAGATGTTGACATGAATAGTTCCCCAAATGAGAAAATCATCTATGCATATAGTTGACTGAAAATGCAGAGAATCTCTGACAAAAAAGGGAAGGCTCTTCTCATAAGAAGCACTTTCACCTTTCGTAGGGAAACTCTGCCATGTCATAATTCCCCATTCCATTAGACATAGGAGGTATTGACATAAATAGTTGCTCGAATAGGAACATCATCTATTTTCTATTCATTTTAATATTTAAACTTTCAAACTCTCGTTTTCATCTCTCAAAAAATAGGTTGTATTTCTACTTTTGTTTATTATGATGGTCAAATCCACCAATCTGAATTGGGAGTATTTTTTAATCAAAGCATTATATCCTCATGTCCTTCAAGAAAAACATCACTCTTGAGGATTTATTCACAAAAAATTCCTTAAAAGTTCGTGTTTAAAGTACTGAAGACTATATTCACTTCAATACATATTTCTCATTGAACTTTTTCCATTAGCATATATAATATTTGATCTTTCTATTAATGATGACGTTGAATGAAAATTCAAAAGCACTTACAGAGATGTATGTCAAATTTATTGAAGTATGTGGGGTTAATGGTATGTCATTATGCTCTCACTATGGGTTGGCTCATCAAGTTAACAACCCAACTCAAATAATCTGCAATGATTTCACATCATTAATGAAAAATTCACCTTGTGATGGCTTGCTATCAAGTTTAATGGGGAGCCATTCATCAATAAATAATTACGATCTCTATCGAGGTGGGTCCAACAATCCATATAGCAACATCCATTCCAGTTTAAAAGAAAGACACTTATTTGAACTAAATATGAAAATGCCAATGACACGACAATATGTTCAAAACCCATATGATACTATGCCTTTAAGTTCAATGGGAAGGCATTTGTCTGCCAACTTCTTTGACCTCATTTGAAATGGCATTGACACAATAGTTTTTTCATAAACCATATGACATTATACCTTCAAGTTCAAAGGGAAGGCAATTATCTACTAAATTGTTCAACTTGAACATCAAATTAACAAAAGATTATTCATTTCCACCACAAGAACCTCTTCGTAAGCCATGTGTGAATGATGCTAAGATAGGATTATCCATTAAACCAGAAATCACTGTAATTTAACATGGACTTTGATGATGGTACGGATGAAGTTCTCATAAATACGACACAAACTGAACCTCCAACATATATGTATAAAGTCCACTTTGACGTAATGTATGAGCCAAAATTTTCGGGTATGCCTAATGTAGGAGACTATGGATTTAACTCAGTAGTTGATGATGATGAGTTATATATTAAAATGGAGTTCTCATCTAAAGACGAAAAAATAATTGTAACTAAGAATTACAATATTTATAATTTAATTCACTCTAGAGTCAAATGATCCACCAACGAAAAATATGTTTTCCACTGTGTTCAACATGATGATAGATGCAACTAAATGGTTCATGTATCAAAGAAGAAGATGAATAACAACATATGGGAACTAACAAGATACAACGATCTTCATACATGTGCAAGAGGGATCAACCAACACCATCCTAACTTGGATTCTAACATTACTTGCCAAGCCATCATGTTCATGGTTAAAAGCAAGCTCTCACGTAGCTATTGTGTCGACAATGGTTTTCGTCCGAGTGACGTTTATACGCTTATTATAATATTTATATTATTATTATTATAGACGTAATAAATATAATAAATATTATATTATATTTATACTATTATTATTATTCTTAAAAATAACAATTTTATTACAGGCCCATTTACAAATAAACTCGAAGGCCCAAATGAGATACTACCCTTTGCCCGATTACAACCAGACCCAGTCCAGACTTGGCCCGAACGGCCCTACAAGCCCAGAAGAAAATCCATGATCAACTAGGGTTTCCACGCAAGGATCCAACGCTATACGAGTCCCAGCCATCCGATCCAGAAATAAATCAACGATCTTCAGGCTACCAGCAGAAACCCTAGGGTGCTCATTGCAACCCTAGGGCTATTCCGACGCTGTCGTAGAGATGATGATGCTCCCGCCGACAAACTCATCAATAAACAGAAGCCACATAATCGCCACGTCTTCACCGGATCTACAAGATCTGGGTGCATTTAATGTACCCAGTCTAACAGCCGCATAACTCATTGCCCCTAGGGTGAGTCACCACCGTAGCTTCGGTGACTCACTGGGGTACAAGCTTTTAACCGATTCGAAGGGTGGTTTGAAGAACCCTATAAATAGGGTTGATCCTACAACAACAAAGAGGCAACGAGAGCAAGAAAACAGCAACCAAGCAATAGAGAAATAACAACCATCCAACAGAGAAATAGAGAAGAAGAAGAGCCTTACCCTTGAAGTCTCAGCCATCGATAGAAGCTACAAACATCACCGGAGAATATATTTTTCGAAGGTAAACTTTGTAGATCTACTTCGATAGGATTGTTTTTGGTTAAAAACAAGGTCGGATTTAGGTTTAGGAGAAATAGGGCTTTGTTTTGGGAAATTTTGATTTTTTTCAGCCACCGTGGGTGGTGGCTGACGACGGTGGTTGACGGTGATGTACGGCTATCGGTCGGGGTTGAATTCCCTCTTTCGAGGGAATTATAGAGAGAATCAGAGAAGAGAAATGAGAAGCTTTGAGGTTTTAGGCCTCATTTGGCCTATTTATATACCTCCCCAAACGGTGTCGTTTTGGGGAGGGACCTGAGCGTAAATACGAGTATGGGTAAATAGTTTTCGTGGATCCTGTAATTTTTTAACATTGTAATTTAGTCATTAAAAGCATGTTTTATGTATCTTAATTTTGTCCTTTAATTTTATTTATTTACGTTTTGGTCATTACTGCATATATATATATATATATATATATATTAGGATAAATACCATATTTAGTCCTTAATATATTTCATAATTTACATTTTAATTTATATAATAATTTTATTAGTATAGTAATTTAATATTATTTTGAATTATATTAATTAATATTAATGTTTTTATAGTTTAAACCATTAATTATTATAATATTAATCATATTATTAGTATTTATATTTTATATTATGATTAGTAAATTACATATTTTATAACTTAACCTATATTTTATATATTTAGTATTTTAATAGCATTAATTAATAATTTATTTAGGTCCTTTATAAATTAGTATAAATAAATTTTTAATTACTATAAAGACGTTTAATTAATAAATACCGATACCAATTTTGGGCGTTGTGGGAATGCTAATTCTTTTCCATACGTAATTGACTCCCGAACTCATTTTTCTGGTAAGCATACCCGAGTTGTATTATTTTAATATTGTTCTTAAGAATTTGTATTAAAATAATATGATATTTTGGTGACCAATCTCACCGAATAAAAAGATTGGTGATGACTCTACAATTTGGTGTTTAATCTGATTCATGGAGGATAAACATTTACATTTTTCGAGACTAGTTACACCGTCTGGGGTGTACTATTTGCACTATCCGTCGCCAGGGCAGAGAAACGTCTCGACAGCTTGGCGACTCAGCTGGGGATTTTTTTAAAATAAGAGTCCAGCCACCAATTTATTAATTATATGTTTTTTGTAGTAAATAATAAATTTGTTTTAATTTTATTATAATTATTTTTATTATTTTACTAACTTTTGTTTTTCATATGTACAGATTTAATTCTGGGTCTTTAAAATATGATAATAGGTTGTATATTATTTTTATTTTTATTTTTATTTTATGTTTTTCCTCACACACTGTGCACTACATTCATGACATGAGCTAAAACCCCGCTCTTATCCTATTTAAGTGAATGAGAAACTATTCTCTTGTGTGGTTTTCACCTCCGTATGGGATAGGGGATCATTCTTTGAGCTCACACCTTATGTTCCTCGTGTGGTTTTCACCTCCATATGGACTTAAGGAAGCGTGTTCCTTCGAATTGAACTTAATCTAAAAGTCTGTAACAGACCAGGATTGAGGGCTTGACAGTCCAAGGGGACACCAACAAAGGACAATTCGTTGACCCTTCTTACTCTAGAGCCAAAACTCAACATCTAGCAAACCTAGAACTGAAGTCTAGATGGAGCTTAACCTGATTGAGTCTTATTAAATTAAACACACAAGGAAAAGCATGTTGAGTCTTTTATTTTTATTTATTTTCTAAATAAATGCATACAAACTAGAAATCATGTGGTTAGGATTATTGTTTTAAATAAAATTAGGGTTTAATTTTATGTTTCATTTTCATTTATGCATTTTGCATTTTCATATCATGGTGTTGATTCATGACTGATTTCATATAGAGAGCTGGAAATATGGAACAAAGAGTCCAATATGAAGTAGAAGATAATGCAGTCATCCTAAGATGGTATGAGCAATCTCAACTTGTCAAAGGAAATAGTCTATCACCTGGATACGTGTCAGATCTGGTCAAATACACATATATCAACATTCGCCAAAATAACCTGGGTGAGTTGAAAGAAATCTGGGAAAAGTGGGAAGCATCAAACAAGCATCTATTTCATCAGTTATATGGCGACATTGCTTATCTTTTGGACATTCCAATTGATAGACATCTGTTCAGATCCCTATAACAGTTTTGGAATCCTGCTTACATTTGCTTCACTTTTGGCAAGGTAGACTTGATACCCACTATAGAAGAATATCGAGCTCTTATCCGTTGCCTAAGAATCTATAAAGACAGGGTATATATCAAATCACCTAACACTGCCCTTTTCAAGAAGACAGTGCTCTTATTGACCGGGATGAGTGAAGAATGGGCTACAAGACATACAAGAAAAAGGGTGATAGTGAATGCATTACTTGGACTGTCTTGAAAGAAGTAATCTACCACCATCTTGACAAAAGGAAGCAGGTTGATATGCTGGCATTGGGAATTTATGGATTAATCATTTTCTCGAATATTCTGGGGCATGTGAATATACCAACCGTAGACTTGTTTGAAAAATTGAACAAGAATGCAGATCTAGTTCCTGCCATATTAGTCGAAATATTTCGTTCCTTGAATTCCTGCAGACGCGAGGGAGAGGGACGTTTTATAGGCTGTGCACCCCTATTATTGATATGGATTTTGAACCATTTTAAACTTGAAGAAAGAGCTCCTGGACGAGTATTTCTAGAAGGTTTTTCACCTCTACAAGATTTCCTTTCTCGCAAATGGCCTGGAGGTTATGACGAGGAAAAATGGATGAACATCTTTCGAAACCTTGAAGATAAAGACGTATTATGGAGAGCTTAATGGAATACTTCTTCAAACATAACATATAAATGCGTAGAGCATGATTGGGTTCCCTTGCCTGGCATCTGGGGTTCCATAGGATATGCACCTTTGATGGTCTCCAGACAATATGGATCAAGATAATTTATTCCTGCGACATCAGGTCTATCCAAATCATAATTTACATTCCGAAGTGATCAATACAAGGAAAAAAATCAGAAAGGTTGCTGAGGTCTGGAAACGGATTCATCAAGTAAATTTATTTACTTTCAGTTAAAATCTCTCACCTGAATACGAATAATGGAGAATCAACCGTGTCAACGACAACATTCCAGTGGTTAATTTCGAGAATGTTCAACCCATCAAAGAACATCTAAGAATTATACCTTCTCCCTTGGAATTGGCAAAACAAGATTTTGAGATCGAAAGAAAGCAATGGAGAAAAACTCTACAAAAGCTGGAAGAAAAAGTCTTCCACAGAGAAATTGAGATAGATATCCACAAAGGGAGAGCAGATCAAATTAGCAAGGTTGAAAAATAACTCAGGATAGATTTCAACGACCTCCAGTCAACTTATCAACGGGTGGTAAAGACTCAGATTACCGAAGGATCGAGCAAACAAGGTTGACAGGTCTGAAAAGAAAAGCTGAAGAAGGTAAAGATGAGATCAAACAAAGAAAACACCAGACCAAGATGCTTTCTAAAGAAAAGGAGGCATTGGAACAAAGACTATTAGAAAATCAAGCTCAAAACCAGAAATTAAGAAGCAAGGTTGAAAGGTTGAAAACTGTACTGCAAAGTCAAAAACATAGCTCGGAAGCTAAGAATTTAATAAAACAAGTGAATGAGTTGGAAATCAAAGTCCAAGATCTCCAGAGAAGGGCAAATCAACTCCCTATTGTCCCGTACGAAGGAATTTAGCAATGGCGATACCGTTGGGAATAATCGAAGGTTAAATAAAGAGATGACCTCATTGTAAAGTATATAGAGCAAGCTCATGGAGTGGCACAATATCTAGTGGACTTGGCATACGAAGCTAACACTTTGAGTGAGGAATTGGAACCAGAAACTGAAGAAGCTCATAAGGTCTTTGAGTTACTTGAACGCATACAATAGTTAGGGGAAGCTGCTCTATAGGATGTACTATGTTATAAAGGCTTTGTAATAAGACTTTGTTTTAATATAAAAGTTGTTCTAAAGAAATTATCTTGATATCAACACCTTGCATTTACATATTGAGCATGAACATTTTTTTTCATCCATATTCATTAAAAAAGTTTTTTCTTCTTTTTCAAAGAAAACTGGATCCCCCTAGTATCCATATAATCCTAGAAAAAGGGCAATGGATGATAAGGTCGCTCAAATTGAAAGGAATCAGCTTGAGATGCAATAGAATTTCAAGAAAATTCATGTGGAAATGCATGAATAGTTAATGAAATCCCAGAATGAGATGATGGAAAAATTTGCTAATATGTTACAAAGAAGAAATATGGATCAAACAAATGCCCCAGCTATTGGTACTTTCACTGAAGATCCTTTGTATCTTCCAGGCTTTACACCAAGGGCAGATTGCCTAAAAACTAAAGTAACTGAGTAGCTTTTATATTCTCCTGATCATGCAACCTCTCACGATAAAGTCCAGTCAGGGGCATTTACTCAAACAGAGAGGGTAAACATAAATTTACCTAGTGCTTCTATAAACCAACAACAAGTTGATAATGTTCCAGATTTTGATTAAGAAGAAAAGAAAGAGTCAAACAAACAACTGGAACAACTAATGGAAGAAGTTAAGGAAATAAAGAAAGGCTCTAATGTGTATGGAATTGAAGCTAAGGAATTAAGTTTGGTACCTGAGTTGGTATTACCACCTAAGTTCAAAATACCAGATTTTGAAAATTTTGATGGTATGAAATGTCCTTCTACCCATATCATAATGTTTTGCAGAAAAATGAAGGGTTATATAAGGAATGATCAGCTCCTGATCCATTGTTTCCAAGAAAGCTTAACTGGTTCGGCCATCCAATGGTATAATCAATTAAGTAGAGCTCATACTAAATCTTGGAAAGATTTGGCTAAATCCTTTTTGGAACAATACAAGCATGTGAAGGATATAAGGCCTAATCGAATGGTACTGCAGAACATGGAAAATAAATTCAATGAAAGTTTCAGGCAATATGCCTAGAGATGGAGGGACATAGCTATACAGGTACATCCACCCATGGAAGAAGAAGAAATGTGAACACTTTGAAAGCTCTTTTCTTTACTCACCTCATAGGAAATTCTTTCAAAAGCTTTGTTGACATAGTTACAGCGGGTAAGATGATTGAAATGGCAATTAAGAGCGGGAAACTTGAAAGTGGTGAATCTAGCAAGAAGCCATTTATGAAAAAGAAAGAAAGTGAGATAAATAAAGCAAGGAAATATGAATCCAATAATATCACAGTGTCTCGACCTTAGGATATTGGATCTTCTACACCAAACTTTGCCAAACAAGGGACGAGGGAACCAATGGTGGAAAGAGAAAAATTTCAGTTTGACCCAATTTCGATGACCTACAAAGAGTTATACCAAATATTATATGACAAGCATATAATATCATGTTATCATGTATCACCCATACAACCTCCATATCCTAAGTGGTACAATGATAACTTGCAGTGCGAATATCATGCGGGAGCTCGTGCGCATTCCATCGAAAACTGCATCGCATTTAAAAGAATTGTTGAAAGCCTGAGAACAAATAATATCATAAATTTTGGTGATAAAGAGCAACCAAATATGGATCAAAATCCGTTTCCAAATCATACGGGAGTAGGGATTAATGCAGTTATTGAGGAAATAGGAAAACATGTGATAAAACAAGTCAGTGAAGTGAAATCACCTATGTTATGGATTTGGACTCAAATGATCAAAGTTGGTTTGTTGAAATCTGATATGTCAGCTAAACAATTAAGCTACGAAAATATATGTCATTATCATGGTTATGAATGATATGTTGTACAACACTGTTCAAATTTTCGAGCTTTCGTACAAAAAATGATGGATGAAAAGGAGATGGAATTTTTCAAGGAAATATCAGAAGAAGAAATCGATATTTGTGCATCTCATGGATCATCTAAAGAGTTTTATAACTCTAATCATCCTCTAATTATCACACCTAAAACTTAGGTACTAGATAAGAAAGCTCCAAAGATGTTTATCATCTCCGTTTCCTTATAAAGATAACTAGCAAGTTCCATGGAATTATGAATGCCAAATAAAGGAAGCAATGAAAGGAAATGAAGAGGTAAATGAAGTTGGACATTTTACCCGCAGTGGGAGATGTTATTCTAAGGAATATGAGAAATAAGGTCCAGTTGATAAAGGGAAAAAGGTCGAGCTACAAGAGGATGAAATTGCTATCAATGAACCTATAACTGAAAGCGAAGCAATAGAATTTTTGAAGTTTCTCAAACACAATGAATATAACATTATTGAACAGTTGCACAAATTGCCAACTTGTATATCAGTTTTAGCACTTTTATTAAGCTTTGAAGCACACCGTAATGCTTTGTTAAAACTGTTAAATCAAACTTTTATACCAAAGGAATTGCCTGTTAACAAATTAGTTATGCTGATTGAAAATATACAGGCTGATAACTTCCTTTCTTTTTTCAAAGATAAAATTCCTTCTGAAATGAATAGTAGCCCTAAAGCTCTGCATATTACAATTAAGTACAAGGGACATATTTTATCTCGAGTATTAGTGGATAATGGCTCGACTTTGAATGTGATGCCATTAGTGACTCTGAAGAAATTACCAATTGACAGCACACTCATGAGAAGTAGTCAGAGTATTGTCTGAGCTTTTGATGGAACCAAGAAGGAGGTATTAAGAAAAATCGATATTCCCTTAACTATTGGTCCAGTTACATATGAGACAGAGTTCCTTGTAATGGATATAATACCCACTTACAATTGTTTGTTGGGAAGACCCTGGATTCATTAGGCAGGGGCAGTTCCATCTACAATACACCAAAAGATAAAATTTGTAATAGATGGTAGGTTGATATGTCTTAATGCTGAAGAAGACATTATCGCTTCAGTCTCTACCACTGCTCCATATGTCGAATTAGATGATGAAGCTATTGAATGATCTTTCAGATCCTTGGAGTTTGTTATTGCAATATTTGTAGCTGAGGGAAAAAGGATGTTTAAACCCAAAATTTCTAATTGCACAAAAATGGGACTCAGGTTGACCCTAGAGAAAGGGGTAAAAACAGGAAAATGATTGGGAAGCTATTTGCAAGGACCAGTGAATCCAGTCTTTCCTATCTCCAAGAAAGATTGATTTGGTTTGGGATATCAGCCAACAATAAAATAGATACAAAGGAACATTAGAAAGAACCAGGAATTGAGAAAGGCAAAGTTAGCTAGAGAAGATCAAACATGGGAATCAATGACCTTTCCACCATTAAATGATACTTTTGTGTTTGGAGGATATACTTTCCAAGAAAATCAGCAAAGCAAAAGGATTTTTTTTGAAGATGCTTTGAAAGAAATAAGTATCAATGTCATATCGATAATGAATCTATAGCAAAAGAAGCCATGGACATTTACCCCGCATCATTAGATTTTGAGTTAAATAATTGGACTACAGAAGAATTACCTGTAGTTTTCAAGTCTTTTCCAGAGTAATACACCAAAACTTTCATTATTGCCTATACCCTGGGGAAATAGTTTGATTTTGTGTAAAGTATTAAACTATGTGTTTTTCTTCTTCAATAAAAGATGCATTATTTCTAAATAGAAATCAATTTTAAATGCATTTTCATGATTATATGTATATACTCTTGTTTATTTTTCTTTCAAGAACTCAAAATCCATGACATAGATGTTAATGATGCTGGCCCAGAAATTGATTTTGAACAACCTATGTGTCTTGAGGAAGTTGAAGGTTATGGTGAAAAATGTGATTTACCCTCTGAACTATTAAAAATGGTGGAAAAAGAGGATAAGCAAATTGTACCTCATAAGAAACCTATTGAGATCTTAAATTTAGGATCCAATATGGAAAAGAAAGAATTAAAAATTGGTACCACTTTATCTGATAAAGGGTGACAGGACTTGATTAAATTACTGCAAGAGTACAATGATGTATTTGCTTGGTCATACGAAGACATGCTATGATTGGATACAGAATTGGTAGTACATAAGTTACCTATAAGATCAGAATGTAAACATGTGCAACAAAAACTGAGAAGAATGAAACCTGAAATTCTACTCAAAATCAAGGAAGAAGTAAAAAAACAATTTGATGGTGGGTTTCTTAAGGTAGCCAAATGCCCTGAATGGGTAGAAAATATTGTTCTTGTAACAAAGAAGGATGGTAAATTATGAATGTGTGTTGATTATTGAGATCTTAATAGAGCCAATCTAAAGGATAATTTTTCTTTGCCTCACATAGACACATTAGTGGACAATACTGCTAAGAATTCTTTATTCTCATTTATGGATGGTTTCTCCGGCTATAATCGAATCAGAATGTACCCTGAGGATATGGAGAAAACAATGTTCATCACCTTATGGGAAACATTTTGTTATAAAGTGATGCCATTTGAACTTAAGAATGCAGGAGCAACTTATCAAAGGGTTATGGTAACCTTATTTCACGACATGATGCATAAAGAAATAGAAGTTTATGTTAATGATATGATTGTCAAAGCCAAGTCTGAAGAAGAGCATATTGAGAATCTGAGAAAGCTTTTCCAGAGACTAAGGGAATGTCAGTTAAAGCTCAACCCGAATAAGTGTACATTTGGGGTAACCTCTGGTAAACTCTTGGGATTTGTGGTAAGCCAAAAAGGAATTGAAATAGACCTAGATAAAGTTAAAGCTATTCAAGATTTGCCATCCCTACAAACACAAAAAGAAGTTCAAGGATTTTTAGGAAGGATTAATTATATAGCTCGATTCATTTTATAGCTAACTGAGAAATGTGATCCCATTTTTTGCCTCCTTAGAAAGAACGATTCTGGAACATGGAATGAGGAATGTCAAGAAGCCTTCGAAACAGTTAAGAGATATTTATCAAGTACTCCAATATTGGTACCACCTATCCTAGATAAACCTTTAATTCTTTATTTGTCGGTTTGGGATAACTCAATGGGATGTGTATTAGGACAACATGATCAAACTGAGAAGAAGGAAAGAGTTATTTACTATCTCAGCAAGAAGTTCACTGAATGTGAAACCATATATTCTTTAATTGAGAAATTGTGTTGTGCATTAGTATGGACTACTCGAATGCTTAGACAATATATGTTGTATCATACTACATGGCTCATATCCAAATTTGATCCTTTGAAATATCTAATGAATGTTCCTGTATTATCTGGAAGATGAGCTTGTTGGCAAATATTGTTGTCAGAATTCGACATCCAATATGTTAGTCGAAAGACAGTAAAAGAAAGTGTGATAGTTGAATTTATTGCAAGTAGAGCTTCTCAAGAATATGAACCAATAGATTTTGATTTTCCTTATGAAGATTTGATGGTAATTTCAATAGGAGAAGCAAGTGTGTCCGATGATGAACATTGGAAGTTGACTTTTTATGGTGCTTCAAATGCTTTGGGACACGGAATTGGAGAAATATTAGTCTCGCCAGATGAAGAGCATTATCCGCTTACCAGCTGACTTAATTTTGACTGCACGAACAATATGGATGAATATGAGGCATGAATTTTGGGTCTTAAAGCTGCCATTGAACGTAAAGTAAAAATGCTCAAGGTTTATGGGGATTCAGCTTTAGTAATTTACCAAATCAAAAGAGAATGGGAAACAAAAGATCACAAGCTTATAAAATATCAGAAATTGGTTCTAAAACTCATCAAAGAATTTGAAGAAGTTACTTTTGATTACATTCCCAGAGAAGAAAATCAAATGGCAAATGCCTTGGCAACTTTGGCAGCCGCATTTAAGGTAAACGGACATGCAAGCATGATGTCTATCGAAATGCAGGCTTATGAATATCCAGCTCATTGTCTTAACATTGAAGAAGAAGAAGAAGAAGAAGAAGAGAAACCTTGGTATTATGATATTTTGCAATATATCAGATATCAAAGTTATCCTGAACAACCAACTGAAAATGATATGAGAACTATTCGAAGAATGTCATCCGGGTACGTACTCGATGGAGAAGTCTTGTACAAAAAGAGCCTAGATCAAGTCTTATTGAGATGTGTGGATACTAAAGAGGCTAAATAAATTCTCGAAGAAGTACATGAAGAAATATGTGGTACACATGCTAATGGGCATACAATGGTTAGACAAATTATGAGATTTGGATACTACTGGTCAACTATGGAAACTGACTGTATTAATTATGCCCGAAAGTGTCACAAGTATCAAATCTATGGAGACAGTAAGCATACTCCTCCTTATCCGTTGCATGTAATGACAACTCCTTGGCCATTCTCTATGTGGGGCATCAATGTTATCGAACAAATTTTTCCCAAAGCTTCAAATGGTCATCGCTTCATTTTGGTAGCAATGGACTATTTTACCAAATGGGTGAAAGCAGCTTCTTATGTGAACATTACTCAGGACACAGTCTATAAATTCTTAAAAAAGAGATCATTTGTCGATATGGTCTGCCAGAAAGAATTATTATAGACAATGCTTTGAATTTGAACAACAAAATGATGAAAGCATTTTGTGAACAATTCCAGATAAAGCATCAAAATTCCACCTCCTATCGCCCAAAGATGAATGGAGCAGTTGAGGCAGCTAATAAGAATATCAAGAGTCTTACAGAGAAAATGACTGAAACTTATAAGGATTGGCACGAGAAAATGCCATTTGCTTTGTTAGCCTATCAAACTTCAGTACGAACATCGACTAGGGCAATTCCATTTTCATTAACTTATGGGATAGAAGTAGACTTACCGATTGAGGTAGAAATTTCTTCATTACAAGTTCTATCAGAAGTAAAGTTAGATGAGATAGACTGGGTACAAACCAGATATGACCAATTAAATTTGATTGAAGAAAAAAGAATGAAAACAGTTTGTCATGGTCAGATGTACCAAAAGAGGATGATACGAGCACATGATAAGAAAGTTCACCTCCGAGAATTTTATGAAGGAGATCTCGTGCTCAGAAGGATTTTACCTTTTCAAAATGATCACTGAGGAAAGTGGATGCCAAATTGGGAAGGACCTTATGTTGTAAAAAAGGTTTTTTTTGGAAGAGCTTTAATCCTTACTGATATGGATGGACCTGAATTACCTTTCCCAGTAAATTCAGATGCAGTTAAAAGATATTTTGCATGAAGAGAAGAAGGATTTGAGGAACTCTATACCTTCGTCATAATTTCGAGATCCTTTTGATAGAAGCTACACTCAAAACACTTTGCGGTGTGCCAGTTCGAAAGCATTCATGTTATTGGTGTTTGAGGACACCTATTTTGTCTTTTACAAACAAAAGTTTACCATGTAAATTCTTTGCATAAATAAAAATATTTTTCTTTTTGCAAAGTATCTTGAGTTGAAAATTCAAAGCATATAGTTTAATTTGAAGTACATAAAATCATGGTGTATTATTGTACAAAATGTCTTTGAAAAGTGCAGACATTCTGAGGCTAGCAATGTTTTAACATATGATGACATGATACATAAAACATTTAAGCATATGAGGTTTCAGATACTTGAAAATGGTCTGAAATATTTGTTATCAGCCGAATGGTTGTCATTTGTATTGGTGAAATTCAAGAAGAATAAAAGCAAGTTCAGGTTCAACCAAAAAGAATCAAGATGATCGATTGAGATAAAATGATTATGTTTGATGCATCTATGACGAAACTAAGTTAAGAATGGATAGCAAAAAGGGGTCCTTATTCGAAGAAAAATATACCCCAAAATTTTGTTATTGCATATATTTTAGTTGCAAATAGGGTCTTGACATTCATAAATGCATGATAGCAAGAAATGTCACATTTACAGGTTTTCAAAAAAAAAGTCGAAAGTCTAAATATCGATATTGGAATAATCAACTCAAAA
Source organism: Hibiscus syriacus (assembly GCF_006381635.1). Classification (NCBI taxonomy): domain Eukaryota; kingdom Viridiplantae; phylum Streptophyta; class Magnoliopsida; order Malvales; family Malvaceae; genus Hibiscus; species Hibiscus syriacus. Next base: position 606,152 of record NW_024063187.1, on the reverse strand, counting down.
TCCCTATAAGAGGGATATCTAAAAGAGTGCACAAGTACAACACCCACAGAAGAGTAGTGGGAATGATTTCTCTCCAAGTTAATCAGATCTCCACGGAAGAGTAGTAGAATCAAATTCGAATCTGATCTTCACGGAAGAGTAGTGAAACATATTCTTCTCAAGTTAATCAATCCTTCACAAAAAAGAGTAATGAAGCAAGATCAAATCAAAAGTTCGATCTTCATGAAAGAGTAGTTGAGCGAATTTTTATCAAATAAAAGGCCACTTGACGAAAACTATTTGTCTTTTTATCTTTGCTTTATTCTTGTTTACACAATAATAAGCAAAGAGGGGCAGCTGTCGACAATGGTTTTCGTCCGAGTGACGTTTATACGCTTATTATTATATTTATATTATTATTATTATAGACGTAATAAATATAATAAATATTATATTATATTTATAATATTATTATTATTCTTAAAAATAACAATTTTATTACAGGCCCAGTTACAATTAAACCTGAAGGCCCAAATGAGATATTACCCTAAGCCCGATTACAACCAGACCCATTCCAGACTTGGCCCGAACAGCCCTACAAGCCCAAAAGAAAATCCACGATCAGTTAGGGTTTCCACGCAAGGATCCAACGTCGCACGAGTCCCACCCATCCAATCCAGAAACAAATCAACGATCTACAGGCTACCAGCAGAAACCCTAGGATGCTCATTACAACACTAGGGCTATTCCGGCGCCGCCGTAGGGATGATGATGCTCCCGCTGACAAACTCACCAATAAAAAAAGCCACATAACCGCCACGTCCTCACAGGAACCGCACAACTCACTGCCCCTAAGGTGAGTCACCACCGTAGCTCCGGTGACTCACCGGGGTATAAGTTTTTAACCGGTTCAAAGGGTGGTTCGAAGAACCCTATAAATAGGGTTGATCCTGCAACAACAAAGATGCAACGAGAGCAAGAAAACAGCAACCAAGCAATAGAGAAACAACAACCAACCAACATAGAAAATAGAGAGAAATAGAGGAGAAGAAGAGCCTTACCCTTGAAGTCTCGGCCATCGACAGAAGCTACAAAAGTCACCGGAGAATATATTTTTCGAAGGTAAACTTTGTAGATTTACTTCGATAGGATCGTTTTTGGTTGAAAACAAGGTCGGATTTAGGTTCATGAGAAATAGGGCTTTGTTTTGGGAAATTTTGATGTTTTCCGGCCATCGTGGGTGGTGGCCGGCGGCGGCTGCCGGCCGGGGTTGAATTCCCTCCGGCAAGAGAATTATAGAGAGATGTGAGAGCTTCTCTCTCTAAAAGAGAGAGAAGTATATAAGAGAAATGAAAAGCTTTGAGGTTTTAGGCCTCATTCGGCCTATTTATATACCTCCCCAAACGATGTCGTTTTGGGGAGGGACTTGAGCGTAAATACAAGTATGGTTAAATAGTTTTCATGGACCCTGTAATTTTATAACTTTGCAATTTAGTCATTAAAAGCATGTTTTATGTATCTTAATTTTGTCCTTTAATTTTATTTATTTACGTTTTGGTCATTAATGCATATATATAGTTTAGGATAAATACCATATTTAGTTCTTAATATATTTAATAATTTACATTTTAATTTATATAATAATTTTATTAGTATATCAATTTAATATTATTTTGAATTATATTAATTAATATTAATGTTTTTTATATTTTAAACCATTAATTATTATAATATTAATCATATTATTAGTATTTATATTTTATATTATGATTAGTAAATTACATATTTTATAACTTAACCTATATTTTATATATTTATTATTTTAATAGAATTAATTAATAATTTATTTAGGTCCTTTATAAATTAGTATAAACAAATTTTTAATTACTGCAAAGACATTTAATTAATAAATACCGATACAAATTTTGGGCGTTGTGGGAATGCTAATTCTTTTTCATACGTAACCGACTCCCGAACTTATTTTTCTGGTAAGCAGACCCGAGTTGTATTATTTTAATATTGTTCTTATGAATTTTTATTAAAATAATATGACATTTTGGTGACCAATCTCACCGAATAAAAAGATTGGTGGAGACTCTATAATTTGGTGTTTAATCTGATTCATGGAGGATAAACACTTACATTTTTCGAGACTAGTTACACCGTCCAGGGTGTACTATTTGCACTCTTCATCACTAGGGTAGAGAAACGTCTCGACATATTGTAGTGTCGATTTCTGCTATATAATCACAATATGAGTACACAATCTCCTATAGAAAAGCATGAAAGGCAAAATAGAATGTTATTATAAAACTTCACAGTGAGTGAGATTCTTCTTACAACGAGCTACTCAGTTGGTTTAAAGTAATGCAAAAACTCAATCCCGAGGCAATAGTTGAGTTCGAAACTCATCATGCATACGAGAATGATTAAGTGCATAAATGCCAATTCTATTGTGTTTTTTGAACTTACCCACAGTTGGGGTGTTCAAAAAATACCCAAACTAGATGAGCCGGATGACTCAACCCATCAACCCGATAAAAAATCCAGGTATTTTTTTTAAAAAAATCAAGTTACGCGTCGGGTATCCGGCCTAACATTTCCCGGGTCAGGCCCGGGTCACAAAATTACTGGTTACATTTATTATATATATATATATAATAATATTACATATTTAATTATTAATAATTTTATATATTAAATTAAACTAATAAAATTAAAAAAAAACTCCCACGAAAAAAACCACTTTTAAATTTTATGTTTGGATGTTAGAGTATGTAATTCAAACATTTAAATTTGTGTATTTTTTTAAAAATTAATAATTTGAAAATGATAAAAAAAATTGGGTACCCGATTACAGTTCCGGGTACCTGAAAACCCATGTACCCATATTTGAACACACCTACCCACAATGAATTAATGCGATCAAATACTACAAAACCGATGTGTTCAAATACTACCCACAGGCTGGCCTAAATGGATGTTACATTCTTGTATGGAAAATTAGGCATGTAAACGAGCCGAACGAATACGAACGGGGGTATGTTCGTGTTCGTTTGTTTAACTTTAACCGAACAAATGAATGAACACGAACATAAACGAACAAAAAATTTATTGTTCGTGTTCGTTCGTTAAGGAATATAACTTGTTCGTGTTCATTCATTTAAATGATAAACGAACACAAATGAATGAACATAAATGAATGGATGCAAATGGACATAAACGAACACTATAAACAAACGTAAACAAACACAAACGAACGAACGTAAACGAACACAATAAATGAACATAAACGAACGTAAACGTACATAAATGAAAATAGATTTTTTTTCTTTCTTAACAATTTTAGGATTATATTTAATTGTTTTAGGTTTTTTATTTTTATTTGAAATTAATTGAATTTTAAAATATTTATGGGTATCAGATTAAAATTTATAGGGTTTTAATATTTTAAATGGGTCTAGAGTGATTGGGCTAAACATAAATGAACGCACATAAACGAACGAACATAAATGAACATAAATGAACGAACATAAATGGAAGAACATAAACGAACATATTACAGAACGTTCACGAACTTAATGAATGAATGTGCTCTCTGTTCATTTTCGTTCATTTAATTAAATGAAAACAAAATCTTGTTTATGTTCATTCATTTAATAGATAAACGAACATAAACAAACTTCCCGCCGAACGGTTCACGAACGGTTCGCTGAACATTCGGTTAGTTTACAAGCCTATGGAAAATACAAACAAGTTTTATTATTAGAAATTCTCTAAGATGGTAACCACAACATTTTTTCGTTACATTTGTCCTTATTAAAAGGGAAGATACAGAGTTTTGAACTTGTTTCCTCAGAAATTTACGCTTACATGTTGTCAATAAAGACGATATATGCATCATTTAGACCGTATAGCTAGGATCAAAGTAACAATGGACTCTTTGGGTAGAATGTGGAAACCTCCACATGTATAACAACGTTATTGTATCCGACATATTGCTACAAACTACCATGGAAATTTTAAAAAGAATGATGAACGTCAATGACTTATACGCATGAGTATGATACTTTTTTCAATTCCATTTCTCAGTCATTTTCATTTTATTTATTTATACTTGACACTAACTAGTACATATGGATTAGGTTATAAATTCTTACATTAATGGTTTGAGTTTATGCTTTAAGAGTTGCAATGCAAAAATGACGAAGGCTACAATTACATCAGAACCATCAACAAAGAAAAGTGAACAAATGTATATGATGGGGGATATTGATATGGTCATATGACAACCAACTCGTATGAGGATATCAATTCAACTTTAAAGGGGGCACATCGTTTACCTGTAAATGTTTTGGTTAAAACAAATTATTTTCATTTAAGTAAGCTTTTTGCGAAGCTCGGGGACAAACTCTTACTTGGATACAAAACGACCATGTTTATCACCCAATATTAGTAGCATATCTACATAAAAAAAGTTGCAACATCAAATGGAATATTGGAAACAAATTTTTCTCACACCCATGAATTATTTTATGTGACTAAAATGCCACAACCTCTTCAAGGGATTGAATCTAACTCTTTCAGAGTGAATCTATAAGAAAGGTGGTGTGCTTGTGGTTTTTTCAAGCTCTAAAGTACTCATGCTCCCATGTCATAGTAGCTTACTCATAATCCCATTTGGACTATAAAAGTTATGTTGATCTCGTCTACCAAATTTTGCAAGTATTCAAGGTGTATGAATTTGAGTTCCCCCTATAGGTAATGAAAAAGACCGAAATAAGATTTAGACTTGTCTTACAATTATACCATATCTATTTTTACTAAGGGAACCATGTTGTCCAAAATTCACTTGAATTCATTGTAATATGGATATTTGACAAACTCAAAAGAACCTGAAAGATGTGGACATTGTAGAAACTTAGGCCATAAAAAGAAAAATATATATCTTTTTCATCATCTTTTAACGGTGGACTGTAATTATGTAATTTTTTTTTGATATTAGAATTTATGTTATTTTGATTTTTGGTATTGTATTTTCTAATCTTCTATTCTATATAATTTTTTTTTCATATAAATATTAATAATTTTGTATATTTTATTTTAATTACAGTTTATATTCTACGATTTAGGTTAATATTTTAGGGTTTTGGTTTTGTAAATTAAGTTTTCATTTTAGTGTTGATGATTACGCTTTAATGTTAAGAGCTTAAGGTTAATGATTTATTGTTTATAAGGTCTAATGTTTATGATTTAGGTTAATATTCTATCGTCTAATGAATTAGAGTTATGGTTTATGATTTAAACATTTTAAAAATCCTAATTTTTTTCCAAAACTCTAACCCTAAAATTAAAAAAGAGTATATTTGGAAAGTTCGCATTCAAATGCGCCTCTAAGTTGGCATGTGAAATCCCCCAAAGACGCGATTCGTAGGATACGCCTCCCAACTGGCGTGCCACCTCAACTGGAACCCGGGAAAAGCTCGCCCTGTAGAACATGCCTTTTAGTCACGTTAGCAAGGCTCAGTTTGTGAAACATGCCTCTTTACCTAAATTTCTAGACAAGGTTAGTTTGGTAAATATAAAGGAAATGGTGCTATTGTGGTTTTTTTTTTTTAACAAAAACCTAGAACTTTGGGTTTTCATTTCTCTCATACTTGCTTCGTATGATCATGTCAAGAGTGAAGTACTATCCGCCTGTCAATAGGGTTTTCAATCATTTCATGAGATAATGAAGACGACTATTCACAAATGGGTTATATATTCACACACTTACATTTTCGATTTACTAATTCAAAAGCCAACTCAATCGATTTGCTAGAAAAACCCCATTAAAGAACTGTTTGGTTGAAACAAGTGCATGTCATTTGTTGAACTGGCGTTGATGTTTCATTTCTACACATTAATGGGGTGCTTCTTTTGTATTGTTTTTCAGTTTAACGATGGACATGAATGAACTAATGGAATGTAGTGGTTAAGTTCTATATATATTTAATTTTTTATATAATTTAGATATTTTTATATTTTTAATTGATGGTTTGATTTTACATTTTTATTATAATTTTACATGCTTTAAATTTTCATATGATTTTAAAAAAAAAATTCTGACCTAAAGTCTTGTATTCATTCCTAAATAAAAAGTTATATTTTAATGCATGGGTTTTTCCTATTTATTGACCCCATTATTATCAGCATTATTATTATTATTTGAAAATGACGATAAATTTAGTCTTAAGGGGTAATTATGCTAAAGGACTTCTAATAGTGATTGATTACAAATATCATTACAGAGGCATAGAATAAAATGTAAGTAATTATTATTAGACGAATTATTTTTTGATAAATCTGAAGTAAATACAAGGTAGTATATGTTCAATGAAGATGAATACCCATATCCTAGACATTTACGGTGCTCAAACTCTAAATTTTAAGAATAACAATAAACCCCTTAATCAGTGAGATCATTTGGTCCGTGCATTAGACGAATTATTTAAGAATGTTTTTTGTGATTATTATGTATATCAAATGAGTTGTTAGTTTCTATAATATTACCCAGTAATCTAATTATAAATGGTATGAGCAATAAAACATACCAATACCATAATATGATATGTAAACACAAAAATATATTATATCGATAAGGAACTTTGTATATTATAAGATTAAATTAAAATCAAACTCGTTGTATATAATCACATAAAATAAAAGTTAAGGTCTAACATTGTACATTCAACACAAATTCATGTGTAATTTTAAGACCCATTCATTTAATAAAAATACATGTGTTATTATATATACAAATGGAAAATAAATAACAATGATAAGTGTGATAGGAAACGAATCTCTCTGAAATTCAAGGTTTCATTTGATTCTAAATAATATTTTGATATTCGAAAAGATCGTTCGATGGTTTTGGACTTAGAATTTGAGTGAATGCTAGATAAGACAGCTGTACCAACCACCCACGTACACATAAATTGGTCCTTTCATTATGAGAAATAGACTGAGAACAATTTATTTAAATTGAATTCAACCTTGAAATAATTTTTTAAACATTAACTTCACTGAAATTTCATTTATTTAGTATAATATTTTTACTTAAATCCAATTATAAATATGAATACAATTCTTTTAATATTTTTATAAATTTTAAATAACAAAACAAATTATGAAATTAGTATATAATTAAAAATTGACTTAATTATAAAATAATTGTCCAAATTATATATTTTTTCGCGAATAGGTGCCTAAATTATTATTTTTTGAATGAACTTGGTGTTTAACGTTAAAAAACGTTATAACTTTAGGTGTCCATGCTATAAACGCCATTAATTCGTATGTTAAGTGACACATGTCATATTTTAGTAATTTTGAAATTTATTTATTTTTGGCTTAATACAAAAATAAGTGTCTGAATTTTATCTCAAAAAATGTTTTAGTGCCTAAAGATTTTTCGCTAAAATTATGTGCCTAACGTTTTCATCGAAACACTTTTAAGTTTCTGGACCGTAGCGACGGTTAAATTTGGCCGTTAACTGACATATGTCGAGCCCTGGTAATTTTGAGAATTTATTTTAAAATTTTTTAAAATTAAAAATATTGTTTTATTATTATTATTAAAAAAAACAAATCCCATTCCCGCGCAACACCCACCCTTTTCCTTCCCCTTTATCCCTTCCCCCTTCCATGGTCGCCGACCAGCCGACCGTGACCTCCACCGCTTCCGCCGTTAGCATCGGTGTCAACTTTCGATCAAACTCCCATTGGCCTTTCACCGTAAGCTATCGTCGTTTGCCATGGAGAAGGTTTGAAGTTTCATCATAATTTAAACCATCATCGATGTTTTTCATCGATTCCGGCCGATCCCAACGTTCACCCCCATTTGAACCACCATCCAATTCCACTCAAAACCCATCCTCGTCGTCGCTCTATCAGTGCTCATCGAGTATTCCACCATGGTAACGGGGTTGAAATGAGATATTTTAGTTTTTTTTGAGTTTTTTATAATTTCATTAAAAGTTTGGGGTTCTTTTGTAAATAAATTAAGTTTTTTCTTTTTTATTAAAAAATAATATTTTTATTATTAAAAAATAATATTTTTATTATTAAAAAATAATATTTTTATTATTAAAAAATATAACGGTGGGCACCTAAAAGTGTAACTAAGAAAACGTTAGCATCGATTTTTAGTGAAAAAATCTTTATGTACTAAATCGTTTATCGAGGTAAAGTTTAGACACTTATTTTTTGTATTGAGCCTTTATTTTCTAAAAAAATTAAAAACATTATTATATTTATAAAAAAAACTCTAATTTCTCTTAAATTATAAAAAAATAAAATCTCTAAAAATCCTAAATCCCTACCCCGTCGCCGGTGTCCTTTATGGCCACGACCACCGTTGTCGACGTACTCCCTGCCATCCTCCTAATTATATGTCGTCGCAGTTTTCGTCGTTGACTATCAGAATTGCATGTGATCGCGATTTTCATCTTAAGGTTCGTGAGGTACAAAACGTTAATTGGATGTCAATCGGTTGCGATTTCACAGAGGTATTGATCACCAAGTGAGGTGAGGTAGGGTGGAGCTTCGTCGACGGTAAATGATGGTTGTCGACATGGGTTTAGGGGTTGAAATGATGGTTTTCAAAGTTTTGGGCTATTTCAAAATTTTTGTTTTTTTTAAATATAATTTTATTTTTTTAGTTTTAAAAAATTTAAAATTACCAAAATATAACACGTTTCACTTAACGGAAAAAACTAACAGCGTTTACGGTCTGAGTACCTAAAATAGTGACGTTTATAACGTAGATACCTAAATTATTTAAAAAAAGATTTTAGACATCTTTTCATTAAGCCTTAAAAATTTTGGTAAAGTTTATGTCGGCGAACATTAAAAATATGGGATTAGAAATCCAATTTTACCTTTTAAGTATGCCGTACAAAGATCTTTGAAAGTGGCACGTTTGCAATGATAAAAACCTACCTCCTTTGCACCATAGCCACGATAACATTGTCCGCATCATTTACCACATCAAAATTCTCCATTAACTATTGTTTTAATCATTACGAATGAGTATAAAATAAAATTTATTTAAAATTATTTTAGTCTCTTATAATATATGCCTTATAACCAATATTTATTTAAATTCAAAATCTTTAAAAATAATAATATTTCCCTTCAGTCACAAAAGTTCAATAAAATCTCTTCAATGTCTTTTTTATCAAACAAACATGCGTTTCGGCAGTATGTAAGAAACTAGGGTTTTTTTTCCTTCTGGCAGTTTAATTAATTTTGTTCTTCAAGCATGTATTATACTCCATATTGTTTGGGGAAAACCCTACAAATGTAGGACTCCACTTGTCAATTTTATTTTTCAATGGAAAATAACATCCATTTTCCCATCTGCAATTTGGAAGACAGCGATGGCTTCCCTTCCCCTCCACTCCAAGTTTTCACATAAGAGTTTGTGTCATTGTCCCCCTTAGCTTTCAACTTAAACCACCGCACCCCACCGTCAAATGCCGGCCATCCCCTTCCTTTGATCTTCCTCCACCGTCTGATCATCTTCATCCCATGGCCCTACCACAAAACCATAATAATAATATAACACACCCATCTAACTAAGATCCCAAGGCTAAAAAAGAAAGAAAAGAAAACCCTTGCATACATATAGTTAAAGAAATGGGCCAATGTCTGTGCCCTTATATTATTATATATTAATATCAACCTGGCTTTGCCATTAGTGCCGTGATTTCCTATATCTATCTATCGATCCCTCTCAGACCAACAAAAAAAAAATGAATCGTTTTCAGGTTTGCTCCCTTGTTGTTATCTTCTTCCTATTTACTTCCAGGATTCATGCATCTGGTGTTTCGACCCAACATACCAGACAACCTCGTCAACATTTTTTTCATCCATGGTCTTCGTCAACTAGTTCTAGTTCCCCCTTCAAAGACCAACCCAGTTCCCACTTCGGTGAAGGAAAACGAAGAGTTCCGACCGGCTCCAACCCATTACACAACAGGTGATGCATGTCAAGAAAACCAGCGGCAAATCAACTCAAGTTTCAGATAATCTCTCTTTCTTAATCTTCTGAGCATATTTTTAGATGATATCAGAGGCGATATCACAATTTAGTATACGTGGAGTTAGCTGGTGAGTAGAAAGCAAGCAGATATTGTACAAAGTACAGAATGTAGAGATGAATTAATCAATCAAACTCTTGTGTTTAGGATTAATGTCAAAGGCAATATGTATATGAACGTAGTTTCAGCATGATTAGATAGGGTTGAGTTGCTTTGCTTGTTGTTGCCCTCCCTTAGGAACGTCGATTGGATTTGTGAGTGTGATTAAATAGGGTTTTTCTTGTCTCGTGGATTTTATGGGAAACTGCAGAAAGAGAGAATATCATTGAAGCTTTGTGAACCATCATTATCACCTTTTACTTTTTTGCTTGGCACTGAATGCAATTCAAATTAAGATTAGTACAGGGCCAAAAGCTCATAAATTACCATTTTGAATTTGTTTTTTTTTTCTTTTTCCCACTTGTGTGCAGTGATAATAGGAGTGTTTTAGGCAGATTTTCAGTCAGCTGGTGTGAGTGAGAGGTGCAGGTATTAATGGCAGTTATTTCATACAACCACCATAAAATTAATGTTTGAGGATTTACTCCAATTCGTAATAAATTTCAGTTCAACGGCCCTAGAACAATTATTTCTGTTCGGCCTAGGTTGCGGCAAATGCAGAAGCCCTTCATGCTTCTTTTTCCCATGACCGCAGAGCTTATTATTGTTGCTTCTAGTTGTAGCAAAATCATAGGTACAAAATATGTCCATTTGCTTAAAATTGCGGATACTTTCTCTAGGTTAACCGGTTAAGATCTACCCAGTCCATTATTTTTCAATACATTAAAATATCTAGTTATATACCATTTATAGATTGCTTAAAAGCAATGGGTGGGAGCTTCAACTCTCTCAATCAGATATCAGAAGAGCATTTTTGTGCCCTTTTCTTTTGTGTTGATTACCCTAATTGAAATTAATCCGTATGAAACTCATTAAGTGATATTAACAAAATCGAATGCTATATTTTTAAAATATTCGGATTCAAACAATTGTATTCGTACAGTGTGTTAACAATTAATTAAAAAATTATAAACAAATATTATTTTATAATGACTCATATTATAAAAAAGTTCCTAAAATATACTCTTTTTCTCAGCTAAGTACCTAAAGTATTTTTTTGTTAAAATAAGTACTAAAGCTCATCTTTTTAATCAAAATAGGTACCTAATGTACTATTCAAAAAAATTTCATCCAAGTTATAAAAAAAGTTGACATATGACATTATTTAAGAATACTTTAGGTACTTATATGAAAAAATTAAATAATTTAGGTACCTATTTAGACAGAAAAATACTTTAAGCACCTATTTTGACCAAAAAGATAAGTTTATATACTTATTTTGGAACAAAATACACTTTAGGTACTTGATCGGAAAGGTTGATATAATGTAAGTACTTATTTGTGATATAAGCCTTTTATAGTCCCTCTATATTTTTTTTATATAATTTGACCCATACAAAAAGAATGTAACGACTATACCATACATCACCTGAACCAAACAATTAGGACCAAATGACCAAGAAAACAATAGCAATGGACATTCACCTTATGTTTTAAGAAGATGAATTTGAAAATTCATCCCTATAAATTACTGAATACTGCCTGAACATTTCTAACATAAACAACGTCAAAGATTTGTGAATCCCCATCAGTTTTGATCAATAGAGTAATGTTCAATTGCATAACATCTCATGGAGCCAACCAGCAATTGTGATAAAAATGGAAAAAATAAATTAAAAACCCTGGCTAGTATTTCTGGATAACAACTGAATTAGCAATGCCGGCCTGCTCTACTGTTTGGTCCAAATCAGTCAGTTGTTTAGGAGGGAAACCCATTGTCTGCAACTGGTAGTCTCTTGCACCACCGGGCCGTGATGCATCGATGAACCCACGGACATCTCTGATTGAATGATGGTAATTGAAGCGTGAGATCATGCGTGTACCATCCGATAACCTTAGCTGAATAGAGGTTGTTGGCAATGATGAATCCACAACCAACCCCATAGACTGGGTTGGTGGAGTGGCGACACTACCTGCAGCAGCAGCAGTTGGCTCGAGGGAGTAGGGCTTGAGCTGCTGCTACTGCCTAGAGTTCTTCCAACACCCTGAAATGCACCTTGGCGCTTCTTTGGTTCCTGCATGAAAGCAAGGGAAGAAAGTTAACATCATCGCAGAAACAGGTAAAAGCACAGAGATACCAAGAAATTATAAGAGGGGAAAAAATGGGTGCACAGAATAGTTTTCATTCCGTCGAAGGAGGTTAAGTTCCACTTTTGTTCTCGGATCAGCTGGTTGAAGCTCTCTTGGACACACAGACCTCATCACACTCTGCATTCAAATATGATCAAGAACAAGCACATTAGCAATCTATACCGAACAAGAACAAGGCAGAAACACAAACGCACACCATGAGTGACATTGGTAAAATCGAACTTATCGAGAATGCCAAAGATTGTTCGAACATGTAATCACCTCAATTTTACCTAAAAACAAAACTTACGTTACTCAGATTCTGAGTCAACTAACAAATACATATAAATAGCAACAAATAAACACAAGATCCACAACAATATGATGCATTGAATAAAAGCAAACCATCGGAAAAGGCACTTCGTTAATCAAGAAGCTCAGTCATGAAGCAACATTAATGATTAACCTCTAAAGCTAATTGATATAAAACCAGAACATCTAAAAAAACACAACCCTAAGTCCAAAACAACTAAATTTGTAATTCATCAAGCACGCATATATATATAATCAGAGTAAATTGTACACCATTGTATATCAAATATACCTAATAACCAAATTGTACCTCCATGAAAGAAGCATTGGCAGGATCATTGAGTTGACGCAAAGGCCCATCATCAATTGTAAAACCATTCCTCCAGAAAGTAACAGTGTGATTGACAACTTCAGGTGGTGGTGGTGGAGCAGGTGCCACGGTTTCTCCAGTAAGTAATCTTGCCGTCCCACTGAAGCTTCTCGTGCTGGAAGACGATGGTCGGAAGTAATCATCAAATCCTTCCACCGCTCCCGCTTGTCTCGCTTCATTAAAAATCGAATCCACATCCTGATGCTTCGAAGGATCTCGAACCACCATCCCACTACTCACCCAGATAAACAAATTGAAGAAGAAAAAAAATCATAACAAAAAGTGAAGGCCTCCGTAAAAGAATTATACCTTTTTTCACCGCCGGTGAAATAATCCTGACCTTCATCGGAATCGCTGTCGGATCCACCAGGAGGAGACCGGTTCAGATCGGCGAGGGTACGAACGCCGCGAGCGTTGCTTTCGTCGCTACCAGACGGTTTCTTATCACCGTTGCGGCGCGACCTAAGTGTATAAGGGGGGCGAGAGGGGCGGGCAGGAGAAGGCGAGCGGGACCTAGAAGGCGATTGCGAGGGAGAATAATCAAAGGGTGAGGAAGTCGGGGAGTTGTTAACGGCGCCGGAACCGGGAGGCGCGATCGAGTGCGGTTGGTGTGCGGCGGTGGAATTGCTGTCGAAGAAAGTGGAAACGGCGGCGTCGAGGTCCCACTGGTGGAATTCCAAAAAGAAGAGTGCTTCTTCTTTGGAAGAAGAAGTGATTTCGATGAAGGAGTTGATCAAAGGCGCGTTTTGATCGGCGGTTGGGTTATTGGGATTTCCTTGCTGCTGAGTTTCGTGTTCCATTTTTCAAGTCTTTTTTCTGATAAAATTAGAAAGGACAGGCAAAACTGGTTGAATGCCCCTTCGCAAAGTAAAATGCAGGTGTATTTATGTGGTTAATTATTTATTTGTAATTTGTAATTTTAAAATATTATTTATTAATAATTTAATTTATAATAGAAGTGTAGTTTAAAATACTAAGATATTGCTTATATAAAAACTATGGATAGTTTAAATTTAAAATTTAAGATGAATAAAAGGTTTAATTGAATATTTATTAGGTTCTCTATTTAAATTTTCCATTAATTGTAGAATCATAATAAAAAGAATATTTTAAGTTGTAATGGAGTATTATTCCAAACGAATATGAGGTCCATAAAAAATGAATATGAGGTGTAATTTTACATTTTATTGAACTTCATTTATTTTTATTTAATTTTAATATTTTATTTCTAAATAAATATAATAAAATATAGTTATATATAAATTAAATATTTTATCTTCAGATAACATTTAAATTTTACTCACATGTAAAAAAATATGTATATATTATATGATTAGAGAAAATTATTTAGATTGAAATCAATTAATATCATAATATTATAAATAATTAAAATTAAAATTAAATTAAAACTCAAACAAAAATATTTGATTCAGTTCAACTTGAATTCCATAACTTTAATTTAATTCAAAAATTTTAAAATGAAGTTTGAATGATAAAATAATATTTTTTAATTAATTAATTTAATTTTTTTCACTTAATTCGATTTTTTATTTCCTCTTTAATACTTTCACCTAAAAAATTAATAATAAATTTGACAAAATAACCTCCTAAATCTAAAAATACATTAAAAAGCGATAAAAAATCAAAATTTCTAATAAACTGCAATAATAAAAGAGGGAAAATAGGAAAATATTTGCATTTAAAAAAATTGAAGTTAAAACATCTTAGATTGATATAACCAAATATCAAACTCCTATAAACCCAACGAAAATATAAAGCATATGTAAATAAATAAGTCATTAATTAAAAAAATGTAGGTTTAAGGGATATTTCTGCTCTTATTTAAACTTCATTTATTATTTTCGTCCCTATATTTTTCGTATCAATTTAACTCTCAAAGTTATTTAGAGCATCGACATAGCCCTTGAAGACTGAATTCGTTAATAGAACTTTGAGTCTTATAAGTTTGTAGATTAATAGATTAGTTTAAAATATTTACTAATCACAACTATTAGAAAAAATTCTAAAATTTTATTATTTATTTTAATGAGATTAAGAGATTATGTCCAATTTTTGGGATTTTCCCTAATCGTTGTATTTAATAAATATTTTAAGTATTTTATTATTTATTTTTAATAAGTGTCACGTCATTATCAAGTCACGTTAGTAATATTGACTGACGTAAAATTTACAAGTGTCGATAAACCAAAAAATTGATGGTTCTGTTAATCAAAACAGACTTTAAGTAATAGGATGATAAACTTTAATAATTAACTTCGAATACTAAATTAAAAAAAAATCATAAAGATAAAAGTGATAAACTAGATATACTACATAGGCAGAAGTAAGCCTTAAACCATTAAAAAATGTTTAATTGACTACCGTCGCAATTCACAATAATGTTAGAATTTGAATTTTAAATATCACTTAAAATATTATTACCTTATTAAATTATTGATAATTTATATTTTTAATATTATTTAATTTTATTTCATCCTTTAACTAATTTTATTTTCAAAACTTAAAATATTAAAATCATAAGGGTTATCTACTGCTATTTACTAAATTGTAAAAGATTTTTTTCAAATAATTTACTCGATACTATTTACAGCATTCTCTATTTTAATTTTATTTATTTTAATTATATTATATTTTAAAAATTATATTTATTAAAAAATATAATTATATTAATATTTAATTTTATGTCAAATACCAAATAAATTTATTATTTAATTTTTTCAATTTATCAAACAACGTCTAACTTGGGATCTTTAAGACAACTGTTTTTCTTTTTCTTAGATATACTTTATTCATCTATAAATTTTGATAATTTGTACACTAAAAAACAACAACTATATAATATAAACAGATAATTGAATCCATTAACTTATTAAAATCTATATAAGTCTATTAAAATATATATATAATTATATTTTTATTATTTATTTATTTATTTATTGTTTTAATGATAAAGTGGTCCTTGAACTTCACCATGATTCCTATCTTGATCCTTAAATTTTTTTCTGATCCTTAAACTATCATTTTGTTCCAAGTTTATCTGTAAAGAAGATTACCAACTAGTAAGAATATAACATAGGACACATTTTTATTGGACACCATATATTTTGGGGGTAAACTGAGAAAAAATATATTTAGGTACCAATTTTAACAAAAAAAAAATGTAAGGACAAATCTAGGTATTTGGTATAGTTCAAAAGTCAATTCAGTAATAAAACCTTTATTTTTAAACTAATAAAAGTGGAACTTTAATTTGGTAAATTAACCAAATAGAATCAAAAGGTAAGTAAAAGCTAAAGTTTATTTTCCAGTCCAAAAGAGGTTTGTTCCTTGAAATTGAAGCAAAGTATGATACCTGAAGTTGAAGATAAATATGCATTCTAAGTTCTAGCAATGCCCTATGCCCAAGGTTTCATCAAGCCTTGAATAAAATATACATGCACTAAACACAATGCGTGCTCTTCTAGGATTAATGTATCAAAGAGCAATAAATTTTGTATTCTTCGGTTCATTTTAATGAGATTATTTAAAATATACGAAATTCAAAAGTGTCATACGACTTCAATGGTAAAAGAATGTGTTATTATTCTGTCGACACTCGTTTTCGCCTGGGATTTTTGTTGATTTTATTAATATTAATTATATAATTATTATTTCTACTATTATTTTATTTTTATTTTCATTATATTTTTATTTCTATTTTTTTATTTATGCAGACCATTACAAACGGACTCAATAGGGCCACAAAAATTTAAACTGTCCCAATTATAATCTGACTCGAGCCCGCATAGCCAAACCCATCTACCAAACAACCCAATCAGGCCTAGTACCCGAAGCCCAAAATCGGGCCTAATGCTAACCCTAATTAATTAGGGTTTCTAGACCCTCTGTCGTCGCCACCGCTCACACCAATCCCCTACCGTCGTTCCTGCTGTCCACTCCCAATACTCCACGTCACCACCAGTCAGTAGCGCTGCCACACCGTCACCTCCACCATCATCACCTCTGTGCAGTAAGCAATCAAACCACACAAAAAAAGAAATGATGATTTCGGGGTGATAAAAGGCCCAGATTCTCTCTCTAAAGTGGGGGGTTTGGTTTTGTAGAAAAAGGGGGAGAGGACTCCCGATTCAAAAAAATTGTAAAAGGAAACTCGACCTGTCTTCTTTCGAGAAAAGAAATAAAAAAAGAAAGATATTTTCAGAGCAACAAAATTTTTCGTTTGAAATACAAGTCATTTTTTAGCAACGCAAAGCAATAGAAGAAGAAAGGAGGAAAATACCTCTCGGTCGGATCTTTCACCGACGATTGGGGCTTCTTCTGCTCAATCTGAACGGTCAAAAGGGAGAAGAGAAGTCGACGAACAACATATCTTGAAACGGAGACGATCCAACGGCTGACGGATGAGATCAGCGAGGAAGAAGCCGAAACGTTCTTGGCCCTTTTCGTGGAGTTTGAGGCCGAATCTCATAAAACTAAGCCCCGATCCGACCTCATGACAAGCAAACCCTTAAAATTTAGTGGCCATCGACCACCAGAGATGGCGGCGACATGCGACTGGTGCGACTGTCGACGACGACACTCGTCGCCAGTTTTTGTCCCCTAGTGATTTGCGTTTTTGTCCCCAATGGTCTAATCACATGCGAAGTCCCTCAATCTTCTTCTCATGTGCAATTTGGTCCCAATTTCAATTTATTTCACTTATTTTTAAATATTTTGTGCTTATTATGAGATTTTACCATTTTAATATTCTTATGTTAACTTTTGGTTTATTTTTCTTTCAGCACCTCCTATATTTCGCGCGTTTTTGCATATTAATCCACGTTTATTTACAACACTACATGTTTAATTTTGTGTTTATTTCAATTTAGTCACTCGTTTAGTTTCTTTAATTAAATTATTATTTAGTCCCTATAATTTTTGTGCATGTTACAGTTTGACCACCATAGCTTAATTGTTTTTGTTTCTTATAATTTCAGCATGTAGTTTTAAGTACTTTTATTTTAGTCCTTAGGCTTAGTTTTTTGGTTTATGTGTGATTATACATTTGGCATGTAATTTTTCTAATTTTTATTTTAGTCCTTGTTTATCTTTGGGTCTATTAGGATTTTGGCACTTGAAATATGCGAGCTTTATATTTTAGGATCTTTGTTTGTTTAAGTTACTGTAATTTTAAATTCTAATGTTCTATATATGTATGTATATATTTTATTTTTGTCCATTGTTCTAGATACGAGCATATATTTATTCTATGTTTTTATTTAGCTTGAGGTCTAAATATATGTGTATGTAGTAAACGTATTTTATATTGTTTCAAAGAGATAATCGTACATGGATGTTGGATTATTACTTTTTTTATGCAGGCAATATGTAAATATGTAATTTGTTGCATATAGATCTAGGATATAATTTGAATTAATTTGCATGAAACCCTCATAAGCATCTCTTGACTTGAATCGAAAAAAAATTGACTAAGGGTAATATTCTTTCATTTTAATATTGTCGTAAAGTGACTGACTTAACGTATAAGAAAGTTACTTTCGATAATTTTATAATGAAAGGATATCCCATTTATTGACATGAATTAAATCGAATCCATTTTAAAATTCGGGGATTGGGAAAAATATCATGTTCTTTTAATTAAATTCATCGAGAAAAGATTGTTAGATCGAATCAATGTCTCGTCTCAAGGTATTTAAATAATTGAATATCCTTATTCTCATTAAATATAAGTAAAATCAATAATTAATTATACTTACTTGATATATGCTTTTAATTTGCTTTATTTTTGCATGTGTTTTCCAATGGGTGTTCAAAATAATAACACTCGAATCCATATTGAGAATAGTAATATCTTTTCATTTCAGTTGGAGTAATAAATGACTGCTTTAAGGCATGAGAGATCATTTATTCTCGATTGGAAATAATTCTATATTACCGTTTTCTCTCGAATCAATATTGATTTTTAAGACGGAATGATGATATCTCTTCAGTTCGATTGAAGCAATAAATGATTGTTTTAAGGTATGACAGATAATTTATTCTCGATTGGAAATAATTAGATATTATCGTTTTCACTCGAATCGATATTAAATTTTAAGACGAAATAGTAATATCTCTTCATTTCGATTATAGTAATAAATGACTATTTTAAGGCATGAGAGATTATTTATTCTCGATTGGAAATAATTAGATATTATCATTTTGCTCTCTTAAAATTATTTTGGGTGTTGTTATTATGAATTAATAATGAACATTATAATGAAATTTTAATATTTCTTTATTTCAATTGGAGTACGAATCAATCGCTTTAAGGTATGAGAGATTGATTCTTCTCGGTAGGAAATAATTAAATATTATCATATTTCGTTCAAAATTTCAAAGAATATTATTTGTAGGGGATCTTAAATTAAATTAGACTCTAACTCAAAAATTTCATTGCAAAGACAACTAATTAATAGACTAGGTACTGATTTAGGGCACTGTGGGGGTGCTAATCCTTCCTCCACACGTAATCGACACCCGAACTCAAATTTTGGTAACGCAGGCCGTGAATTTGTTGTTTTAACTAAAACAAATATTTTTAAAATGATAAATACTTTTTTGGTGCCCAATCACACCCTAATCAAATATTGGTGGCGACTCATCGAACCACGTTTTATCGTTAACCGATCACTAGAATTATCTCGATATGAGACCCCCCATTTTCCCTTTTCGAAAAACCGTTTCGACATCTTCTTAAAAATCTCGAGTTTGAACAACTATGTCCGTAGACTGTGTATATGATCAATGACTAAGAACGATTTTGAACATATACTACCTTCTAAACACCGAAATTATTCAAATATGTATACACACACATACACGCTAAGTATTGAACCTCAACTTTTTCTCATAATTGTAATGTAATGTTTTCACTATTATAAACCTTCAACAAAAATGAAGGTGGAAGTGATATAAGTGGCTTGAACACCTTTGGTTCAACCACACAAGATGTTTACAATACTCACCAACCCTATATATATATTGTTTCTAAAAGGAGGCAACCGATTCTACTTCATCTAATTGCAACCCGATGATACCAATTGTCATAGCCTTGGGTGCACCCAATGAACCCTTTATTTTCTCTGTATGACAGTATGGATGCCCCTCTGTGGTGCACCCTTGTGGGGTACTTGGTACCATAACCCACTAAATAACTCGTGTTCATGGGGTTAGACCCTAGTATGTAATCTACTTGAGATTTGGCAAAACTGAGGATCTCTTCATGATCCACCGTCCCGGAAGGGCATCGGAGGTGTTCGTTTGAGTCGCGGAGGAAGTCGGAGTAGACTGTGAGAAGGAACGCCGCCGTCGACACGTATTGCATGTTGTTCCATTGTCGGGTGTATAAAAGACCTCCCGGAGTACGTTCGATGTTGTCTTTGGTGGCGTTGTTTTTATTGAGACATGAGCATAAGTAGTACTCGGCTTTGGATCGGTATTGCTTCAGAATGTTAGCCTCCTGCTCTTGTTTTGCTTTCTTCAACAACTGCGAAAGAACATTTGAAATATTCGTTATAAACACATTGGAGTTATTTTAGTGTGTATATAAAGTATTCTAAATATTCTATCTATATATGAAAAAAAATACTATTTTTAAAATTAAATATATTTATAAAAAATAAAAAATATTATTTTAGTGGGATCAAGTCCAGTGGATGTAGCTTGTTTTCAGGATGTGCAAGTTTCCACTTTTGAATTTAAATTTTTTTATATCATTACTTATTTTATTGATCTCGTATAATCTATAATTTTATATATATATACGCCATATAAAAATTTTACATTATTAATATTTATATATATATTTAATTTACAAATATTTTTAATGGATGTAGCTTGTTTTCAGGATGTGCAAGTTTCCACTTTTGAATTTAAATTTTTTTATATCATTACTTATTTTATTGATCTCGTATAATCTATAATTTTATATATATATACGCCATATAAAAATTTTACATTATTAATATTTATATATATATTTAATTTACAAATATTTTTAAATCCGTCGGACAAAAAATAGTGTAGTCATTGTGAATATATAAGAGGCCCTACCTTACAAAGCTCAGACAACCCATCACTCCGGGCTCTGCTACTGTGCTCCGTTCATCATCTCTCCTATCTATCTATTATCTATCTCCTCCTCTAATTGTGGAGCACGTACAATTTGCTGCTCTTTTCCCACATGTAAGCCATGTGGCACTAATCTACTATTATTGGTATTCAAATAATTTTAAAACTTGAAATAGAAGTAGGATATAAAAGATATATATTTATTAAAATTTAAAACAAGACACAATTATACTATATAGTTAATTTAAAACAATTATATGAATATAAATAGATGATGGAGAAAAGATATAAAAGAAAGAATAATATGAATGTTCATTTCAGTCAGCTATTTATATTTATCTAATAATTCGCATCCCCTCCTCCTCTCCCTGATTCTGGTACCCTCGTTTAATTTAAGAGAAAACCCAAATCCAAATTTCAACATTGTTTTTAGTTTTTGCATGCGTTTTTAGTGTTTAAAGAAATTATATGATTGTAGATTTTATAATCTTTGTTATATGTGATTACAGCTCTTTGAATCAGTTTTGGTACTAGTGCATGTTTTGTTTTGCTTCAATTCCCTGTTGATCTTTATCTTTTTCCCTCTTCAATTACTGTTGGAGGTTTATAAATCTGTACTTCAATTGCGTATGTGCCTTGTTCATATCTGTTTTAGTTTCAGATCTACGGTGTTTGCTTGTACTTCAGTGAGTTTTTGTTGTGTTTTGGTTTTCAGCTTTGAAAAAAAAATAGTTTCGCTTTATCTCCTTTTTCAAATATTAGATCTTGGTTTGCTTGTTCATTTTGTTTGATTATCGTCACTCACGTGGTCCTTTTGTTCTGTTTGGTTGATTCTCTGTTCCTTTGTTTTTTACTCTGCAATTCCGCAGATCTACTATCTCCGCCTGATCTCTGTTTCTCGGTTTCTTCTTCGCCCATCTCTATTATATCTCCTCACCTACCATTTTCCGGCGAAATCGCCTGTCATTTTCTATCTAAAATTAGCCGGAAGATTCATTTTAGAGACATTTTTGCTCTAGAGAGGTCTGCTCTTTAATATTTTAAAAGCTTATTATTTCGGTGGGGGTTTTATTTTATTTATTTATTTCCTCCTTTGATGTTTTGGCTGAGTTTTCAGATCTGTTATTTTTATTTGGTAGAATGATTTACAGTGTTTCCTTTTTTTTCCATGCTCTGTATTGGCGTAAAGTTAAGTAAGAAAGTGTTAATTTGTCTTAAAATCCTATTAAGTAACTAACTAGGCTTCTTAGTTCCCCTAAATTCTCAAGCATTTTATTGGTGCATCTTCTGTCTTCTTTGGATTCCTTTTTCATAGTCCCTCATAGCTTCGACTATAGATGATTACTTGAGGCCATGTCATTCTTTTAGATCCCATAGGACGTATAGGGGGAGGGCTCGACAGAGTGGTGTCAAGTAAATTATATTTAGAGTTTTTTTTGTTGAATGTAGGTAAATGCTCGGCTGCTGGAGCTGACCGACGCACTTAATAATCGAAAAATAGATTTCACATATATTCAGGAGACTAGGTGGAAAGGGGCTCGTGCCAGAGAGTGTAATGGGTACAAGTTGTGGTATTCAAGCGTAGATAACGTTAGAAATGGGGTAGGTATCTTGGTATCCTCTAGGCTCAAGGAAAATGTAGTTGAAGTTTGTAGATACCGAGATAGGATCATGATGATTAAGGTTATCATAGAAGCGGAAGTGGGGGTCCTTTCAGTGTATGCCCACACGGGCCTAGGGGAGGGGGAGAACGTTGCTTCTGGGATCAGTTAGATGATGTACTTAGGAGCATTCCGGAGACCAAAGAGTTTTCATAGGGGGAGACTTAATGGCCATATAGGTAGTGCAACCGACGGGTATGACAATGTTCATAGGGGTTTCGGTTTGGTAGTAGGAACGAGGAGGGGCGTACGTTGCTTTGCTACTGCACACGATATGTTGGTCACTAACTCCTTCTTTAACAAGAGAGATGTGAACTTGATTACGTTCCATAGCGGGGGACATTGTACCCAAATCGACTACATCCTGGTTCGAAATCGGGATCGATGGGCTTGCATTGACTGTAAGGTGTTCCCTGAAGAGGCATGTGCATCACAACACATATTGTTGTCTTGGTGTTCCGCGTACGCCACGGCAGAACACTCATAGGGGGCTAAACTTGTAAACCTAGGATCCTTTGGAAGAACTTACATGGAGCGACAGCTGATGACTTTAGGAGTAAGGTTTTGTCTAATACAGGTTTTGGAACTACAAACGCAAATAATGCAGATATGTTATGGAAAAAATATGGTAGATTCCTTCAGAGAGGTAGGCAAAAACACCATTGGGTTGTCGACAGGGAAGGTCAAGGAACATAAAGAATCGTGGTGGTGGAACGACGAAGTCCAAACTAAGGTGAAGACAAAGCAAACTTGCTTCAAAGAGTTTCTACAATGCAATGACGACAAAGAAAGATTTAGAGCTAAACAAAGATACAAGGAGGCAAAGCGGGAAACCAAAAAAACAGTGGCTAAAGCAAAGGATAAGGCATACGGGGAAATGTACAAGAGATTAGACACCAACGAAGGACAAAACGACATCTTCAGGCTTGCAAAATCCAGGGAAAATAGGAAAAAAGATCTAGGTAACATTAGGTTTATTAACGACAACAATGGTTTTCTTTTAGTGAAAGATCATGATATTAAGAGGATTTGGGGTAGTTACTTCTTTGGCTTATTTAATGACGGTGGCCATTCCTGTAGAGATATGATCGTTGATGGGCCAGTCGACCATCATACTATGGACAATGACTGCCCTACAAGTAGGATTGGATTTGAGGAAGTCAAAATGGCTCTTAGAAATATGGGGAGGGACAAAGTTGTCGGTCCAGATAAAATCCCTATCACTGTGTGGTTGGCCCTAGGAGAAGAGGGAGTTAAGTGGTTGGCCAATATCTTTAAATATTATTTTAGAGACTGCCAAGATGCCAGAGGAGTGGAGAGAGTCTACGGTGATACAAATCTTTAAGAATAAAGGAGATCCCCAACGTTGTGGCAACTACATAAGTATTAAACTACTAAGCCATACCATGAAGCTATGAGAAATTGTGATAGAGGCTAGGTTGAGACATGTTACTAGGGTTTCGGAAAACCAATTTGGTTTTATGCCAGGTAGGTCTACTACGGAGACAATTCATCTACTTCGACGCCTTATGGAGAAATATTGGGAAAAAAGAGAGATCTTCACATGGCGTTCATTGACCTTGAGAAGGCGTATGATAGCGTTCCACGCGATACGATCTGGAAGACCTTAGAAATGAGACGGATCCCAACTGCTTATATCCGGGCGATTTCGTGATATGTATTGTAGATCTACTACTTACGTCAAGACTACAGTTGGCGACACCAAGGCATTCCCGGTAGAAATCAGACTCCACCAGGGGTCGGCTCTTAGCCCTTACATCTTCGCCTTGATTATGGACGACATCTTTTGTGCGACACCATACGGTGTTCCATGGTGTATGCTTTTCACTGATGACATTGTCTTAGTTGCTGAAACAAAAACTGATCTGAATAGTAGACTGGCTACCTGGAAGTCTGCTTTGGAAGAAAAATGTCTAAGGATCAATATTGAAAAGACATAGTATTTATGTTCAAACTTCAGTGGGACACAATTATACTATATAGTTAATTTAAAACAATTATATGAATATAAATAGATGATGGAGAAAAGATATAAAAGAAAGAATAATATGAATGTTCATTTCAGTCAGCTATTTATATTTATCTAATAATTCGCATCCCCTCCTCCTCTCCCTGATTCTGGTACCCTCGTTTAATTTAAGAGAAAACCCAAATCCAAATTTCAACATTGTTTTTAGTTTTTGCATGCGTTTTTAGTGTTTAAAGAAATTATATGATTGTAGATTTTATAATCTTTGTTATATGCGATTACAGCTCTTTGAATCAGTTTTGGTACTAGTGCATGTTTTGTTTTGCTTCAATTCCCTGTTGATCTTTATCTTTTTCCCTCTTCAATTACTGTTGGAGGTTTATAAATCTATACTTCAATTGCGTATGTGCCTTGTTCATATCTGTTTTAGTTTCAGATCTACGGTGTTTGCTTGTACTTCAGTGAGTTTTTGTTGTGTTTTGGTTTTCAGCTTTGAAAAAAAAATTAGTTTCGCTTTATCTCCTCTTTTTCAAATATGTAGATCTTGGTTTGCTTGTTCATTTTGTTTGATTATCGTCACTCACGTGTGTCCTTTTGTTCTGTTTGGTTGATTCTCTGTTTCCTTTGTTTTTATCTCTGCAATTCCGCAGATCTACTATCTCCGCCCTCTGATCTCTGTTTCTCGGTTTTCTTCTTCCGCCCATCTCTATCTATATCTCCTCACCTACCATTTTCCGGCGAAATCGCCTGTCATTTTCTATCTAAAATTAGCCGGA
Source organism: Hibiscus syriacus (assembly GCF_006381635.1). Classification (NCBI taxonomy): domain Eukaryota; kingdom Viridiplantae; phylum Streptophyta; class Magnoliopsida; order Malvales; family Malvaceae; genus Hibiscus; species Hibiscus syriacus. Next base: position 580,617 of record NW_024063187.1, on the reverse strand, counting down.
AGATTCATTTTAGAGACATTTTTGCTCTAGAGAGGTCTGCTCTTTAATATTTTAAAAGCTTATTATTTCGGTGGGGGTTTTATTTTATTTATTTATTTCCTCCTTTGATGTTTTGGCTGAGTTTTCAGATCTGTTATTTTTATTTGGTAGAATGATTTACAATGTTTCCTTTTTTTTCCATGCTCTGTATTGGCCTAAAGTTAAGTAAGAAAGTGTTAATTTGTCTTAAAATCCTATTAAGTAACTAACTAGGCTTCTTAGTTCCCCTAAATTCTCAAGCATTTATTGGTGCATCTTCTGTCTTCTTTGGATTCCTTTTCATAGTCCCTCATAGCTTCGCTATAGATGATTACTTGAGGTCATGTCATTCTTTTAGATCCCATAGGGCGTATAGGGGAGGGCTCGACAGAGTGGTGTCAAGTAAATTATACTTAGAGTTTGTTCGTTGAATGTAGGCACATTAAATGCTAGGCTGCTGGAGCTGACCGACGCACTTAATAATCGAAAAATAGATTTCATATGTATTCAGGAGACTAGGTGGAAAGGGGCTCGTGCCAGAGAGTGTAATGGGTACAAGTTGTGGTATTCAAGCGTAGATAACGTTAGAAATGGGGTAGGTATCTTGGTATCCTCTAGGCTCAAGGAAAATGTAGTTGAAGTTTGTAGATACCGGGATAGGATGATGATTAAGGTTATCATATAAGCGGAAGTGGTGAATGTCCTTTCAGTGTATGCCCACACGTTGGCCTAGGGGAGGGGGAGAAACGTTGCTTCTGGGATCAGTTAGATGATGTACTTAGGAGCATTCCGGAGGACCAAAGAGTTTTCATAGGGGGAGACTTTAATGGCCATATAGGTAGTGCAACCGACGGGTATGACAATATTCATGGGGGTTTCGGTTTTGGTAGTAGGAACGAGAAGGGGCGTACGTTGCTTGAATTTGCTACTGCACACGATATGTTGGTCACTAACTCCTTCTTTAACAAGAGAGATGTGAACTTGATTACGTTCCATAGCGGGGGACATTGTACCCAAATCGACTACATCCTGGTTCGAAATCGGGATCGATGGGCTTGCATTGACTGTAAGGTGTTCCCTGAAGAGGCATGTGCATCACAACACAGATTGTTGGTCTTGGTGTTCCGCGTACGCCACGGGCAGAACACTCATAGGAGGGCTAAACTTGGTAAACCTAGGATCCTTTGGAAGAACTTACATGGAGCGACAGCTGATGACTTTAGGAGTAAGGTTTTGTCTAATACAGGTTTTGGAACTACAAACGCAAATAATGCAGATATGTTATGGAAAAATATGGCAGATTCCTTCAGAGAGGTGGGCAAAAACACCATTGGGTTGTCGACAGGGAAGGTCAAGGAACATAAAGAATCGTGGTGGTGGAACGACGAAGTCCAAACTAAGGTGAAGACAAAGCAAACTTGCTTCAAAGAGTTTCTACAATGCAATGACGACAAAGAAAGATCTAGAGCTAAACAAAGATACAAGGAGGCAAAGCGGGAAACCAAAAAACAGTGGCTAAAGCAAAGGATAAGGCATACGGGGAAATGTACAAGAGATTAGACACCAACGAAGCACAAAACGACATCTTCAGGCTTGCAAAATCCAGGGAAAATAGGAAAAAAGATCTAGGTAACATTAGGTTTATTAAGGACAACAATGGTTTTCTTTTAGTGAAAGATCATGATATTAAGAGGGTTTGGGGTAGTTACTTCTTTGGCTTATTTAATGACAGTGGCCATTCCTGTAGAGATATGATCGTTGATGGGTCAATCGACCATCATACTATGGACAATGACTGCCCTACAAGTAGGATTGGATTTGAGGAAGTCAAAATGGCTCTTAGAAATATGGGGAGGGACAAAGTTGTCGGTCCAGATAAAATCCCTATCACTGTGTGGTTGGCCCTAGGAGAAGAGGGAGTTAAGTGGTTGACCAATATCTTTAATATTATTTTAGAGACTGCCAAGATGCCAGAGGAGTGGAGAGAGTCTACGGTGATACCAATCTTTAAGAATAAAGGAGATCCCCAACGTTGTGGCAACTACATAAGTATTAAACTACTAAGCCATACCATGAAGCTATGAGAAATTGTGATAGAGGCTAGGTTGAGACATGTTACTAGGGTTTCGGAAAACCAATTTGGTTTTATGCCAGGTAGGTCTACTACAGAGGCAATTCATCTACTTCGACGCCTTATGGAGAAATATTGGGAAAAAAGAGAGATCTTCACATGACGTTCATTGACCTTGAGAAGGCGTATGATAGCGTTCCACGCGATACGATCTGGAAGACCTTGGAAACGAGACGGATCCCAACTGCTTATATCCGGGCGATTCGTGATATGTACTGTAGATCTACTACTTACGTCAAGACTACAGTTGGCGACACCAAGGCATTCCCGGTAGAAATCAGACTCCACCAGGGGTCGGCTCTTAGCCCTTACATCTTCGCCTTGATTATGGACGTCATCTTTTGTGCGACACCATACGGTGTTCCATGGTGTATGCTTTTCGCTGATGACATTGTCTTAGTTGCTGAAACAAAAACTGAGCTGAATAGTAGACTGGCTACCTGGAAGTCTGCTTTGGAAGAAAAATGTCTAAGGATCAATATTGAAAAGACATAGTATTTATGTTCAAACTTCAGTGGGAACCAAACCGATGAAGATGTATAAGTATGCATAGAAGGATATGTTCTCCCCTCAAAGGATTGTTTCAAGTATCTAGGGTCTATGATACATAAAGATGGGGGGTGTAGATGATGACGTTACACACTGTATAAAGGCGGGATGGATAAAGTGGAGGGCTGCTACTGGAGTTTTGTGTGACAAGAAGGTGCCTCTAAAACTTAAGGGAAAATTTTATAGAATGACAATAAGACCAGCGCTGCTGTATGGATCAGAATGTTGGGCAATCAAGAAGGATCACGTAAGGAGGATGAAGGCCGCAGAAATGAGAATGCTACGATGGGCATGTGGTAGGACTCTGTGGGACATGACACCAAACTCTGCCATTAGGATGTCATTGGGGGTGGTGCCTGTATCCGAAAAATTGAGGGAGGAAAGACTACGGTAGTTTGGACATGTTCTTAGGCGACAACCGTCGGATGTGGTCAGGAGGGTAGAGTCGATTACAGTCGACGATGCCAGAAGGAGATGATGACCAAGGCAGAAGTGAGAATACTGCTTGAGATCTGATTTGAAGGATTTAGCCCTTACCGAGGACATGACCTCTGATAGGAAAGTTTGGAGACTTAAGATCAGGGTAGCCGAGTAATGCGGGTCTCAGCCACAGGGTGCAACATCTTTGTCTTCTTTTTAATGCATTTTTTAGTAATTTCCATGACTTCTACTTTATATATGTTTCTGTCAATGAAATTTATGAAGGCTTTGAACAAGGGTAGCGGAGTAGTGTTGCCTTAGTTTAAGTGTTAACCCATTTGATTTTATTTCATTCTCGTAGCTTGCTATCGTAGACTACCGTGTGTCATTCTCTTCAGGTTTCCTCTTTTTAACTTTAGCCGGGTCTTAAGTTTTCTGTATATATATACAGAGATTTTTACGCAAGGATTTATTTGCAGGGATTACTTCCCATTACAGACGCGCATATGAAGACTGCATATGAAGACTGTTCAACTATGCATTTATTTATTTATTACATTCATTGCATTTTATCTTTATTTTTAACTTTCTGACTGTCGGATGTCTTTCATGGAAGCTGCTCTCAACCTGGCGTTGGGGGCAGCCTACTACCCTACTTCCCCTTATCTCATTACATATGAGAATAGAGTTTTGTTGTTGTTGTTAGATCATAGGCACATGTGTCGGACATATTCAAACGTGAGGACCGTACCTTAATTAGGGGTTACTCGCTGTGGTGTGGAAACTGGAAAGTGAAACTATTATTGGATGTTTGAATCAAGGCAAAAGCAAAATCCCATGGGGATTTGGGGGTATCGCTCCTCCACTAAATTGAATTGAAAAAGGCCAAAAAGAAAAAGCAAAAACAGTGAAATAGTATATTCATATACTCCTTTCTGTCATATAATAAATTATTACTATCTGTAAATATAAAATAATATTTATTTACTATTTACATTTAGATTTTAAGATATAATAATATTTTTTTAGTTACTAAATGGGCAAAAGTGCCCAAAATAATGATGTGAGAAATTTTAATTCCCAAACTAATATATTCATTTAATTAATTTATGATATAGGGTGTTTTTTTTTATAGGATTTTAATATTTTTCGGCGTCTTTAGAGGTGTTGGATTGTTTTTTGGATCTTTAGGCGAGATTTAGAAAAAAAATTCACGTTTTTACATAAATATCACCTTAACATAAATTAATTACTTGTTAGACACTGTTTAAGAATATTTTACAGATCTAACAAATTTTTAAATACTTTCTATAAAATTATTCCTGCATTAAATTACACAATACAATTATGTCTACCAATTACCACTTGACACTTTTTGATGCGTTTTTGACCCTTTCAAAATCCTATACGTATAGTATATTCTAAGAAAACTTTGAGGGTAAGTAATTTAAAATAAAAATAATTTTATAAAATATTACGGATCATCATCATCATCATCCATCCCACCGACCCAATTGACTGTTCACACCATCCATCCCATCCTATAAATACCCTCACTCTCAACTATTTTCACCACACCAAACCCTCTCAAATTCTCTCAAAAATCAAACATCGTTCAAATTTTATTTATAAGGTATATTTTATTATATTTAATATTTTGTTAGTATTTTATTTTATTATATTTAATATTTTGTTAGTATTTTATTTTATTATTTAGATATTTTTTTACAGTTATAAAATGAAAGCAGTCTGCTACGTTATATTTAATATTTTGTTAGTATTTTATTTAATTATTGTATTTTTTTAATTATTTTATTTAAATATTTTATTTTTTTGCAGTTATAAAATAGAAAGTTGTCTGCTTCGTTTGGATGAAAATCTATATAAGTTAACAAAGACAATGATGTTGGATATCTGTACTGAAGCAACGACATTCTCTTAGTTGAGAGGATTGCTGTGAATGTTTACGGTTTGAGAGCTAATTTATAGCCGAGAGAAAAGTTTAAAAGTCGATAAATACATATATAATTATTCAAGGCACGACCCATGCATCGTGCCTATCTGGTGCGTGTGTCAAAAGGTGTTAGATTGGGAATATTATCTCAAAGGGTGTCTGAAACGTAAATATTTAAAGAAAATGTGATTTTTTGGTAAAATCTCCAAAAATGCAAAAAATTAACTAAAGACGCCGAGTAATTCATGTATGAAAATTTTAGCCCAAAGACGTCGAGATATCCTGAAATTTTTAGGTGATTACTGTAGAAAATACATTAGATCAGAAAATAATGTTAAAAACACGTTAATTTAATAATTAAACACTGCCTGTAACATTATAGGGGCACTTTTGCCTACTAAATGAGTGCCCGTGTAATTTTTGAAATTATTGACGAAATCAATCTGAATTAAATATAATTAAATTAACGAAGAATACAATTTAATTTTTTTTAAAAGCAATCTTATAATTTCGAATAAGTCTAAACCTATAAAATCAAAATCCTATGCAAATGCTAGCCTAAAACCTTTAAGAATTGACATGACCAGATATATTTTATTGGTCCAATTCTGCCATTTGTTCTTCTACTCTTCGGACTTTTCAAATTTAGTCTCTTGGCTTTTAATTCCAATAATTTAGTTCATTTACTTGTCAAACTTAAATTATGAAATTTTGATCATATTCAATTTCTAAAAAGTAATATAACAATTTTTAATATAACATCATTTTATATAACAAAAATAAATAAATAAGTAAATGACCATAAACACCCCCATAGAAAAACAAAAAGGCAAAGGCATGTTATTGCATAAAAATAACAAGAGGTAGAGAGATGACCTTAGATGCCAAGACTTGAAGACCAGCATACTTAACATCCCAGCTGAACTCAGAGATGGCCCAACCGATCCCACCAAAACAATGAGCCTTGCTAATCACATAGTTCAAGTAATCCTCCTTGTCGGTGGCCTCGTACAACCACAACGCTGCCCACAACAGCTCATCCATGAACCCACTCACCGACGCATAGTACCTCTTCACCACCCCCACACTCCCATCGTATTTCCCTCTATGCTTGTCCCCAAACTCAAGCAACTACACCACCAAAACCAACAACAATTTCACCATCATCACATTACATAATGCCATTTTTAATTTATAAGATAAGTAGCTATTAACTAACACACGATATTTGTTTCCTTTACAAGTACCTCTTGGGCATGGTGCAAGAGCAAGTGAGAGTAATGTGGGTTTGTTTTCTTGAACACGATCGAGGCCGCCGCCATTGCCGCTGCCGTCTCGCCTGCAAGATCCGACCCCGGGTTGTTCTCGTCGATCTTGTACGCTCGGCGTGAGGTGGTCATATCCTCTGGTCGTTGCCAGCAGTAATGGTCGGTGTCCCCATCACCTACCTAGTGACAATTGACAACAGCCAACAAACAAACGTTAAGTGTTTGAGATTTATAATTATGAAACTTACTCACTTGAAAGTTTGGGAAATGGAACTACCTCCGCCCACAGTACGTTTGGGCTGGTGTGTGCCTTAATGAAGTAATCCGTCCCCCATTTAATGGCCTCTAAAGCATGCTCTAGTTCGCCGGCATCGGCGATCTGATCTCGGAATTCGATGACACCCCACGACAACATCGTCACTGTGAAAGCCATCGGGAGTCCGAATTTGACATGATCGCCGGCGTCGTAGTATCCTCCAACTAAGTCCACCTACAACAGTAACACAAAAAGCAGCTTTTCAAGTTAGGGAAACCAAAACATTTCAATGAGTTCAGGGAATCAGGGTCATACTCCTTGTTCCAAGCCGTCAGTGAGGCCAGAATGGTCTCGCCAAGTGACGCGTTGGTTGTAAGGTAACCGGCCAGATCTCTGGGATTCGAAGTAGAGGAGGCTCTTCGTTAATGCATCGCCGTAATCAAACGCTTGAGCCGTTGCAAGGGAAACGGTGAAAACAGAGAATAGAAAAAGGTAACAATGGCGGGCAAATCTGGGGATTTGTCGATGATTCTGCTCCTCCATTGTTCCTGTCTCTCTTTAGGGGTTAAGGGAAATATACCAGCAGCGCCTTTCTTTGAAATGTTTCGTTTTATAATACGGGTCGAGCTGAGTGACTCAGTTAGTGATTTTCATGGGCATGTGGGAGATCTCTTTACAATCAAAAGCGTCATTTAAGCAATGGATTGCTGCTATTTTTGTATTTTTGTGGTAGTGTACAAAGTTTGAACCGGAGTGGACTAGATTGGGAGAAACGGAAAACATGGGAAAGTCATTGTAAGTGAGATTTGGTGGAATTTTTGACCTTAACCATATACTTCAATTATTTTTCTTAATCTCACATTCTGTTGGTACTCAAAACCTTTAATAATAATAATAATAATCTTTTTAATTACAAAAACCGTTTGGTACATATTTATAAAGTAATATATATATTTTTGAATGAATTATATAGTAATATAGAATGTTAAAAAGAGAGAGTTGTTTGAATCGTTTAATGTTTTGATCGTTACATAAGATTTACATCTCCGTTCCCTATGAGAGTGAATGACTTGTGAGATTCAGGGGGGGGGCAGTGCTCATAATAAGGGGATTGCAGGGAGTTATGTCGTACATTAATCTTAATATATGGTTAAAAAAATACGTTATTGAAAATATTATTATTATTTTTAATATTTTTGATAAAAAAATACTTAAAATGCTATTTATTTTACTTAAAATATTAATATTTTTTAATATTTTTGATAAAAAAATAATATTTTATGTAGTTCTTTATCGGATATGTTAATAAACCGGTAAAACACCTAATAATAACATTCTCAGTAAATTTTTACTGAAAATATTATAAAAATAATAATATTTCTGATAATATTTTTCTTTAATCGTATATTAGATTGTTGATATCAATAATACTAATAATAAAAGAATGAAGAAAAAAGCTGCCGACGGAGTTTTATGGATATGGAAGCTTCACTCTCTTTGCTCTTTCACTGCCCCAATGTCTTCATTTCGTTTGTCGAAACAGTTTTGAAATGTGTCTCGCTTCGAATAATTTAGTGACTTTTTAATAATAAAATGTAATTCGAAAGAGTCGTCACTAATATTTAATTAGGGTGTGATTAGACACCTAAAAAATATTTGTTAATTTAATAAAAATATATTAATTAAAACAACAAATTTGCAGTTTGCATTACCAAAATTTGAGTTCGAGAGTCGGTTATGTGTGGGGAAGGATTAACACCCCCCACAACGCCCTAAATCGGTACCTAGTTGATTAATTAGTTGCATTTGCAATGAAACTTAAGAATTCGAGTCTAATTTAATTTAAGATCTCATACAAGCAATATTCCGAGAATTTTAGGACTTAACACAATAATATTTAATTATTTCCTATTAAGAATAATCAACCTCTCATGCCTTAATATAGTCGATTCTTACTCTAACCGAAATAAGAAAATATTATAATTACATCATAATGTTCATTATTAATTCAAAATAACAACACAAAAATAATTTTAAGAGAGAAAACGATAATATCTAATTATTTCCAATCGAGAATAAATGACCTCTCATGCCTTAAAGCAATCATTTATTACTCCAATCGAAATGAAGATATATCACTATTTCGTCTTAAAATTCAATATTGATTCGATTTCCAATCGAGAATAAATGACATCTCATGCCTTAAGGCAGTCATTTATCACTCCAATCAAAATGAAGATATATCACTATTCTATCTTAAAAATCAATAATGATACGAGAGAAAAGGGTAATATCTAATCAATCGAGAATAAATGACCTCTTATGCCTTAAAACAGTCATTTATTACTCTAACTGAAGTGAAAAGATATTACTATTTTCAATATTGAGTGTTACTATTTTGAAATCCCATTAGAAAACACATGCAACAATAAAACGAATTAAAAGCATACATCAAACAATTACAATTAATTAATTATTTTACCAATATTTAATGAGACTAAGAATGTTCAATTATTTAAATAAATTGAGACGGGAACTTAGATTCGATCTAACAGTCTTTTCTCGATGAACTTAATTAAGAGAACATGATCTTTTTCCCAATCCACTAATTTTAAAATGGATTTCATTTAATTCGTGTCACTTAATGTGATAGACTTTCATTTTAAAACTATCGAAAATAATTTTCTTATACGTTAAGACAACCACTTTACTACAATATTAAAATGAACGAATATTACCCTTAGTCAAATTATTTTGATTCGAGTCGAGAAATGCTTATGAGGTTATCATGCAAAAATAATTAATGACTAAAATGAAATAACATGAAAAATTAAAATAAAACAACATGCAAATAGGACTAAAACATAAACAAACAAATCATCATGTTAAAAATTAAAACAAAATAAAGTGCAAAAGTGACTAAAATGAACATTTTTAATATTAAGTGCTAAAATTACAAAGGATAAAATAAATAAAATATGGGGATCAAATTAAAATAAAATAAAATTTCATGGCTAAATTAAATTAAATAAAAAAATAGAGTATAGTTTGAAATATAAACATGTTGAAACTATAGGGACCATTTAATAATTATTCCTTTTTAGCCTAAGACATGATTTTAAAGAAAAATGGGTAAATTACCTAATCAGTCCAGAAAAACTTTAAAATAAAATTAAACAATCACTACACATGACCAAAATGTAAAAACATGCTAAACATAGAGGGACTAAAAAGTAAATAACCCTAAATATATAAATGCATAAAAATGGGTAAACTGTAGAATCAATCCCTACAGGTGACTAAAATACAAAAATACGACTAAACTAAGGGGACTAAACAATAAATAACCCTAAAATTATAAAGCATGCATAAAAATAGGTAAATAGTAGATTCAGTCCTTACATGTGACCATTTTGTAAAAACGCGCGAGAGTTAGGGGGACTTAAGCGCGATTTTCCCTTAAAGTTACATTATAAATACCATTTTATCCTTTTTTTCATTTCAGCAGAAAAAAGAAGAAGTTTAAATCCTCTTCCATCTTTTTTCTCTTCCCTCAGTCGACCCACTGTCAGTCGCCCTAAAACAAGTCCGGCCGCTATCCAGCCACCGTTCCAACTGCCACACATGGCAGTTGGAACACCTAAACCTACCTCAAAATGCACCTCTCACTCCGATCTACCCTCATAGACATAGATCCCTAAAAACCCCTAAACAACACAAAAGACCCATCGACCTTTCGGTTCTCTCACACTCCAGTCGTCGCAAAAACGAACCAGCCCCCGATTCGACTCCCCTCTAAGGTATGGATCTACTATTCTCTCTTTGTTTCTGTTTTATTTCATAAATGCTTGGTTTTTATATTCTATTTTTTCTCCTTTTTTTTCGAAATTGAAAAATACAAGAAAAAATTATACCTTGAACTTTTCTGTTTTTTTTGTTTTTTTTTGCTTTATGGAAAAACGAAAATGGAGGAACCCTTGTTCTTATAACATATTTTAGGTTTTATAACCCCTATTTTACAGATTTGCCATCATTAAAAAACAGAAATGATTACAAGCTTGCGTGTTTGGTCTTTTGCTTACTGATTTGGTTGATTTGATGTGGGAGGGGATTGATGGGTGATTGGTAGATGCGACGGTGGCAGCAGGACTGTTGTGGTTGGTAGAAATAATGGTGGTAGTAGGACTGTTGTGGTTGGTAAGCGACGACGGCTACTGATGATTGAAACCCTAGAGTTTTAAACCCCTAGTTAGGCTTGGGCCTACTGTTGGGCTCACCATTTGGGTCGGGTGTTGTTATATCTGGGTCAGTTTTACTTAAAAACTTTGTTTGGCCAGATTGGGCCTGTTGTAATGGGTTCTGCATAAATTAATAAAAGTAATATTTTAAATACTACTACTAATAATAATAATAATAATAAAACTAATAGTGGGATGAAAACGAGTGTCGACAGTTGCCCCTATTTGCTCATTCTTGTGTTAACAAGCATAGGGCAAAGACGAAGAGACAGTGAGTTTCACCCAGTAAAATCTGTACTTGGTGATCTGATATTGTCTCAAATGAGATAAAAAATGAACATCTCAAGTGAGATCTTTAAAGATGGAGTCTAAAAAGAGATATTCTCAACTACTTCTTCAGGGTAGATCAGATCTGGAAACGTTGATTCGTTCCACTGTTCTTCAGGGAAAATTGAATCGAGGCAGACTTATTTCACTGCTACTCAGGGAAGATTAAATCTGGAAAGAGGGGATTTGTTCCACTATTTCTTTAGGTAAAATCAGATCTGGAGACGTTGATTCGTTCCACTGTTCTTCAGGGAAAATTGAATCGTGGCAGATTTGTTTCACTGCTACTCAAGGAAGATTAAATCTGGAAAGAGGGGATCTGTTCCACTGTTTCTTCAGGTAAAATCAGATCTGGAGACGTTGATTTATTCCAATATTCTTCAGGGAAGATTAAATCAAGGCAGACTTGTTCCACTACTACTCAGGGAATATCAAATATGGAAAGAGCGGGATCTATTTCGTTGCTTCTTCAGGGAAAATCAGATCTGGAGACATTGATTCATTCCACTGTTCCTCAGGGAAGATTGAATCGAGTTCGATTTGCTTCTCTTGTCTTCAAGAATATCAAATCTAAAAATTAAACATTAACCCTTGTTAGTGTGTCTTTGAGAATTTGAAAACATCATATCTGAAAGTCTTAGAATGATAATCTTTGGAAAATGATTTATCTTGTTGGAGCTTGTCTCGCAGTCACCAAACATGTGAATCTGAATTGGTTACTTTTATATTGGGTCTCTACATCTCCAACCTTTCCTTTTAGAAAACATGTAAGAACTCAATTGCATTTATCATCAACATGCATTTTATGAATGTCATGATCATATTGATGGCTAAAATGTGTACAATTATGCTATTTTAGGGTATTTTATTTTTCCAATTAGCACTCTCTTTTGTCAACTGCCTTGTAATTTAGTCAAATCTTGGGTATGAAAATCAACAACAACTCATCCTAACTGATAATTCTGATTAGACACTCTTTGGTCGCTCATGACTATGACCAACTATTTGGTGAGCGACAAACATCTTGGATTACCCCTACCTGCTGAGCTTTTACGTGTATCCCAAGGTTTTAACTTTATGTAGCTCATCATCAAGTAAGCCTCTTGCTAAAGCCATTTTTTAGCTTCAGAACACCTGTATTTTTCTGAAACTTTTTGTACGACAATACAAAATGATCTCATGTTTCCCAAGTTAATCTACATGTTTTTATTTTCAAATTTGGATGCTTGCAACATGATTTTAACAAGAAAAATACCTCTTTTTATTTATATAAATAAAACGTTTTTGGGTAAATACATGGCAAACTTTTAACTAGAATAATCAAAAGAAAATAATTAAGTATCCTCAGATATCAATAGTATGAATGCTTTTGAACTGATATGCCACAGAATGACTCGAGTAAAGCTTTTGTTAAAGGGATATTGAGAATTGTGACAATGCGCAAGGGTTTGAAGTCCCCCTGTACTATCAAGTTTCCCGAATGTTGGATGCCGTAAACCAGTATTTGAATCTTATGTACTCTTCATTTATTTTCTAGTTATCCAAGCCTTTTCAACCTCTCGTCCTAACCCTTACCACCATTTGATGTCACTATTCAAGTCTTCAAAACTAATTCAAAACCTCAATCATGCATGGATTTTGAATTTGAACAAACCTCAAGTCTCCCTTTATGAGTTTTCAACTTTAGACCTCCTCTGGTTTCAAGAATCCCTTTACAAGTTTTCATCTTGAATCCCTTTTTATTTATTCTCTTTCATTTTTCTCTTTTTTTATTCATTTTCTTTTTTCATTTTTTCATTTTATTTCTTTATGCGAAGTATTTCTTGACAGCGTTAGAATTCAAAAGATTAGGTAACTCTGGTCCATCCATCTCGGTAAGGATCAAATGTCCTCTGGTAAAGGCCTTATTCACAACATAAGGTCCCTCCCAATTTGGCATCCATTTACCTCTAAAGTCTTTCTGAATTGACATAATCTTTTTAAGTACCAGATCTCCTTCCTAAACTCTCGTGGATGAACCTTCTTATCATGTGCCCTCATCATACATTTCTAGTACATTTGCCAATGACAAATAGCTTTTAATCATTTCTCCTCAATCAGATTCAGCTGGTCATACCTAGCTTGTACCCATTCTACTTCATTTAATTTAATCTCTAACAATACTCGAAGTGATGGAATTTCTACCTCGATGGGTAACACAACTTCCATCCCATAGGTTAAAGAAAAAGGAGTTTCCCCAATTGATGTCCATACTGAAGTTCGATAGGCAAACAAAGTAAATGGTAACTTTTCATACCAATGTTTATAAGTCTCATTCATTTTCTCTATGAGCCTTTTGATGTTCTTATTGTCTGCCTCTAGTGCCCCATTTATCTTCGGGCGATAAGCGGTGGAATTATGATGTTTTATTTGGAACTGCTTACATTGGTTCCATCATCTTATTATTTAAATTCAAGGTATTGCGATGATGATTCTTTCCTGTAACCTATATCGACGAATAATCTCTTTCTTTAAGAACTTGTAAACTGTTGACTGAGTGACATTTGCATAGGAAGTCGTTTCTACCTATTTGGTGAAGTAGTCTATTGCCACTAAGATAAAAAGATAACCATTTGAAGCTTTGAGAAAAAATTGTCCAATGAAATCCATGCTCCACATAGAGAATGGCCATGGAGCAATCATCACATGTAATGGATGAGGAGGGTTATGGAGCTTCTGGCACTTGTGACATTTTCTGGCATAATTGATACAATCGGTTTCCATGGTTGACCAATAATACCCAAATCTCATTAGCCATTGCATGTCCATTAGCATGGGTACCACATACTCCCTCATTCACTTTTTCAATGATTGTTTTGGCTTCTTTGACATCCACACACCTCAACAAAGCCTGATCATGACTTTTCTTGTACAAGATCTAGCTATCAAGCACATACCCTGTAGCCATTATTTGAATAGTTCATTTGTTATTTTCAGATGCCTGTTCAGGATAACTTTGATATCTGGTGTATTGTAAGACATCATAATACCAGGGATTTCCATCTTCTTCCTCTTCTATGCTATAGTAGTGGGCATAATACTCATAAGCTTGCATCTCAATGGGCATCATATTTGAATGTTTATTTACTTCAAAGGTTGCTACCAAAGTGGCTAGATTATCCGCCATTTGATTCTTTTCCATGGGGAGGTAATGTAATGCCACTTCTTCGAACTCTTTGATAAGCTCTAGGACTAACTTACTATATTTCACCAACTTGGGATCTTTCATTTCCCATTCACCTATAAATTGATAAATCACCAGGGCTGAATCCCCATATACTCTGAGTATTTTTACTCTACGCTTAATGGCTCTCACTTAATATCCTCCCCGGCTAGCCTTGCTCTCTTAATTTCCTGACTTTTCTAAATACTTTTCAGTTTCTCTTTCAAGGTTGGGTAATATCCTAGGCCAAATCAGTTTCTCTTGATGGTGGGGAAAACTGGATTAATAGATCCCTATAGGTGGCTCTCTAGCTCTTTTTCAGCCTTGGCTCCCTTTCCCAGAGTCATCTTTAGTTCCATTCTGGTATAGTTGGACAACCTAGGCTTTGATATCTTTTTCCCCTCAGCCACAAAAATGGCATTAACAAATTCCAGGGATCTGAAGGAGCACTCAATGACTTCTTCCTCCACTTCAACATATGGACCGGTAGTAGATACAAAATCAATGATGTATTCTTAACATTAATGCATACTAGTTTTTCCTTAATTAAGAACTTGAGTTTTTGATGTAGTGTGGATGGCACGACCCCTGCGTGGTGGATCCAAGTCCTTCCCAATAAGAAATTATAGGTCGACATGATGTCCATGACAAGAAACTCAACCTCGTAAGTTGATGGGCCTATGGTCAACGAGATATCGATCTTCTATAGCACCTCTCTGTTTGTTCCGTCAAAAGCTCGAACAATGCTCTGGCAATTCCTCATGTGTGTACTGTCGATCGGTAACTTCTTCAGTGTCACTAATGGCATTACATTTTGTGCAGAGTCGTTGTTAACTAACACTTGGTATTACACATGCTCCTTGCACATGATGGTAATATGCATGGCTTTGGGATTGCCAACCATCCCGGATGGGATCTCATCATCGAAGAAGAGATGAAATTATCAGCTTGGATATTCACAATCAGTCGATCTATCTTTTCCACATAACATCCTTAGGCACGAAAGTCTGATTCATGATTTTCAGCAAAGCATTCCGTTGTACCTTAGAGCTTAGTAAAAGAGCAAGGATCGAAATGCGAGAAGATATCTTGTGTAGCTGTTCGACGATGCTATACTCACTATGCTTTAAAATTTCAGGAACTCCACAACCTCGTTTTCTATTACATGCTCATTAATAACTGACTCATCATCTTTTAGCAATATTTCAACTTTCTTCCCTTTATCGACAGTAGTTCTAATCTCAGATTCATTGGTCTGATTGGGAGAATAACATCTCTTACTTCTAGTGAAATGGCCTACCTCATCCACTTCATAATTGGTGATCTACGAAATACCCACGTTGTCCATCTGACATTCGTATCTCCATGGAACTTGTTTATTGTTCTTATTAGGAAATAAAGATGGGGTGTGATTTTAAGAGTTGCTCTCTCTGCCACACGAACTTTTTGTGTGATGACTAGAGGACAGTTGTAATTGTAAACTCCCTTAGACGTACCCTCGGATGCACAAATCTTTGTTTCTTACTCTTCAACAACTTCTTGGTAAAATTCCATCTCCTTGTCATCCATTATTCTTTGCACCAAAGTTCGAAACTCAGGATAATCTTGTATGGTATGATCCTCACAATTATGACATTGGCATGTATGCTAACTTTTGTCAACGTTAGAGGCCAACAAGTCTGCCTTGATCATCTGCCCCCATACCCACTGCATGGGTGACTTCACCTCATTCACCTTGGTTAAAATATTCTTTCATCTTTACTTGACAATCGCATTGACCATGTACCTACATGGTTCGACAGTGTGTTCTGAGCCACGTTTGGTTGCTCATTGTCACCAAAGTTGATGACGTTTCTTTACCTTAATCTTTGGATAATCTTTTTAAAGGTAATGCAATTCTCTATTGAATGTCCTAAAGCCCCCGCATGATATTTGCATTGGGCATTAGCGTCATACCATATAGGGTAGGGAGGCTGCATCATTGATGTGTGGTAAGGTGACACCACATACATATCATATAGAATTTGAAACAAATCTTTGTAGGACATGAGGATTGGGTCAAATTGAAGCCTTCCCCTCTCATGTCTTGGTTCTCTTATCCCTTGTCTGGTAGAGTTATATATGGATGACCTTGTGGGTTGAGGTTGAGACACAATAATGTTATTAAAGTAATACTTTCTCACATTACTAACCTTATTATCCTTTCTTTTTACTGGCGGTTTCCTGCTAGATTCTCCTCCGTTAAACCTCCTGCTCTTGATTTCTATTTCGATCAACTCTTCTACTATGACTACATTAGGGAAGCTCTTGGATGATTTTCCTATGAGATCTCCAATGAACGGAGCTCTTAGAGTGTTTACAAAGAGCATGTTGGTTTCCTCTTCTTCGAGTGGCAGATGAACTTGCACTGCCACGTCTTTCCACCTCTGAGCATATTGTCTGAAGCTTCGTTAAATTTCTTCTCCATGCTCTGCAACATGATCCGATTAGGCCTTACATCCTTCATGTGTTTATACTGCTCTAGGAAAGCTTTAGCCAAATCCTTCCAAGATTTAATTTGAGCCCCGCTCAACTGATTGTACTAACAGATGGCTGATCCTACCAAGCTCTCCTAAAAGCAGTGGATTAACAGTTGATCATCCCCCACATATTTAGTTATTTTTCTATAGAACATAGTGATGTGTGCAAAGGGATATCTTGTTGTTAGGACTGTCGGGGCACCCCACGGCACAGCAGAAATAAAAACACAATGGTCTCACCAGTAATCGAAGCACGTAAAACCGAAATCGAGAGGAAATGATGCGAATACTTACAATGGGTTCCTTGAAAAACAGCAGTGATTATTGGTGATCAAGAATGGTTTGAATCGTAAGCCTCCACGAAAACACGTCTCGGCCTCTACTTAGTTCACCCGGTTGAGAGCAAAATTTTCTTTTCCCAAAATCAATTTTGAGAAAAAACGGCTGAAGTCAAAATGGATGCTAAATCTTACCTCACTTAAATATATCAGTTACCCTAACCTCTTAGGTATTTTAATTTATTTTGAATTAATAAAAATCTTATTTAATTAATTCAAATTAAATATACATTAAAGACTTATAATCTAAATTACAATCTTTAATTTTTATTTAAAATCTTATTTAATTATTCTGAATTAAATATCAATTAAAAGAGTTGTAATCAAAATTACATTATTTTAATGTTTACTTACTATATTCGGGATAATTAAAATCATATGTATATCAAATATACATATATTAACTCTAGATATATTTAGTAACATACAACAAATTGTACATCTTTGCTCATTTCAATTATAGGGTGTGACCCTGTAGATTCTTGTAACATTAGTAGTAATTATTAGAACAATTCTAATATTATACATAATGAATGACATCTAACAATATATCATTGTCACCTAAGTTTCAAGAAATTATGATTCGACATATATTCTTCATGATTAACTCTTTTATGTATTACATCATTTTGTCCTTTATATCTAGAATATGCACAAGTCTTGGAATAGTCACACTTGTATATTCCATCTATTGTTTCTTGATATCTAGAGTAAACTATAATTAACGAATAATTTGTGATATCTCATATCAACTTATTCGAGCATAGCCATGCATTTCTAGTCTCACTCAATCAAGTGGCCTGTGATATGTTTCCTATTATGTAGAAATGACAAATTCTATCTTAATCATACACACCCTACTTCATATATTGAGATATATTCAATAACAATCTTTATAGTGCAACCAGTTATGGAGCATGTTTAACTGTATCAAAACATACAACAATATATGTTGGGATGACATTGATCTCAAGTATGGGGATCAAATATATAGTCATCACTACGAGCAATGCTATGACCGTTACATAATAATCCAAGCCATATGCTCAAGATGGGTCAATCCAATACATTGTTCTCTAACAATATATTCATGTATCAATTCTCACATATCTATGTCAATGACAACTCGTTGTCATCAATCAATAACATGTTAGTCTTAAGCGTATTATTATTGTCTATGCCCATAATAATACTTGACTATGGATCATTTAATAATGTTATTATATGGACTTTATTATCTTTTAGTTTACGTTAAACACAGACATATAACTGAAAATAATAGTGGCAATGTCTTTATTCAATAAAATCAGTAAATAAATGTATTATTATAATCATCATATGATTGATATTTGGGGATACTCTAACACTTGTGCCATCAAATTTTTCAAAATTTGAAATTTTAAACTTGAGTGGCAGAACTAAATCAAGAACCAAACTTAGCTCCTTGCCATCGATCTCATACATGATAGTGTCTTCTTTCATAGCTCTGATTTCACTTTCCAGTTATTTCCATTTGAATTATTTCTTCTACTATTTTTGGACATCATCGTCGAAATCTGGGACATCTTCAATTGGGTGCGGGTTTACAGAGGTGCCAGGTAGGTTTATGTGTATTCTTCCTGGCTGAGTAGTCCCTGCTTGTTGTGCTCTAACATGAGGTGGTGTAAAGCCATAAGGATATAAGGGTTCTTCAGAGGAACCAACATTGGGAGCCTTTCCACGATCAACCCATGGTTCAAAGCCAGGGGATACATAAAATCTTCAGTAGTAGCACCAATAATCGGAGTCTCTTCACGATTCGTATTTTTTACTTGTAACATGCTTTCTAGCTTTTCCATTATATCATTCCGAGCTTTCAACATTTTTTTCGCATATCTCTTCTTGAGATTTCCTGAAACTCTCATGCATTTCGAGCTGAGTCTTCTTAATTTGGGCAATTCTCTCGACCATTACCTTTTTTCAAGTATGGTACGGATGCTTAGAAGTTTCCAATATTCTTCCATACAATCCTTTTATTAATATTGATATTTTATTAAAGAATATGAAAAATTTGACTATTAATGAATAAAATGCAATGCAAAAAGTAAATACAATGTAGATGCAATGCAATACATTGGAACGATTCCTTAGAACAACTTTTTATATTAGAAACGAAGTTTGGTTACAAGGCTTAAACATATCACAGATAAATCCGAGTTATCTCTCCTAATTGTTGCATATGCCCCATTAAATCTAAAATCCTCTGAGTTTCTCCAGTCTCGGGCTCAATCCTTCGCTTGCAACATAAACTTCATGTGATAGGTCAACCAAGTACTAAACCACTCGTTGAGCATGTTGCAGGTAGCTTACGATAATGTCATCCCTTTGCTTAACTCTCCACTAAGCCTGTTTCCAATGATGACACCACTGCATAACTCCTTCATAGGGGACTATCAGCAGTGCATTTGCCATTCCCTGAAAATCTTGAACCATAACCTCTAGTTCATTCACATGCTTATTCAAGTTTTCAACTTCCATATAGTTTGAACTACCCTCTCGACTTTGGTCCCATCGCAAAGCTATATCTAAAATCAAGACTCTACCCTTCAATTTCTTGTTATAGGTCCGATTCCCTTGCATTTATTGCTCTAACGCACATTTTTCTCTTGAAAGTAGCTTCACATGATGTCTACTATGCTTAAGCTCTTCACATTGCCACTTCTTATCTCTACTCAGTGGGTGACTTACTTGAGTTAGTGTCCATCTGAGCTTTGACCATTCGTTGGTATGACAACTGAAGATCATCGAAATCCAATCTGAATTGCTTTTCTGCTTTTTTGATTCGTCAACTTGACCCTTTTGGATATTGATTTCTAAGCTTTTCTGGTACACCTCATCCTCTATTTTATGTAATATTTCCTTCCATTACTTTCTTTCAGCATCAAAATCATGTTGAGATAATTCTAACAGAGATGTTATCACTCTAAGATGTTATTATATAGGTTGAGTATTTTCAGGATTGACCATCGGGATATTATCATTGACTCTGTTGCTTCTTCACTCCTCGCATTCCCGTGATAGCTTTAAGTTGAAGGTAAATAGATTTACTCTACGAGTATGCTTCCATGCATCGATAACCCCTTTGACTTTACTTTTGTACTGCTCTTCTTTAAATGCAAACTCTGACCCAGATAAGTCCCAAGTTGCCAGATTGAACTGTCTCGACCCATATTGCTTGGAAATCAGTAAAGGATAATACCCTACCAAAACCCTATATGCCTAATAACAGAACCCAATCTCGTTCTCCAAACTTATACGATATGTCTGACAAAATGTTCCACGAAGCACGCCATATTATATCAGTGTCTCGGGTGTCTTTGAAAATGACCATCCACTTCTCTTTAGTGAAACCTCTAGGCCATTCTCGAGAAAGAAAATCCTTCAAAGATGAAAATATTCTAAGAAGACTCGACCGGATGCCCTTTTGATGTGTTTGAAGTGATTAAGGATCCAAACTAGCAACAGTGGTGCGCATCCTATGAAGTGTCCTTTTCCTTATTGTCAACAAGAATTCAAGGAACAAAACGTTTCTTCCAAAATAACCAGAATGAGATCCACATGTCTGTCCAATCTCCCGAACAAGTCAACCATTGATAATCAACGTGCCCCAAAACCTTTGGGAATACAACTAGCCCATAAATACCCAGAGAAAACATGTCAATCTTCTTTCTTCTGTCGGGATGATGATTAATTACTTCTCTCAGAGCGGTTCAGGTAATGCACTCACTATCGGTCTTCTTTTTGATGTCTCTTATGACCCAATCTTCACTTATTCTGGTCATTAAAAGCAGTTTCTTCTTGAAGGAAAGATTATTTCGCGGCTTAGTGTACATATTGTCTGGTTGGAATCTCGAACAATGAATCAAGGAGTGATACTCCTATATGGTAGGTGTCATGTCCACTCGGTCAAAAAGTAAAGCAGCTATAGGTGGGGTTCCAGAACTACGTAAGAGCTCTAAATAGACCTCGGTCAATCGGGACATCTAAGAGATACAAGATGTCGCCATAGAGTTAATAAATCATCTACTTATCGGATGCTTTCCATTTTCCCCAAATCGCTTTCACCTCTCTTAGGTCATTTTGATGGACATTGATGTGTGTGTACCCAATCAGATCTAACACATACCCAGGCTATAACCTATCTCAATTTGTTAGCTGAGACTTTTCGGACCATCTCAGAACGTCTGCATTGTCTTCTTCCTCTTTTTGAATCATTCGTTCCATATTACTAGCCTTCTATATGGACATCGGTCACGGATCAACACCATGGAATGAATAGTCTAATGCAAAAATGAGAACAAAATAAAACAAGAGAACAAGAGAACATTAGTGTATAATCATAAAGAAATTAATCGGATATAATATAATTTGTCGATAAAACCTACCCCACATGCTAGCTACCCAATCATG
Source organism: Hibiscus syriacus (assembly GCF_006381635.1). NCBI lineage: Eukaryota > Viridiplantae > Streptophyta > Magnoliopsida > Malvales > Malvaceae > Hibiscus > Hibiscus syriacus. Next base: position 558,948 of record NW_024063187.1, on the reverse strand, counting down.
CTTTAGTATATCCTAACCAAACAAGATTTGTACCCACATACTTTGTTTATAGAAAATCCTAACCTCATGCCATCTAGTTCGCATGCATTTTCGAAAAAATAAACCTAACCGCATGATATCTAGTTCGTATACATTTTTTTGGAAAATTAAAAGTACACTACAAAAATTAAAAGGCAAAAAAAAGATTTTTCTTGTGTACCCACCTCACAGGATTCTTAGGATCTGGATAAGGCTCTATCTGTATTCTAAGTGCACTATATATTGGGTTCGACTCTAAAGTAAGAAGTTCTTGAATTGTCCTTGTCGGTACCCCCTTGGGCTGTTGAACCCTCAATCTTAGCCCATTACAGGCTTTCGGATCGAGTTCAATTCGAGGGGACACACCTCCTTATGTCCAGAAGGAGGTAAAAACCATCACAAGGACCATAAGACGTGAGCCCCAGGAGCAATTCATTGTCCCATACGGAGGTGAAAACCACATGAGTGAGTAGTTTATTACTCATACTTAAATATGATGGAGTGGGGTTTTAGGCCATGTTATGCAAATGCAGTTGTGCAGTGTGTGAGGAAAAGCAAAAAGAAAGCAAACAACACCAAACATAAAACTTAAAATCTTGAACAATTATTTTTTCCTGGAAACACCAACAAACAAATCAGTACAACTATTTAGTGGTCAATCAAATTACAAGCAAACAATTTATTTAAACCAATCAAGGAATCAAAATTTAAATTAAAACGAAGTTAGAATTCTCATTGTAAGGCAATTAATTAGTCGACTAATAACCTGACTCTCTAAAAAAGGTCCCCAGTAGATTCGTAAACCTGTCAAAATAATTTTGAACAGGGGTTTCACATCGAATAATTTATTAACCTTTTTGATAATAAAATATGGTTCGAGGAGTCACCACCAATATTTGATTAGGGTGTGATTGGGCACCCAAAAAGTATTTTTTATTTTAATAAAATATATTAATTAAAACAACAAATTTATGGTATGCGTTACCAAAATTTGAGTTCGGGAGTCGGCTACGTATAGGGAAGGATTAGCACTCCTACAGCGCCCTAAATTAGTACCGAGTCGATTAATTAGTTGTCTTTGCAATGAAACTTAAGATTTTGAGTCTAATTTAATTTAAGATCCCATGGAAGCAATATTCCGAGAATTTTAGGACGAAACACAATAATATTTAATTATTTCCTATCGAGAAGAATCGACCACACATAGCTTAAAGCAACCGATTCTTACTCCAATCAAAATAAGGAAATATTATAATTACATCCAAACGTTCATTATTAATTCAAAATAACAACACAAAAATAATTTTAAGAGAGAAAACGATAATGTCTAATTATTTCCAATCGAGAATAAATGACCTCTCACGCTTTAAAGTAGTCATTTATTACTCCAATCAAAATGAAGAGATATCACTATTTCGTCTTAAAATTCAATATTGATTCGAGCGAAAATGATAATATCTAATGATTTCCAATCGAGAATAAATGACCTCTCATGCCTTAAAGCAATCATTTATCACTTCAATCGAAACGAAGAGATATCACTATTCCGTCTTAAAAATCAATAATGAATCGAGAGAAAACGATAATATCTAATTGTTTTCAATCGAGAATGAATGACCTCTCATGCCTTAAAGCATTCATTAATTACTCCAACCGAAATGAAAAGATATTACTATTTTCAATATTGAGTGTTACTATTTTGAAATCCCATTGGAAAACACATGCAACAATAAAACGAATTAAAAACATACATCAAACAAGTACAATTAATTATTTATTTTACCAATATTTAATAAGAATAAGGATGTTCAATTATTTAAATAAATTGAGACGGGACCTTAGATTCGATCTAACAGTCTTTTCTCGATGAACTTAATTAAGAGAACATGAACTTTTTCCCAATCCACAAATTTTAAAGTGGATTTCATTTAATTTGTGTCGCTTAATGAGATAGACTTTCATTTTAAAACTATCAAAATTAACTTTCTTATACGTTAAGAAAGTCACTTTACGACAATATTAAAATGAATAAATATTACCCTTAGTAAAATTATTTTTATTCGAGTCAAGAAATGTTGATGAAGGTATCATGTAAAACTAATTAATGAAAAAAAATTAACATCCAAGCAACATGCAAAAATTAAAATAAAACAACATGCAAATATGATTAAAATATAAACAAACAAATCATCATGTCAAAAATTAAAAAAAAACAAAATGCAAAAGTGACTAAAATGAGCATTTTTAATATTAAGAGCTAAAATTACAAAGGATAAAAATAAATAAAACATGGGACCAAATTAAAATAAAATAAACTTGCATGGCTAAATTAAATTAAATAAAAAATCATATTATAATTCAAAATATAAACATGTTGAAACTATAGAGACCATTTCATAATTATTCATTTTTAGCCTAAAACATGCTTTTAAAGAAAAATCGATAAATTACCTAATCAGTCCAAAAACATTTAAAATAAAATTAAACAATCACTACACATGACCAATATATAAAAACACGCTAAACATAGAGGGACTAAAAAGTAAATAACCCTAAATATATAACATACATAAAAATAGGTAAATTGCATAATAAGTCATTACAAGTCACTAACATGCAAAAACATACCTAAACTAGGGGGACTAAATAGCAAATAATCTAAAATTATAAAGTATATAAAAATGGGTAAATAGAAGATTCTGTCCTTACATGTGAGCCTTTTGTAAAAATACGCGAGTGTTAGGGGGTCCTAAGCGCGATTTACTCCTAAAGTTACACTATAAATACCACCTTATCCCCTTTTTCCATTTTAGCCGAAAAAAGATAATTTTTTTTAAATCATCTCTCATCTCTCTTCTTTTCCATCGACTGGCCCACTACCAGCCGCCCTTCAACAACTCTGATCGCTGCCCGACTACAATTTTGGCCTCCACACACGACATTAGGAATATATAAACCTATCTCAAAACGTTTCTCTCACTTTGATCTACCCTCCTAGACATAGATCTAGGGATAAAACCGCCTTAAAAGCCCCTAAACAACCCAAAAGACCCTTGACCTTTCGGTTCTCTTTCACTCTGGCCACCGCGAAAACGAACCAACCTCCCGGTTCAACTCCCCTCTCAGGTATGGATATACTCTTCTCTCTTTGTTTCTGTTTTGTTTCATAAATGCTTGGTTTTTCTATTTTATTTTTTTCTCTTTTTTTCTAAACTAAAAGATACAAGAAAAAAATATACCTTGAACTTTTATGTTTTTTTTCTTTTTATTGCTTTCTAGAAAACCAAAAAGGGAGGACCCCTATTCTTACAACATAATTCAAATTTATAACCCCTATTTTACATATTTGCATCATTAAAAAAAGAAATGATTACAAGCTTGTGTGTTTGGTCTTGTTGCTTGCTGATTTGGTTGACTTGATGTAGCAGGGGACCAATGGGTGATTGGTGGAAGCAGCGGTGGCAGCAGGACTACTGTGATTGGTAGAAATAATGATGACAGTAGGACTGTTATGGTTGGTGAGCGGCGGCGGTTGCAGATGATTGAAACCCTAGGGTTTCAAACCCTAGTTAGGCTTTGGCCTGCTGTTGGGGTCACCATTTGGGCCGGGTGTTGTTGTATCTGGGTCGATTTTATTTAAAAACTTTTTTTGGCCTGATTGGTCCTGTTGTAATGGGTTCTGCACAAATTAATAAAAGTAATAATTTTAATACTACTACTACTACTACTACTACTAATAATAATAATAATAACAAAACTAATAGTGGGATGAAAACGGGTGTCGACACCAATGTCTTATTTCATTTGTGGTCACCGTACAAACATAATCCCCATTCCATATTGGCAACATTTTTTTTTGATTTCTCATTAGACCTAAATTTAAATATGTATATTATATATTTTATAATTTGATTTTATCTTAAATTTTATTTTAATTTTTAAAATTTTTTAATTTATTTTTTAATTTTAAAATTAATTTTATTTTAATCATCTTACGTGGGGATGTATACGGGTCAAATTTTGTCCCATCTAAACTTGAATTGAGTATTAGACCCTTTCATTTGTCACTCAACCTGAGTCAGGTTTAAGAAGGTTTCACTCGATCTAATTTTTATTTTAAAGAGTGTTCATATTTTTGTTCTATGAAATCTTTCATTTGTTCAGGTTTTGTAAACTCTTTTAGCATGGACAATGTAGAAATATCAATCTAAAAATAAAATTCCATAGTTGTTTCAGTTCTATGAAATCTTTCAAAGTTAGAAAGTCTTTGACTTGACAACTTGAACGAAACTCACTTCATAAAGCTTAGACATTGCCTCCATAACTATTTCAGATAATACCTCTAAAGATTATCAAATTATTACTTTCAGTGGAGTGCCCCCAACAATATTAAAATTTACTTGTATCACATTATTTCCTTGAGTTTTCAATTTTAAAATTTCTTAAGATCAACAAGAATAATATGTTATAGTCTAAGTGTCGTTGAAAGTTAAGAATTTTCACCTTTAGAGCTCAATTTCTAAGCAACTGACATAAGCTAAATTTATCTATTCCACCATTCCAATTGAGTAGATTATGAATTGTCATCGAACATCCTAAATAGAACTGCAGTCTAAATGGTCTAGCAATATTGTGTACGTCGAATGTCCCATCTTACCTGTTTGCAGGAAGACCCGACTTCACTTACAACTTGTATCGCAAGAAGACCTCCTTCGTACATGAGAAGATTATGGTGCGATTTTGGAGTCTTTTGAGGAAAAGTAATCTTGAGAATACAATCAAGTGATTTTGTTTTCGGTTTAAAATCAAGAGATCTTATCTTGGGTTAAAGATCAAATGGATCTATTTTTAGGAGAAAGTAAACATGTTACTTGTCAAAGGTTTATAACTCAAATTCTTAAAAGAGCCATTATTTCAATTGATATTTAAAGAACTTAAAGATTAAAAATTTTACTCATTGCTCATAACTTCATAAGGTAGCATTTCATTCGATGTGTTTAAACGTCAAGTGACTTACATATTTTAAGGTAAAAGAAAGAGAAGAAAAAGTTCAAACAATATATAATGCAAGTGTATTATGAAGAATGCATCAGGATGTCTTATTATTTCTCATATGCCCATGCTCCTAAATCAACTAAATTTTGGACCTTACACTTTAATGCCCTACAATTCTTAGTAGTATGTCCTAAGCTCCTTATGTGGTAGTTGCATATTGCATTGACATCATAACTTTCAGGATACGGAGGCTCTTTTGGCTTGGATTGAACAATAGCAATTTTAACATATCGTGTTCAATCTGAGCAAGTCTTGATTCCATTTCCTTAGTCTTGTATCTGTTATTATGAGGATGTAGTGGGTCTAGTGCTTTCCCCTTTGAATAAAATAAAATTTTATTAGTCATTTAGATTTTAATAATGAATGGATATTTACAAAAATGCATGATGAATGCGTGAGGATTTCGAGGCATTGATCCAAAAAGTGTCTATCATGATAAATGACCTTCATTGGGGGCAAAAGTGTTACTACAATGAGGCCAAAAACATTTAAAGGAACACTTGAGCTAGATCTTCTAAACTTTAGACAGCTTCAAGCATGTTGACATGTCTCCTTATTTCACTGGTCAGTGGTTGGATGCCCTGCCTCACTGCCCTAGCTTTTTGTACCAAACCATACGGGTGATGAGCCATCCTGTGAATTCGATCCAGGAACTCCTTGATGACAACTCTTTCCTTCTCTTTTCGTTGGGTATGTTCCCATAAAAAAACAACATCGTTGTCCTCCATTATATGGGATTATCTGAAGTTCACTCGTCTTCTTAACACTGTGTTTTTTCTGGACTCCACGTTCAATGCTTTGGAGAGTCCTATTTAATCTCATCATCTTTTGTTTCAATCGATATACTTCTGCAACCTTTGTCAGGTTTGAAATAGACTTGACCCATCTGGACAAAGTCGTGTACTCCTTGGTAGTGCACATCACGTCTTCCTTGTTGATGGTGAAACAATTGTATTACAAATTTCAAAACTATACTAGTGTTCGTATTATAGTCTCATCTACTTGTACATAAAGCAGATGCTGAGAAATCATGCTTCCTCTCATACTTCCGCTTGCCCAATATGCTTCGTATCTCCGGGACATCGTTTTGTTCGATTGAAGCGTATCCAACTAACTCTTAACACATAGCCATCTTATGGAATATCCCTTTTCTTCTTCCAAATTCATGGTTATACTTCTGCGTCTTTGACCTCTCATATCACAACCCTTTTATCCATTAATGAAAACTATCCAAAGTTTAACGAACACTTTGTGATCAACACCTTTATAATAATGATGCAAATGACAATAAATAAAAAGGAAAAGGGAAAAGGAAAAGACAAAAGAAAATAAGATAATACGGTGAATTAAAAATTAAGGCAAGCATTATAACAATTTGTACCCCACATGATATCTACCTCATATGCTTTTGTTCCTACATGATCATGATTTTCTGTCTCACATGATTTTGTTTCTACTTGATCTAAACCTATATTAAATGATGCAGATGATAATAAATAAAAAGAAAATAACCTAACTGCATAAATTTCTAGTTCACATGCTTGGAACAGTGAAATTAAAGCAGAAGAATAAATAAACAATAATCCTAGGGTTTGCATGTGGTTTTAGGATAGACGCTAATCTCGTGTCGCAACAAGGTTTAGTTCTACAAAAAGGGCTCGAGTTCTCCTTGTCGGTGTCCCCTTAGGCCTCTCAGACCCTTGATCCTAAACCCATCACAAGCTTATGGGAATTAAAACCTTATATGTGCTAGGACTAGGGTTAAAGGAATTAAAACATGTGATAAATGAAATAAATTTTTTTCCCATTCTCTTACAATTTTTTGTTGTCGTTCTCTCCAACTTTTATGATGCCGTTCTACTACCCGTCTTATTCTATTTCTTCTTTAATTTTCTTCTTTTTTTCCCTTTCCTATTTTCAGTTAATTCCCTCTCCCGCAAGACGCAAAAAGCACCACGCCTTTACTGGGGTAGAAAAATGCCAAAAGTGCATAAAACGCGCGCTTGCACCTCTGGAGGTGATTTTTTTTTCAACATTGAGCGCACTTTTAAAACCAAGATTCGACTCAGTTGATCCGCCGACCTGAACCTAAAAACAGGCAATTCTTTAAAAAATACCTGATTGAGTAGCTAGTTGGGCTGGGTCTAGGCCAAATATTTTTATTTTAGGTTCTTTAATATTTTTACCTTAAAATTAAATTTAAATTCTTAAATTTTTCTTAAGTTTGTATTATATACTTTTAAGTTTTAGATTTTTCAAGAAATATTTTATTAATTTGTCAAGATGAGATTCAAAAGAAAAAAACATGATCGATATTAATATTTTTAATGTTTTCTTTTGAAAATAAACTATAATATATATATATATATATATATATATATATATATATATATATTTACCCTTAGGGTACGTTTGGTTAACGGAATGTAAGATTATCAGTGGTAATAAAAGATTACCAGGGAATAGGATTACTGGAAATGTTGTATTTTGTGTTTGGTTGGTTTAGCAGGAATGTAAGATTATTGTGTTTGGTTAAAGAAATAAAAGATTATTAGAATGTATATTTGTCGAAATTGTCTTTATTATATATTTGTTTTTTTAACAAGTTGGAAAATATTTATATATTTTCTTTAAAAAATTTAAATTCATAAATTTATATAATTTGTTTACAAAATTGAAAATATAAAAATGTTTAATGAAAGGGTAAAATTTTATTTTAACCCCTGAACTTCATATAAAATTTTAATTATAGACTTTTTTTGTAAATCTAAAATAGTTTAAGGATAAATTTGTAATTTAACATTCGTAGAATTTTTTTTATTCAATGACAGAATAAGGATATTTTTGAAAAATAATTAAGGGCATTTTAGTCCAAAACGTCGGTAATCCAACAATACCTAAGGAAAGGGAGGTAATGACATTCACGGTAATATACCCAAAAAAATCCACTATTAGTAATGTAAGATTACCGGGAATGACATTCCCGGCCAACCAAACGGAGGAATGTGGATTCCATTCCCATGGGAATCTCACATTCCCATGGGAATCTCACATTCCCCAAACCAAACACACCCTTAAAACTAACTTCAAATCACTAATTTTTTTTATGAATTGTGTATTATTAACTTTTAAATTTTTATTTATTTCTTATATGATTTTTCTAAAAAATTAAACTAAAAATAAAAATATGAATCGGGTACCCGTGACTCGAAAATATGGGTGACCAAATTTTACGGGTATCTGACTATCGAATATCCGAACTTAATGGGCCATCAAATATAATACCCAAAGAACCGGGTACCCGGTGCCTCGTTTACCTGAAAATGTATGTACATGATTTTGAACACCCCTAGTTAATAATATAGGAAGTTAAACGGTTGGTATTGTGTGATAAAATAGTGTCAAATCAATTGGGCTAATAGGTCAGTAAGCTTTTCGGCACCTATATTAATGATTGTTAACGGTAAGTTATTGTTTTGTTTCAAATCGATAACGTTAGTGATCGATTTGTTATGAATTCATAACATTAATAACTAATTTACTACTTCTAACGTTTCAGTAAAGAAAATAAAAGTTTACCCAAACGTTAATAGCTGTTTGTGTAGATTACTTTACCATCAAAAGCGTGAATGCATGATTTAAGCACATGATTTGTTGCTATTTTGTTGTAGTATACAAAGTTTCAAATGATAATCTTTTCCTTTCTGGAAATTCAAATTATTTTAAATAATATTTTTACGAACTCGTATTGCCGGAACGACAGTCCATCTTTCATTATAACAATCGTAGTAGATTATAACTTTTTTTTGACGACTGCATTCTCTTCATTTTTTAAATCCCGTGTAAATTATTTGACTAAGAAAACCTTATAATTGGCTCACAAAATCCACTAAACCAATTAGATTAGTTAAATCAACAATAATTGGATAATGATTTCCCCTACAAACTCATGTTGTATGAGAAAACTTCTTAAAAGTCAAAAGTGATCTTAATCAAGCACGGATAGTTTTTTATGCTATTGGTGGTGAGCTTATAAAACTTTAAGATTAACTTATAATAAAATTTTAAGTTAAAGATGAACTTATAATAAAATTCAATTATATTATATTAAGCCATGTTTTAAGGATTATTTATACTAAAATAATCAATAAAAATCAACAAATTTTTAGCTTCAAACCTTCTCCAAACCGTGAGCTACATACCAAGGTAAGGGAAAAATTTTGATTTCATTTTTAAGGCTACATGATTGATTTTTGGACTAAGAAAAATATTACATGGTGAGAATATCTATTTCATGAAATTGAAGATTATCGTTTATGTAGGGTTTATGGATTCTAAAGGATTGATGAAAGATTATTATGTTATTGATGTCGAATATTAATTTTAAGGAATGTATGATGATTAAAATTAATTGTACATGCTTATATGATATTCAACCATGCTAGGGTTTTAGGGATTGATTGGATTTTGATGCAATTTGATGTTGTGATGATTAGAATAACATGAATATGGTGTTAGGAGGTTGAATTCATGCTTGAAATTGAATGAAAAGTTTATCCTATGTACAATAGTGGGGTTCGACCATTAGGGAAAAATTAGGGGGAAATATTGAAAAATTTCCTATGGTCTAGAATTGATATTAAAAGTGTTCTATGTGATTTGGAGATCAATTTGGAAGCTTGAAATATAAAAGGGCTAATTTACAAGTTTTAAGAATTGTGGGACATTATTGCATGAATGTGATATTTGGAGTGTTTAATGTTGAATCTTAATATTGGAATGCTGGAATTTTAAGTTGGGAAGTTGATTGGAACCAAATTATAAGTTTGAAAAACTTTAGGGGTGGATTTCGAAAAGTCTCAAAATTTAGGGACTTTTTTGTGAGCTTGAAAACATGTTGGTATTATTTTGAAAAAGAAATTCAATGCTGGAAATTTTATTAGTATGCTAATTTTTGGGTTTAATTATTTGAGCTTGGATCAAATTGCAAGTTTATTAAGACAAGGGATTGAATAAGAAAGGTCTTAATATTATGGGGACTTGATTTCAAATTTATTAAATGTGAAAGTATTGATTTGAGAATTTTATTAAGGTGCTGGAAATTTTAGTAATTAAGGTGAAATGATCGTAATAGTGAAGAGCTATTATGAATTACTGGTTATCGATTAAGTATCGATCTTATTTTATCGACTTTTTATATTTTTAAAGTTAGCTTATGTTAGTATAATACTAAAATATAGTTGAATATTTGCGTTATTATTATGACGTTGTCAAACTATGATAAACCTAATGAATTGAGCGATCAAAAAGGAAAGAACAAAACATAAGAGTAAGGAGTAATATATAAAAGTTCGCTAGTGAGGCAAATGTTAGTGCATTTTATTTATTTAATTATTTTGAACGAATGACAACTTGCGATAAGTTAACCTCATATTGTTTTTAAAGTATGATTTATGATTTTAATTGTGGATTATTTCCATAATATTTTCATCAAGTTTTATGAATGATTTAGGATATGAACTGTCCAAGTACGATTTTTATGATGATGCATTTGAAGTATTTATGATTTTAAGACGTTGATTAATAAATGATTATATCATGATTTATAAGTCCACTATATGTTGTGTTAAGAGTCATAGGTACATTTGGCATGCCATTAAGTTGAGTAATTTCAAGTTAAGTTATAGTACACTTGTGTACATGATGTATTGCACCGTTGGTGCACATGTTATGATTTGCACTTACAGTGCAATTTAGTTATGTTTGGCACCGTGATGTGCCTAGTGCGCTCCTTATGTTATACTCACGTATCTTATATTTTCTTAAATATACTTTGGGCTATGAAAAATGAAATATGAAAGTTATGAACATATTAAGTTGACAAGAGTATGATATGATTATGCCATCTGATATTATTTATCATGATTTTATAAGAATATGAAACAAGTTGATTTTCAGGTTACGATGAAGTATTGGATTTGAATAAGTCAGTTTGAATGTTTAATGTTTAGTTAAATTCATTTTTAATGTTTAAGTATTTATGACATTTTTATATTTTACCTCACCTTATTTTATTAATACCTCACTAAGTTATACTTAGCGCGTAATAATTTTCATGCGTAGGTTCAAATAAAGAATAGGATGTGCAGTGAGGAGCCTCTCGAGCATCTTTTTGGAGATCGTCTACATTATTAGTATCAGTAAGACATCTTTGATGTTACTTTTGACTAGTAGTGACACGTATATTTATGTTATCAGTTTATTTTAAATGGTCTGTAACTAGACCATTTTATTTTGACTAGACTAGCTATATTTGTATTTATGATTGAACCTCCATGTAACTATCTCCATTTTATTTTGGCGAATTGGTGTTGAACCTCCCCATATGCTACCATACATGGAGACATTATTGTTAATACCAACTCGCCAATGGAAACCATTCCTCAAAGCAGACATGGCAGTATAGATACTTCAAAAAGCATACGATGGCCAGGAGCCAAGGTGAACATCAAAGATGTTCCCGGAAGGGTAGTATTTAGCCGAGAGCACTCGATTAACCAGGCTATTTGGTTGATGGATAGCACCCCAAACCTGACAACCAATGAGCGCTATATTGAATTGTCGACGATCTCGTAATCCTAACCCTCCAACTCATTTGGGGCGATAAATAGTAGCCCAAGAAACCATAGGTCAGCCTCTAGCATCTGAATGACCTGACCACCAATAGTCCAGTAGAGCACTTGTGATTTCATTAGTAATGTTCGATGGAGGAAGATTGCACCCCCTAACATAAGTTGAAAGGGATTGACCAATAGCTTTCAGGAACACCTTACGAACACCATAAGAGATGAGAGTCTTAGACCAACTCTGTATCCTCTTTACAACACGATCACGGATAAATCCCAAGGATGTCGAATGGTTCACTCCAACGTGACGTGGTAGACCCAAATATGAACCTAGGTTGTTCACCTCAGTAATACCCAAAACCGTACAAAGAGAGTTTCTTAGGGCTGGTGAAGTATGCGGGCTGAAGAATGTACTAGATTTGCTGAAGTTAACATGCTGGCCAGAAGCTGATGCATATTGTTGAAGCACCACAGCCTATCTATGGAATTCTTGTGTTGAAGCTCGCATGAAAACCAAACTATCATTAGCATAAAGTAAATGGTTCACACGAGGCCCCTGAATGCTTGCACGAAGCCCTGGAAAATGTGAGCAGCGTTGCTTTGAGTGCAACAAAGATGGGAGCCCTCCAGTATAAAGGACAAACAAAAATGGTGACAGAGGATCACCTTGTATCAGGCCGCGCGTTAGAGAAAATACAATAGAGAGTTCGCCATTTATCCGGACCTGGTAACTTAATGTGGAGACGCAAGACTGTAACACCCCAACCCGTATCCGACCTATATCGGGCCCAGATACGAATTCGAGATGTCACATTGACTTTTCAAAACGTTTGATTGTACAATATAGATAAAAAATTTAAACTTTTAATATAATAAAACTAAATAATTAACATCAGTATAATCAGAAGGATTACAAAACCGATCATAGCATGTTTGATTTAAACATTCCTTTACATACCAACAAAATAACATGTAACAAAATACATACAGTTTAAATCAATTCTGATCTGATCTTCAACTGATCAATGATGTCTTGCCTGTTTGCCCTAACTTGGATCTCCTTGTTTCTTTGAACCTACGTGTGAAACACTCACACACTAAGTCATAGACTTAGTGAGGCCTAACAAACAGTAATGAAATAATGAAATTATGTAACATGCAATCATATACTATCAGAATGTAATAATAACCATCATCTATCTACTCAATAAAACATAGAAATGCATTTAACAAATAATAACCTATCACATTATTCAATGTTATTTCATGTTATATCTTTTATTAGCACATGGTACATTACTAAGAACTTAAGATAAGTGAGTGTATTGAGGTTGTGCACAAATACTATCACCACAACTCGTATAAAATGCACCGAAGTGCCGCTTAGAAATTGCACCAAAGTGTCACATAGAATGTCTCGAAGGACCACATATTGTCCCGAAGGACCGTAAAGAAATGTCCCGAAGGACCACGTAGAGTTGTCCCGTAGGACCACATAAATGTTCCAAAGGACCAAATATATGTCCCGAAGGACCGCATATATATTCCAAAGGACCACATATATGTCCCGAAGGACCGCGTAGAATCCTCGACTCTTGACATGCCAATTATACCCTCGTATCACATAACATGGGCTTTACCATTTATCACAATTCTCATGACTTATATCACATAGGCATATAATCTTATAGCTTCTTATCACATAGTTCATGTAACATTCTTATATGATCACTTGGATCATTGTCTTATAACACATATCACGTAGGTTCATGTAACATATCATGTAATGCAAACAAGACATATTCACTCGGTACAAATTATAATCATGCTTCTACTCATGCAATCATGTATTCAAAATGTCAGAAACAAACTTGTCACAAGTCTAATTTCCATATAGCAATACTTATAATTTAAAAGTATGCACTCACCTTAGCCTCACTTAGTCCAATCAACTCCTATAACTCTTTAGCTTTTTCTCGATCGATCTTAACTCGTTGACTATTCCGGAACTTGCTTAGGTTCGATATCTACATAAATTTCATTAAAGTCGCCACCAATGAGCCATGGGAGGGGCGAGGTAGTACTTAGATGATTTAGAATGGCCCAAGTGTCTGAATGTTGGTGTCTATCACTATGGCCAAGAATGCCCGTGAAACGAAACAACTCCTCAAAGAATTGCACAGTGACATCAATGTGGTGATTAGAATAAGAGATTAACTGAACTGCAACAATATGAAACTAGAAGAGACCTAACCCAGAACACAAAGAACTCGAATTAACAGTAAAACACTCATCCAGTCCGAGCACAGGCTTCAACGCTTCTAACCGTTGACGAGGAAGTCTAGTCTCACAAAGGAAGAGCGACAAGGGTCCTTGTTGAGCATTAATATACTCTAATTCACGAACTGTCGTGGGGTTCCCAAGCCCTCGACAGTTCCAGCATAATATTTTCATAATGCCTGGCGAGACTGGCAACCAACCTCCGCCGATGAATCATTGGGAATCAGTTCAGGGGAGCAAGGAGTCTCACGGTGAGGTATAATATCAATTTTAATATACAAAACTTATATATTATATCAAATTAATCATAATTTTTTTAAAAAAAATTCAATATTTTAAAATCCTATCAATATGATTTTCATGTGTCGTTCTTCCCGCTTTCTCCATAGCTCTCACCATCGCCTTCACGACATTGTTCATCATTCTTCATTGTCTGATGATTACCCTAGACTCCTATAAGAAATTCAACAATTTCCCCCAAACTCCCAGTCTAGTTTTGCTCATCGTCACCGTCACATCTCCACTAATCTGTCATATCATCGCTCTTTTACAAAACAACCACCCTTGAAACACCACCTTTTCATCATTTCCATAATTTTTCTCTATACTTATTTGTTGCTATCACAACCATAGACCCCCAACTTCCAATCATTCATTAAAACCCTAAATTTCAAATATATTAAAATTTGATTAAGAAGGGTAGATATATGAAAACTCGACCCACCATATAATATAAGTCTAACGGAGAACTTGTGAATGCCAAAATCTAGGCAGACAATCTCTTATTATTCACCATTTCTACATTATTTTTACTTTGGGTTGTTTTGCAAACAACTTTTTGACATATTTAACCTTATTTTTTTTATAATTACATCATTACCATAAAACTTAATATAATGAAATAAATTTCATCCTAATATATTTAAGTTGAAATTTTATTTTATTATTTTATTATTTGTCTTAGATTCTAAAATATAGTTTAGTTAAGAAAATATAGCAAAACATGAAAGTAAAAAAAATATTGATATTTTATACAAAGTTAATAGTATATATCAATCTCACAAGCTTAATATTTATAAATATTAAATTTAAAAAATATATTCAAAATTTCACAAATATTCATTAATTTTCTTAAGGATTTTTTAATTATTTGTCAAAAGTATTTTATCCGAATAATTTTACCCCAATAAAGACTAAAGTATTATAAAACATATATATACTTTACAACTAAATATATCATTCTCTTATTTGTCATTTTACCCATATCATATTTGTCATTTTACCCATATCAACTATTAGCTAAATTTTACCAAACACTTTTATATAAACAGTTAATCAAATCATTTTATAAAATCAGCTGAATAAATCAACTATTGAAATAAGCTACCACCAACCACTGCTGAAATAAGCTACTACCTATCAATTGTTTGTCAAACACTCCTTTGGTTTTTTTATATTGATTTTGATTTGCTTTCCCTCCTTAAATTCCCCATCAGATTTTAGACATTTCTGGTAATTTTATTTGCGAATCAGTTCATATTGTGATTATTATTTTTTTAGTTTTTAAATATGTTCCCTTTTTGTCACAATATTTTTGGTCAAGGTAGTGCGGCCGCATCGATTTGTCGGCGGCGGTGCAGTACTCATTTATTCCTATTCATTGAAATTTCTGCCGTGTCCAAACGCCCAAGGTTCCTAGTGGCAATTAAATTCACTTTAAATATGGTGGGTCAAGTTTTCATAGCACTAATAGTAGACAGTGTTTGGAATTCTGAAACTCTGTCATAGCTATCGATTTTCAGGTGATGTTGCAGCGGAGGCGACGAACAACAGAGGCACATCATTGGAGGAGGAGACAAAGGAACACATTTAACTTGAAACTAAAATTAATATTTATGATAGACACACCATAAGAAATAAGTTATGAGCAGCAACTTTAGGCCTCAGATTTGTAATGTTCATTGTCGTCACAGTGAATATCCGACAATGTAGGCAATTCTTGATCATCATAAGCCTCTACAACCACAGATTCATTACAATCTATACAACATGAACGGAAACAACAAAAAAACAAAGTTATGCAGGACCTCAGAATCCAAATTGACATCAATTTAAGGGAATGATTCAGTCGGTAATTCCAACAATAAATCACCATCGACTGCAAAAATCAATTGAAAATGAAAATGTAATAGCCGAAAACGGCTCTTTAGATCGCCAAAAGTTCAGATCCACAGGTTCCTATCAGAAAGCGAAACATGAGACTTATTTCGGTCCAATCAAAGCATCGCCGGTCACTGCTTTCTCGTTTATTAGCTACCGGCGACGTGGCATCGGACCCAAACACAACGCTTGCAAATTAGAAAAAAATGGGGATCCAACTGTTAAAAAGCGTACCCCAAGAGACCCGTTTCAAATCACCCACACAACGTAACAGGGTTTAGAGGAGAACCCCCGCGTGGATTCCCGCCGATGCTGGAGCACCGAAGAACACCAATCAGAGGGCTGACGTTGGCGGATGGGAAAACGGGGACTCTACTCAGCGTGTTGCCGCTGCTGATTAGTGTCATACGGCACTTCCTATCTCTGGGATGTCTTCCTCATTGGAATTTCGCTCCACAAATCAATTACTATTATTTATCCACAAAAAATAAAAAAACAATAAACCTATATATTCCATGATTTGCGTACCGAGGAAAAGGAGCAGTGTGCTGATTTATAGAGAGCATTGAAGTAAGAAAAACCCTAGAAATATGAGAAATGGGCACTGAAATTGAAATTTTCTTTGATGTGTTTAAAATGGCCGAAAGTGGTTTTAGCCTTTCGGCTTGTCGTGAATAGCTCAAACTGTTGGTAAAATTGGTCCATTATGCCAATCAGTATATTTAATTGTCCCATCAGGCATCACATAATTTTATTTCGGGATCTATGGTAAATACTATAGTGCAGGAAAAATCTGTTGAAAATTATTCTTTTTGAAAATTCAGTAATAAATTTTTTAAATTATAATAGCTTTTTAAAAAAATTTTAAAAAATTCATGAAACTCATCACGTCGAGAGTACGAGTTCTTTTAGAATTTAGAATCAATTAACCGTTTATAGCCGTTGGACAACAGGCAGAAACAACAGTCAGAAGCAACGATCATATTGGAACTCGTCACATTGAAGTGATGATTTTTACTGGATTTTTGAAAAATCTAGTCATTAGTATCCGTTTGGTTTGGGTTTAGGATTTTTATTGTGTCTTGTTAATAAGAAAAAAAATTACTCTTGAGAATTTTTTTGGAAGAATTCCAAAAAATGTCTACTGAGATGGAATGTTATGCCTTGATACTGTCCATATTTCCTCACTTGAACTCACTCCGGAAGAAGAACGAGGCATTTGTGAGCGAAGAATGACACTTAAAGATCCACATGAGCCGATTATTACAACAATTTGGGTTATATCCAATCACATTTCTTCATGATTTTAAGGTGAACTTGGCACTGATTTCGGCGTTGATTGGATGTTGGAGGCCCAAAATGCATACTTTTTATTTTTCAAGTGGTGAAACGAGGATTACGTTGGAAGATGTCATTTATTAACTCGGTGTTCCGATTAATGATACGACACTAATGAGGCACAACAATTACAACCCATTTGATATTGTTGAGGAAGTTTTGGGAAAGAGGCGACCACTAAATGTCTTAGACGAGATGTGGATACAAATAAATTGGTTAGAGGATAAATTTCAAGTGAATGAAGACTTTACCGAGGAGAAGGTCAAATTTGCAACTCGATTGTATCTTCTCCAATTGATTGGAGGGATATTGTTACATGATAAATTTGAGAATTTGGTGCACACTTAGTATCTTCTGATACTGAATAATTTCATAGAGTGTCGTAACATTAGTTGGGGTTCAATAATTTTTCCATTTTTATACTGGGAACTTTGCAAGATTACAATCTTTGAAAGGGGTCAAAAAGTCAATGTTGTGGGTTGTCTAGTCTTATTACATTCCTGGGCGTGTTATCGGTTCTCATTTTTATTCCAATTACATCAGCTCCGATTGAGTTTCCTCTGCTGGAAGGTAATTTTCTAACTTTATTTTTTACTAAAATTTTAAATTTATTTTTAATTTTAAAATTTTTATTTATTATATTATTTAGATGGCGATATAAAATTACTGAGACAAAATTTTCGGGTGAAACAAAAATTGATATACGAATGAGGATCGATATAGCTAGTTGACATGCAGTAAATATTATTTTAGTAAATTATTTAAATTTTATTTGTTTATAATTTATATTAATTAATTTAATTAATGTTTACAGTTTTGTTGGATTCCATATTGTTAGCTGGAGATTTATCGGTTATTGCCACTTGAATGTTTTGAAGGCTTGGAGTTGTGGTGTGCTGTAACACCTTAGCTTCATTTTCTGATTGTTGAGATGCATGTCGCAAATAAAGTGTTGCGTCAATTTGCGTCTAATCATATGATTTCTACGCAAATATTTCAGATGGACGAGCTTTATAGAATTTATACACATGGGAAGCATAAAGAGAATTGACCGAGAAACATGTTGTATACATTCAACAATGGAATGAACGACATTTATATGTGCCTATGTGTTTTGAGATTGCAACTGTTGATTTTGATTTCTAAATATCTCTCTACCTCTAAAATTATGAAACAAATGAGAAATCATATTTAACAACACCGGAAGAGAGGATCGAATGAGAAGAAATGGAGGTCAAATATGCAAAGGGCAAGAAATCATCATCAACACCATCTTCTTCTTCTACTTCTGCAGAATATTTTGCATATCAAACCAATTATGGTTTTTATCATCTTTATCATGCTTAAATGGAGAGCCAACTGAATTGAGTTGGAGCATGGACGTAACTGATTTTAGCAAGCAATGCGAGTAAATGAAGTCAATGATGGCGGCAAATACCTTAAATACTTCATAATCGTATTTTGAAAGTGGAACTCAAAGTAGAGTGATGATCATTACACCTCCTATTGAAGAAGAAGCAAAGGAAGATGAAGACATTTAAGGCGGACGACCACGACGAAATCGACAAGCCTCACACAATTATCATTTGACCACTCTACGACATCGTTAAGAATTACAAAAATATAAATAAATTTTTAGTGATTATACTAGTTAAAAAATGTTATTATTTTGTAAAAAAAATAGTTTGTAATAAATAATTTTGAATTAAAAAAAAATTGGATAAAACTCTTCATGTCAACATGATGAGTTTCAACTCCTATATTTTTAAAAATTTCAAAAGCTTCCCGTTGGTCAACATCTTTTTTAAAAAAGAATTCGCTTAAAACTCGTCACAGCGACATTATAAATCTTACTATTTTTTAATTATTTTAAATTAAAAAAACTAATTGACTTTTAAAAAATATATATTTTTTTTGAAACTCATTACATTGACGTGATAAATTACTAAAAATATATTAAATTATCATACTCCGTGAGTTCTTCTTACCTAGATCTATTTAAAAATATTTTTTTTTGGATAAATTCATCTCCTCGACGGGATGAGTTTTCCTGCAATATAATATTTGTTATAGATTTCCAAATAAAAATATGGATGGCCTAATAGGCGAATTAAATATACCGCACACGATGGGCCAATTTTGCCCAAAGTGTTTGGTCTGGCTCCCGTGATGCCAACTCAAGTGACAATGATTTCTTTTTTCAATCTAAGTATTTGTTTTTTTAATAATTATCGATACTTATTTTACTGGTTAATTAATTTAAATTTGATAATTAAAAAAATATTACAAAAATGATATTTTAATTATTTAATTCAATTTGAATTAGTAGGTCGGTTTTTAAATTTATATTAAATTTAAATTTTACTAATTTAAAAACATATTATATTAATCTTTAGCTAAACACTTTTACTATTTATTTTTTAATTTTCTTTTCTTTTTTGTCAGTTCTTCCCTTATTTTAAATTTGTTGAATACTAGTTTAACTTAAGGGGTATTTCCTACATGTCAGTATGTGTGTTATTTTTTATTGATATTATTTTAATATATGTATTAATTTTGTTTACTAATTTGATATTGTATCAAATCATACAGAAATATATATAGTAATAGTTTTCATAAAAATAACTATTTTTATAATAAAAAAATATTGAACACTAAAGTACTTTAAAACAATAGAAACCAAAACAACTATTCTGGTTAATTTTAAAGTTGTCTATTAATGATCAGATTTTGTTACCAGTAAGAGTGAACTTTGAATCAAGTCGAGTGAAAATATTTCAAGTTATTCGTGTTGATAAATCTTATTTTACAACTCGGACTTAATTTAAAAAAATTTCAACTCAAATCGAGTCGATTTTTCAAATTTTTGTTTAAACTTAATTGAAAATATTTATAATATTATTTGATTCCAATTTAAGTGACTTTCTCGAACCATATATACAATACAAATATATATTTCTTCATATTTTTTTCATACATAATATACATATATCATACAAAGTCCACGGACTCATTACAACTCGAAATTAATTCGAGTCGAATCAAGTTGGAAATTTCAGTTTTTTGAGTCGAGTTAAGTTTTGCTCACCCCTAGTTACCAGGGCCGTTTAGTTATTTGTTAGAGTCTAGAATACAAATATAGAAGCATTATGAGGGGCCTAGCACAAAATTTCATTTACGAGTCAATTAACAATGTAAATCCATTCTAATATTCTCTGTCTGGCCATGCCTAAAACTGCTGCCGTCTATCCTTTCTTCTTCTGCTGCCATTGTTTGCATCTCTTCATTATGTAAATATTATAGACTGCTCTATCAATGGGCATTGTGTTCATCTATTATTTTCACTCATTCCCCAACTAACAGAGTTTGGGATGCCTTTCAACTTGTGTTTCCCTGTTGAACTACATGTCGTATGTCATGTTGATCGTTCTACTGATACTATATTTCTGTTACACAAACCTCAGATCCTAGACGTAGTAAATCAGCGCATGCTCAGTTATGCAAACTGGTTATGCTAACAGAAATATAATAGCAGCATTACATTAAACACATCTAAGACTGCTGTCCTCTAATCTAAACGAGGTTTCCCTCATCTTTTCCTACTGCCAGCCAGACATCACCCTGATTCATCGAAGTAGTTCTACTTTCTTCCGTGTCCTTTACACGGTTGAACATAGGTAGGCAGGCATAACACTCAAAAGAACTTCCAAAATACATGACACTTTTTTCTTCTTTAAAAATGCATATATTTCTATTTAACACGTACCTGTTTTAGTCATCCACACACACTTGAAATAACATAGCCTTATAACATATGTTCAAGGTGACTTCTTACCTCATTTACTGTTGTCCTTGTTGCAATGCATTTGCTCTTGTTTCTCCTGTGGAAGTTTCAAGGAGTTTTGTCAGCTCTTGATATGTAGCCTGTATGCATCTCTTTGCTTGTCCTACATCCATTGCAGTTTTTAGAAGATGCGTCTCGAGCTTCTCAATTTGACAGAGTGCATCCTTAATACAATAAGCCGCTTCATGGACTGGTTAGAGATGATAACTTCCAGAGTCCGTAAAGGCAGCAAATGCATCTCCATTGATGCCAGATATTCATTTAAACATTTTCATGTATTTGTTGGGATGGAATGCACAGCACGATTGCCATTACCTTGGAGAGTTGGCCCCATTCTTGCAACTATCGATATACCCGAATAGATTCCACCAGGTGCTCGACAAAAGGTCTGCATTCATTCATTCATTCCACGAGTGACCCGGTCTTTCTGAAGATCTGTTCCAACTTCCTTCACGATTGTATTTGTTACACCTTCCTCCTCCATAGCAGTGAATGCTGTTTCGAGGTTCGAAGTCCGCAAAGGAACACCCAATGTTTTCATACCATTTCTGAGAGCATTTTGTGGTACTTCATTAACTTCAGCATCTGCGAAAACAAGAAATATTATACTTGATCACCCACTATCAGAGATATCTCAGAAACAAATACCGGATCAAATAAGATATATATCTGTTGAAGAAGGTAAACTAAGAGTGATGACTAGAGATTCGGAGGAAACAAATATATCTATGTTGTTCCAACTCAATAAGTATCCATGTTGAACACCCATACCCGGCATGGACACGGAGAATACGATCCCTCTAAGAACATTCCCAGTATACGAAAATGGCATAAAATCTGCAATGAATAACATCATAAAGCAAGGGATAAGAAGAAAAAAAGAAACTGCAAGGGATACGTACATCCATTTCCAGCAGCAGATATTTGACAAGTCTTAATATTCGGCAGGCCACAATACTGGGGACTCAATGTTGGTGGCCTTTTGTCCATCTTCGTAGACCTCGGCCATGAATTCGCCGGACTTGGAGCAGTATCGAGTAGCAAGAAACCAAAGGCTCCATGTCCCTAATGTAAAGAATAGCAACCCTTTATCAGTAAAAAAATCTGTATACATCATTCATGCCTTAACCCATGATTGGTATAATCATACATTTGTTTAATTGTTGGTATAATCGTAGGGGAAAAAGGAAATATAATCCAAGAACAAAGAAACAAAATATGCACTTGAATCTCATACTTTCTGTTCAACCAGTGGACCCAGTTTTTGTTTAAAATGCTTTTGCTATAAAGTTAAGAACTTTATCCGATTATAAACCCAAACCTTGGAAAGAGAAGAGCAGAGCAGAGAAGCATACCGTTCTAATTCGGAAAGTATTGTACTTGGTTTCCTTCCCGTTTTCATCTCTTCGGATATTGACGGTGCAGGCTCCGGCACCTCATTCGCACATGGGTGCCTTGACGTCATCACACCATTTGTAGAAACTTATGCCTTGGGTGCCATTGCCGCACTTACAATTACGAGAATAGTACCTTCTTCCATTGTTGGCGACGCTGTGGGAAACACAAACGGTGCAAGCCACACCGCAGGAGGAGGCGACGATGATGAAGCTCTCGCCGTTCGGTGGTTGGAAGGGCAATCTGATGCCCAGTGACCTGGCTTTCCACAAGTATAGCAAGCGCCTTTCTGCTTTCTCTCGGTCCAACTTTGTCTACCAGGTTGATCGGCTGCCATTTTATTTTTTGAGGGATTTTCTTCTTCAAACAAAACACAGTTTATCCACTACATTAAACGTTGACAAGCTGTAATTTCGCAAAGCATTTTGCCCTACCTTTTTTGTAAGGGTAAATTACAAATTTACTCATCAAACTTTAATCTCTCTTATTTTACTCATTTATTTTTTTTATTTTTTTAGATTTGATTACTAAATTTGATACATTGAAATTTTTTCGTTAACTCAATTTTTCTTACGTGGCTTATTTTAATATTAGGGTAAATTATGTGTTTAGTACATAAAGTATCACTTTGCTCCGTTTTAGTATCTAAACTTTCTATTTTCAAAATCATACCTAATATTTACTTTTTATTTCATTTTAGTACCTAGTGTTTACTTTTCGTTTCATTTTAATACATAGTGTTTACTTTTTGTTTCATTTTAGTACCTAAATTTTTAACGAAACAAAAAGTAAACTTTAGGTATGATTTTTGAAAAAAATTGAAAGTTTAGTATAAAAACAAAACAAAAGTGATAGTTTAGGTATTAAACATGTAGTTTACTCTTAATATTATAACCTGCCACGTAATTGTAGTCACTCATTTTTGTCCGGGATTTTATTTAATATATATAAGATATAATATATAGTTTTTTATAAAATTTTGAAAACATATATATAATAAATAGTTTTTTAAAACGTTTTGAAAACATATATATAATATATATATTTTAAAAATATTTTGAAAATATATATAATATATAGTTTATGAAAATATTTTGAAAACATATATATAATATATAGTTTTTGAAAATATTTTAAAAATATATATAATATATAGTTTTTGAAAATGTTTTGAATATATATATATAAAATATAATTTTTTAAAAACAAATTTAAAACATTTTGAAAATATATATTATATAAAATATTTATGTATTATATTTTATTATTCATTATATTATTATTTATTTTCTTTTTAGTTTATTAATTTCCTTTTTTATTTTGGTCCAAATAGGTTCAAGTCCAACAGTCCAAGAGGCCTAGCAAGGAACCCAACAAGGCGGGCAAGCCTGACCCAGTAAACCGACCCGCCAGGAGCCCAGCACACCAACCCGACCCGAGTTCGTCTGACCCAGCAAATTAGGGTTTCTAATTCAAGAAAAAGTACCGTATGATCCCGAGCCGTTAGATCTACAACCAATCTAACGACCCAAAATAGAGTCCGGTCTTAGGTTTTTCAATAGCCTCAACCGCCGTGGAGTTTGGCCGATTTGAAGAAACCATCCCCTAGTGGGAAACAACTTTTTCCAACAGCTACAACAATAAATCTAACAACGTAATTTCATAGGAATAAAAAACAACCAAAAGCATGTATTTCTATCCTAATGAAACTCTAAGTTGAACGAAGGACTCTTAATGCTATAAATCCCTGGAAAAAACGAAACAAAAAAGGATAGAAGATCAAGGAAAAAACATTTGTAAACTTTGAAAAGAAATAAGAAAATGTACTCATTTTCTTTTTCGGTTCATTTGTACATGGTTATATTGGGGCTTGTTTTGTTTTTTATTTAAAAAATAAGAATAAAAAAGCCTAGGATCTAAGAAAAAAAGAACTTTTTTTTCGAAAGATTTTTTTCAGATCTAGTTCTCTATGAGGCTCTTTTGTGAAAACTAATCGAAGATTTGGAAAGAGAGGAACAAGGGCTTTCGAATGGTGTAAAAAAAGTTTGGTTTCACCGCATATGAACAGAGGGCAGTGCCAGTCCACGGCGGCCGACGAGGCGACGCACGGCCGAAATCTGGGTTTGCATGAACCCTAGCGGAGTGTTCTTTATAAAATAAAGAGCATGATGAATATGTTCAGAGAAAATCATAAGGGGGGTTTTGATCCATTTTGAGGGGTGAAAATGAATTTAGTTTGTGATTTCTGGGCTTTATAGCCTACCCGAAACCCGACCGTATTCACCCCAGGATCCGCGTGTCTTTGATCGGGTAAGGGCTAAATATAGAACTAGTCCCTGATTTCTTTTTAAAACATGTTTTGCACCTTAAATTCGATTTTAATTCCGATTTTTCTTTTCAATTCACCCTCACTATATTTTATTTTTCAATTTGGTTATTTATTTATTTATTTCATGTTTTATTTAATTATATTTAAAAGACTACCACACTTAATGAGTCATTAATTCGATAATAATCATTCTTTTTTTTTTTTTATTATCTCTTTTATTTTTATTTTAGTAATTTTTATCTTTGTTTAATTTTGCAATTGATTTTTTTTTATTTTTAATTTAATTGACTTTTTCTTTACATTATTTTTTATTACTTTGTGTTTTAAATATGTGTGATTTGTTTTTTTTTTCTATTTATTTTAATTTTCCATTATGTTAATTCTATTTCTCGGCATGTGTATATATTTCTTTTTTTCTGCTTTGTTTAAAGTATTATAATTTAACTTTTGTCTCTTTTTTTTCTTCTTTTGATCCATTTTGAGGGGTGAAAATGAATTTAGTTTGTGATTTCTGGGCTTTATAGCCTACCCGAAACCCGACCGTATTCACCCCAGGATCCGCGTGTCTTTGATCGGGTAAGGGCTAAATATAGAACTGGTCCCTGATTTCTTTTTAAAACATGTTTTGCACCTTAAATTCGATTTTAATTCCGATTTTTCTTTTCAATTCACCCTCACTATATTTTATTTTTCAATTTGGTTATTTATTTATTTATTTCATGTTTTATTTAATTATATTTAAAAGACTACCACACTTAATGAGTCATTAATTCGATAATAATCATTCTTTTATTTTTCTTTTTTATTATCTCTTTTATTTTTATTTTAGTAATTTTTATCTTTGTTTAATTTTGCAATTGATTTTTTTTTATTTTTAATTTAATTGACTTTTTCTTTACATTATTTTTTATTACTTTGTGTTTTAAATATGTGTGATTTGTTTTTTTTTTCTATTTATTTTAATTTTCCATTATGTTAATTCTATTTCTCGGCATGTGTATATATTTCTTTTTTTCTGCTTTGTTTAAAGTATTATAATTTAACTTTTGTCTCTTTTTTTTCTTCTTTTGATTAATTCAATGTTTCTTTTTTTAACATCTTTTTGCCCTTTTAGGGGTACTCGTAAATCAATTAAAGGTATGCAACTTGGATCGAATTTTTACCTTTTAATTTAACTTACAATTATCTTAATTAAGACTACTGAAAATTAAATTAGTACTGAAAGGACAATACAAGGGTGCTAATCCTTCCTTGACTGTAACCGACTCTCGAATCCGACATATTTCTGGTAAAATGCAGATCAAGTAAGATGGTGAACGATCAACCTAAATATTATTTTTTAAATGATCGGTGGCTTTAACCCATTTATTCAAGTTGAAGCCCAATTTCGGGCCCAACCCGAAATATAGTTGCGACAGCTTGTCGACTCTGTTGGGGACTTATAAGTGAGCCAAGCTAAGACTAATTTCCGGTTGTCTTCTTAAGTGAAAATTTTAAGTTTAAATTTTAATGTACTTTTTTTATCCTTATTAATTACCTTTTATTATTTTCCAAATAAATAGTTGTACTGACTTTTTAATGATTTCAGATTATTTCCAATCTTAGGCTCTGTACTCGAGCTCCAAACCTTTTCTTAAGTGGAGGTGAAAGTGACTCCTTCGTGGGAATTTATTCTCCGTATAGGCATAGCATGTTACCTTTGGGATTCATATACTTTATGTCTTCGTGTGAATTTATTCTCCGTATAGACATAAGGGAATGTATCCTCTCGAGTTTAATTTGGTCCACATAGGCTTGTAATTGGCTTAGGATTGAGGGTATGGCAAGCTCTAGGGGGCACCAACAAGGACAACTCAAGTACCTTTTTTTTAAAACCTAAACCGGGAGACTACAGGGAATTAGAGCCCACCCCGAAACTCTATTTCAAAACTTAGGATGTTTTTTACTTTTATCATGCGATTTATCATATTTTACTTATATCATTATTATTTTTATCTTACTAACCAATTATTCTTTCATGTTTGTTTTTTATCATTTGCATCATAAAAAGAGGTAATTGATCCATAAAAAGTGTTTGTCACATACCAATAATTTGTATTAATGGACAAATGAGTTGTAATGCAAGAGGTGAAAAATGCCGAGGTACGACTATGGTCCGAAAAGACTCAGAAAGAAAAGGGAGATAGTCTGCAAAAAAAAATCTGTGTCAGATCTAGTTGACTATGTTTCTGTCAGCCTAAAGCAAGAACTACAAAGCATTTGGGATAGCTGGAAAAATGACCATAAAAGGAAGTTCTGCCAGCGGTATGGTGATATTGCACTTTTACTCTATGTCAAAACATATGAGCCCCTAATCAGAGCCCTAGTACAATTATTGAATCCGGGGTACAACTGCTTCACATTTAACCAAGAAGACATGGCACCCATAATCGAAGAATATACTGCTTTGCTGCATTGCGAATGAATCAGAATAGATCGGGTTTACATCAAGCACATCAAGAGTCAGCCTTTCAAGAACGAATTGGCAAAACTAGCGGGGTAGATTAGAAATGGGTAACTGACCGGATTCAACATAAAGGTAGTGGGGAAGGAATTGCTTGGACCCATATCAAGGAATTAATAAAAAATCATCCCGATGAATGGAAAGCAATGAACCTTTTTTCTTTGGGCATTTATGGTTTGATTATCTTCCCAAAGACTTTGGGATACATGTATAACTATTCGAATAGCTCCTGAAACGAGTAAATCCAACACTAAAAACTTTAGTTGAAACTTTTCGCTCCCTCAACCATTGTAGGAAGACTGGCGGAGGAAGATTTATAGGGTGTGCGCAACTTCTCCAAGTTTGGATCCATAGTCACTTTTGGAAGACTAACGAGATTTCTTACCATCGATTCAACACCATTTATTCTCCTTTGGGGGGATTTCTCACCCTGAAATGACAAGAAGGTGTCCCAAAAGAGAAAAAGATGAAGGTATTCACACACCTTCAGGACAAGGATATTGTTTGGAGAGCCCACTGGTTAATCGTTAGTGACATTCTTTTCCGATGTAGAGACTCAGAAACATTGACATTACTCGGATTATAGGGAGGAGTCGGATACTCTCCACTTTTGGCACTTCGACAGTATGGTCACGCAAGTTTGTCCCAACAACACATAGAATATATGGATCGGAATTTGCATATCATGGGGACAATTATAAGAAAAAGGTCAAAGAAGTAACTGAGTCATGGAATAAAATGTTCCGTATGGATGTTGTGGCCGCTAAGGACATGCTTACTCTCGACTATTTGGAATGACGAAGGTTAAGGAAAAATGACACTATCCTAGTTCCAGACCATGAAGACACTCGAACAATGAAAGAACATCTTAAGCATTGTCCCTCCAAGTTAGAACTAGTAAGGAAATAATTTAAAGCAGAAAAATAGGAGCTGAAACAAAGTCTAAGGGAACTCGAGGATGAAAGATTCCAGTGGAAGTTAGATGCTGATACCTAGAAGGATCATGCAGAAAAGTTAGAGAATAAACAGAAGAAAATTTGTTTTGAGCTTAAGGATTTGAGAAAAGGATATCAAGAACAAGTCCAGAGCAATTCCAATCTGAAAAGGTCTTCAGAATACTGGAAAAGTGAAGTTAGTAGCCTAAAAAGGAAGTTTGAAGGAGAAAAGAGAAACCTGGAAAGAACAACTAAAGACCACTCAGATACGTTTGTTAGATAGCCAGTATCGGAATAAACGTTTGAGGGTTCAGGTAACTGATTTAGAGGAGTCTCTTCAGAAGAAACAAGAGAGGGATGGCAAAACCATAACTAAATTGAAGGCTATTGTGGACAGGTTCAAGAAACAAGAAAGTGAACTTCAGATAGTTCCCTTTGATGGGGGATTTCAGTGGCGCTTTCATTGGGAACAGGCCCATCAAAGGGTGAAAGTTAGAGATGCAGTTATCCAAGATTTCTTGGAATGAATACAAAAAAGCAGTTTGTCACTTGCACGGTTTAGCAAGGGAAACGAGAGTGGTCTGACAAGGTATTCAACCAGTGATAGATGAAGGAAGAAGACTTGTCAACCTGTTAGAGGCTATTCGAGGTTTAAAAGACTTAGTCAGAATGTACCTTTAAGATATTTTTGTCTCTTAAAAATTATAAAACACTTTTGTCTCAATAAAGTATTTATAATAACAAATATATTTCTGAATCAATGCCTCTAATTCTCATGCATTATTTTCATACCTTGCATTTCATTGTTTTATTTTTCATGTTTTTACATTCACATTAACTAACAGAAAATGTCTCATCAGAAGAGGGAACAAACACCGAATATATCTCCACAAGCCTTGGACACACATCATCCTTATAACACTCGCATAAAGAAAAGACAAATGGAAGTTAAAATTGCTCAACTCTAAGAGAACATGTCGGGGTTGCAAAGGGAGTTAGAAGAAAAGATAAGCCAGAATAACCGAAGTACTCTGGAAATGATCACTAAAAGCCAAGAGTCTTAGGTTGATCAAATTGTTGCCTAGCTATCTGGCTTGAGTCAGGCAAGAACACCTGAGGCAGGATCTTATGAAGGGGTAGCTATGCCACCTACCCCGCAGGTGGTTATTTCACCTAGAATCTTACCAGGAATACAAGGGACTCCACTGCAAAAATGAAAGCCTCATCTGCTGTAAAGATATAAACTTTTGTATCCAACCCTAAAGAATAATCCGGATAATTACCATATACTGTATTTTGATGAAGAATACAAGGCAAAGAAAATGGAAGAAAATATTAAACTACTGGAAGACCAAATAAAGGTGGTTAAAGGAGACAATGATTATTATGGAGTTGATGCTCTAGAGCTGAGCTTAGTCCCGAATTTAGTGCTCCCACCAAAATTCAAAGTCCCCAAATTTGATAAATTTGATAGGAACAATTGCCCTTCAGTCCACATTACCATGTTCTGTCGGAAGGTGACATGATATGTAGGAAATGATCAGCTCATGATTCATTGCTTCCATGAGAGTTTGTCCGGTTTAGCCATCTAGTGGTACAATCAGCTGAATCGATCTCATATCAAGACCTGGAAAGATTTATCCAAGTCATTCTTGGAACATTACAAACACTTAAACGATATGAGACCAGATCGAGTCACACTACAAAGCATGGAGAAGAAGCATAACGAGAGTTTCAGACAATATGCACAGAGATAGAGAGATTTAGCTGTGCAAGTTCGTCCACTCTTGGATGAGAAGGAAACTAGTAAGCTCTTCGCGTAAACCCTAAAAATTCCTTACTTCGGGCACTTAGTTGCATTCACGTCAAAATATTTCTCTAACTTAGTTATAGCCGATGATATGATTGAAATTTCCATAAAACAAGGCAAGATTGAGAGAGGGGAATCAAGCAAGAAACCCCCTATAAAGAAGAAAGAGAGAGATTAATAACATCAACTCCTACAACGCCAATAAAGGTGTTACAATCTCCAACTCAAAAACAACTGCAGTTGTACCAGCAGGTACTTCTAGTCAAAATCCAAGGGAACCTAGGGAAAAAAGAGAAAAAGAGCATTTCGATCTTATTCCCATGACGTACAAGGAACTGTATCAACAACTCTTTGACACTCATGTAGTGTCACCATACCCAGTGGAACCTATGAAGCCTTCATATCCTATATGGTATAATGGGAACGCTCACTGCGAATATCATGGTGGTGTGTCAGGGCATACTATTGAGAATTGCCTCGCATTCAAGAGGATCGTACAAAGAATGTGTAACAAGAATTGGATCCACTTCAACTCAGGAGCACCAAATATTGCACAAAATCCTTTGTCTAACCATCAAGAGACTGGGATTAATGCAGTCACTACAGATAAACACAGGAAAATTAAGACTGATGTTTCTGAAATAAAGTCTCATTTGGTTTGGGTATAGAGACAAATGGCGAAAGTAGGGTTTCTTGCACCATATTTTGATACATCAAGGAGCAGAGAGGGTAGCCACCGTTATTACCACAATTAAGAAGGGCATGAAGTGCAAGATTGCCTGGAGTTTAAATATCTGATCCAGCTCATGATGGATATGAAGGAACTGGAATTCTATGGCGAAATCCAAGACTCTCCAAAAGTATATGTTTGTGCAATTGAAGAATCATCCAAAAGCGGACACCCTAACCTTTTCCTAAAAGGACAACCGACAAGTTTCTTGGAAGTATGAATTCCAATTAAGCACCCTGAAGGAAGATGACAACAAAGTAGGGCATGCCGTGGGGAAACACTACTTCTAAGAGGCTAAGTCCCCCCAGAGACCGTTTGAACCCTTCAAAGGGGATGTACTGACAATAAACAAGACAATAAAGGAGGAACAAACTATAGAGTTTCTGAAATTTTTAAAGCACATTGAGTATAGCATCGTAGACCAATTACATAGCATGTCAACACGTGTTTCATTGTTGGCACTGCTGCTAAGTTCAGAGGCACATAGGGAAGCACTTTTGAAGGTCCTAAACCATACGTTTGTGCCTCAAGACATACCGGTCAGCAAGATGGATTGACTGGTTAACAATATACAAGTTGATATTCTCATCTCATTTTCTGATGATGAGATTCCGTTTGGAGGAAGAGGTCAAGCTAAGGCATTACAAATCACCACTCATTGTAAAGGGCACACCTTACCGAGTGTGTTAATTTATAATGGTTCTGCCCTTAATGTGATGCCTTTGGTTACATTGAAAAGGCTTGCAATATATGCTTCCCACATGAGAACATGCCTGAGTGTAGTCCGAGCATTTGACGAGACCAAGAGGGAGGTAATTGGAAAGATTGAGGTGCCCTTAACCATTGGACCTGCTACTTATAATATTGAATTTTTGATAATGGACATCATGCCTTCCTACAACTACATTTTAGGAAGACCCTATATCCATCAAGATAGAGCAGTACTATCTACGCTGCACCAAATAGTCAAGTTTGTCATTTACGGGGCTCCTATAATTGTTAATGCTGAAGAAGATATCGTGACGAGTGTGACTACTGACGCCCCATGCATAGAAGTAAATGATAAAGTGGTAGAATGCTTGTTCAACTCCTTAGAATTTGTGAATACCATATTTGTGGTTGAAGGAGGAAGGATTTCCAAATCACGGCTCTTTAAATGCACAAAAATGGAGATCAAGCAAACCTTGGGAAGAGGTACCAAGGTAGGAAAAGGATTTAGGAATCTATTGCAAGGAATGATTAACCCAGTTCTTCCTATAACAAAACTAGACCAGTTCGGGCTAGGTTTTCAGCCAAGTTAACAACAGAAGAGGGAGAAAATCTAGAAATATTGAGACAGAAGGTTGGTCAAATTGAACGGGAAAGATTTTCAATGGGAACCCATGATTTTTCCACCTCTCTATGAAACATTTAAATCTGGAGGTTATGAGTTTGGGATGACCTTACCAGATTTAGAGGACACTTTAAAAGACTGGAGTATTAATGCTATAACCGCATAGAATGCCGAAAATATGGACGGGTCAGGAATCCGCCCTTTGCCACATGGATCGGTGCTTAGTAACTGGACGGTTGAAGAATTATTTATGGTTTTCAATTTTCTTTCAGAGTAATACTCAAACTATCCCTATTCGCTTACACCTGAGGCAATAGGTGATCTTTTGTAAGGGTGAATAAATGATTTTTTAAATTCAATACAAGATGCAGTTTCTTTCACGATAAACATTTTTCTTATTTATTTTGAACTCAATTTTCTTTCATTCAGTACTTTTCTTTTGAATTCAATTTTCTTTCATTTATTACTTCATTTTATCCTCTTTGAATTTAATTTTTAGCCATTCCATGTGGGATATTTTCCTCTCACACATACACATTTCGTTTCTCCTTCAAGTCCCAAGATAATGATAATTCAGGCACTGATGATCCTAACCTGGAAGTGGATTTCAAACAGTTCGTTTGTCTTGGGGAAGTTGATGATGTGATAATAAAGACGAGTGTAGTTTACCTTCCGAATTGTTAAGGATGGTAGAAAGAGAAGACAAGCAAATATTGCCATATGAAGAGAAAATCAAAATCTTGAATCGGGGTACAGAAGATGAAAGAAAGAAAGTTACAATTGGCATAACTCTCTCGATTGAAGGAAGACAAAGCTTAATATTCTTACTTCAAGAATACAAAGATGTGTTTGCATGGTCATATAAAGACATAACAGGGCTAGATACAGATATGTTAGTCCACAAACTACCTATCAAACCAGAATACAAACCAGTGCAACAAAAGTTAAGGAGGATGAGACCTGAAATACTCCTTAAGATCAAAGAAGAGATCAAGAAACAATTTTATGTCAGCTTCCTCCAAGTGACCAAGTATTTGGAATGGGTGGCTAACATAGTGTCGGTTCCAAAAAAGATGGAAAAATACATATGTGTGTTGATTACCGAGACCTTAACAAGGCGAGTCCCAAAGATAACTTTCCTCTTCCGTAAATAGACACTTTGGTGGATAATACTGGTGGGAACACTTTCTTCTCATTCATGGATGGATTCTCAGGATATAACCAGATTAAGATGCATCTTGAGGACATGGAAAATACTACATTCGTCACAATGTGGGGAACTTTCTGTTACAAGGTGATGCCCTTTGGATTAAAGAATACTGAGGCAACAAATCAAAGAGCCATGGTGACCTTGTTTCATCATATGATGAAAAAAGAAATCGAGGTTTATATTGATGACATGATTGTTAAAGCATAAACCGAAAATGAATATATCGAGAATCTGATAAAGATCTTTCAAAGATTAAGAAAGTTCTAGCTGAAATTGAACCATAATAAATGTATCTTCGGGGTAACATCTGGAAAGTTGTTAGGCTTTGTGGTCAGCAGGAGAGGTATTGAAGTTGATCCATTAAGATCGATGCCAATGCACTGGAAACATATCCCAACGAGATAAAATGCTGCTGCAAGGTATTTTGGAAATTGAATTGTTTAACGTTTGGGGAATTGATTTCATGGGACCATCCCCATCTTCTAGAGGTGATCTATACATATTACTTGTTGTGGATTTTGTATCCAAGTGGGTGGAGGCAATTACGACATCAAAGAATGATTCTAAAACCGTGCTCAAGTTTTTACACAAGAACATCTTCACTTAATTTAGAGTCCCTAAAGCCATCAATAGTGATGAGGGAACCCACTTTGATAACAAGTTGATTGCCAAGGCATTAAGAGGGCATGGAGTCCGTCACAAGATTGCCACGACATATCATCCACAGATAAATAGTTAAGCTAAAATATCCAATCATGAGATAAAACAGGTTTTAGAAAAAAGTGGTGAATCCAAGGTGGAATGATTGGTTACCGAAGTTAGATGAAACACTTTGGGTGTATAGAACAGCGTTCAAGACTCCTCTAGGCATGTCACCATTCAAGTTGGTGTATACAAGGCATGCCACCTCCTTGTTGAGCTCGAACATAAGGCATATTGTCTATTAAAAGATTGAATTTTGATGCTTAGTTAGCTGGGGAATAGAGATTACTAGAACTTAATGAGTTGGAAGAGTTTATGACACATGCATATGAGAATGCGAGGATATACAAGGAAAATAAAAAGAAGTGTCATGACCAAAAACTGATGCCACGACATTTTCATGTTAGCTAACAAATGTTGCTTTACAATTCCAGACTTAAACTTTTTTCATGGGAGGCTAAAATCTCGATGGTCAAAACCATTTGAGGTGCATTATGTCTATCCCCATGGAGCAATTGACATCAAGAACTTAGATGATGGGATGATCTTTAAAGTTAATGGCCAACGTCTGAATATTTACAATGGATCTCCTCCTATATGTGACAAGTTGGTGCTTTACTTGCACGACGGTTGAGTGTGCCTACCCGAAAACCAAATTTCAATCCCACGGTATTGAATTCCGTTGTTTGTGCATAAATAATGAATTTATTTTTATTTTCATTTTAATTTTAATTCTTATTTCTTTTTCCCGAATAATTATAATTTGTTTTGTAATGCAAGGACCCACTAGTACTGATGTTGTACAAAGGAGAGGTGATCAAGGGACGAAAAAACAAAAAATTAAGGAGTAAAATATTCTTTTTACTTTATTTATTTTTATTATTTTATTTTCTTATTTTTACTTCTCTCTCTATTGTCCTTTCACATCACATTAATTTTACAGTTTGCTTTTTCTTTTTCTCACATACCCATTTACCCCCATCCACTCATTTTCTCTTAACCGTCCACTCACTCCATCTCTCTTATTATTGCTTTTAACTTTTTTCTTCATCTATTTCTTCTCTCATTTTCCTCTATAGCCGACGCTATTGAAGCCAAACAAAGCTTTAAAATTTTCTTCATTTCACTCTCAAATTGGCACAAAAATGGTAAGAACGGGACCTAAATAGTCCGAAAACAAATATTCCTCAATAGTTTGTTGATGATGCGACAAAGCAAAGATTTCAAAACTTTAAAAATCATAAGCTTTTGTTTGAGTTAGGGTTTATTTTCACTGATGAACAAGATAGAGGTTTCAGACCAGACGTAATGGATATAGTCAAACCCCACAAATGGCACTAGTTTGCGAGATACCCCGGTTCCATGAATGCATCTTTAGTGAAAGAGTTCTACGTAAACATTTCCAAACCGAACCAACATGCAATTTACGTTCGAGTTAAATACATTTGATTCACACCATCTGCCATTAATAAGTATTTTTATTTGCAGGGTGTTAAAGATCAACATGCAAACTTTGAGAAAGATGCTAATAGTGCCACATACGATGGAGTCTTGGAGGATTTATTCTTTTCGAACATGACTTGGAACGGCTGACAGACCAGCCATTACTTTGTAAATCACGAACAGCTCCAACCATGCACAAAGCTTTGGGACCATTTCATGAAGAATAAACTCATGCCAACTGCCCACAATACAATGGTACCTCTCCCCTGGTTAATGTTTATACATTCTATTATGGTCACATGTTATATTGATGTGGGTAAAATTATTGTTGAGCAAGTGCAAGAATGCTTAGGTAAGAAAGCTAGTACTTTGGTTTTTCCAAATCTTATTACTACTTTGTATCGAAAGAAAAAAAGTTTGTGAGAGTTCTTTTGATGAAGTTTTGTCTGGTGTTTCGGGTATAACTAGGGATAGATTTCCATTACTGTTGGGTTTGGAAAACCCAAAGTCTAAGGCAACTATTAATGAAGAGTCTGTGGATGATACACCATCCAATGCCAAAGCAAGAATGCTTACTCTCGAAGAAGCTATCCAGCAGACACAGACTCATTTGCATGCTTTACACAGTGATATAAGAAATTTCTTTGGTTATGTTAAGCATAGGGATGTTGTGGTGGAAGCCATATTTCAAAAAATGCTTCCTCATATTGAACAAAATTTCCCGGGGTTCCTTGACGAAATTCTACCAGCATTTAATGTTGAGGCATTTCCTGAGCTCGATGATGCTAACCCTTCTCTTGATGACCCGATTCCAGAATACTCACAGTCTCTGACTCTGAACTCTTCGGTGGTACCAACTGAAAAAAACCCCAGTCCCGTTCCTGCACATGAACCTTCTCCCGCTCGCCGAAGCAGCCGTCGCATAAAGACCTCAACCGAACATGTTAATATCACTCATTATTATTCAACTTATTATGATTCTATCCCTACACCACTCCGTAAGAGGACAAGACGAGGAGCTACTAGCATGTCCACTGTAATACCACCACAGAAAAAATAAGGTACCCCCATTTACATTCATTTTGCATTTCATAGCATGGCATTTAGTTTCATTTCTTAATTAGTTCTCTTTAAAAATTGAGGAAAATGCTTCCTTTAAGTTTGGAGAAGGTAATATTCTTGGTATATCATATGCATAATAGTATTAGCATAACAATATGCCATGGCATAAGTAAATCGTAGAATAGTTAGATGAAATGTTTTGGTGATACCTGATGATGATGAACTTTTAGGCTAGAAATTAAATGTAAATGACTGTTTAGAATGAAAGAATTGACTTTAGGGCTTGATACTTTGTGGATTATTTGTACACGTTTTGTATGTTCTCTATACTTATGAAATTAAGGAATTTTTTATAAAGGAAATCTGGTTAGCTTTGGCATTGAAATTTGGTATTGTGCTGAAATGATAAATCAACGAGAACTCCCTTATATATGAAATTGTGAATAAATGTTTCGGCATAGCTGTAGAGGGACATTCTTCTTTGCCATGGCAATGCCTGGAGCAAAATTAAGGGACTCAATTTGAAATTGCTTAAATTTGTTATGTATAGATTGGATACATTCACACACACACACACACACTACCACAAAGAATCTTAACCTAGGGAAAAGTACTTGAATTCTTGAGGACAAGCAATAGCTTAAGTTTGAGGGTGTGATAATTCCCTAAAAAGGTTATTTTCAAGGCCTTTTTCACTTAAGTTATTGTTTGTTTAAGGTCTCATTTAGGTCATTTTAGACTCATGTAGATGTATATCTTTGCATTTTATGGTGGTTGTGTTATTTTATGTTGTTAAGGTGATGTATGAGGAGGAAGGTGTGTTTTTGGTGATGTACAGGAAAATAGCAAGAAAAGGGGTGAGCTGGGAAGTAAAGTCACGGCATCACACGTTGCTAAAGTAGATAGAAATGCTTTGGTATTTCTGGCGCAAAAAAGGACAAAAAAATATTGTTATAAATTGACAGCTGGCTAGGCACGTGTATGATGGTTATAACCGCTTACTGGGGACCACTACCACCAGTGAGGATAGACATCATGCCCAAGGACTGACTCTAGGGGTATAATGGTTATTTTGGAATGTTAAATCCCATGAATACCCTTAGATATTTTTATTATTTAATACACCTCACATGAGAGAGGAAAATTGGTTGCACACTCACACCCGACAACTTGAATTTCTTTATCTTCTCCATCATTTTCTTCCCTCCATCCTCTTGGTGGTGTTCCTCCATTGGTGAAGCTCGAGGGAGTGGTAATCTAGGTGTCCGAAAAGAGCTAGCTAAGGCGGTTCGTGGTGGCTGAAGGGAGCTCTGGCAGAGAAAATTGGTTGCACACTCACACCGACAACTTGAATTTCTTTATCTTCTCCATCATTTTCTTCCCTCCATCCTCTTGGTGGTGTTCCTCCATTGGTGAAGCTCGAGGGAGTGGTAATCTAGGTGTCCGAAAAGAGCTAGTGAGCTAAGGCGGTTCGTGGTGGCTGAAGGGAGCTCTGGCAGAGCGCATATAAGACTTTTTCCTCCACCCCTTTGTTGTTTTCTTTCATTTATTTTAGTTTGGTTGTTTAGAATGAATGATTTTCATGTTTTATTTCATGGAATTTTTGAGCCCCACTATGAACTAACCTTATTTGGTGGGGTTGATTTTATGGATGTTTTATTTTGTTTTAATGGTAGAGCAAAGTTTATCTTTTGCTTTTACTTGTTTTGCTTATGAATGCTTCATCTTCTAATTTTGTAGGAGGCATGAGAGTGTCCATTACTTAGATGACGCCTAGGTGTTCGAGAGAAACTTAGTCATTAATGCTTGGAGTATTCGAGAGAAACACAACTAAGATCCACATAAGTAATGTGGTCTAGTAATATACTTAAGCTTAAACCTGGCATAGTAGTACTGCATCTTAATCCCTTATTGCTTGAGAGAGACTAAGATAGGATTTCAATGAATAAAAGGGGTAGTTTTATCAATAGCGTATGCTTTCATAGTTGAGACTGAGAGGTGATGTTGTGGCATTCTATTTTATTAGGTTCCTTTGACTAGAGATAGCGGGAGCACTTTCAGCAAACTCCGTTAAGAAAGTGAAGCTTAGATGGATTAAATCTACTAGATATATAAGTTTTAGCATCCTTAAACCATTTCCCATCTCTCATTTCTGAAGTAGTTTCCCTTATGAGGATTATCAAGTCATTTCATTTATTTGTTGTTTTTACCATTTTGTGTTGCCTTGGTACTATTATTATTTGTTGTTGCCACTACATTTACATTCATTTTGCCTCAACATTACCATTTATTGACACATCATACCATCATTCTATCCCCATTAACATCTATTGCCTTGACATCCATCATTAGTGCATACCGTTACTAACTATACTTAGATAGAGTAGTGCCTTGCTTTGGTTAAACTTTGTAATTTCCACCAATCCCTGTGGAGATGAAACTCACTCATCACTTTATTACTTGTTCGATTGTGTATACTTGAACATATTTCACGTCCATATTTAGTACTCACAAAACATAAACAAACTGTTGAGAAAGATTAAGATGGATTGCGCTCGGGACATGTTGGGGTATGCAACATGTAGAGGAGTGATTCAGAATAATATAGGTGAGTGGATTCTTGGTTTTTCTCGTGTGGTGGGCATATGCTCGGTCTTGGAGGCGGAGATTTGGGGGGTGCTTGAAGGTTTGAGATATGCTTGGAGTATTGGGGCTAGGCAGATTATCATTGAGATTGATAATGGGGAGGTTTACAAACTGTTGAAGTGGAAAAATTTGAGGGGGGTTTCGCTCATCACTCTTTGCAACATCGGCTAGCTATTAGCAAGGAATTGGATAGTTCGTATTTCACAAGTGCGTCGAACGGCAAATCGGCTTGCTGATCAAGTAACCAAACTGATCCATCACGACGATTTTGAAGAAAAAACATTTCAGGCTACTCAAATGGTTGTCAATGCAACATTAGCTGCAGATAGCCTCGGTTTTTTAGGCTGATTTTTTTTCCGAATGTCTTTATTTACCAAAATAAGAGGGTTGAGAAACTATAATAATATATTATATTTTTCTTGAAAATCAGTTAAGAAAAATGAAAAAAAAAATAACGTAAGTGATCACAAATAGTTAACTTTTTTTAATAAGAAAGATTCTAATTTAGATAATTTGAGTGTTTCTTTTCTTCTTATAGTCATAGTGGTCAATGATTGTAAAGTAGATATGCATGGCAAATTGTATTTATTTTTTCGATGCGGGACGATATTGCAACATCAGTTACCTTGACGGATTGTGCGACTGTTGTGTTGTCCTGTTGACTGCAAGCTAATCTCTCCTTGAAAATGGAAACTTAGGATAATCCTAATTCTTGTATGTTGTTAAGATATATATCTATTTAAATCCTGAACTATTTTTTTGAAAAACTTTTGCTACACATTTCTTGTTCGATATTCATTTATTTGTATTGTTGTTCCTTTTCAACAGTTCAAAGTAGAACATTCAAGTTAGTTTTTTCATTTTACATGATGATAGGCCCCGAAAAAGAAACAGAAGTAAGAATGAATTGTTTGCGGATGACACCAAAACTTACCTGTAAGTGCTTGTGATTTGTTTAGTTTCTTTCGTTTATCAAAGTGAATTGCAGCTATTGGAACAGGGGAAGTTGATCTCCTTATGAGCCTTCATCCATGCAATAGTGCGTAGGAACCAATAACATGGCACTTTTATTTTTATATGTGCAGCATGTTAGCCTATTTTACCACACCGAAACACATATTTTTTTCAATCATAAGCGTGGATATTTTTTTATTAATCTAAGGTGCTTATAAGTGATAATATATGTTTTAAAGACTCTCAACCAATACTCGAATCTAAAACCTCTAGGAATTACAATAATTCCTTTAACTACTGAGGGACTAAGGCTATACTTAACCCATTTTATTTTAAACACAAAACCCTACCCCTTTCTCTATATTACCTAGTGGCGCCCCCATCTCTATATTTTCCCTTTTTATTTGTTTATTCATGTCGGTCTCCCATTTCTCCATGCCGTCCCCACTAGTCCAAGGTCATCAACGTTGTCGATTGTCACTCACAAGCCTTGCAACGTAACCCAACCCTTTTCATCGATTCTTATTTATGTAAGAAATCAAGATCCCACTGCTTTCGTTCATGGTCGTTTTGTCACTCGCTAGGTTAGGAGTTCACCATCTAGGCCGAGTTGATCTGGTTGGTGTCGTCGTACAACCTTTGGTTGTTTGCTTTGAGCTTGACAGCACCCCAGATGGTCACTGTCTCCCATCTACCAGTGCTTTAAGCCTCGGTTGGGGTTGTCGTCGTGGTTCATGTCATCATCGGTCGAGTGACCTACTGCCAATGAACCAATAGCCATATTTTCATTACGGGTAACCTTTAATTGCCACTACAAGAAAATATACCTTTAATGACACACGCTAATTTATGACTTGCAAAAAATGTGTGTCATAAAAAATGTCATGTTTTTTAAAATCTGAACGATTTATGACTTAAAATAATGTGTGTCATATTTAATAGTCACATTCCAAAAAATTTGCAAAAACACGGAGTACACTTTTAATCGTGTGTCATCTATAAAAGTCGTCTTTTAAGTCCCCCCCATTATTTTCATCCTTTCCCGCTTCTTCCCCCTCGATAATTAGTTCACGCCGCATGCTTCCCCCTTTTTCTCTTTTTCCCTTTTTCTCGTTGCATCAGTCCACTGGTTTCACCATTCACCACAACACAGATGAAGGGAGTCAAAATTCAAGGGTTTCCACAGGTATTCCTCGTTCTTTATTCTAACATTTGGGGTTTTGTTGATTTCTATTTTGTTTGATTTAATGGGTTTGATGCTTTTACTTTATATATGTTGAAATTGAATCGAGATTTTGTTGTTTGTGTAATTTTCTATTTTTTGATTAATCGCTACTGATTTGTTTATTTCATAGGTTCTTTGAATGGGTTATTTCGGTTTTTATACTTCAGTGGACTCTTGTGCTAGTTTTTGAACTCCTTTTGCCTTTTTGGGTTTTGATGGATTATGTATTTTGGTTCCAAAATGTTGAATTTTGATTGTCTTGTGATATATGTTTTTTATGCTTGTTAAAATGTTTACAGACATATCTTGTTTCCAAAGCCTATTCGTTTACCCCAATGCCGATTATTTGTTGCTTAAAAACTTTTGCATTTACCACATTGATGTTATATTCCTGTGAATTACTTATGTTATATTCTTGTGAATTTGTATGTAAAACCCTTTCTCTGTTGCAACGGGAGAGACAATGTGTGTTTGTTAATGTTCATTTTAACTGAAACTCAAACTGGTGTCCAATCATAGATCATGAAATTTTTTTGATGGTTGATTAGTAAGTATGACAATCAGTTCACTGAAAAGAATTATAGAATTTCAGGATTAAAATTCAAACAAAAGAACATTAAGATTCTTACTAGTGTTTCCAGTATCCCCAACTTCATCAAGAAGAATTCTAGAATTTCAGGATTAAAATTAAAATAGGTCCCACGAGTTCTTGTCAAAACAACTATTTATATGCATAAAGTTACAAGTAATATGTACAGAAGGTAAATTAGACAAATCATGTATTTCAGAAGTACCACACCAACATCAATTCATCAAGACACTTAAACTGGAGCATAAATCCCAAATGATAATAGGATAAAAAGAAAGGGCAAATAAGTAACACATAAACTGATCTCTAGTTAATAGAGAATTCAAACCTTACATTCTCCAACTCATCAAATTATTTGAGTTTATTTTTGTGAATCGAATCATTGTGGCTTTCCTTATTTTCAATTGGGTTTTCAAATAATTTATCTAACATTGTTAGGGTTTGTTCTAGTTTTGATTGGGGTTTTTAGATTTTATGAGTGGGTCATAACCCTTGAACATTGTTCTATAGCATAGTATAAAATGAATTTGTTAGGGTTACTTTGTACTCGGTAATTTGGGGTAAACATTTTGTTCTTCATATCTTACATAAATATTTCATCAATCATCAGTTATAAAGTTGTAGTTTTGCTAATACTTTATAATTATTTAGGTTTGTAAGCAATGGTCGATGATAAATCATGGATTTCGTCTGATAGGTTATCTGATGCATATGAAGTGGGTGTAAACACCTTTCTAGAGTTTGCACAAAGTAATGATCCAAATTCAGTTCTTATTCGATGTCCTTGTATACATTGTATCAATTTGTGGCACCACTCAATTCACCCCGTGCGCTATCATCTGTTTGCCTTTGGCTTCGATAAAAGTTATAAGGTTTGGCCTTTCCATGGAGAAAGACAACCCGAGCTTGATTCTAGATGTCCTAACAAATCTATTCCTCCCAATTTTGATTATACATGAGGATATGGTACATGATGCCTTCAGATATGTAGAAAATGAACCTGATTCATTGAAGTCACTTCTTGAAGAATGTGAGA
This sequence comes from Hibiscus syriacus, assembly GCF_006381635.1. Lineage (NCBI taxonomy): Eukaryota > Viridiplantae > Streptophyta > Magnoliopsida > Malvales > Malvaceae > Hibiscus > Hibiscus syriacus. The sequence goes on along the minus strand of NW_024063187.1, from coordinate 515,725 downwards.
AGCCACTTTACGTAGGGTCAAAGTATAATGTACTTAGTGGATTATTGAAATTCCAACATATCAAGGGTCAATTTGGGTGTGATAACTTCCTAAAAATGTTACTTTTAAGGCCTTTTTCACTTAAGTTATTGTTTGTTTAAAAGCTCATTTTAGGCATTTTAGGATCATGTAGTTACATATAGTTGCATTGTGGTGGCAGTGTTATTTTATTTCTTAATGGTGCTGCTTGAGGGAAAGGTGTAGTTTGTTTGTGGTGTGCAGGGAATAGCAAGAAAAAGGATTCTTTGGGAAGCAATATCGCGGCATCACACGTTGCTAAAGTAGAATGAAATGCCTCGGCATTACAAAAAAGATATTTCTGCACAAGGACAGCTGGCACTAGACAGCTGTCTCTGCATGTGAAGGACTGTTGTAACTGCCTGCCAGAGCCATCAGAAGACCACTGCCACTTGGAGGATAAGATTCACGCTCAACATGTGATTCTAGGGGTATGAGGGGTATTTTGCAACCAACAATATCATCATTACCCCTAGATATTTTTTTATTATATATGACACCTCATGGGAGAGAGGAAGAGGGGATTCTCGCACACGCATACTGTAGCAAAAAATCAGATTTTTATTTTCTTTTTCCTTTCTTCTTCATTGGGATATTCCTCCATTGATAAAGCTCCAAGGAGTGGCAAGCTAGGCTCTGAAAGGAGCTAGCGTGCTAGATGGTTCACGGTGGCTGAGAGGAGACCTCCGGTGGCGCGTCGAAGGCTTTTTCTCAACTTCCCTTTTTGCTGCTATTTTATATTTATTTGTGGGTTGTTGGAACAAATATTTTCATGACTTTGTGTTTGGATATTTTGAACCCACCATGAACTAACTTATTTGGTGGTGGTTGATTTAATGGTTGTTTGAACTTTATTTTTAATGGTGTATTTAAGTTTATTTTGGTTCTTTATTTTCTTTGCTTATGAATGCTTCACCATCTAGTCTTGTAAGAGGCATGGAAATGTCCATTTATTAGATGAAGGTTAGGTATTCGGAAGAATCCTAAACTAAAAATACTTGTAAGTATTCGGAAGAAATGCAAGATAAGATCCTCAAAAGCAATGGGTTATAGTATTTTCAAGGGGATTTGAACCGACCTAGGAATATTATAACTTAATCCCTTAGATCTCATAAGAGACTAGGATAAGATTTCAATGACTAAAAAGGGTGTCTTTATCAATAGGGTAGGCTGGCCAACATCGTTGAGTGAGAGCAGATGCCTTGGCATCCTATTATATTAGGTTCTTTTGAACACTTTGGGAAAGCTCTTTCGAGTAAGTAAAGACCAGGTAGCTTAAATATAATTGAGAAATAAGTTTAGCATCCTTAGATCAATCCCTACCACTCATTCCATTGGAAGCTTGTCACATGAGGATTATTTTCTTTACATTCTATTTTCTTTTCATTTATTGTTTTTACCATTTTTCATTGCCTTGACATTTCACCATACTCAACATTAAACATCCATCATTGCCATTGGATTTCCATTTGCTACACCATCAGACTATCACTCCATATCCACCAGCATACACATTTACATTGCCGTGACATTTGTATATATCAAGACTAACTATACTTAGATAGAATAGTGCATTGTTTTGGTTAGACTTTTGTAATTTCACCCAATCCCTGTGGAGACGATACTCACTCATCATTATATTACTTGAGCGATTGTGTACACTTGCACATTATTTGCGTATAATTTATAGTACTCACAACACGCGAACAAGTTTTTGGCACCGTTGCCGGGGATTGGCAGCCTGAAGTTATTTAGTTTTACCAGAGCATATTATTTTGTTTTGCATTTTTATTTGTGTATAGTCTACTTGATATTTTTGTTTTATTTTCAGGTTTATCTAGTGTATGCCTAAAAGAAATTATGAAGAGCCTTTGGAACCAATAGAACCTGAGATTGAAAGACTCTTTAGAAGAAGAAGACGTACTCAAAGAAATATGTATCAGATTGGAAACCAAGGCATTGGTCAGGATGACGGAAATCATAATGCCACGGCATTAGACAATGTTACTCCTGCTGTTAGACCGCACGTTATTCGCGATCACTTAAATCCGATGCTGGATGATCTGAATCCTGGGATTGTGGCACCTGAAATTCAAGCTGCACATTTCGAGCTGAAACCAATCATGTTCAATATTTTAAATTCTATTGAACAGTTTGGGGGTATGCCAACTGAAGATGCCAGGCAGCACATTCGCAAATTTCTGGACGTTTTTGATTCTTTTCGCCAAGAAGGAGTGCATGAGGATTTTCTGAAATTAAAGCTTTTTTCGTATTCATTGCGTGACCGAGCAAGGGCTTGGTTGAGTGGTGTACCAGCTGGTTCTATGGAATCATGGGCCGATCTTTGTAAGAGTTTCTTATTGAGGTACAACCCACCAAACATGAATACACAACTAAGGAATGAAATATCATCTTTTCGCCAGGGCGACGACGAATCCATGTATGATTGTTGGGATCGTTACAAGAGTTTGCTTCGAAAGTGTTCAAATCATGGTTTTCATGATTGGACTCAAGTATTCATGTTCTATAATGGAGTCAATGTACCCACGATGATGTTATGGATGCCTCAGTAAATGGGACATTGTTGAATAAATCACCGACTGAGGCGTTTGCTATCTTGGACAGAATTGCTAATAATGATTATCAGTTTCCTTCCTCAAGGCTTGGGAGTAGAAGGAGAACACCTGGAGCATTTGAGTTAGATACCAAGGATTTGGTGTCCGCTCAACTCTCAGCCATCACTAATATGTTGAAGAACTTATAACATTCCACTGATGTGAAGGAAGTGAAAGCAACTAGCTTGGCATGTCTGTTATGCCAAGGCAATCATCACGAGAGCGAATGCGCAACCAACCATGAGTCCATCAACTTTGTAGGTAATTATAATCGAGGCAACGACAATCCTTATTCTAACACTTATAATGCTGGATGGCGTCAGCATCCCAATTTTTCATGGGGAAATCAAGGAGCCCACAATGTTAATCAACCTACTCGGTAGCAGAATCACAATGAGCCTCAAGGTTACCAAAATGCTATGCCATGGCATAATGCCAACAAAGGAGCTTCATCTTCAGCAAGCATGAGTTCATTGGAAACTACAATTCAAGAGTTCATATCCACTACGAAGATAATGCTGCAAGACCATTCTACTTCAATTAAAAATCAAGGAGCTTTACTTCATAGTTAAGGCGCCTTACTTCAAAGCCATAGCTCGTCTTTGAGAGCTTTGGAAGGTCAAGTTGGTCAGATTGCTATGGCATTGCAAGAGCGTCAGCAAGAATGTTTTCCAAGTGATACTAAAGTCACTAGAGCACCTGGAAAAGAGCACTGTAATGTGTCAACACTTAGGAGTGGAACACAAATCAACCGACAAGTCAAGGATAGTGGGCCACAACATGATGATTCTAATCCCACTACTGAAGTTGAATTACATGATGATAGAGTTACTGAGAATGACAAGGAGGAGGATTATGCTAAGATACCAGATTCTGATGCCAAGGTAAAAGCAAATTCTATTCTTGCAGCTAAGGAAGTTAGACCTCCCCCACCTTTCCCGCAAAGATTGAAGAAGCATAATGATGAAGTTCAGTTCAAGAAGTTCGTGGACATTCTTGATCAACTCCATATCAATATACCTCTCTTGGAAGCTGTTGAATAGATGGGGATGTATGCCAAATTTCTGAAGAAAATTTGTACCAAGAAGAGGAAAGTAGAGACTGTTGCCACGGCAACAGAATTGTTTTCTTCATTGAGTAAGTTGTCGCCAAAGAGAAATGATCCGGGCAGCTTCATTATTCATTATTCAATTGGAGCTAATTTTGTTGGAAAGTCACTATGTGATCTTGGTTCAAGTGTCAACTTAATGCCGAAATCGATATTCTTGAAGTTTGGCATAGGAGATGCAAGACCCAACTCAGTTATTTTGCAACTTGCCGACAGATCCCATGTGAAACCTGAAGGGAGAGTTGAGGATGTCATAGTAAGGGTGGATAAGTTTGTGTTTCCAGTCGACTTCTTAATTATGGACTGCGAAGTTGATGCCAAGGCACCAATCATTATGGGAAGACCTTTCCTAGCCACTGGATGTATCTTGATAGGCTGTGAAAAAGGTGAACTCACCATGAGAGTGGCTGATCAGTGTGTGACTGTCAATGTTTTTCGAACGCTCAAATATGTTGATGACACTAAGAATGCCAAGGCATTTCTGAATTGAACTCAGTGATTGAAGAAGAGACTGAACATCTTTGCCAGAACAATTTCATTCAGCTAGCAGAAAATAAATATTGGGTGGATGATGAAAGCTTAGTGGAGTCCGACAACTTTCTAATTTTTGAGGAAGAATCTAGCTTACTACAAGTTAGATCAGGTATGAATTTTGAACCTCTAAATTTTGATGAATTTATTCCTCCTAAGCCTTCATTAATGCATCCACCCACTCTAGATCTTAAGACTTTGCCAGGGCATCTTAAATTTGTTTACTTAGGTAGCGATGAGACTTTACCGGTGATTATTTCCACTAACCTTAATGCTAATCAAGAGCAAAGTTTGTTAAGTGTGTTGATGCAGCATAAAAAAGCAATTGGTTGGACTATGGCCGATTTGAAAGGCATCAGTCCCACGATCTGTATGCACAAGATTCTGTTTGAAGATTGCCAAGGCAATTCAATAGAACCACAAAGAAGACTCAACCCTATTATAAAGCAAGTGGTGATGAAAGAAATTCTGAAATGGCTTGATGCTGGAGTGATCTGTCCTATCTCAAATAGCTCATGGGTGAGCCCTATCCAATGTGTTTCGAAGAAAAGAGGCACGACGATGGTTACTAATGAGGATAATGAGCTATTACCCACTCGCACTGTGACCGGATGGAGGATATGCATGGACTATTGAAAACTCAATAAAGTACAAAAAAGGACCATTTTCCTCTACCTTTCATCGACCAAATGTTGGATCGATTAGCCGACAAAGCATTCTATTGCTTTTTGGATGGGTACCCGGGGTACAATCAAATTGCCATCGCACCAGAGGATCAGGAGAAGACTACATTTACTTGTCCCTATGGCATTTTTGCCTTTAGGAGGATTCCTTTTGGACTCTGTAATGCCCCGACAACATTTTAGCATTGTATGTAAGCCATATTTTCAGACATGGTTAAGGATTTTCTGGAGATTTTCATGGACGACTTTTCTATTTGTGGGGACGATTTTGAACGATGCCTCGACGATTTAGCAAAAGTTCTCAAGAGATGCGAGGAGGCTGAGTTGGTCTTAAATTGGGAAAAATGTCACTTCATGGTGACTGAAGGCATTGTATTAGGCCATAAAATTTCTCACAAGGGTATTGAGATTGATAAGCCGAAGATTAAAGTGATTGAAAAGTTGCCACCACCAACTTCGGTCAAGGGTATAAGAAGTTTTCTTGGACATGCTGGATTCTATAGAAGGTTTATCAAAGACTTCTCCAAGATTTCTAAGCCCTTGTGCACATTGCTTCAACAAAACCAACCCTTTGTGTTTGACAAATTATGCGTCGGCGCATTTACTGAGCTGAAACGACAACTGATCTCGGCACTCATTGTAGTCCCTCCCGATTGGACATCACCATTTGATCTGATGTGTGATGCAAGCGATTATGCCATAGGAGCTGTTATGGGGCAACGCCGAGGTAAAATGTTTCATGTTATTTATTACTCTAGCCTCACTTTAAATGAAGCACAATTGAACTACACTACCACTGAGAAAGAATTACTTGTCGTGGTATTTGCTTTTGATAAATTTAGACCTTACCTAATAGGCACTAAAGTTATTGTTCACAATGATCATTTGGCTATAAAATACTTAGTGAACAAAAAGGATGCCAAGCCTAGACTTATTAGGTGGATCTTACTTTTGTAAGAATTTGAATTAGAGGTGGTAGATAGAAAAGGAACTGAAAATAAAGTTGTTGATCACTTATCTAGGCTAGAGAACAATTCTGAATGCCATGACACTGTAGATATCCAAGAGGAATTTCCTGATGAGAAAATTTTATATGCCACGACAATCCCGTGGTACGCTGACCTTGTTAATTTTCTTGTTAGTGGAATTGTGCCTTTTGATTTGAATAGTCAGGCTAAAAAGAAGTTCAAGCACGATGCAAGGCACTATTTTTGGGATGAGCCATATCTATTCAAGCATTGTGTCGATCAGCTCATTAGACGACGTGTACCTGAAGAAGAGCAAAGTGATATTTTGTACCATTGTCATTCGGCCCCAACTGGAGGCCATTTTAGTGGAACAAGGACTACTGCTAAGGTCCTGCAATTAGGCTTTTACTGGCCAACTCTGTTTAAAGATGCCCAAGCATTTTACAAATGATGTGATTGATGCCAATGGACTGGAAACATCTCCAGACGACATGAAATGCTGCTGCAAAATATTTTGGAGATATAACTGTTTGATGTGTGGGGCATTGATTTCATGGGACCATTCCCATCTTCTGAAGGAAAATTATATATCTTGCTTGCTGTGGATTATGTGTCAAAATGGGTGGAAGCAATAGCAACATCAAGGAATGACTCCAAGACCGCACTCAAGTTTTTGCACAAGTATATTTTCACTCGGTTTGGAGTACCTCATGCTATCATTAGTGATGAGGGAACCCACTTTGATAACAAGTTGATTGTCAAGGCATTGAAGAGATATGGAGTTCAACATAAGATTACCATGGCATATCATCCGCAGACAAATGGCCAAGCAGAGATATCTAATCGAGAGATCAAGCAGATTTTAGAGAAAGTGATGAACCCAAGGCGTAAGGATTGGTCGCCAAAGTTGGATGAAGCACTTTGGGCGAACAGAACTACATTCAAGACTCCTTTGGGATGTCACCCTTTAAGTTGGTCTATGGTAAAGCTTGTCATCTCCCGGTTGAGCTTGAACACAAAGCTTATTGGGCCATCAAGCGATTGAATTTCGATGCTCAACTAGATGGGGAGCAAAGATTACTTGAACTTAACGAAATGGAAGAGTTTACAGCACAAGCATATGAGAATGCTCGGATATACAAGGAGAAAACCAAGAAGTGGCATGACCAGAAACTGATGCCACGGCATTTTCATGAGGGGAAACAAGTCTTGCTTTACAACTCCAGACTTAAACTCTTTCCTGGGAAACTCAAATCTCGATGGTCAGGACCATTTGAGGTGCATTATGTCTATCCCATGGAGTTGTTGACATCAAGAGAATAGACAACAGAACGATCTTCAAGATCAATGGTCAGCGTCTGAAAGCCTACAATGGAGTTCCACCATAACACAATAAGGACGTGTTACGACTGCACAATACTGAAGCGTGCCCAGAGGAGAACCAAAATTCGATGCCACGACATTGAATTTATGTATGTGTATAAATAAAAATTTAAAATTTAAGTTTTTCTTTATTTTAATTTTTATTTTTATTTCATTTTGTAATTAATTTTTTATATGATTTGTAGGGACCACAGTGCTGCAAACCGTGCAAAGAGCGGTTACCAAAGGGAGGAAAGGACAATGCATTAATTGGAGAGATATTCTTTTGATTTGTTTCTTTTTATTTAATTTAATTTCTGACATTTCTTTTTCTCTTTCCATAGACTTGTCCTATCACCATCATTACCTTTTGGCAGTTTTTTTTTTTCCTTCCCCATACACTCATAACCCCCTCCACCCACTCAATACTCTCTTAACTGTCCTATCACACCTTTTCCCTCTTAAATTTTTAACTTTTTCTTCTCTTTCTTTATTAATTTTTCTCTTTCATTTTAACTTTTACTTTTTCTCTTTCTTTTACTCATCTTCTTCCCTTATTCTCTCCATAGCCAAAATACATCCAAGTTTTTAAAGCTTTCAAAAGTTTCTATCTTTATCATTTTTCTTGCTTCATACACACACGAAAATAATGCGTTCAAGACCGGCTCCAACCGACATTACCGCTTGGCAACAGTTTGAAGATGACGAGGCCAGGGCTTGGTTCTAAAACTTCAAGAACCGAAAACTCTTTTTTGAGTTAGGGTTTATTTTTACCGAGGAAACCGATGGTGGTTTTGGACCCGATGTTATGGACATCGTGACATCGCTCAAGTGAAAGAAATTCGCCCGTCATCCTGGTTCAGTAAATGCCTCGGTGGTTAAGGAGTTCTACGCGAATATTTCCAAGCCCAACTAACACTCTATCTTCGTTCGAGGTAAACAGATTCGTTTTACACCCAATGCGATTAACCGATATTTTCATTTACAGGATGTAGTAGACGGGCATGCCACGTTCGAAGAGGAGGCTGATAGCACCATATACGATGGGGTCTTGGAGGACCTTTGTTTCGAAAACATTGAGTGGAATGAGCATCAAATTAGTCGATACTCGGTCAACCGAGAACGTCTTCAGCCGCGCGCCAAGTTATGGAATCACTTCCTTAAGCATAAACTCATGCCCACTTCCCACAACACTACGGTATCACTTTCACGCTTACTACTTTTACATTCGATAATGGTGTCCCGTCCTATTGATATTGGATGTGTTATTGTTCAGCAAGTTCATGACTGCTTAAGTAAAAAGGAAAGTGCTTTAGTGTTTCCTAACTTAATTACTGCCTTATGTCGTAAGAAAAAGGTTGAGGAAAATGCTTTTGATGAAATTTTACCTGGATTATCGGGCATTACTAGAGCCATACTCCCACTGCTATTAGGACTTGAAAATCCTAAATCTAAAAAATCTTCTCATGAGCAATCTACAGGTACTATACAATCAAATGCCGAGGCAAGGCTAATTGCTCTCGAGGAAGCTGTGATGCAGACTCAGACACACCTGCATGCTTTACACTGTGATATCCATAACTTCTTTGGATACGTGAAGCATAGAGATGCTGTGGTGGAATCAATGTTTCAAGAAATTATTCCCTACGATCAACGGAATTTCCCTGGCTTCCCAGACAAAATTCTGCCGGCATTTAATGCCGAGGCATCTCCAGAGCCCGAACAAGATGCAGTTGATCCTCCCGCTGATGATCCGATTCCTGCTCCACACCGTTCTGAAACTCCTAAATATCTGCCCACTGTCCCTGTCGAAGAAACACCCAGCCTTGTCCCAGCACCCAATCCTTCTCCAGCCACATAGTGGTCGACGCACCAAGACCACGGCTGGACGAATTGCGCGTCATTACTCCACTTCTTCCGAGTCCATCCCAGCACCAATACGCAAGCGCACCAAGCAAGGAGCTGCTAGCACCTCCAAGGCACCACCACCACGCAAACATTGAGGTACCTCCTTTGCATTCATTATAATTTAGTTGCATTTCATTGTATGGCATTTAGTTTATATATAGTTTAGTTTAAGCATTGAGGACAATGATTCCCTTAAGTTTGGGGGATGTATTGTTCTTGGTAGGTCATATGCATGATAGCATTAGCGTAGTATTATGCCATGGCATTAGTAAATGGTAGGATAGTTAGATAGAATGTTTTTAGGATACCTGATGATGATGATTTTTATTAGGCTAGATTCTAAATGTAAATGACTGTTGAGAATGATAGAACTCACTCTAGGGCTTGATGCTTTGTGAAAATTTTACACGATTTGTATGCTTTTTATACTTAGAAAATTTAGAAAAAAAAATTTATGAAATAACTCTAGTTAGTTTTGGCATTGAAATATAGTTTTGTGCTTAAAAGAAAAAATAAAAAACAACTCCCTTGGAAATGAAACTGTGAATAAATGCTTAGGCATAGCTGTAGAGGGACACTCCTCTTTGCCGTGGCATTGCCTGGAACTTTCTTTAATAAATGGCAGCCTTGTGCATATGAGTGAATGAAAGTAGTCACGGGATGACTCTACTTAATTAGCTCGGGGGTGAAAGGTATGCTCTCTTTCATCTAGAGTGTGGGAGAGTAGGTGTGATGAGCTGACTCCCATCATAACAACAGTTAAAAAAAAGTTCAGAAAAAAGGGAGTAAAAATGTCCTTAATGAATAAGTAAATGCCTTGGCAAAAACTAGAGGACTATATTAGAAATTGTTTAAGTTTGCTAAGTATAGATTGGATACAATCACGCACACACACTACGACAAAGGATCTTGACCTAGGGAAAAGTACTTGAATTCTTGATAAGTCTAGTATGTTGAAGCTTATTTTTTTTTCTCTGAGGGTTGAAATTCAATTTTATCCTACTGTCTTACTGTCAAACATTGCCATGACATTTTACTTATGTAACTGCTATCCATTGCTTGGGGATAAGCAGTAGCTTAAGTTTGGGGTGTGATAACTTCTTAAAAAGGCTACTTTTAAGGCCTTTTTCACTTGAGTTATTGTTTGTTTAAAAGCTCATTTGAGGCATTTTAGGATTATGTAGTTGCATTTGTGGTGGTAGTGTTATTTTATTTCTTAATGGTGCTCTTGAGGGAAAGGTGCAGTTTGGTTGTGGTGTGCAGGGAATAGCAAGAAAAAGGATTCTTTGGGAAACAATGCCGCGGCATCATACGTTGCTAAAGTAGAATGAAATGCCTCGGCATTTATGGTACAGAAAAAGACAAAAAAGATATTTCTGCACAAGGACAGCTGGCACTAGACAACTGTCTCTGCACGTGAAGGACTGTTGTAACCTCCTGCCAGAGCCGCCAGAGGACCACTTCCACTTGGAGGATAAGATTCACGCTCAACATGTGATTCTAGGGGTATGAGGGGTATTTTTCACCCAATAATATCATCATTATCCCTAGATATTTTTTTATTATATATGAAACCTCATGGGAGAGAGGAAGAGGGGATTCACGCACACGCATACTGTAGCAAAAATCAGATTTTTATTTTCTTTTTCCTTTCTTCTTCCTTGGGATATTCCTCCATTGATAAAGCTCCAAGGAGTGGCAAGCTAGACGCCGAAAGGAGCTAGCGAGCTAGGTGGTTCACGGTGGTCGAGAGGAGACCTCCGGTGGCGCGTCGAAGGCTTCTTCTCAACTTTCCATTTTGCTGCTATTTTATATTTATTTGTGGGTTGTTGGAACAAATATTTTCATGACTTTGTGTTTGGATATTTTGAACCCCACCATGAACTAACTTATTTGGTGGTGGTTGATTTAATGGTTATTTGAACTTTATTTTTAATGGTATATTTAAGTTTATTTTGGTTCTTTATTTGCTTTGCTTATGAATGCTTCACCATCTAGGCTTGTAAGAGGCATGGAAATGTCCATTTTTTAGATGAAGGTTAGGTATTCGGAAAATCCTAGACTAAAAATACTTGTAAGTATTCGGAAGAAACACAAGATAAGATCCTCATAAGTAATGGGTTATAGTATTTTCAAGGGGCTTTGAACAGGCCTAGGAATATTATAACTTAATCCCTTAGATCTCGGAAGAGACTAGGATAGGATTTCAATGACTAAAAATGATGTCTTTATCAATAGGGTAGGCTGGGCAACATCGTTGAGTGAGAGCAGATGCCTTGGCATCCTATTCTGTTAGGTTCTTTTGAACACTTTAGGAAAGCTCTGTCGAGTAAGTAAAGACCAGATAGCTTAAATATACTTGAGAAATAAGTTTAGCATCCTTAGATCAATCCCTACCACTCATTCCATTGGAAGCTTGTCACGTGAGGATTATTTTCTTTACATTCTATTTTCTTTTTATTTACTATTTTTACCATTTTTCATTGCCTTGATATTTCACCATACTGAACATTAAACATCCATCATTGCCATTGCATTTCTATTTGCTACACCATCATACCATCACTCCATATCCACCAGCATACACATTTACATTGCCGTGACATTTGTATATATCAAGACTAACTATACTTAGATAGAATAGTGCATTGTTTTGGTTATACTTTTGTAATTTAACCCAATCCCTATGGAGATGATACCCACTCATCATTATATTACTTGAGCGATTGTGTATACTTGCACATTATTTGCGTATAATTTATAATACTTACAACACGCAAACAGGGTGGTCTGAGGCTAGTTTTGAAGTATTGTTAGGTTTCCTAAAAGATGTCTTACCATTAAATAATACAATACCTAACTCCCTATATGATGCCAAAAAATTGCTAAAAGGAGTAGGTCTACAATATGAAAAAATTCATGCATGTGAAAACGATTGTGTTCTATTCTGGAAAAAACATAAGGATACTTCTCAATGTCCAACTTGTGGCACATCTCATTGGAAGGAGAATACCAAAAACGTACCTTTAAACATTTTATGGTATTTTCCTCTCATCTCCAGATTTAGGAGAATGTTTTCGTCACCAGAAATGGAACATGACTTAACTTGGCATTGACAAGGTCAGACTAATAACAATATGTTAAGTCATCCTCGTGATTCCCCCTCTTGGAAGCTTATTGATAGAACGTGGAAAGAATTCGGAGAAGAAAAATGGAATCTTATATTAGCCTTGTCCGTTGATGGTATCAATCCTCACAAGTCATTAAGTTCCAAGCATAACTATTGGCCGGTTATCTTAATAACTTATAATCTACCCTCTTATTTGTGCATGACAAGAAAATTCATTATGTTGACTCTATTGATATCAGGTCCAAAACAACCTGGTAACAAAATTGATGTCTACTTGGCACCATTGATAGCAGATCTAAAACTCTTATTGGAAACTGGCGTGAAGACATATGGTTCTTATAAGAAAGAATACTTCAATCTAAGAGCAATATTACTTTGGAATATAAATGACTTTCTCGCATATGGTAATCTTTCGGGGTGTGTTACCAAAGGTTATTATGCGTGTTCAATATGTTCAGAGAATACTTGTTCACAGTGGTTGCCAAATTCGAAAAAAGTATGCCTTCTTGGTCATAGAAGATTCCTGCCACTTCAAGATCTTCTTCGTAAAAGAAAAAAATATTTCAACAATCAACAAGAGGATGATGTTATAAAACAACCATTATCAGGTGAAGAGATTTACGACTATCTGAGGGGGTTTGAGACTTCATGGGTTAATAAGACAACGTCTAAGAAGAAAACGCCAACGAAGAAAATGTCAAAGAAGGAAAAAGAAAGAATCGTTGAGAGAGCTAAATTTTGGCACTACAAATCAATTTTTTTTGAACTTGAATATTGGAAGAAGTTGCTTGTTCGTCATCAGTTAGATGTTATGCACATAGAGAAAAATGTGTGTGAGAGGGTTTATGGGACATTGTTGAATTTGCCTGGCAAGACGAATGATAGGTTAAGAGCACGAAAAGATCTTGTGGCGATGAGCATTAAGCCTGAATTACAAACTCAACCAAGAGAGAATAGTACTTGGCTTCTGCCTGCGTGCTACACATTGAATACCACAGAGAAACACCAGTTTTACGAGACCCTGTCTACCATAAAAGTGCCTGATGGGTATTGTTCAAATTTCAAGAATCTCGTGTCTGATGATGTATCAAAGATGAATGGTTTGAAGTCTAATGATTTTCATGTACTGAAGCAACAACTTCTCCCTTTTGCAATAAAGGTGATGTTACATGTGAAATATGTTTGTGTCATTTTTTTCAACGTGTTGTGTAGTAAAGTCGTTGACATTAATAAGCTAGTTAAGTTACAAAGTGACATTGTATTAACTTTGTGTTTGTTAGAGAAGTATTTTCCACCTTCGTTTTTCAATGTCATGATTCACTTGATGGTGCATTTAGTTAGAGAGGTGAGGTTATGTGGCCCGGTTCATTTTAGGTGGATGTATCCATTTGAGAGATACATAAAAAAACTCAAAGACTATGTACAAAATCATAATCGACCCGAAGGTTGCATTGCAGAATGTTATGTGGCAGAGGAAGCCTTGGAATTTTGCTCAGACTACTTAAAAAACATGAAATCAATTGTCAATCCTCATGAACGTACTGATGAAAGAATTCGCACAGGCAAACCTTTATCACGAGGTACAGTCAAGGTTGTAGATGCTAAGCTACTTGATGAAGCTCATCTTTACGTATTACGAAACACTGCTGATGTGGAGCCGTATATAGAGTAAGAACCACTGTGTCTTCTTTGTACTCTATGTAATGCATTAAACTTTTCCTAACTTCTAATATGATTTTAACTTCTAATATTATTTAGGCAGCATATGTTGGAATTGAATGATCATAACCCCCGTGCCTCTCGAAATAGTAAATGGTTGCAGACTCAGCACAATCAGACATTTATTAGTTGGCTTAAGACTAAGGTTGATACACATTTGGCTAACGGGGAAGACATTTGTGAAAGTGTTTATTGGTTGGCCAAAGGGCCAAGTTTTACTGTGAAGAAATATAGTGGTTTTGCCATAAATGAGTATCGGTTCCATACAACATCTCGAGATGAATCAAGAATAACTCAATGTAGTGGAGTATCTCTAGTTGCACATGCTATCCAGATTGCTAGTGCAAAAGACTCCAATCTCGTGTATGGCACTGTTACTTACTATGGTCGTATACAGGATATATGGGATCTTGATTATCGCATATTCACTGCTCTTGTTTTCATGTGTGATTGGGTTGATAGTCATGGAATAAAAAAGATGATTTTGGATTCACAGTGGTTAACTTTTCTAGGCTTGATCACCAATCTGAACGCTTCATATTAGCTAGTCAAGCCAAACAAGTTTTTTATGTTCAAAATCAACAAGATGCAAATTTGTCTGTTGTCGGCTTCACACCACATAAGATGTACAATTATGGAGCAAATGGTGAAACTGATGATATGTTGGAATACCATGCTACTTTTGATTTTTCACAAGACTCCCCTTTAGTAGAACTTGATGATGATTTCTTGTGTACACGCTCAGATAGAAATGGAATATTAGTTTAAAATATTGTGTGCAAAATAAAATCTTTAATTTTTGGTATGCTATTTTTCAACATCTGTATGTTATTAATTCTGTCTCAACTGCAAGAAATAGCAATGTACTTACTTTTTTTATTTAAATCATGTTGAAACAAGTTCTACTTGGTACCATGGAATCGGATCAGTCTTCGAGTCATGATGAAGACTCTAAACAAAGAGGCCCGACAATAAAGGGAAAAACTACTAAAGAAAAAGTTATCGTTACTTGCAATAAAAAGGGTGTTCAATTGGCGTTAAAGCAACGAAACTTGCTACCATTGAGGGCATGGTAGCAAGATCAATGGTGTCTATCACTTATGCCACTTGGCGAGATGTTGAACAGGAAAATAAGAAGACTTATAGCAATACATTCTGGTAAGTCTAACATCTGATCTTAACTTCCAATTATCTTTTTTTTGTTAAAAAAAATATTTATTAATTAATGCTTTATGTTTCAGATGAATTTTGAACTTGATCCAAGGAGTTGGAAGAACACCCTTCAATCCATTGGGATAAAGTGGAAGAACTTTAAGCATTATTTGTATAAGAAATTCATTGAGAAGTTTAAGAATAACCCTAATGCAAATCTGCTCAACCCTCCAGATATGTATCCTTATTTGAAGATATATGACTAGAAGGTTTTTGTATCGCAAAGACTTTCAAAGAAGTGGCAGGTTAGTTAAACTTTTCGTATCTGTATTTGTTATATATATTAGTTTTAGAAACCAATCTTGACAGTTTTAATGTTTCTAATGCAGGAAACAAGTTAGAAAACTAAAAAAAATGTGTGGATAACATAGATACAATCATCAATTGAGTAGAAAAGGATACGCTGGACTAACTCTTGAGATTGTATGTAGTAAATTAATTGAATAGTTTAGATATGCATCTGTTTATGTTAATTCATTGTTGTTATTCTTCTTAATTTTGATGCAAGAAATGGGAAATGAGGAAGATGAGATTAATAGAGCATTGTTGTGGAAAAATGCAAGACAAATGAAAAAGGTGGTTATGACACGAATGTCCAGATTGTTGTTGATAAAATGGTAAGTTCCAGTGAACATTCCTACTTTATTTATTTTCATCTTATTGTTATAGAACCAAGTTAGTATATATATGTCTGCTTATTTCAAACTACTTTATTTATTTCCATACTTGTTACACGTTTGAAGGTGGCAACACCAACTGCATCAATTCTGGCAAATAATTCAATAAACTGGATTCTTTGACTTTTATATTTAGATAAAATTTTCGATAGATGATAATAATAACAATTAATGAAATTAATGAAAGGGTGTTTTACTTGACAAAACCGACCTTTCGACCTCACCAAAGTTAAATTGACTCTAAGCTTGTTCTTCTACAGTTTCCGCCCTTCATTGGCATTAGGGGAAAACAAGTAAAGGATTTATATTCACGAAATTTGCACAAACCGAACGATCTCAGTAGTTAAGGAATTATTAAGGAATTGTTGTTATTTCTTGAGATTTCTTAGGCACATAATTCTAGTTAGAAATTAAGACCTACAATTTTGATTCTTTTCATTTTTGGTCTTAAATGCATAATTTTTATTAATAATTTAACCTCATATTTCTAATTATTTTCAATTAGCTCCTAGAAGTTTAAGCTCTTTTTAATTTGGTCCTTAATTTAGAATGACTTAATGAATTTGGCTTAATTTCTTAAGTAAATATCATTTGACCCATAATTTGTAGGTTAAAATAAATTGTGGTCTGTTCATTATTATGATTGGTGTTAATTCGATCATTAATAATGTTCTCTAATAAGCCTCATATTTCTTCTACTTTTAACTTTTATTTATTTGGACATGTTTGTTATTTTTTGTGCAATTTTATCATTATTTTATCTAACCTCATCAATAGTCTTTTCTTTTCGTGCAATTTTTATAACAAAGTTAAGATTTGCGTGCATATTTAATTGGAGTTTACTTTTATACCATTATCTTATAACTATTAAATTATAATTTTGAATCATTTCAACATTGAAATATACTAAATTATTGATTTTGCCCTTGCATCTAGGTGGACAAAAGAATGGCCAAGTTAACCGGTCACTACCTACTTAACAAATATTCAATGTCGAAATGGAAATAGTTTTACCTAACAATTATTTTTCAGTTATCTTTGACTATAACTTTGTGCACATAAAAACTATAGGACAAGCATTTGTGGTCCTTTTAATTTGGAATTAGTTATGAGGTGTGTTAAAAAAGAGTTTTACCTAATGTCCTTATGTGCCACGGTTAGTTATACTTTGACTAACTAATATCTAGGAATTTGACTACATTATGTGCTTGTGACACCAAATTTCCAAAGAGCAAACGAAAAATAAAATAATGTGATCTCCCCGAGGAATAAATTAAAAAATGATAATAAAAAGGAAATACACTAATTATAGACTTTTTCCTCCTCATAATAGGATAATGATATGCCTTGGGTTTTTGCTTGAATTCGATCAAGATTTTATTACAGTGATGAATAATTGGCGCTAGGAAAAAAATACAACAACAATATTTACAATGCTAGAACTTAAAACCATATGAGCTTTAATCCTTTGGCATTTTTTAATATGAATATTTGCTTTCACTACAGGAAGAGATGCAGAACTCAGAAACTTTAGGATAGGTCACTTATGGAACAAATGACATGCTTACTCAAGCCCTAGGTACCCAGGAACAACGTGGCCGTGTACGAGGGATTGGCAAATTTGTAAGGCTACACCAATACTTTTACTTACCTAAGACCGTGAATAACTACTTAGATGGTGAGAAGAAAAAGATTGAAAAAAGGTTCAACCAAATTGAAGGTGCAATAGAGAAACTACAAAAAGGGATGAATTATGCTTCTGAAGGCACAAGTTGCCAAGGGTGGGACAAAGCAGATTTTGAAGACAACCCACCCGAGGAATTACTTGTAAGTCTTTTTAAATTATAGTATGAATTAAATGTAAGTCTTGACTACAACTAATATTATATATTTATAGGATACTTCCTGTTATCTTGTGATTGATATTGCCTCCAATATAGTTGCCAAAGGAATGATAGTGAAGCACAATGATCTATCGGGTATTACAAAAAATATCAGTTTTCTTTTTTCATTTTTAGAATATTGGATCTTAGTTTTACCTTTATATAACAGGTGAAAACATTGAAGTAATAATGTAAATGAGTGTGCAAGGAGACACTTTACTACCGTTTCCACTAGATGAGGAGTTCATTTACAAGGTTAAAGATATAGTGGGGTTCCTAGTGAAGTGGCTTAGACATCTAGTCATTCGATGCTCTGATTTGGTAATATTTTCATTTATTTAAAGAAATTATATAGGTCTAATTTAAATGATGACTTTATATTTTTTTATAGGAAAAAGTGTTGGCGTTTATGGGAAAAAAAGTGTGAACAGAGATGAAGTAGATATTAAGAAAGGAAAAAACGGCAAAGATAACTTGTTGAAAAGGAAGAGGAGAAAGGAGAAGGGAAACCGAAGACGGAAAAAAAGAAAGTAAAGGAAGAGGGGAAAGGAGAAGGGACACCGCAAAGGAAAAAAGAAGAGGGGAAAGGAGAAGGGACACCGCAAAGGAAAAAGGAAGAGGAGAAAGGAGAAAGGAGAAGGGACACTAAAGAGGGAAAAAAGAAATAAAAGGAGGGAACACTGCAAAGGAGGAGGACGAGAGAACAAATGAGGACAAGGCTAAGAGTTGAAAGCAACCGTGTTTTGAAAGTGTTTGCACGTATGGTTGATATACAACTTAAAAATGTGGAGTCCGTGAAAGTGCAATGTGAGGACGATATGTTTTGGTATGAGAGTTTCACGTACATAACATGGGAAGATTTTGAAGTGGTTTTTACTGTGGATGATATGATCGGTTCTGCGATTACTTGTTATATGATGTAAGTGCTTAATTTTAATTTTAGTAAAACACAATATATTTAATCATTTTAGTTTTTGTATGTTAATATATAGGTACTTGTTTGAGGAAATCAAGAATGGGCCAAAAAGATATCAAGGAATTTGCTTTGTGAGCCCGTCTACAATCTCGCCATCAGGACGTAAGGCAAAATTCAAAAATAACGATGAGGCAATTTGAAGCGTTGCAGATCGATTGTCTCTAAGAAATGATAATGACATAGTCCTAGTGCCATATAATCCCGGGTTTGTTTTTTCATTTGATTATCAATATATTTTAGTAAATTAATTTGTTTTTTGGTTTATATAGAAGACATTGGGTGTTGGCGGTGATAGATATGAAAGTAACAAGTTGTTCTTATCTTGATTCATTGAGGCCTACCAATGTCCATCAACAGTTGAAGCAGATTATTGATGCGTAAGTAACATAAATTATCGAAACATTATAGTATATTCTTTGATATATTTCATCAATTTTTATAGGGTAATGAAATTGTACACTGCTCAAAGTGGATCTAACAAAAGGGTTAGCCTCAATTGAATCAATGATTTGGTGAGGACTTTGATTGATCATTCCTTGTTTAAATTGTAGCTTTCATTTTGACTAATCGTTTATTGTAAATTGTTTGTAGTGTCCCCGTCAGTCGGGAGGTACCGAGTGTGGATATTATATTTGTAAGTTCATGAAAGAGATAGTCGAGAACGAACTTGAAGTGTTGGCCAATAAAATTGTAAGCAAACTTTTCTAATACACATCTGTCATATCATACATACACATTAGTCATACAACTATCATATGGACTTGAAGTAGGATGCTATTCTAAACAAATTAATGCAAGTACTTGTTAGCAAGATTGAAAACTGTGAATTCGTGCCGTGATAATGTATATAATTTATATGGGAATTTTTACTAATTAAATGTGTAAAAGTTACTTTTAAATATGCTTCAAAGAATGCATATGTAAAATTGGTCATTTTAGTACTCTTTGATAGATATATACTTCACTTTAAATAAGTACAAATTATATACTTATTTCATATTTTTTACTTAGGTTGGCGATGGGAAGGAAGAATACATGGATGATGACATTGATGATATTCGCAAAGAATGGGTATCTTATGTGGCAAACTTTATTATGTTGTGATATTTTGTATCGATATATGATTACACTATTTTTTATAACTTATTGTGAATATATTGTATGCAAATGGATTGCTTATATATAATATGATATATATATATTTAGGATTATGAGGCATTAAATGTGATTTAGTTTGATTATTTGTCAATCTACAATATATATATATATACATATATATATATATATATAAAATTTACGAAATACAATCACGACACACGAATGTGTGTCATCGTTTTTAATGATATGTGCTTCAATGACACACAATGTAAGTCATACATGCGTGTCATAAATTTATGACACACAAATGTGTGTCAACTTCATTTATGACTGGGGCTTCAATGGCACACAATGTAAGTCATACATACGTGTTATAAATTTATGACACACAAATGTGTGTCATCTTCATTTATGACGGGGGATTCAATGACGCTCAATGCGCGTCATAAATGAGCGTCATAAATGTGTGTCATAAATGCGTGTCATAAATGCGTGTCATAGATTTATGACACACAATTGCGTGTCATCTGAGATTTATGTCGGTGCTTTCGATGACGCACATTTGTGTGTCATCTGCACCCATAGATGACACACAATGAGCGTCATTAAAGGATTTTTCTAGTAGTGTGCGTTGAAAACCCGCTGCCCGATTTACTCATTTTAAACCAAAAAATTAATTTTAAATGTCGTTTAAATTATTTTGTTAATCAAAATTGATGAATTAGGTTAACTTAGACATCGTACTTTCCATGGCTTTTGGTTGCAATACGTTCATGGAGTGGCTTCTTCGTCGGAGATAAGATTAAATTGAAATCTTAATTTAATTAATATATTAATAAAATAATAGTAATAAATGACACATCATACATAAATGTTATAAAATAAGTCAGGATGATTAAAATAAGAGCAATTTAAATATTGAGTGATTAAATTGAAAATATTTAAAATTTAGTGACCAAAATAGAAGAGGGAAAATAGTTGAGTGATGAATTTAGTGGCCAAAATACAAAAGAGAAGATAATTGAGTGATGACATGTATAATCTACCCAATTTATAACAGTAGCAGTTAACGGAACCATTAGTCAATGATGGAAAGCGTTGGTCAAAGGGCCATATTGGATTCTTTTTTTGAGTTGGAGGGCCATCTTGTTAGAAAAAATAGTATGAGGGCCACATTGATTCTTTTTAAAAGTATAAGAACTTCACATGCATTTAAGTCAAACATAAATGATTAGATTAAAATCTCATATAACTAAATGTCCTATAATTAAATGGTTAGGATGTAATTTACCTTTATTTATATAGTATACAATATGAACTATAACCATTTGAATAATGTTATCTAATTAAAATACTTTTTTCATATTTTAAAGGCTTAATTAAAAAAGAATGTTTAAATTATGCATCTTTAATTGTTTAGGTGTATAATTTTTTTAATTAGTGTAGGTGTCTAACGTTGTCAATGTTATCATTTTAAGTGTGTGATCTGTCATGATCATTAAACAAATCGTTACAAATAAATCAACCACTCAAAATGTGACATGTAGTGCATTTATAAATTTTTAAAAAATCATTTAAAATTTTAAAATTATTATTACTTTAAAAAAATAAAATTTCTTTAAAATCTTAAAGAAGTCCTAAAATCCTTAATCCCAAAACACCAATCCCATTCGTCGGTTGGCCCCAACGCTATCGGCCCCACTAGTCGTCTACATACTCGTCATTAATAGATTATCCCCTTATTGTAGCCTCATTCTAAAAAATCTCAAAACTCCTAAACCCAATTATCTTTGTGTAAGGGCTACATGAGGGATGCAAATTGTCACACCCTAATTTAGGGGTTAAAATTTTTCTTAACTTAATTTTAAAGGATTATAAATTGAAGTTTTGGTTAAATTCGGGGACCAAAATGAAATTTTAATTAAATTTGGATCCAAATAAGAAAGCAACAAAAACTAGATGACATATGGCATAATTTTACCATTTTCTAAATATGTTGGGTTTAACTCAAAATCTGAAAGTTTTGGAAAACTTTAAACGATCATGATCATTGTGTCGTCCTGAGTTCCTTGGTGTTTGTTTTGTCACAATTGTCGGCGACGTGTGGAGGGGTGAGAAAGAACAAGTTTCTAACAAGTCGATATCAACCTCTCTGCAGTTCACCGTTACGAACCGAGCTTGGTAAGTGTCTCAAAACCCCTTAAAATGATTTTTAGAATTTTTTTAGAAATTTTCCCGATATCCCAAGTTGCAGCACGCGCCCCCAAGCGCCACTGTTGTGCATGGAGCCAGCCCACCACTTGGTGGGCTTCTAGAAGCGAGTTAAGCTGACCTGCTGACCCATCCGACCCGCTTGTGATCTGGCCCAATTTTCTTCAGCCTAATTCCTGACCAACCTAAACTGGCCTAACCAAACCAATTCAATCAAACCGGACCAAATTGATCCAGTCGAGTTAAGTGTTGACTATTGACTATTGGTAGTCTTCATTGACCATTGACTGTCGTTGGCTATGATCGTTAACCAACATTAACTTTTTTTGAGACCATGTAACACCCCTAACCCGTATCTGGCCCGGATACGAATCCGATGTGTCACATTGACTTTACAAATCATTGACTATTAATAAGTAGTTGAAAATTTAAACTTTTATTTGTACTTAAAATGGCAGAACCCTTAAATTAAAGTAAATATTAAAAACTCAAACTCAAATTGAAAATAAATACTTAATAATTTACTTAAATACAAAAATGTATGTTTACAAAAACTGATCAGAGTGTATGCAATTTGAACATTTAATTCATGCCAACAAAATTCAGTGTAACAAAAAAGCATACTATTCAAATCGTTTTTGATATGATCTTCAGTAGAGATATATTGTTCTGACCTGTCCTAGCTTTGATCTTCTGGCTTCTTTGAACCTACGTGTGGAAACACTCACACGTTGAGTCTTTGATTTAGTTAGGCATAAAGTGCAAAATAAAACATTAAATCTTATTCTTAACTTTTTATAAAAATCATAGGATAAAGAAACCATAGTACTTTTCATAAAAAAAACATATGCTATCATGCACTGTTCATTCATGTCATTTCTTTTAATAGCCCATGGTATATTACTGAGAACTCAAGGTACGTGAGTACATTGAGGTTGTGCACTGGGTTGCAGTCGAAACTGCCATATAGAATTGCACCGAAGTGTCGCATAGAATATGCATCGAAGTGCCACGTATAAATGTCCCGAAGGACCATGTAGAAATATCCCGAAGGACCGCGAGAATTTGTCTCAAAGGACCACATAGAATTATCTTGAAGGATCGCGTAGATCCCTCGACTCTTGGCATACCAATTATACCTTTAGCTCTCATATCACATACTTTGGCTTTACCATTTATATATTTTCCATAGTTTATAGCACATATTCATATAATCACATAAATAAATAACACATAGTATGCAATATAAGCAGTGCATGTACGCGTAGTAACAAAAAAATCAAAATTATGCCTGCATTCAGGTAAACATGTAATCATAACATTTATTAAACTTTCAAAATATTATTTTAATCAAAACATTGGAAATAGAATCATCGTAAGTTTTCTTTCCATATAGCAATATATTATAGTAGTATGCACTCACCTTTGCCTCACTTGGTCCTAGCAAAATCCTTATCACCCTTGGTCGATATCTTATAACGTTTAATCATTCGAAACTTGCCTTCGTTCAATATCTACACAATAATATGATTAAGATGAATATTGAAGTTCGTATTACTATTAATCAATCATCAATAACTCAAGCTAAAAGAAACACCTAATTCACCATTTCAGGCTGAATAGTATTGGTATTCTATACCTAGTACCGATACTTCCTCACAATGGTATTGATACTATGCTTCAGTATCGATACGCAATCTATATTCTGGAATTCGTCTTTCAAAAAGGGTACCAATACTTATCCATTAGTATCGATACTACCCCTTCGGTATCGATATTGTTCCATTGATTCATACAATTTAATCGGTTTTTTGCTTTGAAGTATCAGTATTATTCATCTAGTACCGATACCCTTGCCCAGAAATTACCCATTTCAACTCGAAAATTGACCAAAACTTACCTAAATCTCCCACATCTATCTCATTTCATGCCTTTAAACTCAACTTCACTTATCAAAACCAACTTATCTCACTTTAACACTCTTAACCATCCAAAACTCTCACTAAACACTTAAAACTAAAAACCATCCCAATTAATCAACATATCCCAAATTCTTTTCCAACACCTTAAACTTCTTATTCTAACTTATGATAAGTCAAATATAACTTCAAAATATATTTACTAATCATTTCTTATTAATTCTCTCAAAAACCCTCTTTACTCAATCACAAATAACTTATCAATCTTTTAATTTCTACTTCTCTTTAAGCTTTCTCAAGCTTCCCTAATACCCCAATAATCAAAACCAATCCAAAAATTACAAGAAATAACTAAGTTAAAGATTTCTTACCTTAGCCCAGAGCTCACGGTAGAAGGAGGAAGAAAAGAGGAAGAGAATTCTAGATTTCTTTCTTTTATTCACATGCTTTAATTCTTTTAAAAGGAATATTAAATTCTTTTCTCTTTAAAAAGACTATAATACCCTTTTAAATCTTCCTTCTTTGAATTAAGTCTTATACACAAAATTCTAGAATCAGTCCTTGAACTATTTAATTAATCAAAATTAACCATGAAGTTTTAAAATCTTACACTTTAGTCATTAATCCATTGTTTGGGGTGTTACATACCACCTATCTTAATGTTTTTCGATATCTTGATTTTTTGTAGGGTTCTTTTCGTCAAATTCTAACTCGATAAGCTATTTTTCGACATTTTATTTTTTGATTCGATCCGATTTACACGTTTGAGCTTCGTTTCTGATGGAATTCTTTTTGCTATGTATCCAAGATATTATAGGACACAAAATTCAAGTTTAATAGTGATCGAGTGGTGTTAAAGATGTTGCAAAAAAATTGAGGTAGTACTTTACTACCTTATGCATGTTTTACGGTACATGTTGATAATGTAAGTAAACTAATTAAGACTCATATGACTGTATAAGGAAGTACATGACCAATATAAATTTTAAGTTGAGTAAAGTTTATACCGTAACTATTCAAATGAGAAATAACAAAAATACCTTTAAGGTTTAGAAAGGACATGGATTGCTGAAAAATAACTTATTAGGTTCAAAAAATAACTCAAACATGGAAATCGAATTGATCAGGCGTGCTGTAACTCGGGGCATCGGAAAAATTTCTAAAAAATTCTAAAATCATTTTAAGGGGTTTTAAAACTCTTACCAAGCTTGGTTCATAATGGTGAATGCGCGAAGAGCTCGATATTGACTCGTCTGAAGCATGTTCTTTCTCACCCCTCCACACGGGCATGATAACAATGACAAAACATGCACTGGTGAACTTGGGATGACACAAGGATCACGATGATACGGAAAGTGTCAAAAACAGAGCTACAGTCAGCGACGAAATGTAGTTTAAAGTTTTCCAAGGAAAATTTACTAAAAGAGGAAAGTTTAGAGAGAAAATGGGTTTTCAATTGATAAAACTTTCATATTTTTGGGTTTTAAACCCAACACATTTAGAAAATGGAAATATTATGCCATAGGTCATCCAATTTTTGGTTCTTTCTTATTTGAATATGAATTTAATTAAATTTTATTTTGGTCCCCAAATTTAACCAAAACTTCAATTTAATCCTCTGTAAAGAAAATTTTAATCCCTTAATTGGGGTATGACAACTAAATGTAACATACCCAAACCAATACGAGTGAGTAGGTGGTCGACAAGTGAGTATGTGATCATCAATGACAATAGTGATTGACAAAGATATTTTAGAGATATTTTGGAGTTTTATGATTTTTGATATATTTTTAAAGATTAAGAAAATTTATTTTTTTAATAAAAAATGATTTTTATTTTTTAAAATGAAAGCAAATTAAAAACTTAATCATGTGTTCAACATTGATTGGTTGATTGATTTTTAACGAATATTTAATGATTGTAACGTACCAAAAAATTAAAATGTTAACGTTGAAAATGTTAAACATCTATTAGAAAAAAATGAAAAACAATATAATTTAAATATTTTTTTATATTAAACTTTCTAATTACATTAAATTATCTAATTGCATCAAATTTAAGGGTTTTTTGTCAACAAAACTACAGGGTCAATGGGATTATGGAAAAGCTTAGACCCCGTTTGGTTCACGTCATATTTCATTTCTGAGAGGAATGGTTTTTTCGAGTAACGATACCCATGTTTGGATGAGCTTCATTCCCAAGTGCAAGGAAAGAATGAATACCAACAGTGGTATTTCTTTTCTCTTTTCCCGGGAATATCAATCCCCCGTCTCTCGAGATATTTTCTTATTCTCGGTTCCGTTGTCTAAAATACCCCTGCTTGATTCTGGCTGAAATAAAATCTTCTGCTTCTTCGATTTGGCGTTCAATTTGCTTCTGGCATATTAGTCTCCCATCTCCCTTTTAGGTATTTGCTTCTGGCGTTGATATTTTCTACATGTTTCTGTATTTTCTCTACTACTACATTGATCTGCCCATTATTTTTCTAATTTTTATGGGTTCGTGGGACTAATTGAGATGCAACTATTTTTCAATGTACCCAGATTTGAGCTCACTTGAGTTGCAGTAGTTAAACCCATTCAAAATCTAAGGAGTTATCCATCTTTCATTGAAAAACTAGGTATGTTTTCATAGATGTGAACTTTTTCTTCTTCGTTTATGAAACTGATGCATTGTTTATTGAACTGGAACTTCTCTGTGTTTGGTTTGATTTCTTCTGGTTGTTAAGTCTTGTATTCTCCATTTTGAAATCTGTGCACTGGCTTTGAATGGTTGTGATTAATTCGTCTTTGGTTAATATTTTTTCTTCATGTACC
This sequence comes from Hibiscus syriacus, assembly GCF_006381635.1. Classification (NCBI taxonomy): domain Eukaryota; kingdom Viridiplantae; phylum Streptophyta; class Magnoliopsida; order Malvales; family Malvaceae; genus Hibiscus; species Hibiscus syriacus. Next base: position 488,852 of record NW_024063187.1, on the reverse strand, counting down.
CTTTTGTTCTGGACATGCCACGACGCCCAGATGCATACTAGAATTTATGCATACTTATTGCTTGGATAATTTTTAATACCCAGCTAAACCATTCTTTAAAATTCCACTGTGTGCTTTGTTCTGGCCAACAATACTGTAGTTCTTCCCAAATGCTGCTTCCTGGTGTGCAATCCCTGATAATGTGAATTCCTATCTCACTTTGGTTTGGACATGACTGACACCTGTGACTATTCATGATTCGTCTGTAATGGAGCATATGATTTGTGGGGGTAAAATCTTGACAGAATTTCCATATTTGAATTTTTATTTTTCTGTGACATTCACTTGCCCACAGTCTTTTGTAGAGCATCTTTTCTGAATCTGCGATTTCCTCTCCTTTAACGCTAGGAAATCTTGTTTCTTCCTTCTTCCTACCAAACTAGGGAGCCCAAGATACTGTTCAAGATTGGAAATACTTGATACTTCCAGTATTCTCCTCACATCTCCTCTGTTCGCATCAATCACGTTTGTGCTAAAAACTAATTCGGATTTATCCAAGTTTATGGCCTAGCCTAAGCATTTCCCATATTTGAGAAGTAAATTCTTTATCTTCCCTACTGTACTTGTTGTGGCTTCCCCAAATATTAAACAATCATCCGCAAACATTAGGTGAGTGATTTGAGGGGCATACCCGTTCAATTTTACACCCTGGAACGTGTTAGTGCTCACTGTTTTTCAGAATAAGGTTAAGAGGCCTTCGCTGCAAATGAGAAAGAGATATGGACTTAATGGATTGCCTTGCCGCAATCCTCTTTGGGGGTAGGAAGGATCTTCTGCCTCACCATTCATCGCAACCGAATATGAGATTGTAGTTACGCATCTTTTGATTTTCCTGATCCACTCTTCATCAAACCCCAATCTGTCCATCATGTGCCAAAGAAAATCCCATTCTACCCTGTCATACGCTTTGCTTATGTCCAATTTTAGAGCGAAGTAGCCTTTTCTTTCCTTCCCTCTTTCCTCTTTCATGTGAATGAGTGTAACAGTTCGTAGGATATGATGATGTTATCTGATATCAGTCTCCCTGGCACAAACGCACTTTGAACCTCGTCTATGCATATATGTAAATAGTCTTGCATTAGACGAACCAGCATTTTTGAAATGATCTTGTACACCACGTTGCATAAACTAATCGGTCTGAACTGGGTTAGTCTACTTGGTGTCTTAACTTTCAGAATTAGTACAATATGAGTTCGGTTTATGTCCTCCATATTATGCTCGTCATTGAGCAATCCTATGTACTAGTCACTTACTTTGGCTCCCACAATGTGCCAGAAGCGTTTATAGAAAATGGCCCCTAGTCCGTCTTCACCTGCTGCTCGTATTGGACTCATTGCTTTCACTGCCCTTGTAACCTCTTCCTGTTTGAAAGGTTTCAACAGATTTTCATTTATTTCTTCTGTTATACAAGGTGTCACTGCTGTCGTTATTTCCTCATCAATTCCTTCCAATTTCGTCTTGAATAAATATGTAAAATATTCACGCGCAAGTCTCTGTATATCCTTGAAATTGCTTTACTTTGAAATTGCTGGAAAGATATAGGTATTTGATGGTATTTCCTTGAAATACCCATGTCCGGATTTGACCCTCTAAGGATCCTCCAAATGCATGGAAAACTTAGAAAAATCTAAACATACCCGTGTTCAGCACATATTCACATCTAACACTCGCACTTGAATCCGAGTAACATAGGGCATTTCACCAAATCATAGTTTAAATTGTTTTAGGTGACTACCATTCAGCCTTCATTATTTCTGGAAGCAGCATTTACCTCCAATGACCCACAACCTGGCTGCGGTTTTGAGATTCTTTTCATATTTCATTCCTGGCTTCGTAGCACTTCGGATTTCTTTACATACTATTGCATTCTGAATGAGATGAACTCTTCTTTAGTCGTTGCATGAGAGCAGACACGAGAGATGACAAGAGAGTAATTGGCAGTCATAATAATAGGTATGTAATTTGCCGTTTTAAATTATTTTATCACTCTCTAAATAAAACCATGACAATCATATGAAATGTAGAACATAACAAGTGAATAGTCAGAAGTAGATTCATGGCAATGACAAAACAAGTATCATTCACTTGTTATGAATTTACATCCATTGTTTTTTTAATGAAAAATTTCCATAAATTATCATATTTCTTTTATTTTGTTCAATTCAATAAATTTCATTCTTCGTATTTAATTTTTTTATCATTTTAATCTTAATTTTTTTATAAGTATTATATTATTTTTCTGGTATAATAACAGTTTAACTATAATTTGTTGTTGCTATAGGAAAACTTATTTAAAAATGTATGGAAATTCAGGGATGGTGCATTGTGATGGAGGGTAGCGGTTTGAACTTTCATCATTATAAATGGTTAAATTTTGATTTTCATCTCTATACTATGATTAATTCACGGATTTAGTCCCCTTCATTTTGGCTTGGCATAATCCGATCTTTTATCATTATTGTTGTTGTCTAGTCCATACCACTAACACTGTTAAAAATGGTCATAAGGTGTCACCAATATTAGGCCTCCTCGCTTATAATGCCGACAGTGATATGAGTTTTGGTAGTCCTTTCGAGCTTGGGATTCTTGCCATTGACAAACCTATTAAAATCGATTTCAGCAACGTTACAAAGGCATCCAACATCACAGGATTCTTGCCATTGTGTGCTGCTTTTGAAGGAAATGGAAAAGTAACATTGAAGAACCAAGTATCACCCAACGATTGTGTGGCAAGCAGGCATGGCCAGTTTGGTGGTGAAGTCGCCGTAGTCGTTGGCTGTGAGGAAGAAGATGCAATGGAAACTGGTGGTGGGATGCTCGGTGGGAGCTGCTTTGGGGGCTTTTCTTTTGGGGTTGCTTTTAGTGGCGATGTTTGTTAAAGTTAAGAAGAAAGAAAGAATGGAGGAGTTGGCGAAGAGAGCATATAAAGAGGATGCTCTTCAGGTTTTCATGGTTGGATATATAAGGGCTCGAACATCACCTGCAACTTATCGTCATCTTTTAAATGGTGGCTATGGATTCTTTTTCTTTTCCTTTTTCATGTATGATCATTCTGTAGACACTAATTTTTTACTTCCCGGTCAAAGCCCGTTTTTTCCGACGTTCAACAAACAACAGCAGGAACCGCCAACCGAGTTCCACGGTCAACCTAAAGAATCCTCTCGCCTCACGCCTCGCACCTCCCTCCACATCACCCGAATCCTCGCCAACAACCAACAAACCGCAAGCAAAGCAAGAATTTCAGTCCTAATGAGAGTCTAAAACCAGATTAACACTATAAATACACATGCAAAACGAGGTAAAAGAGGGAAAAAAGCATTCGGTGAAAGCAAAAACAAATAACAGAGGGGGAAACCATCTTCCTCATAGCATCGATATTTATGGAAAGAGGTTTCAAAAGCTTGAAGGCTAAGCCCGTTCAGCTCCGTGTTTGGTGAAACAATTGCAACAGAACTAAACCATCGGCCTTACCCTTTCTCTTTAGAAACCATTTACTAAACCCCATCAATTCGGCATCTTCTTCGATCTACTTCTCAAATTCCTCAACAAGCTCCCAGATTCTACCCGTGTACGTGATTAAACGCATTTGCGATGCTTTTCCATCTTCAAGGTTAGAAGAAAGTTAGTCGGTTTGCCACTTGGCATGCCGTCGCTTCTTTGAATGGTAAAATGGAAAAGGGCAGAGGAATCGATGACAATGAACCAGTACCATTTCAGTCAGGACCACCCGTGGATAGATATGGTTTTTATAAAGCAAAATGTTAGTAATAGTAGCGCTGTGGAAGGTTTAGCAAAGTGTAGGGAAGCTAGAAGTGTAAGAAAATGGAAGAGAAAGTTGCTCCCAATCGCACAAAGGTTCAAGCAATTTGCGTGAAAATTAAGCAAATCCCACGTGAAAGGTGAAAGTGGACTTTGGGGGTAAAATCTCCCTATGGTCCTTCAAATATTACGAGTGAATTCCAATTTTAGTCCATTTAGTTTGTTCTCTTTACGTTTTAGTCATTGAATCTAATTCATAGTATCTTAATGTGGATTTCGAATTTAATATGTTTTCGTTTTAGTCCCTAATTTATGTTTTAATCGAAAATGGCCTAGGAATTTCTACATGTTTTAATTTAGTCACTATTTTCTTTTCTTACTTTTTTTTATTTAGCCACCGCTATTTTAATTTTGGCATTTTGATCATTATTTATTTATTTATTTATTTAGGTTTTTTAATATTTTATTTTATTTTGTTTCGTCATTTATTTATTTTAATATTTTTTTATTTTTTATCTCTATTTATCCATTTTATTTGTTTTATTATTATATTAATTTTTTTCTATTATTAGTTTTTTTTTATTTTACAATCTGACAATATCCTTGGCTCTTTTTAGGAGAATTTTTTTGATCAAATGTAAGTAATTCGAAACGGGCTTTTAAATTTAAATTTAATTTTTTTTTTAAATTTTCGCAATTAAAGACAACCGATAAATTAATTGGTATCGAAAGGCGGTTCAAAGGTGCTAATCCTTCCTTGATCGTAACCGACTCCCGAACCCGACACGTTTCTGGTAAAATGCAGATTAGGTAAGATGGTGTCCGACCTACCTAAATGTTTTTAAAATGGTCGGTGACGACTCTAACCCAATTAATCACGTCGAAGCCCAATTTTGAGGCCCACCCAAAAGACGGTCGCGACAGCTTAGCGACTCTGCTGGGGACAGGTAAGTGAGTTAGGCCATAATTAATTTTCGGTTGTCTTTTTAAGTGAAAATAGTAAATTTAAATTTATTTATTCAATTCTAATTATTTACCTTCGATTTTTTCAAGTGGTTGACCAACATCTTTAATATTATTTTAGAGACTGCCAAGATGCCAGAGGAGTGGAGAGAGTCTACGGTGATACCAATCTATAAGAATAAAGGAGATCCCCAACGTTGTGACAACTACAGAGGTATTAAACTACTTAGCCATACCATGAAGCTATGGGAAAGGGTGATAGAGGCTAGGTTGAGACAGGTTACTAGGGTTTCAGAAAACCAATTTGGCTTTATGCCAGGTAGGTCTACTACGGAGGCGATTCATCTACTTCGACGGCTTATGGAGAAATTCAGGGAAAAAATAGAGATATTCACATGGCGTTCATTGACCTTGAGAAGGCGTATGATAGCGTTCCCCGCAATACGATCTGGAAGACCTTGGAAACAAGACGGATCCCAACTGCTTATATCCGGGTGATTTATGATATGTACTATAGATCTACTACATACGTCAGGACTACAGTTGGTGACACCGAGGCATTCCCGGTGGAAATCGGACTCCACCAGGGGTCGACTCTTAGCCCTTACATCTTCGCCTTGATTATGGACGACATCTATTGTGCGACACCAGACGGTGTTCCATGGTGTATGCTTTTCACTGACGACATTGTCCTAGTTACTGAAACAAAAACTGAGTTGAATAGTAAACTGGCTACCTGAAAGACTGCTTAGGAAGAAAAATATCTAAGGATCAATATTGAAAAGACAGTATTTATGTTCAAACTTCAGTGGGAACCAAAACTATGAAGATGTCGAAGTATGCATAGAAGGACACATTCTCCCCTTAAAGGATTGTTTCAAGTACCTAGGGTCTATGATACATAAAGATGGGGGTGTGGATGATGACGTTACACACCGTATAAAGGCAGGATGGCTAACGTGGATGGTTGTTACTGGATTTTTGTGTGACAAGAAGGTGCCTCTAAAACTTAAGGGGAAAATTTTATAAAATGGCAATAAGACCAGCGCTGCTGTATGGATCAGAATGTTGGGCAATCAAGAAGGATCACGTAAGGAGGATGGAGGCCGCAGAAATGAGAATGCTTCAATGGGCATATAGTAAGACTCTGTGGGACATGACACCAAACTCTGCTATTAGGATGCCCTTGGGGGTGGTGTCTATATCTGAAACATTGAGGGAGGGTAGACTACGGTGGTTTAGGCATGTCCTTAGGCGACAACCGTCGGATACAGTCAGGAGGGTAGAGTCGATTACAGTCGACGGTGCCAGAAGGAGAGGACGACCAAGGCGGAAGTGGGAAGACTGCTTGAGATCTGATTTGAAGGATTTAGCCCTTACCGAGGACATGACCTCTGATAGGAAAGTATGGAGACTTAAGATCACGGTAGCCGAGTAGTGCGTGTCACATCCATAGAGTGTATCATATATGTCTTCTTTTAATGCCTTTGTAGTAATTTCCATGACTACTACTTTTTATGTCTCTGTAATTGGAATGTATGAAGGCTAAGAACTAGGGTAGCGGAGTAGTGTTGCCTTAGATTAGGTTTTAACCCATTTGACTTTATTCCTTCTCGTTGCTTGCTATCGTGACTTCACTTCTGTGTATCCTTCTTATCATGTTTCCTCTTTTTAAATTTTGTCAGGTCTTACGTTTCTGTCTATATGCAGAGATTTTTACGCAGAGACTCATTTGCAGGGATTACTTTCCATTACAGATGCGCATATGAAGACTACATATAATGACTATTCAACTATGTATTTATATATTTATTTATACATGCATTGTATTTTATCTTTATTTTTAATTTTCTGACGGACAGAGGTCTTCCACGGAAGCTTCTCTCAACTTGGCGTTGGGGGCAGCCTACTACCTTACCTCCCCCTTACCCCATTGTATATGGGAATAGGGTTTTGTTGTTGTTTTTTCAAGTAAATAGTTGTACTGACGTTTTTTTTTCAATGATTTTAGATTTTCAAAAGTTTTCATCTCAAGCTCTATACCCGGGCTCTGAACCCTATTTAAGTGGGGTGAAAACGACACCTTCGTGAGAATTTATTCTCCGTGCGGGCCTAGCAAGTAGCCTTTTGGATTCATATACCTTATGTCTTTGTGTGAATTTATTCACCGTACGAGCATAAGGGAATGTATCCTCTCGAGTTTAACTTAATCCACACAAGCTTGTAATGGGCTTAGGACTAAGGGTCTGGCAAGCCTAAGGGGGCACCAGCAAGGAGAACTCGGGTACCTTATTTTAGAACCTAAACCGGGAGAGTACAGGGAATTAGAGCCCACCCCAAAACCTCATTTCAAACCCTAGGATGTCTGAATTATTTCCTGCTTTACTTTATGTTCAAAGCATGCGAACTAGAAATTTATGCGGTTAGGACTTGTTCAAAATCGACTTCTGGATAGAGATCATGTCCGGGTAGGAATAATAAGCATGTGGGGTAGATATCATGTTGGGTAGGATTTTTTATTTTCATTATTATCCTTATCTCACTAACTTTTTCCTTTCATTGTTTTTTAATTTTTTTTATTATTTACATCATTCAAAATAGGTGTTGATCCACTAAAATGTGCTCGTTAAACCTAAATAATTTGCATTAATGGAAAAAAGGGTTGTAATACAAGAGGTGAAAAACGCAGAGGTCCGACTATGGTTAGAGAGACAATTTGCAAAACAATTCAACCAAGAAGGCGTGGTACCCGTAATAAAAAATATGCCACTATGCTGCATTGCAAAAGACTTAGAACAGACTGGGATTTACACCTAGCACATCAAAAGTCGACCTTTTGAGTTGGCAAAATTTGCAGGGGCAAGACGAAAGAGGCTATTAACCTGGATAGTCCCTTTAAAGACAACAAGAGCAGGGTGACAAAACGACAGCTGAAATTAGAGGCCATGGTTGAGGAATTCAAGAAGCAAGCAAGTAAACTTCAAATATTTCCTTTCGATGGAGGGCTCCAATGACTTATTCGTCGGGAAACGGTTCAACAAAATATGAAAGCCAGAGATGCAGTCATTTGAGACTCCTTGAAATAAGTACAAAAAGCAACTCAACACTTGCACGGTTTAGCCAGAGAAGCTGGAGCGGTTCGACATAGTATTCGACCGGTGACAGACGAAGGCAGAATACTAGCCAACTTGTTTTGGGGTCTAGAGGATTTAGTCTGGTTGTACCTTTAAATATGTTTATTGTCTCTTAAAAGATAAAACTCTTTTGTCCCAATAAAGATTATTTATAATAACAGACATGTTTTCGGATCAATGCCTTGAACATTTCATGCATTTTTGCATTCTGCATCTACATTTCATTTTTAAGTATTTTCATGAAATTTCTTCATGGAAGAATTGATGAAGTGGTCTTAACCACATGACACCACATGGAAGCAAGATTTTAACAATTAAAGAAAAAATTGAAATCAGTATAGTGGGAGCCTGATCAGCTGATTGTAGGACTAAGCCTGCCAGGATAATCTGAGAAAAGAGTCCCCATATCCTAAGGGCTACGGTGTTGAAGTTGTGTACAGTTATCACATAAGAAGCTCCATACATTCCTCTGAGAACTATAAGGCACTGAAGCGCAATATTCAAAACCTGATGGATTTAGGGGCATGGACAATCGAAGAATTGGGCATTGCATCTACCATTTGCACTGAGATCATTATTTTGTTTAAACACGTTTTTGATCTTTCATGTTTGCTTAATCTTTTAAACGGCTGAATTTATGCTACCTTCTAAGGTGGAATAATTGAACAAATTTTAATCTTTAGTTCTTCGAATATTAAATGAATTAAAGATTTTTTTAATTCTTCAAGAATTATAGATTTTTGACATATGGCAAGATTAGACCTTTCTTATCCTGTTTCAAACCCAAAATAAAATACATTGATTCTTTACCCAGAATAATTCATGGTCATTACCAAAAGACCAGATTTTGATATTACCACCCTTTGAAACTTTTGAACATTGTCTTTATCTTTTCGATGCACAAAGAGTCATACACATACATTTCTTTGAGTCAATAAAATCACATCATTGTCTTTTTAGACTCAAAATTGACATTTTTATACCATTAAAACCTAAGGCATTGAGTTGTTCATTTGAGCATGAGCATTCTTCTAAGAAACAACTTGGAGCATCTCGCAGGGAGCCTAAACATTGAGACATGTTGAGAGCAAGAAGCAGAAAGAAGGATTCATTCTAAATAATTCTATCATGCATTAATTACACTGTTTTCATGTAAATAAAATTAATCCTGAAAATCTATCTCCCTGGGGATACCTCTTCTGTGAAAACTTCAATGTATGAAATGATGAACGTCTTTCTTTTTTCATCCATTCACAACTTGAGAAAATATATATCCCTTGTGTCCCCTTTTGAGCCTATAGTATTTTTCTTCTTATTCAACCCTAACTAAGGATCACCCTCCACACTGGGGGCAAGGTGGAAGAAATATGCTTATGTGAGTGAAGACATCAAACCAAAGGAGATACCAAATGCCAAGTGCGAAGATCCAATCAGAACAAAAAGAAAAAAGAGAAAAAAAAGAAGAAAAAAGCAAAGAGAAAATAAAAAAGAGAAACAAAAACAAAGAAAAAGTGAAGAAGAAAAAAGACAAGGCGCATATGCAAAGATTCACTCGATTCAAATGACGGTTCGAGATTTAAATTATGAGATTGATCAAGCACAATCATTTCAGAATCACTTCACTCGAAGATCATGGGATATCTAGAGAAAATCAAGAGAAACACATACGAGTAGATTCAAATTGAGTAAGACAGGATTGAAGGCATCAAAATGAATTGATCCTTGGTTTAATACCTTGAAACACTTGTTTGGGCTTATTTATCCTTTTCTTTCATAACCATGAACCATGGCCTACATTACGTGCCTTAAAAGTCCTTTCTAATCATACATGGATTTCTAAACAGAATAGACTATCTTCATATTTCATCTCGCCCGTCAAGATTAATCTTTATTTGCAAAAAGTTTTTTTAAATTTTTAATGCATGATAGAGAAAAATAACAAAGGGGGGTTCAAGACGTAAATTCCGAATGACATCTTGAAACCAAAGGAGGATTCGAGTTGAAAACCTGAAAAGGCGGCTCGAATATAAAAATTGTGCAGCTGAGGCGATCGCACAAATTCCTTGATAAGGCATCGCACAATCCGAGCGTGACCATGATAGTTGGGAGCCAGAGAACACTTCCAGTAAAAGAGCATACAAGCTACCCCATCAAACCTTTGAGCATCAAATAAACAAAAATGCCAAACCTTTGACCAAACACAATAACCTGAGACTTTTTTTACCCATTTTCCAAAGATAACTTTGATCTTGGCACTTGTCAAATAGCTATAATTTATTGAAGGATTAACAATGTAATTAATTCTTTGATATCCAATGAACTCTAGTTTTATGATTCGCCTCGACTGTAAAACCGTGAAAGGGGCAATATTTTCAAAACTTTTGATTAAACATTTTTCGAAACTCTTTTAATTGATATTTTCAGAACTTTGAAAACAAAAGAGAAAGAAACTTTTTTTTTTCAAACAAGACAATCTCTCTATAGTGGATCTTGGTAAATGACATGTGGCTCTCAGACACAAAACTCATGCTTAGAATCAATGTTGAAGCAAGAAATGAGGAATATTGGGGCATCTTTGAAGATTCAATATCGAATATTGGGGCATCTTTGGGGATTTAACATCCTGATGCGAATTATCAGATCTTCTGAAGGCCTTTTCCTCCACATGCAGAAACAAACAGACAAAGAATGAGGCTCCATTTAAGAGACAAAACAAGAAATAATTCATGTTGCATGCATCTTAGACATACTTAAGAGCATCATATTCATCATTTTTGCATACATAATCTCTTGTAGCTTTTAGAGTCAATTTTAACTTCACAGCGAAGGATATTGGACTCAACAAATAACTTTGCAGCTTTCATAACCAATTTCAACTTCACAGCGAATGATATTGGACTCAACAAACAATTTTCCAACTTTTAGAGTCAATTTCAACTTCACAGTGAAATATATTGAACTCGAAAGAGATGCAATTTACAAGTGTGAATTTTAACTTCACAATGAATCCAATTAAAAGCTCAATTTCACAACGAATGAGTCATCTATGATTTCAACTTCACAAAGAAGGATATCGTGCCCGATAAAGTGATTTAGCGTCACAGCAAGCATATCATCCACAGATTTAACTTCCTTAAGTCAACGATTACAGCTTCTAAAAGGATTTCTTTAACATGCAGGAACAAGCAGATTAACGATCGCCTTTGATATTGTTTCTCTCGAAACAAGGGGTCGTCTTGCTTGAGACTAATTTACTTAAAACAAAGTTTTGTCTCTCTTGAGACAGTTTCCCTTGAAACAAATTGTCTTTCTTGAGACAGTTTCCCTTGAAACAAATTTTGTCTCTCTTGATACAGTTTCCCTTGAAACAAATTTTGTCTCTCTTGAGACGGTTTACCTCGAAACAAAATATTTGAATATGTTTTCCTTGAAAAAATTTTGTCTCCCTTGAGACAATTTACCTTGAAACAAATTTTGTTTCTCATGAGACAGTTTCCCTTGAAACAAAATCTTTCAATACGTTTTCCTTGAAACAAATTTCATCTCCCTTGAGACAGTTTCTTTTGGAACTAAGTTTTGTCTCTCTTGAGACAGTTTCTCTTGAAACAAATTTTATCTCTCTTGAGACAGTTTCCCTTGAAACAAAGTTTTATCTCTCTTGAGACAGTTTCTCTTGAAATACCAACATTTGAATATGTTTCTCTTGAAACAAAATTTTACCTCCCTGAAGACATTTTTTCTTGAAACACAAAAAAAACCTTTGAAATCGTTTCTCTTGAAACACAAAAAACCTTTGAAAATGTTTCTCTTGAAACACAAAGACCTTCGAGTTTGACTACGCTCAGCTCCAAGGCACATCATTTGCAACATAGCTTAAGTCGAGAAGGGCTATCTGCCATCCAAAGACCTTCGAGTTCGATTACATTCAGCTCAGAGGCAAATAAAACTTACAACATAGCTCGAGGCAAGAAGGGCTATCTATCTACAAAATTGTCGAGATCGATTCCATTCAGCTCGATGACACATCAATCGCACTATTGTCCGGTTGTAGTCGAGGTTTTCAAGTCGAGAAGAAGATCTGGATTAGTCATGCCTTAGTGACAAAGAACTATTTTCCGACAGCATAGCTTAAGTCGAGAAAAGCTATCTGTCAACGAAGACCATTTGAGTTCGATTTCGTTCAGCTCAAGGGCCTATCAACCACATGGTGGAGTCAAGGAACTACTTTCCAGAAGACCGAAGTTGACTACAATTTGGTAACGAGAAGCCACAATCCGAACTACGATTTCAATTCTATATCATTTTAAGATGGACTCGACTTCGCAACGGAGGAGCCATCCATAACCCAATTCAACAGGGAGTTGTTCTTCAACTCCACCAAACGAAAATTCGTGTCTTTTTATCTTTGTCCTATTTTTTGTTCCACAAAAAAGGACAAAGAAGGGCAGTTGTAGACACTAATTTTTGACTTTTCGGTCAAAGCCTCATTTTTTCCGACGTTCAACAAACAACAGCAGGAACCGCCAACCGAGTTCCACGGTCAACTTGAAGAATCCTCTCGCCTCATGCCTCCCTCCACATCACCCGAATCCTAGCCAACAACCAACAAACCGCAAGCAAAGCAAAAATTTCAGTCCTAATGGGAGTCTAAAATCGGATTAGCACTATAAATACACATACAAGACGAGGTAAAAGGGGGAAAACATTCGGTGAAAGCAAAAGCAAATAACAGAGGGGGAAACCATATTCCTTGTAGCATCGATATTTATGGAAAGGGGTTTCAAAAGCTTGAAGGCTAAGCTCGTTCAGCTCCGTGTTTGGTGAAACAATGGAAACAGAACTAAAGCATCGGTCTTACCCTTTCTCTTTATAAACCATTTACTAAACCCCATCAATTCGGCATCTTCTTCGATCTAGTTCTCAAATTCCTCAACAAGCTCCCAGATTCTGCCCGTGTACGTGATCAAACGCATTCGCGGTGCTTTTCCATCTTGAAGGTTAGAAGAAAGTTTTGCCACTCAACATGTCGTCGCTTCTTTGAATGGTAAAATGGAAAAGGGCAGAGGAATCGATGACTATGAACTAGTACCATTTCAGTCAGGACCACCTATGGACATATATGGTTTTATAAAGCAGGATGTTAGTAATAGTAGTGCTGTGGAAGGTTTAGCAAAGTGTAGGGAAGCTAGAAATGTAAGAAAATGGAAGAGAAAATTGCTCTCAATCGCACAAAGGTTCAAGCAATTTGCGTGAAAATTAAGCAAATCCCACGTGAAAGGTGAAAGTGGACTTTGGGGGTAAAATCTCCCTATGGTCCTTCAAATATTACGGGTGAATTCTAATTTTAGTCCATTTAGTTTGTTCTCTTTACGTTTTAGTCACTGAATCTAATTCACAATATCTTAATTTGGATTTCGAACTTAATATGTTTTCGTTTTAGTCCCTAATTTATGTTTTAATCAAAAATGGCCTAGGAATTTCTCCATGTTTTAATTCAGACATTATTTTCTTTTCATACTTTTTTTATTTAGCCACCGCTATTTTAATTTTGGCATTTTGATCATTATTTATTTATTTATTTTGGTTTTTTTAATATTTTTATTTTTACATTTTCCTTATTTTATTTTATTTTATTTTGTTTCGTCATTTATTTATTTATTTCTTTTAATATTTATTTATTTTTTATCTCTATTTATCCATTTTATGTGTTTTATTATTATATTAATTTTTTTTCTATTATTAGTTTTTTTATTTTACAATATGACAATATTCTTGGCTCTTTTTAGGAGAATTTTTTTGATCAAAGGTAAGTAATTCGAATCGGGTTTTTAAATTTAAATTTTTTTATTTTTCGCAATTAAAGACAACCGGTAAATAAATTAGTACTGAAAGGGCGGTTCAAGGGTGCTAATCCTTCTTTGATCGTAACCGACTCCCAAACCCGACACGTTTCTAGTAAAACGCAAATCATATAAGATGGTGTCTGACCTACCTAAATATTTTTAAAATGGTTAGTGACGACTCTAACCCAATTAATCACGTCGAAGCCCAATTCCGAGACTCACCTGAAAAACGGCCGCGACACATTCTTTTTGCAAGGTTAGTTCTATATGTCTTCGAAATAGAATCGATTCTTATGTTCACTATCTTGGACCAGAACAACTCTGTTTTTCAAGGACATGTTAAGCTTCACTTCACTTCATTTCATTATTCTCTTTTCCATAATTTCTTGGCTCAATGTCTAAGAAAATAACAACCCAACTGTTCTTTTGCTTATGATTTTTAACAAAGGATATTCTTTGTTCTCTATGATTCATAAACTCATATTTAACAGTGCTAATGAAAATAAAGTGGTTTTGTTGGCCGTCAGCGATTCACCTACTTAGAATGTAAACCTTGTCGATTGAAAAATATAAGAAATCTCCCAATGAATGTATCACGTATGAACCGAAGCTAATTTCCACAATGTAAACATTTAGTTAAATGTTGATGTAAAGTTTTAATATATTTTTACATAAATTATGTAAAATTTAATATTAATTAAAATAAAAATAAAGATGATATATTTAAATACTCAAGTAATATATTATCAACAGATAGAATTTTTATATAAATAATTTTTATTTGAATATTTAGAATTTCAGTTGTTAAAAAATATAGAACAATGACAATTTGGTAAAATATACATTCTAGTAATCTTTTATTCCTTCAACCAAACATAGTAATGTAACATTCTTTCCAAATCAACCAAACACAGTAATGTAACATTTCCAGTAATCCTATTCTCTGGTAATCTTTTATTCTCAGTGGTAATCTTACATTCCGTAAATCAAATACACTCTTAAAATAAAATAAGTCCACGGTCTTGATTCATCGATCTCTGACTCCGTACGTAACTAGAACCACAAAATTGTCTTTCAGATTCAAACCATTGTTTTAATTTTTTCTTATAACGAGATAGTGAAAAAACTGCTTTTTCCTCTTTCCCTTTTTCATGGTCTTTTTTCTGCTAATTTCAGACTGCAAAAGCTCTGAACAAGGAGGCGCCGTCGAACTGTTGAAGAAGAAAAACTCCTAAACCTCCTTTAGCTAATGGCCGAAGCGCTAAGCCCTAACACTAGGCCACGGATCCCTATGGCTGCTCGCTTCCAGTCCCCAACAAGCCCATTCTTCTTGAGCTCTAACGACGACAAACTCGAGCGTGCGCAGGCTCGAGCCGATGCTATCCGCCGCAAGCCCGTAACTTCCCATGCTCAGCCGCCGACTGATCCCGATCCTTGCCTCTATAAAGATCAAATTCTCAAGTTGTTCCAAAATTGCATCAAATTGATCAGTGAAAATGTCTCTAATTCCCGTTCACTCTCTCTATCTCATTAATGCGAGTTTTTGTTTTGTAGATTTAAGTAAATGATATTTAAAATCTGTGCATTCTTCTTCTTTTTTTCAATTTAACATAACAGTAAGCGGTAGAATTTGAGTTTTGGTGGTTGAATTGTTCTAATGTCATTTTATGTATAATTAATTTATTATTTTACTTTTTTTTAACGTGGTGCAGAAAATTAATCAAAAGAATACTTGGGAGTTGAATTTAATAGACCATATTCGCGACATTATCAAGGTTGAAGAAGAAAATGATGTGGAGACGAACTTTCAAAAGGTATGTTTAGCGTTTTTTTCCTTCTTATGTTTAATAAGGTAGGAAGTGGAATAAACAAGATACAAAATTATCCCCGATAACAAGATCAATAAAATAATTCCTAGGTTAATGCTGGGGACTATAATAGGTGGATTAAGTTAGGATTATGTTTCACCTTTATTTCTTATTTATTAGAGAAGGCATTTCCTTTTAGTTATTAATAGTGTTTTTTACCATCTAATACGGAAGTAGATCAATATTTAGACTGAAAGTCCGAAACAAGAAGTTACTTATGTTGTTCTGGATCAGTGCATCTGCATTTTCAACTGCGTCAGACTGAGTACCTGTTGTGTAAATGTGAGCTGAGCCAGTTGCTTATAACTAGACCTTGTAACTCCTATATCCTATAAAAAGCTCAGTTCCATTATGGCAAGGTTCTTATGGGGAGGAGGAATATAGAAGATTAAGATTCATTGGGTAAATTGGTTGATAGTGTGTAAAGTCAAAGAGAATGGTGGTCTGGGTGTGCTGGACCTCAATTTTATGAATAGAGCTCTTCTTGGGAAATGGTCTTGGAGGTTCGCAAATGATACAAAATCCAAATGGAGGAAGATGATATGCAGCAAGTACAATATTGACAAGAGTTTACTGTTGTTCAACGGTAAGATTCCGGCTCAAGGTTCTTGGCTATGGAAATTGGTGGTGAATAATCATTTCAAAGAAGATTCTTTTGGTTCCAAGTTTCGCAACTTATTTAAAGTCCAAGTTGGCAATGGCGAGAACATTCGATTTTGGCAAGACATTTGCGTGTTAAATTCTTCTCTCAAAGTTGCTTTTCCTAGACTTTTTGCCCTTTCTACAAATTAGAATGGTAAGTTAATTGAGTTTACTGAATTTTGTACTGCAGGTTGGTTTTGGAATGTTGAGATGAGAAGGAATTTAAGCGATTGGGAACTGGATCAATAGATAGATTTGTTGACAATCATTAATAAGACTAGTCTTTCGGAAGCTTCGAGGGATGGTTTGATTTGAAGAGGAAACAGGGAGGGTTTTTACACTGTCAGCTCTTGTGTGAAGTCGTGCTCCTATGATTCGGATGCTGATCCTTTTTGGAAGAGCCTCTTATAGAGGGGGTTGTTACCTTCTAGGGTGGAGTCCTTTTTGTGGCAGGTTGTTCATCAGAAATTGGTTGTAAAGACATAATTAGTTAAGAGAGGGGTTCAGGGAATAGTGGACGTTTTATGCCCATTATGTAAACAGGAGTTGGAATCTTCCTCACACCTATTCTTCACCTGCTCAATTGTGTGAAATCTGTGGATTAGGTTCCTGAATTTGTGGAAAATCACTTCAGTTTTTTACGAAAATGCACAAAGATTTCTTTTAGCTTGGGAAGATTTGGTGTCTCATTCAACTATTTGGTCCTTCATTCCGGGTGTTGTTCTTTGGACAATTTGGAAGTATAGAAATGCTATTGTTTTTTATGGGGGATGTTAGATCAGACTGAATTATTTTTTACTGCAAGGTTTAGGCTTGCTTCTTGGTACTTAGCCAAGTTTAATGATGCTTCAATTTCTAAAGACTTTCTCATTAGTGATCCATCTCTTGGGATTTCTGTTTGAATTCCAAAAATCTGTTAGCTAAACAGGTTCCTTGATCCCCTCCTCCCAAGGGCTTTCTAAAGTTGAATGTGGATGCAACTGTCAGTGGTGATTGGAAGTCAAGTGGACTAGGCGAGATTTTAAGAGATGAAACTGGTTCGGTCCTAGGTTCTTTCCAAGAAGCTGCTGGTCCAGGTCCACCTACCTTAATGGAGCTTAAGGCATTTAAGCAGGGTTTAATTTTCTTTGATTCCTTTCGATGGTGCTTCAAGAAATGATTAATTATTGAAAGTGATAGCAAGTTGTCAGTGGAGTGGGTAAAGAATCTGGATAAATGTCCTGATGTGTTTGTTAATAATGTTAAGGATATTGTTGATAGGTTAAGAGTTTTGGAGGGTCTAATTCGCTGGGTAGCTAGGACAGCAAATATCAAGGCTGACGGTTTAGCTATGTCTGGTATTGGCTAAGTTGGGGATCTTCTGTTTGGGTAGTTTATCTTTTTGATTTTCAGGTTTTCAGTTGTAAGGGGGATGATCTTGGCTGTATTCTTCTATATGTATTAATCTTTTATTAATAAAATTTGAGGTAATCTTTTCTTCCTTCCGCTGATTAAGGAATTCCTTTAGGCATTCCATTAATCATGAAGGAGGTTTTTAACGAGGCCTCCTCTTTTTATCAAAAAAAAAAACTCCTATATCCTTGTCGTGTTCACATAATTTGTTGTGTCATAATTGTGTTTATTGTATACTTGCATAAATATTTTTTATATATTAATGAGTTTGTTTATATAGGTTTTCGTACATTTGTGTATTCATGTCTATGTCTAATATTGTTAAGTCTGGTGGTAACAGTGAAAGCCAAAACTATCAGAAATGTTAGGAGAAAAAGGCTAAAACAATTATAGCCTGATTAATTGATTATATTACCATTGTTTAGTCCAGTGGTAACAGTGAAAGCCAAAACTATCAGAAATGTTAGGAGAAAAAGGCTAAAACAATTATAGCCTGATTAATTGATTATATTAACATTGTTTCTTCATGTTTAATGAAGGACTTGCAATATATTTTGTACAGGCCAGTTGTACTTTGGAAGCTGGTGTTAAGATTTACTCGTCGAGGTTGGATTCGGTTCATTCAGAGGCATACAAGGTTCATGGTGGGATAAACAGGCAGGTTATGATAATGAGCAAGGTTAGATTTATTTTATGCTGGTGCCTTCCTTATTTCTCTCTATCACTTTTTGTATGTCTGATTTGACATATCGCGACATAAGCTCTCTGTTGCATTTGCTTTTCTTCAGAATCATATTAGCTTCTTGTTTTTCTTAAACCTGTTAATTAAAGGAGCAGGCTATGCTAAGGGTGTAATCTGCCCAATTGCTCGGCATGAAATGCAAGAGTCTGTACAAAGGCTTGCATGTTAAACATTTAACAAATATTACCAGACATTGTTGTTGATAAACTCTTTGGACCTAACTAATCATTTTCTATAAGTACACACTGAGTAGTAGATGGTAGATAAAACAGACAAGTTAATCCACCTATGCTATCCAAAGTCTAAACATACATTTTATACCGACTTCAAGTTCTAGAACCTCAACTGATGCAGACTAATCAATAAGTTTTTTCATGGAAAATGAGAATAGGTTATAGTCAGGTTTCTATCTGTTGACCTGCTCGGATTTATCTGTCTGATTTTAGGTAAAGGTGATGTTATGTTACAATGCCAGATTCTGGGATGGAGGATATCAATGCTGCCACCGCACAGAAAGGCAATCCAAAGAAAGAGTCAGAGAAAAAGGTTTGTGGTCTTTAAATTCAAAGAAATTTCAAACTCAAACATTATATTAACGATTGTCTATATATACAGATGTCACCTTTATCAACATTGGAATCTTCTTTTGACGTTCTTAATGTAAAGAAATTTTATGGTAAATACACATACCAACAATCTTGATTCCAGTATGAGGCACAAGCTTTGATTATGACACCATCTTTTTTGTTCAGTTGCCTTTGCAGTGGATCCTCTATATCATCAAACATCTGCACAGTTTGATGAAGGTGGAGCCAAAGGTCTTTTGTTGAATAATCTTGGTGTTTATGCTGGATGTCGGGTTCTTTTTGATTCATTTGAAGTTCCAGGGAAGGAAATTCCTTGTTCAAATCAACATGATGTATCTGAAACAATTGATCTATCTTTTTCCGAAGGTTTGTCTTTGGTTTCCTTTGGTGTGTTTTCACATCTTTATTTGAGAAAAGTAGGTATTGATATTTGTTACTACCATTCTTTGATCTGTCACAGAATACCTTGAGCGTATGGTATTGAACATGCAAGCAAAGGATGAGATTTCACCGACTCTCAAGAATAAAGTCAATCAATTTGATGAAGATAACAGAAGGCCCACTGGAGAACTTTTCCTGCAGTCAGAGATCAGCAGACCAAGCTTACACTATAAATAATGAAAATGAGTTCAATGGTGTTGCGTTTGAGAGTTTAGAAACTGATGGTTTTGATCATGTTGACCAGCCAAGCTATGTTTTTTTTTTTATAGGAATAGTAGGTCTCATTAAAATACCCCTTCATGATTAACGGAACTTGAAAATAATTCCTTAATCAGCGAAAGGAGAAAAAGAGTGTCCTAGGATTTCATTAACCTCAAATAATACCAAAGTAATACAAACTAATCTCCCTCAAGAGATACAAAACCAGAAAGAAACAGCCCTTAACAGAACATAATTCAACCGATACCAGCCAAGCTATGTCGATGAGGAATTTAATGGAATGGAACCATCTTTCATGAGTTATCATGAGGTTTAACATATTTTCTTCTCTTAATAGTTTAAAGTGGTTAAGAATTCTTATATAAAAAAAAAGTGGTTAAGAATATATTTATGTGCTTATTAATCGTAATTGAATTTCACAGGATACAGAGCAATTTTCTTTCAACAATCCCGATGCAGATGGCATATTTGAAGAAGTTGATGAATATTTGTTTTTGAGCTTGGGATTTCCTTTGAAGCAAAATGCTTGGGCCGGTCCTGATCATTGGAAATATCGAAAAACTAAAGGTATATGTCGCGAAGCTAGTGACAGGTGCTATATTTTATCAACATTTTTACCTTTCATGGCTCAATAACATGGTTTTGTGCGTTGAATACCATAGGTTCTGTGGATGTCTCTAATGAAGAAAATGCAGCAACCTTAACAACAAAGAAAGCCAGAAATAAGAAACAAACTGAGCCTGATATTGATTTCACAAAAGCCTTGGATAATGAAGTGCCAGACATCTTTGCTCCTCCTAAAAATCTAAAGTCGTTACTGCTACCTTCGAATAGAGCACCTTGTAATAAAAAGCTTCCTGAAGATTGCAACTATCAACCTGAGGATCTTGTTAAATTGTTTCTTTTACCAGATGTGATGGTAATGTGCGATCACAAGTTTGCTACTAAAGTATGACTTGGTCAAATGTTTTTCTCATTTTCTTTTAATAAGACGTTCTTTTGCAGTGCCTTGGCAGAAGGAGGAGAAGGAAGTTGCCAGGTAATTCTCTCATAGATACTTCTCAAATGGTAGTATTTTTCTTGAATGTTTGTGAACTTCCTATTAGTATAATATATCTTTCCCATGTTGATAGGGACAACATTGTAGTCTGTCATATTTCGCTAGTTGTTTCTTGTAATTTTTTTCCTCACATCATGACGGATGGAGTTTTGTTGTTTGAATGAGTTAAAGCTGAAAAGATGGTTTTTACTTGTTCTTTAGCATAGAGGATACAATGTTAATGTTGATTCATTTAAAATGTTCTAAAATATGTAATTTGATTCGTTTAAAATATTCTCTTATGGAAACTATTCTTTTCGGCTCACGATGCATACTATGAACTTGCTTTTTAAAAAATGTTCATCTTAATGGTTCCGTCTTGCGTTGTATCTAATAGATTACATCTTGTCTCATGGCTAAAAAAGAAGGGATCTTGATCAAATGCATCTATTGATTATAAAATGTAGAACATTTAATGAAGTATAGTTATTATCTTCACATGTTACTTGATTTTCAGATGAATCAAGGGAACAGTGTGATAATTATGATCCACAGCCGTCCTGGGAAGAGCAAGGTGCATTTGGTGGTTTTGATGATGAAGTTGATCATAGCGATATTGATGACTCCGGCATGCTTGTTTCTCAGCCTCGACAGGTTGTTCTCTTAGCTTTCTTGTGTTTCTCCATGCTGCCCTTGATGGTCCCCTCTAGACTGAAACAAGGAATTGTAGTTACTGTTTTGTTTTAGTAATTACAATTTACAACCTTAACTACTGCTTTGCGAGTTTTTGGGATGGGTTATTTGTAATTTATCTCGTACATTAAAATATGCAGTTAAATGCTAGTTATTTTATGGTTCTCACTTCTCACTTTCCTCATTCAGGTTAGCAAAATTGAAGTAGAGTATGATAAGACATCAAAACAAGTTGATGTCCAAGCTTTGAAAGAAACTCTTTGGGATCAGATACAACAATCTCAAGAAACATCATTTCAGGTACCAGTTTTCTTTTACTTTTTGTAACACTGTTCTAAAAACATAGATGATAGTTATCTTAACATCCTTATGTTAGCTCACATAGTAAGTGATTAGAATATCCTCGAATTGGCTTTACCTGTACCTGGAGGCCTCAAATTCATCCGTACTGTTTGCACCATTAGGAGTGCAAACACAAAACGTTAAGTAATGCCACTCACAAAAAGGAGATGAAAGGGTATATAAAAAAGGTGAGCTATAAAATGAAGCTGAATAGCACTACCATGTTTAATGAATAATAAAATCAAAGCAGGTTAATGAAAGGAGAACTTGATTTGGTCCCCTAGAAATTTGATTTCTTTCATTGACTGATAATCTAACGTTGATGTTGTCGGAGTCAAAAATGAGGATCGGGGCACTCACTGCTATCACTCTTAACTTTCAGCTTGTTTTCTTTTGTGAAGATCCCTGTAGAGAAGCTATCATTCAAGCATCTCTTGGCAAGCTTTCCTGCCGATTGCAAAGCTGCTGCAGCAACTAAGGAGATCTCCCCTCATCTATGTTTCATATGCCTGCTACATTTGGCCAACGAGCATGGACCGCGCCTTCATGGTCACCCCGACATGGATGATTTTGATATACAACCTCCTCACTGGGGGAAGCAACAAACGAAACGATCTAGTTCATCTCCGCAAACTCAATACTGCTTGTTGAAATTGTTTGTTAGACAAGGAAGCTCAACAACGACTGAGTTGCTGGGGCTTCTGACAGTGTTGTAAACTTGATCTTGTTCATACTTTTAAGTAGGCTGCTTAAATCTCTACCGCAACACTAAAAAATTGATGCCCTGTACCTCAAAATCCAACATTCTTTTGGAACTATTGATTTTTGCTACATAATGTTGTTGGAAGGTTATTTTCTGCCAACTGTTGTTTTAACTATAAGAATTTTGATACGATGCTCAAAATATTTAATCACAATAAAAGATCAAATAAATTCCCACTAAATAATTCATTATTGTGGTCTTATAAATGGGGTCAAGAGAACCTCAATGTTCAATGGAACAGGAACAAGTTTTATGTTCCAAACTACTCTTCTTCCTATATCACAAATCATAATCACTTTTAAGAGTCTTACAAGAATGCCAAAAGAATTTAAAACGGTCTTACAAGAGCAACAACTCACCAAGAACACCAACATCTTCAAGCTTTTTGATGGATGTCACTGTTTCTAGTGGCACAATGAAAAACAAAGGTAACTATACTTAAAAGATAACAAGAGCAAAATTAGACTACCTATAGGATTAACTCTGGAATTCTCGACTATAAGATCAGCTTCAGCGGTAAGATGCAATAAGTTACTCCAGAATCAACATGCCTAGCACCGAGCAGTGTGAATGCATTTTGTAATAATTGTTTTATGAGGCCATGCTGGATCATTTAGACAGCTTGGACATTACCTTGCAAGTTTGTATGAGATTTAGCAACCCTGTCTCTCCACCCTATTTGACGAGCTCTTGTTTCCCACATCGCTGTCAGTTTCTTCTGAGCCACCAGTGCCGCTTCGGCTTTCTCCCTTGCTTCTTCACATGTTTCCATACCTTAACTACACTTGTCTGCTTCCTTTTGATACTGCGATGCTATCTTCTTAGCCTCAAGTGATGCCATGTCGTCCCGTTGCTGACTTTCCAAAGCTTGTGCTTCTCTTAGCTTCAGCTCCTCTGTCAAAAGTTCTGCAAAGTTCTTTTCAGTATCCTCGTTCACCTCTGGATCACGTTTCGCACAATCTGCAGAATATTTACGTAAAACCTTCAATGCACAGGCTGTATAAAAGAGCACAGATAGACTAGTATTACCCTGGAATAAATAGTTTCATTGTTAATTCATAAACAAGGGTGAAACCCAGGGATAACCATTATCTATTTTTTTCCTAACGAACTCTTCCAAAAATCACAAATTTCCTTCGAATTAAGTTTATGTAGTTGTATATTCCAATAAATATAACCATGATATAGACAGTAGAAAACTGACCTACTAAGGAAGCATTGCTCAGTCCTGCCCAAATTAAAGACAGAGTCACAAATTTAGCATACCAATAAAGAAGGAGAAAGAAATAAACAATATGAGCTAACTAAATAAAGAAATCAAATGACTTCAGATCGACCAAACTAAATTGATTACTACTATGGTGCAGTTTTGAGCTTGGGAAATTGATGAAATCCAAGATAAATCAAATGAAGAAAAGAGATCTAACCCAGATCTGGAAATACCTTCAGGGATTGTGAGAAGAGGATGAGAAGAGCAGTCACAAAGGCAAGGTGGGCAGTTGTCGGAGGTGCGGCTGATGGTGGCTAACCCTTCCATGAGGTGCCAGTACAGTGGTGGACCAACTATGTACCCGAACAAACACAGGCCCAATAAACCCAACCCACCTTCAACGCCGCCGCATGGTTCACGGCCATCTCTTTTTACCGGTCTCTGTTTTTGGGTTCAGTGGGAGATGGAAATGAAGATAGAATATTGCCAAAATCTTTTGGATTCAGAGACCAGTTTGAGGTAGAAGTGGACAAATGTGAACTCCTAACATCAGCCCCAACACGGATTTCTTTGACTTTATTACTGCTATTGTTTTGTTGGTTTTTCATTCAACTTCGTTTCGTCGGCTGTAAGTTTTGAATCATTTAACCGTGTGGCCCTTTAAGAACGGTGAGCTTGGTTAGATTTCTGTATGCTCCGATTTTAATTTAATATAATGGGATTATAATTAAATGGGTAAAGTACAGTGTCACGGGCTAGAAACTTGGGTCCGAGATATTGGTGTAAGCATCCGATAAAGGGGTTCAAATTAGAAGATCGGACTTACCGTGACCACCAGACTTAGCCAATTTTTGAAGAATGCTTAACAAGTCCGTGAAGGAACTATTCCGAGGCGTATGAGAGAAGCGACAAGGGCGATGAGGGCAGTGTTATCGAGGCTCGTGGATTCGAACCGAGACATGCGAGCAGATATCTGTAAGAGAATTATACAGACTATTGGGCTTGCCCAAAACCATCAGATCTGGCCCGTTCCTTGGAGGATTCTAGAAGGATAAGGTTAGGTAGGATTGCCTTAAATTAAGGGAGGTGGGTTAGGTGGGAATCAATCCTAGCCCTTCATGTAAAACGATCTTAGCCATCGATTGAGAGGGAGCTCCCCTATAAATAGATAACTCTCCTCCTCATTTGTAATTACCCAATTCCATTCTTCTCTTTGAAAGAGTAATATAAGCTTTGAGGCATTTGCTATATTCTTTCTGAGTTCTTTAGTTCTTTGTTCTTGTTGCCTATCTTGGTGGCCGGGAGTAGCCACCTTCGTGTTAGCACTTCCACACGATAGTCCGACCTTGTGGCTCGGAGTAGCCACGTTGGTGTTTTAAAGCTTCCGCAATCCGAAGCCTTGAGGGCTTGGTTCCAACCTTTGTGAGTTTGCACACTCACTAGGCTTGGGTAAGGCTTACTTAGTCGCCGAGAAGACCGAGGAGCGTCTAAGGCCGCACGACCCGTCAGACCCTGACTCTGATATTCCGACGGTTTGAGGCGTCGAAGTTCTGGGGGCGTGACAAGTGGTATCAAAGCGAGTCGTTGTGAGCAAGCAACAATCATTTCAACCGTGTTTTGGTGGAAGGTGCGAATCGGGTAAGTTTTGTTTACTTACTCTTCGTTCAATTTAACTTGATAATTGAGATGGGCACAAGAGAAAAGGAGTTTCCGCACGCAAAGACAATGAGAGCCATGGTGGGAAACAAGAAGAGAGTCCGGTGGGCTCGAGAGCATCGTCGGTGTCCAAGCATGGGAATGTCGTGACGAGTTCGCAAGGAATGCTCGAGGAAACTATAGCACACCAATGGGAGCCGGTTCTCAAAGTAGAGAGGCTTAAAGGTGACGCCGAAGGCATGTCCGAGCGAGACACGTTCTCTCATAAAGACGGGGAGAGTCTTGATGAGGAACAAGGAGATGAACTCACAATGTACGGGAAATGTGCTTACTTGATGGATGGTTTTGGTGACCACGCAAGGAGGCTCTTCAAGATGGAACAAGTTTCAACTTCATGGGAACAAAGGGTCGGTAGACTTGAACAAGCCGAGGATGAGGCCAAGCAGACCCAGGGTGTTGTGGAGTCCCGCCTTGATAGATTGGAGTCTATGGAGGGCATATTCAAGGTCGAGACGCAACAAGTTCTCGACGAGTTAGAGACGGTTCGAGGGAGAAATGCCCAAGAAGCCGAGGTAGCGGCTTTGAGGAACGAGGTGTATGAGCTCAAGAGGGAGCTACTCATATGTAAGGGAGCAATGAGTGAATGGGGTACGCTCAAGACCTTCTTGGAAGGACTTAGACCAGGGGAGATGCTCGGGGAAGAGAAAGGTGAGGCCCAGAGATTTTCGGAAGCCATAGCTGTAGCCGGAACACCGACTGAGCTTGTAGATGTCAAGCCAAGGAGCGATGTGTCATCCAGACCCATGCCCAGGGATAGTGGCAACAATGGGGGAGACCGGGAAAAGGTGCAGCGGGGAGATGGTATAGAAAGCTCTTCGAGTAGCCAAGTTGAGCCATCGACTGTGATGGTCCTCACTTGATAAGAGGATGTCCCGAGAAGCGTCGCCTTACAACCATCATTGAGAGGATGAGAGAAGGGGAAGTAGCGGAAATTGGCGGAGGCAGAAGAGTTAAAGTTGCCAAGTCAAGGGAAAGACTTGGTCCAATTGATGGGATCAATGCAGCCAAGCAAGGTTCAAGACGATGCAAGGCTATCGATGATGAGGTGGCCGAACCAAGGGGAAAGCTCGATGCGATTGCGGGTGTTCAAGCAATCAAGTCAAGAGTAAGACTTGATGAGGCTACGTGTTCCAAAGTAGCCGAATCGAGGGGCAAGCATGGTGCGACTACAAGCTGTCAAGTAGTTCGCCCAAGATCGAGACATGCCGAGACTGTGGGTGTCAAAGCAGTAGAGCACAGGAAAGGACCCGACGCGATAGCAAGTGATAAAGCCGTCAAGCTGAGGGTGCAAAGTGAGCAGGTTCGCTCACAATATGCCAAGATGGAGGCGTGGTCCAAGTTGAGACGTCTCAGGTATAAGGGGACACTGAAGAAGTATGTGAGCCAATTCAGAAGACTCATGCTCAAAGTTCCGAGTTTGACTGAAGAAGATGCGTTCTTCACCTTCATGTTCGGACTAAAGCCGTGGGTGAAGAAAGTGTTGGAGCGAAGGGAAGTCAAGGAGCTGTCTAAAGCCTTGACAACCGATGAATCCATCAAAGAGTTTGGAGTCAAGAAGAAGACTTCCAAAGCAAAACCCAAAGCCGAGGGTAGCAGCAGGAGATTCCGAGATGAAGGTAAGTCGGAGGATGAGGAAGATTGTTCCTCGAGTGGCAGAGCAAGTCCACTCAATAATGAACCAGATGGGGAATCTGGGGAAGATGTCTGCACTAGTTCAAGTGACACAGACACTAAGCCGAGGGTAAGATCCGAGCAAACGAGGGGCGTAAACTTGAGGTGCCAATAGTATTGCGAGATTACCCGAGGAGAGCCGAGTCATCCAAGGTGACGGATGAGCCTAGGATCGAGTTGTCCGGAAAAGAGGACGAACCAAGGATCGAGGGGGCATTGAGACTTGGCTCAATAAGGTTCATTTCTGCTAAGGCGAGTAAAAGCCAAGGGTAGACCGAGTTGTCCATGTCCAAAGAGTCGAGACAAGGGCTTACCGAGGATGTTCAAGAGAGGAACAATCCTTCAAAGACTTGTAGACAAGAGTCGAAGGGGGCTAAGACGTTGAGGGACAAGGCAACCGTGGAGACACCACCCATATCCAAGGTGGGAAGTGAGCTCCAACCTTCGTGTTAGAAGGGAAGAGGCGAGAAGGAGCATCGGACTTTTCCGTGAGAAAGTGCCGATGCATGATGGCGCAAAGAACTCCAATGACAAGGGTTCAATGCGGGGAGTGTCAGACTTCATGGAGCAAGAAGGACTGATGCAAAAATTTTGAGTAAATGCCAACTAATCAAAGGGGAAGGAGAAACAAAGTTTGGATGGGATCCAAGACTTTTTCACAAGGGACAAGAGGGTCTAAGCCGAGGCAAATCAAGACTTGTAGGAAAGAGTTCCTATGACAGAGATGCACTTGTGGGCGTGTTAGCCCGTTTCATCACATGGCGGCAAGAGCCAAAGCGAGAACAGCCATTATGGGAGGCCGAGTCCTTATAGGGGGACATGAGCAAGTGGAGGCGTCGAAAGGCAACCAAGTTGATGTGATGTATGACACGAAAGATCTTGAAGTTACAAGAGGCAAAATCCAAGGCACCAAAGACTATTCAATGAGGTGTTTCCCAGGATCGTCGAGTGCAACAACGAGGGCGTCGCTAGGTTCGGTGGGGGAGAATGTCACGGGCTAGAAACTTGGGTCCAAGACATTGGTGTAAGTATCCGAAAAAGGGGTTCAAATTAGAAGATCGGGTTTACCGTGACCACCAGACTTAGCCAATTTTTGGAGAATGCTTAATAAGTCCGTGAAGGAACTATTCTGAGGCGTCCGAGAGAAGCGACAAGGGCGATGGGGGCAGTGTTGTCGAGGCTCGTGGATTCGAACCGAGACATGCGAGCAGATATCTGTAAGAGAATTATACAGACTATTGGGCTTGCCCAAAACCATCAGATCTGGCCCGTTCCTTGGAGGATTCTAGAAGGATAAGGTTAGGTAGGATTGCCTTAAATTAAGGGAGGTGGGTTAGGTGGGAATCAATCTTAGCCCTTCATGTAAAACGATCTTAGCCATCGATTGAGAGGGAGCTCCCCTATAAATAAAGAGCTCTCCTCCTCATTTGTAATCACCCAATTCCATTCTTCTATTTGAGAGAGTAATATAAGCTCTGAGGCATTTGCTCTATTCTTTTTGAGTTCTTTAGTTCTTTATTCTTGTTGCCTATCTTGGTGGCTAGGAGTAGCCACCTCCGTGTTAGCACTTCCACACGATAGTCCGACCTTGTGGCTCGGAGTAGCCACGTTGGTGTTTTAAAGCTTCCGCAATCCGAAGCCTTGAGGGCTTAGTTCCAACCTTTGTGAGTTTGCACACTCACTAGGCTTGAGTAAGGCTTACTTAGTTGCCGAGAAGACCAAGGAGCGTCTAAGGTCGCACGACCTGTCAGACCCTGACTCTGATATTCCGACAGTTTGAAGCGTCGAAGTTCTGGGGGCGTGACAACAACATTGACTAGTAGTGCTCAAAAAACTTAATCCGGATGATCCGATTTACCGATCCGATAAAAAAAAATTGAGTATTGCTTTTTAAAAAAATAAGTTTCGAGTTGAGTACCCGCCTTACCCAGGTCACAAAATTAAATTTTTTTCTGGTACCCAGAACTTTCAAATAGTAAGGTACATTTTTTTATATATAATAATATTATATATTTAATTATTAATAATTTTATATATTAAATTAAATTAATAAGATTAAAAAACATCCCACGAAAAAAACCACTTTAAAATTCTATGTTTGGATGTTAGAGTATGTAATTCAAACATTTAAATTTATGTATTTTTTAAAATTAATAATTTAAAAATGATAAAAAAAATCGGGTACCCGATTACCCGTACCCACAAAATCTGGGTCGGTACATAGGTCGGTCAATCAACTACCCAAAGACCCGGGTACGCAAAACTTTAGGTACCCGAATTTGAACAACCCTAGCATTGACCATCTAACTATTTATCTTCATTTTGACCAATGTTTTTAAAATTTTGTCAATCAGGCCATTCAACTATTTAATTGCATTCAAGTCACTAACAATTAATATTTAATGGAAGAGGTAACGTCGCAGACAACTAAAATGAAATAATTATATATTTGATATTTAATATTTACTTTTCTATTGATTTAGTTCTATTTTTAATTTAATTCAATAAATTTAATTAAAGAGTTTTTTTATATAATTTTAATTTTTTAATATATAATATTTGTTGTCCTACCATGATGATAACACAATCTTTGGAGATATTTATTTTATAGTTTTAATTTTTTAATATAATACTTTTTATAATAACACATGTCATAATTTGATTGAGGGAAAATAAAATTCACTGAATTAAGAGAGGAGGAATTTAATCCCATGATTTAACTGTTTGAGGTTATCATTAAAAATCGAGTTTGAGAAGATAAATGACAATTATAAACATTATGTTATAAATAAAAAATATAACATATAAATTATATTTACACTTATATATGAATCATATCAATTTAAACTATAGTAAATTCAAAAAATTATTATTATATATGAAATATGTCAATTTCATCTATAATAAAAAAATATAATTATAATAAATATACATTTCATATAACTCGTTATTAATAATTTAATATATAAATCATTAATTTTATTTATTTTTAAATAATTAAAATAAATTATTAAAAGTAATAATTTTTTTTTAAGGATGTTAGTATTAAATTATTAAAATAAAAAGTAAATACATAATCGAGTGGACCACATACATTAGTAAAGATAAAACTATAATTTGATTTCAAACGCAAAGTTAAAAATAAAAAAGCTACAAATCATAGCTTTTGCGGGTAAAGCTTCTAAAAGTATTTTTAGTTAAAAAGTCCGTTTTGACTGCAAAATCAATGTCAAACGGGTAAAATTAAAAACAACATTTTCAAACTAGCCTCAAAAGCTATCATTTCTAACTTTTTCATTTTCAATGTTGCGTTGGAAACAAATTATAGTTTTACTCTTATTAATGCATGAGCTCCACTCAATTATATATCTATCTTTTATTTTAATAATTTAATACTAACATCCTTAAAAATAATTTATTTTAACTATTAAAAATAAATAAAATTCATAATTTATATATTAAAATATTAATATTGAGTTATATAAAATATATTTGTATTATAATTATATTTTTATTTTTACTTTTTATATTTTTATTATAATTTAAATTGATATAATTCATATATCATAATTTTTTTTTGAATTTATTATAGTTTAAATCAATTTAATTCATATATAAGTATAAATATAATTTAAATATTATATTTTCAATTTATAACATACTGTCTATAATCAATATTTCATATTTTCAAACTCATCTTTTAACAACAATCCCAAATAGTTAAATTTTAAATTGCACTTTATTTTTGAATTTTTGAATGATACTTTTAAAAACTCGTTTCTACAACACTTTCAAAAGTCACTTTTCAAAAACAATACTAAATTGATCTTAATTTTTTTATTTTAAATCTAATTTTGAAAAAAAAACTCAAAAAACTTTCACTTGAATTTTAACTCAACCCTGATCTAATTTTTAAAAATATTTTTTATTATCAAGCAATATCAAAATATGTTAAATTCGAATAAAATTAAAGGATCATGGGCCAAACATATAGGATCATGGTTGGCATGGGCCAGACTTATACAAGGAAAAACATAAGGATAAACAAATTTTTGGTTACTTAACTTTTTCTTTATTTCCGTTTTAATTACTTAATTTTGTTTTTTTTAAATTAATTGCAATTATATTAAATTAAATTTTTTATATAATGGTAAAATTAGGGTCTATTTGATAGACTCTAATTGATTTTTTGAAAAATAATTTATGTAAAAAAGATTACCTGAAAATTATTTTAAGTAAAATGAATTACATGAAAGCTGTTTTAGGTAAAATTAATTACATTTTTTTTGTGAAACAGTTTTCGAAAACTCTTTTACGGTGTTTGATGATATTGTGTAAATCATTTTCACTGATTTTTTGATACATTATAATTAATTTTGTAGAAAATGATTTACATAAAATGAATAAAGTTTGGTTCGGTTAATATTTTCAAAAATAAATTGATTCGATTAACGATTAAAGAAAAAAGTTTGATTATTTAGTTAATGGTAATTCAATTTGATAGGTGGTTGAATTAACCATTTGAACACCCTTAATTTTAATTAATAGTATTTTATTAACATAATACTAAATTATTATATTAATATTACATATATAAATTAATATTACTCATTATTAATAATTTAATAATATTATATTTATAAAATATATAAATATTAATAATTTATTATATATTACTAAATTAAAAAATAATATCATATATTATTATAATATATTTGGGTATATACTAATAAAATATTAAAAATATAATATGAAAAATATAATATTATTAAAATTATATTATATGTATATTAAATATTTTAATAATTAATATTTTTATTAAAATGATATTAAAATATTAATTTAATATTAAATGTATAAAATAATATTTTTTGAGTACCTATACTCTGAAGTGAAAAAGTTAGAAAAATATTTTACGGCAAATCAGATAGTAAAACAGTTTACATAAAATACAAAGAAACTAGAAAAATGAATTACATTAAAAAAATTAATTGTAATTATCAAACACTGAAAAATATTTTTCGCAAA
This sequence comes from Hibiscus syriacus, assembly GCF_006381635.1. Taxonomy (NCBI): domain Eukaryota; kingdom Viridiplantae; phylum Streptophyta; class Magnoliopsida; order Malvales; family Malvaceae; genus Hibiscus; species Hibiscus syriacus. Next base: position 456,761 of record NW_024063187.1, on the reverse strand, counting down.
ACTAATTACGATTATTAAACACCAGAAAACGTTTTCCAAAAAGTATTTTCCATCTATCAAACACAATAAAATAAAGAAAATATTTTTCAAAAAATATTTTTATGCTATTAAACACATGTTTGATTAGATTAGATCCAATAAATAAATTTAAACTATTTGATTCGATTACATCAAAATAGAACATGGGCCGAAACCTAAACACTTAAATCGAAAACTGGGAAGGAGAACCAGTTATAAAACGGCACCGTTGAGCAGCAAATCGAATCTCCCCCACACCCCGGTCGTCATTCATCGGCTCGCCATTGGAATGATAAAGCGATGCCGATGAGATCAGATCAGATATGACACAAAGCCGATAAAATACAAAAAGATCGTTAATTTAGAAGAAAAATGGAGGTTGGAATATCAAAGGATTTAATAACCCAACTCCAGATCTCACTTCGCAAGCAAGCCAACGTGCCTTCCTACGATCCGAACGACCCATCGCTTCCCGGTCTCCCTTCCTTCCTTCACTCAGTCGATGACTCTCCCCGCCTCCGCTGCCACCACTGCAAGGCCCGTCTCCTTCGAGGCTCCGACTCCCTCCTTTGCATTTTTTGCGGCAATCGCCCCACTGAGACGCCGCCTCTGCCTATCAAATTCCAGTCCACTTCGGGTTACCGATGGTTTCTTCACTCTCTTAACTTGGATGGATCTGTAAGTCACTTTTTTTATTTGTCTATGTTCTTATTTTATGATAAAAGAATGGCGGATTTTAGTTGTTGTTTTGGAGTTTCGTAATTAAATAAACATGGGTGTTGTAGGAAATTGTGGGAGAGTCTTTAGACGGAAATGGAAGGGATAAAGAACGTAGAGAGGAATCTTCTTTATCTGACATTTTAGGTTTAGAAATAAGGTGGAATGATTCAGAGCCAGAGAGGTTTGATTCTGGTTTAAGAAAGAATAATCCGTTGAATTTGGCTGGACTTGATCTTGGTGATGATTTTTTAGCTGAAAGGAAGGAAGATTCTGATCCGATTCCCTCTGAAGGGACATCGGCAGTAAAGAAAGGGATTGGTTCTACTGGAAGTACTGTGCTCGTGGAATCGCCTGGCAATTTTCAGGGTTCGGTCTCTGGTTGGCAGGCTGACTTTCAGTCTTCCGATTATAGAGCTGATCAAGGTGCTATTAGCTCGGCGTGCTTTGATCCTTATGTGAGTTCCTCAAAAGATATTTCTTCCAACATGGGCATGGTCTTAGGACAGGGTACTAGTTTATTTGATGGAAAAGAAAAAAGCAACCAAACTTCTTTGGATTCCAAAACACCAGACTGGTTTCAAGGAGATTTCAAGAGTAATTCCATTTCCGGTGATCAAGCACAAAGCAGTACCAGCAATGCCCCTGGTGACAGGACTATCGATGTCGATGATGATTCCTTTGATGATTGGAATGATTTTAAGGGCTCCACCATTGCACAAGATGTTGCTCATTCTTCGGACCAGACTTCTGGTGGTTTGAAGTCAATACATGAAAAAGGTAGTGATTCTTTTTCTTGATTAGGGGTTGGCTCAGAATTTACTATTTTTGAAACTCACCGTGAGGTATCCAAATCATTTGATCATTTTGCAGGTTCTTCTGCCGATCTTTCTACTCACATGGATAGTGTCTTTGGAACAGGAGACTTCTTCGAGGGAAAAGCAGTAGATAACACAACTTCATCACACAGTAGTAATTGGTTTCAGGATGATCTCTGGGGTAGTTCCACTTCAAAGACAGTTCATCATGCTGAGCAATCTAATGAGAATGTGGGTGATAAGGATGGAAGGACATTAGCAAATATAAATAATTCTTCTGTGAGCATAAACAAAGTTCAAGACGATCAATGGCCATTGAGTAGAGTCGAAGCAGCTGACAGTGGAACCAATGATGAAGATGATGATTCATTTGGAGCTTGGAATGATTTTAAAAGCTCAAGTGTCCTGAATTCTTCAATAAGTTCTTCGAATGAACATTCTATACATGCTACTACTGAATTAAAGAGTAGCGACCCTTTTTCTGGATGGAACCCTGAGTTTCAGTATACTAATTCTGAAAATAATCATGTGGATTCCAAATCATCTGATCCTTTTGTGGGTTCCTCGGTTGATCTCTCTGATCATATTGATACTGTCTTTGCATCGGGAAAAGATTTATTTGATGGGAAGGCAAAAGATAGCTCTAATGCTTCTGATGCAAACAGGTGGTTTCAGGATGATCTATGGTCCAATTCTACCTCAAATTTAACTCATCAAGCTGAAAACTTGGATGCAACTGGTAATAGTATGGATTCTGGAACAGCTAGGGGTGTGCATGATCCCCCCTCGATGGATGTTGATTGGTTTCCTGATGATCAATGGTTAACAGGTAACCAGAAGCCATCTGATGCGAAACCTATTGATGAATCAGATGATTCATTTGGTGATTGGTTTGACTTCAAAAGCTCAACTACCAAGCAAGATTCTCTTAGTAATTCTTCAAAACAAGTTGTTAGAACTGATAATCAGACCATTGATGATAATAACAGCTTGTCTGCTGCCTGGAATGATTTTTCAAGCTCAACTAGAGTGAAAGACCCGTCAAGTATTTCTGTAGAACAAAATGCTGTCCATCAAGAAATGCCTTCCCTTGAAACTTCAGGCAATAACAATTTTGGTAGTTTATCTCAACATGATTTCTTTTCGGGGGCATTCAGCAATCAAAATGGCTCGTCCAAAACCAATATTTTCTGGTCTGCAGCTCCCCTTTCAGACTGGTGTGTACACTTATTCTGTCATTTTACTCCCTATAGAACTGATTTTTTACCTGCATTTTGGTTCTAGCATATTCTACTTCATTATGGCAATTACAATGTCCAGTTTCTACTCAATTATTTTTCACATTTTTTAGTTTACATATTTGATTAATGCTGTCTGGACCCTCTATTTTTGTTAAGTATCCATGTTCCATATTTTTGTCCGATACATATTTTGGACAAAGGATCATTGACATGATTCTCCACATATAAGGGAAAACTTATAAAAAATAGAGTATTAACATGCTTGTTTCCAACTCTGTTTTTCTAATAGTTTGGAGTGATTACAAGGTAGTGTTCTGTTTAGAATTTTGATGTCCGAAACTTGCCGAGAGAGAAATTTCTGATATGTGCATTCACATGTTTCAGGATGGGTGATGCAAATGTAAGAGGCAGCAGTAAAGGTGAAGGTGCAAAAGATGGTGATGTCTGTAATGCAACAGCATCAACAACTGGTTCAAAAAGTGATGAAATAGAGAGATTGATGTTACAAATGCATGATCTTTCATTTATGTTAGAAAGCGATCTTTCAATACCTGCAAAACGTGATTAACATTCTAATGTCTGGGAGCAATTCGACTTCTTTATTATATTATGGTTGCCTTGTATTCTAGGTTTGATTGGTCCACGTATTTCAGCCCCTGTATCCTGTGCTGCTGCTCGTCTTTCTTCCTTGTATTATGAAACGGTGATCTAAGTACAAATTTGTTAAATTGCATTTTTTGCAACTACTGTTCCATTTAAAATGTTTTCAATCATTACTCGAAAGCCATTATTCTCTAACAATGAGTTATTTTAGTAAGTTGAAGTTTAAATTGAATTAACTAAAATTTGAGTTTGAGTTGAGTTTGAATTTATAGAACTCAAATATTCACAAAATAGGAAAAATCAAAGACTAAAACGACATCGTTTTGATCTTTAAATAATTAATTTGATTTTTTTATATAATTTGGCATATAATTTTCTTGTTTCTTTTATTTATTTATTTTTTGCGAATTATATTTTCTTTAATTTCTATAAAATATTTTTGAAACTTTAATTTCTCTTTTTGGTAACATTTTTTAATTTATTCTATTTAACTTTGTATTTCATTTAATTTGGTCCTCTGATTACACAATTTTATAATTTTTAATCAATTTTTGGCACCTTTCAATACTTTCTTCTCAATATCTATTCTTTAAGAAATAATATTATAAATATATATTATATAATTTTAGTGGATATTTAAATTATTAAAAAAATACTAACTTATTTATTGATGTTAAAAATATGAAAATAATCTGTCTACTAAAGAAAGTAATTTAAATTGGAACTATAAATTAAAAATAATTATCTTCAAATTCGATTAAAGATTTAAACAAATCTATTGGTTTGACCAGACACAACTCCAAAAAAAAAAAATTGAATGAAAATAATTCGATTAATTCATTTTTTTTACTTTATTCACCTAAATAGACTCTTAATAATAACGACATAGATATGAGACAGATTAAAAATTTTACATGCACTAAAATTTCACAATGATCATACAAAGAAAAAATTAAAAAAAACCTAACTAAATAAAATCGGATAAACGGTAGATACGAACAAATTTGATCACATCGATAAACGAACCACAAAAGGGGATGAAACTATTGAAAGGCCATCGAGAAATTGCAAATCATAATTGAGCAACGTTAAAATATTATCCACACACGCAAATCACGTATCCAAATCCAATCCGAGGGTCCAAAGCATGTAATATCATAATGATAACAGATAAAGAGCAATCTTGATCAGTCGTGACGATATCAAATCTAATCCTAAAAAAATTATTACAAGAAAAAACGCTATAATAAAGAAGAGAAAAACGTGTCATAAAGGCAGAAGAAGACGTTTCATAAAAGTAAATTATTAAAAAGAAAAAAGAAAAAGTTATAATAAAGCAAAAAAAAAAAAATGAATATCACGATCAACGATCAACACCAAGATTAATATCCCCTAAAGATGAGTGAAAAAAAGAGACTAACGAAGGTTAAAAAAAAGAAAGAAAAATAAGACTGAAACAGAAAAGTTATAGTCGATTATTTGGTATAGATGGGAATTCTAAATAGATTACTTACGGCAAACTCATTAAAATGGGAAAGCAAATTGATAGTTGTTTATTCTCTCAAAACTATCCTAAAACCAAGGATCACTTGTTTAATTATGTAGACACACATTTTCATCCGACCTTTTATATAATATATGGTTTATATTATATAAATGTATTGTTATATGTTTATTAGTATAGTATATGTTTATGTTGCTCATTTATATTATGTGGTACATACATTTATACTTGCATTATATAGTGTATACATAGTATCTTATATATTCATATTATATAGTATAGGTATATGTACCATTTATACGAGCTATTATATGTTAACATGTGTTGTTTTGTTTTTGTGTTAGGCCCCAAACCCGAAGGCCAATACTCAAACTCAACAACCCACTAACAATGATACAACCCAGTAGTAGACCCAGATCCAATTACAATTGGAGCCTGACCCGAGCCGACCTAATCTTCAACCTGAATTAATTAGGGTTCCAAAATCCTAACCTTTCGCCCGTTCCCTTAGTGTCGCGCCTCCATCAGTTGAAGACCAAACCGTCGGGCAGAGGGAGGACTCTTGGAGAGTCCTCACGCCAACAGCAACAAGCCCACCGCTTCGAGATATCCGACGCACGACAGAGTCAAACCAATAACAGAAAACACGTTAGCAATTTGAGTCTAAATAGGAGTCTAAAACCGAACTAAAAATAGAGATTCCTAGGACTATAAATTTGTGTCAACCCAAAGCAAAAAAATATGATAGAAATACATAAAGAAAAAGAAGGAAAACACAAGAGAAATCGTAGAGATACTTGTAGCTTTCGAAAGAAAATACGAAATAAAAAAGGTATCATTTTTACCTTGCTTGGTTGTCTATTTTACTTGCATGTGGTTCGTTTGTTTGGTTTCTTGTTGTTTTTGACTCAAAAAACCCCAAAAAATGAAGGAAAGCCGATGATCGGGGGAGGGTTTTCAAGAATATCTTTCTCAAATCTAGCCCTCCCCGAGGCTATTTTGTGAAAACAAATAGTATTTTTGAAGATAAGATAAAAAGGGCTTTCGAAAAATGGTTTTTTTGGGGGTTTTGCCACTGATGCCGGCCAGATTCTGGGTTTTCCATGAAACCAGGCGGCCGTGTTCTTCATTTGTGAAGAACAGTTGAGAGGAGTTTTTGGTTTCTAGTTTTGATCGGTTTGGGGATAAGGAAAAAATGAATTTGTTGTTTATTTTGTTGGGTTATATAATCGACCCGTTGACCGACCTGTTGACCCTACTAGATCCCCTAGGGGATCCACGTGTTTTCACCTGGATAGAGGATAAATGCAGGATGAGTCCCTGATTTATTTTCAACATCCGTTTCACGCCTAAAATTCAATTTTAATCCTATTTTTTCTTAAATTTACCACCCACTTTACCTTTTCTTTTAATTTAGTCATTTTTATTTAATTCACATTTTCATTTAATTATTATTTTTTTAGGTTATTATTATATATTTTTATTTTTTTAAGTTCACATTCGTTTTCTATTTCGTTTTTTTATTCTTATTTTTTATTTTTTTACTTTTTTTATTTTCTTTTAAATTTAGCTTTTTCTTTATTTTTAATAATTGTTTATATTTAATTTCACAATTAGTATTTTTTTACTTTTAATTTAATAGACTTTTTTCTAACATTGTTTTTTTTATTTGCTGTGTGTTTTTAATATGTGCAATTTGCCTTTGTTTTTTTTTTATTTATGTTAATTCCTCAATATATATATATATATATATATATATTCTTGTTTACTTAAAGTATCATAATTTAACTTTTATTTTTTTTCTTTTGATTCAACATTTTACTTTACCAATCTAACATTTTTTTACTTTTTAAGGGTATTCTTCGACCGGAGTAAGTAATTTGGATCAAATTTTACTTTTTAATTTACCTTGCAATTTTCTCAATTTTCTCAATCAAGGGTGCTAATCCTTCCTTGACTGTAACCGACTCCCGAATCTGACATATCTTTGGCAAGATGCAGATCAAGTAAGAAATCGACGTATCCGATCAACCAATTTTTGTTCTTAAAATAAATGATTGGTGGCGACTCTAACCCACTTACTCAAGTCGAAGCCCAATTTCGGGCCCACCCGAAAAACGATTGGGACAACTTGGCGACTCCGCTGGGGACATGTAACTGAGTCGGGCTAAGGCTAATTTCCAGTTGTCTTTTTTTAAATGAAAATTGTAAGCTAAAGTTTAAGATAAATTTTCGATCCTTATTACTTACATTTGATTATTTTTCAAGTAAATAGTTGTACTGATGTTTTTTTAAATTATTTCATATTTTTGAAAAAGTTTTCATCTCTGGCTCTATACCCGAGCTCCGAACCATTCTTAAGTGGAGGTGAAAGCGACACCTTCGTGGGAATTTATTCTCCGTATGGGCCTAGTAAGTAACCTTCGGGATTCATATACCTTATGTCTTCGTGTGAATTTATTCTCCGTATGGGCATAAGGGAATGTATCCTCTCGAGTTTAACTCAATCCACATAAGCTTGTAATGGGCTTAGGGCTAAGGGTCTGGCAAGTCCAAGGGGGCACCAGCAAGGAGAACTCGGGTACCTTTATTTAGAATATAAACTGGGAGACTACAGGGAATTAGTGCCCACTCCGAACCTCTATTTCAAAACCTAGGCTGTCTTGAATTATTTATTGCTTTACTTTCTGTTCAAAGCATGCGAACTAGAAAGATATGTGGTTAGGACTTGTTCAAAATTAAAATACGGGATAGAGATCATGTCCGGGTAGGAATAATAAGCATGTGGGGGTAGATATCATGTGGGGTACAACTTTTTATTTTCATTATTATTTTTTTATTATCTTTATATCACTATCTTTTTTTCTCCCCTTTCATTTTTGTTTCATTTTACTTTATTTTTTATTATTTACATCATTCAAAAGAGGTGTTGATCCACCAAAAACGTGTTCATTAAATATAAATAGTTTGTAATAATGGACAAAGAGGCTGCAATACAAGAGGTTAAAAAACGCAGATGTTTGGCTATGGTCAGAAAATACTCAGAACGAAAAGGGAGACACTCTGCAAGGCAACAATGTGTCACATTCAATCAAGAAGACGTGGTACCCACAATTGAAGAGTATATCACTCTGCTGGATTTTGAAGGAGTCAGAATGGACCAGGCTTACACCAAGAGCATCAAAAGTCAACTTTTCAAAAATGGGTTGGCAAAGGTTACTGGGGCAGATGAGAAAAAGGTTACTGACCTGGAGAGTCCTTTCAAAGACAACAAGAACAAGATGGAGAAACGATAACCGAAATTGGAAGCCATTGTTGACGAATTCAACAGAAAAGCAAATGAACTTCGGATAGCTTCTATCGATGGAGGGCTCCAATGGCGTTTCTGTTAGGGACATGCTTAATGGAGAGTGAAAGCGAGAGATGCAATCATTTGAGACTTATTGGAGCAAGTACAAAAAGTAACTCGTCACTTGCACGGTTTAGCCAGAGAAGTCAGAGTGGTTTGACAGGGTATTCAACAGTGAAAAATGAAGGAAGAAAACTAGTCAACCTGTTAGAAGTTGTTCGGGGTCTAGAGGACTTAGTCATAATATACCTTTAAAATGTTTTTTGTCTCTTCAGAAATAACACTTTTGTCCCCAATAAAGATTATTTATAATAACAAACGCGTTTTTTGATCAATGCCTCGAACATTTCATGCATCATGTATTTAGAAATATTTTGCATTTTATTATTTTCATTTCTTTACATTCGCATTAACTAACATAAAAATGTCTCATCAAAAAAGGGAACAAACACTGGGCACACCGAGCATTGGACACACCTGATCCTTACAATACCCGTTCAAACAAAAAGGAAGTGGAAGCTAAGATTTATCAACTTGAAGAGAACATGCTAAGGTTACAGAAGGAACTGGAAGAAAAAAATAAGTAAAAATCAACGAAATACCTTGAATTCCATCACTATGAACCAAGACTTGTTGGTTGACCAGATTATTTCAAGGTTGTCTGGCCTGAATCAAATGAATGCTCCTGGTGCAGGGGCATCTGAGGGGGTGGTTTTACCACATACTCCATAGTCAGTTATTTCACTTAGAATCTTACCAGCATGTCAAGGGGATTCATCTGCCGCGAATGAACAAGCCATTATAATCAGCCCTCAAAATAATCCAGATTATTACCACATTTTGAAGTTTGATGAGGAAGTCAAAACAAATATGGTATAAATGACCATTAAACAATGAGAGACAAAAAGAGGTAGGTCGAGTAGAAAACCACCCATGAAGAAGAAAGAATGAGAGATCATTAGCGCTTTCAACACTATCAAATACGTTACAATCTCCAAATCAAAACCAATTGTAGCTGTACCGTTTGATACTTCTAGACAAGATTCGAGGGAACCACGGAGAAAAAGAGGAAATGAGCATTTCGATCCTATTCCCATGACATATAAGGAACTTTATCAATAAAGTTTTAACACACATGTGGTGTCACCATATCCATAAAAACCTCTAAGCCCCCATACACCAGATGATATGACGAAAATACACACTATGAGTATCATGGCGGTGTTCCGGGGCATACTATTGAAAAATGCCTCGCCTTTAAGAGGATTATCCAAAGAATGAGGAAAATGAAATCAGCAAGGAGAAGGGTAAGAAGGTCAAAACTAGAGTTTCCGAAGTGAAGTCACCTCTTGCTTGGGTACGGAGGCAAATGATAAATGCAGGGTTTCTTGCACTGCATCCTAGCATATTAGATTGAAAAGGTGGCAATCATTGCTGTTATCACAATGGGGATGGACATGATGTACAAGAATGTGTCGAATTTAGAGCCTTAATCCAGCTAATTATGGATAGAAAAGAGCTGGAATTTTACGATGAAAGCAAAGACACTCCCGAAGTAGAAATTTGTGCGTTTGAGGGTACACCAAAAGGAGCCATGGCAAGTTAAATGATCGAGAAATGGGGAGCAAATGCGGATGAAGGCCCTAATCCAATTAGACACATAACATTCTAGAAATAATGGGGTATCCTAATACAACTTTATTCTATTTTGTAGCATCTTGTTTGAACTTTTTTTTTTAACTTTCTTATATTTCTTTTTGTAAGGATATTTAAATGAATTTATACTACTTCAAATATGATGAGCATTGAATCCAATTTGCAGACTTGAAATTCTTTGAATATTAATTGAATTAAAAACTCTGTAAATGATTGGAGTTATAGATCTTTGACATAATGACAAGATTGAAAACTAAAAAAACAAGGACCTTAACCTTACCCTAGAAGATACGTTCAAACACCATACCCTTCTCTTGCAATACCCAATATAGCCTTCTCCTCTCATTAGGAAATGAACAAGAGGCTTGGTATTCAAGTATGTACAGAAGCAGACAACATGGGGTATCTTTTATGTATGACATTACTATACTTTTATTGAGGACATTCAATGATGATGATGATCCTTACATATGGAATAGCCGAGTAAACAAAACTAGTTTAGGTCAATTGCTTGGAAATTGAACTCTAAAGATGAGATTTCTGGACTTTTAGCAACACCTAGACTATAACAGGTTCTTCTTGACAAACTTAAGAAATTGGATCCGTATACCCAGATTATAATATTATATGTATACAATAAAGTTTGAGTTGTCCCTCTAGAGCAATTGGTTAAACGCCCCGACTTTATGGATAAGATTCAGCTAGCCTGATATATATGATTAAGATCCATTTACACTGTATAAAACTCTTTTATTTTTACACATTCTTAGGACTATAACATTTAGAGAACTCAAATATTGAGATTAACTCCTTGTTTTTCCCCAGTAAATACCTTCTTATGTTCTACTGTTAATTACACTGTATAATTTTTTTAGTTTTACACCTTCTTATGATTATAGGATTGAAGAAAATCAAAGGTTGAGATTAACTCGTTGCTTTTTTTTTCCAGTGAATACATTCTCATTTTCTACTATTAAATCTCAACCTTTAATTCACTATAGCAAAATTGTTCTATAGTAGCCTTTTCTTAGTCTTATAGTGGCATTTTTAAGCGCCGCAAAAAAGCTTCTCGGTACAAATGTTAGCAACATCTGTAAACTAAAAACGCCGTAATAGGTTAGGATATTTAGCAGCGTTTATTTTACAAATACCAAAATAAGTTAGGTCATTTAGCGGTGTTTGTAAATAAAACACCATTATATACTGTGATATTTAGCGGTATTTTTTTTATATAAAAGCCGTAATAGGTTAGGTCATTTAACGACGTTTTTGAAACAAACACCACAAAAGGTTAGATCATTTAGTGGCGTTCTGGGACAAAAGCCGCTTATTTTCATGATATATAGCGACACTTTTAAGTAAAACGCCGTAGAAGGTAAGCAATTTAATGGAGTTTTTAAACTGAAAATGCCACAGTTGTGTATTCATTTAGTGGCGTTTTTATCTTAAAACACTGCAAAATCAACATGATTTGCAAATGTTTTTATCTGCTATTTATTACCCAAATTTAATATCATTTAGTAATATCTAATAACCCTAAACCCTTACATTTTAATTACGACTCAAATTAAGTAAAAATAGTTGACATAAATAAATATCAATTTACAAACATTCAAGTGAAATGTAAATCAAAATTTACAAACATTCAAGGAAAACAACATGAGAGAGAGAGAGAGAGATTTTTTCATGTACAATCTGTGAGTCTTCATTGCTCCTTCATAGGAAAAGGAAGTAAAAACAGTTTTCTTTGTTTGATGAAGCATCATTAAGTTTTTCCTCCGTGTAAACTATAAATGGAGAACCTGTTCATCCATTTCACCAAATAAATCCCCTAGCTCTGATCACCTAGACTCCTTGCATGCTTGAATGCTTCACTTGAAACATATAACGACCTTCCACATGCAGTATGAAACAAAAAAGAGAGTTACCACAACCATTTTCCAATGGAATCGCTTTACCTGTGTAGCAAGTAAGTTTTTCCTTTAAAACAAAACAAAACAAAAGTTTGGTTCAACAATTTCAAAAAGGTTTTAGTTATTAAACAAAAAAAATTAAAGTAAAAGAGAGAAGCTTTTACTTGGAGTAACAATAGATGTAGCATCGTCTTCATCGAGGATAGATAATGCTTTTGCAATTGAAGATTCTTTCTTTGCCACAGATTTCTCCAATTCGGTTATAAACATCATGTATTTATCTACTCCTCCACCATTGTTCTCAATAAGCTTCGAACATCCTACGTAGGATCTATGAAATTTGAGATCACAAAGCAAAAATATAAAGGCGAAAAGATCCAGAGATTATTAACTTGAAGTAAAAGATCGGCCATGGAAGGGAGTGGAGCAACCGGAGCTCCATTCAGGTCATCATCGGGTTTCGACGGCAGGAAAGGATCGGAAGCCTCCCAACGATAATTTGTTCCAGTGTGAGAGCAAATCTGCTACGTGGACATTCTGACAATTTTGCTTAGGGATTGTGTATTAATTTTTTTATTTAATCTACAATGAATTTTTTTTTTACTCAGTCCATGCATATAGAAGTGGGTTTTAGCACTAATATTAGTTAATTCTAAAGTTCACAATATTAACCTAACAATAGATTCAGCTCAATACTAAAGTTTAGATTATTAACCAAATAGAACCTAGACTGTGAAGCAAAAGCGATATGATATTCATAAACTTAATGTGCATCCCAAGTAAAAGCGATATGCTATTTTTATTGGTGAAGAAAGCTAGATAAAAAGTACTAGAAACACTTTTACATCCTTAAAGTTCAATAAAAACAAACTTAACCAGTATATGATTATTGTTTACTTGTTTGCTTTGTATCTGTTAAACTGGATTTACCTTTGTCAGCAGATGGTTATGTTCTTTGAATGATATTAAATTGAAATACACAAACCTAGTTAGTAACTTAGCATGTGATATTCTTATCAACATAAATTCTTTTCTTTAATTTTTTTGAGTTTAAGAAATTACATCAACAAAGTGTTTACATTTATTTTATGACATTATCAATTAGCTAAAACTTTTTTAATCAAATGTTATCTTATAATAATCTAAGACCAATAAAAAGAACTCCATAAATTCTTAGGAGTGAGCAATATAGAGTTGAACAGGGTCTTGGCAGCTGGAATAATGAAATTTTGTAGCCTATTGTTAGTGGATGTTAGTGTTGTATGAGCTGATAATCTTATAAGATAAACCCTAAACTAGTTTTCTACCAATATTTGAACATAATGATGGGGGAATATTATAGACGAAAGGAGGAACACATCTATGATACCTCTCTTAACGATTTCACAAACCATTCACCACAACAATTTATGAGGAAAATAATGGACAAGTCGATTCAAATAATGGCTATGGAAATTTTGAAAAAACAAAAGGGAAAAAACAAAGTAGCCAGTTTTTAATGTTTGAAAACGCAATATGTAAATGTTTACCTTGACGGCAGTAGTTTCGTGACGACATTTAACGGCGTGACGTTGGAGGTGACGACGGCTTCGAACGACAACGGGAAATAGCGGTTTCGTGGAGTAAACGCCTAAGATGATTGAAAATAGGTAAAGAAATAGATGGAAACAAGGGAAAGGGTTTCGCAGGATTAAATATATAACCTTTGAGGTGTTTGTAAATTCAAACGCCACAAAATGACTACAATACTGTTGTTTTTTTGAAAAGCCACAAATTGATGAGACTAATGTGGTGTTTATTAAAAAAAACACCACGAACGACATACATATTGCGGTGTTTGAAAATACAAACACCACTATATGTTTAGTCTATTGCGGCATTTTTTTATAAACGCCACTAAAGGGTACGGGACGACAACACTTGCAGCGTTTGTAATTACAAATGCCACTATATGTTTAATCTATGGTGGTGTTTTTCTAAAAAACACCACTAATGTTACTATTTTGTGGCATTTTGCCTATAAACACCACTATATGTGTAAAGTTAGCGGCGTTTGCTATCAAAACGCCGCTAATAATGCCGCTATAGACCTATTTTACAGTAGTGATTCTTTCATCTAATGGTCCTAAAAAAGTGTAAAACTAAAAGAGTTTTACACAGTGTAATTGGATCCTGGTCCCCCCCGCCCCCCGCACACACACACGTCATACACGCACACATTCCACATACGCACACGTACGCGCACGTGCACACACACATACACACATATATTGAATAGTCCATGGTATTACAATATAGTATATGTTCAAAATCTTTTTTTAGATATTTGTGATCACCATTTTTTTCATTTAACCGGGCCCCAAACCAAAATAGAATCCCAAACCCTTTACAAATATAATCGAGCTTCCATACCTAAAACCCAACCAGACCCAAGACCTAACCAGAACCAGACCCGACCTCGAGACCCAACCCGGGTCTAACCCTAACCCCTAGGGTAGCCACCCAAATACCCCAACCAAATACCACCATTTTCTACCCCAATGCCCGAAAAGCACTCTAGCACGCCACCTTCAGCTGCACCCTCTACGCCACCTGCAAAAAACAAAATGCAAGAGACAAGGAATCATCATTTTTATTTTTCTTGTAAATGGGTATAAAACCCGAACAAAAAATATGTAAAAGCTCTCTCAAATTTTCGTTTTTCAGAAGCAATAATACAGAAAGTTTCAAGGTTATTTTATTTTTCTTTTTTGAATAACATTTTGTTTGTTTTCTTCTGTGTTCCTTTTTTAGCCCTTAATATGATCTTAAGAAAAAAGGAGCCTTTTAGTTTACAAAAAACAACGTTTATTTCGGTAAAAAAGGTAACATATAGAAATTTCTTTATTTCGAATAATAAATAAAAATAGAGGCTTTTTACTCAAATAATAATAATAACCACCCATTTCTCAATAAAAATACATAGGAAAAAAAGAGGGGTTAGATCGAGTTACCTTGCGACGAGAGTGAGCTTCGTCGGAAGTCGGCGAAGTCGAAGGGTTTAGGGGGAGTTTCGAGGGGTTTTAAAGCTGTTTTTGGTGCTTTTAGCCCTAAAAAGGGACCTAGGCTAGTGGATCTACATTTTTTAATTTGTTTGGGGGGTTTTGAGTTCTCTGATCGCCTTGTGTGGCGGTCGGAATGAGTTCGGGTGACCGACCTACTGCCGACCGAGGAGAGAGGGGAGAGCTCTCCCTTTTTTTATTTTTTTATATTTTTTTGCTTCAAATGAAAAAACAATTGTTGTATTTAAAAAATGAGTTAGGGGGAAATTGCACTCAGGTCCCCCTAACTTACGCACGTATTTATAAAATGATCACTAGAAATGACCTATTTCATAATTTACCCATTTATGTTTGTGCTTTGTAATTTTTAATATATTTACTATTTAGCCCCCCTACTTTACACGTGTTTTTATGCATGTTAGTCACCTGTAGGGACTGATTTTGTGATTTACCCATTTATGTTTTATACATGTTAGTCCCCCTACTTTTAGCGTGTTTTTGCACTTTAGTCATGTGTAGTGGCCTTTTTATTTTTTTTAAATGCATGTGGAATGATTTTGTATTTTTCCATTTTTAGTTTAACAATTTATTTTAGGTTTAAATAAAGTGGATAATTGCCTTTAGGTCCCTATAGTTTCCACATGTTTTGCATTTTAGTCTTTGATCTGTTTTTTTATTTTGTTTATATTTAGCCATTAAATTTAAAGTTTTTTTAATTTAGCCCATATTGTATGTCTACTTTATTTTATTTTTTAGATTGGTAATTTAATGTTTATTCAATTTAGTCATTTAATTTAATTTATTTTAATTTTATTTTTACCCTTCATTTTATAGCGCTTTAATTTTAGTACTTTTATATATTTTATTTGTATTTAATATTTGTATCCTTTTAGTCCCCATCTAGATTACTTTTATTTTAATTTAGTCCTTAATTTGAAAGAATTCTTAATTTGGTCCTTACTTTTGATCGAGGTTCCAATTTAATTATTCGAATAGTAAAATTAATTTAAATTAATATTAAAACCTCTATTTCAGTTAGATCTCAATTTAGTCTCTTTAATTTACGGAATAATCTGAGTTGGCCCTCGCCTAAATGCTAAAGGGACCATCTCAATTATTCGATTGAATAATTCATTAAAATCAAATAAGATTAATATTAGAATTAACATTTCTAGATTTTTGTCTTTAGGTTCTTTTATTTTCATAATTTGACACTTTAAGATAGAAAAAGCCTTAATCTACCCTTAGTTAATTAGGATTAATAAAAATTTGTTTGATTGCATGTTATTTTCAAACTTAAGGCAATGCTCATTTATTAGGGAATTAATGGTATATCTCTCGCAAGTATGCTCAGGGGGTAACTATTGGTAATTCCCGAAATATGTCGACATCCTTTTCAAAACCACATCATGATTTCTGAAATTAAGGCAATGTCCGATTAATAGGCACAATAGTTGATCTCCCATATTTATGCTACGGGGTGAATGTTATCGGCCTTAATAAACGAATACTCTTTTTAACTTTTTACATTTGTAATGATTTTCAAATTAAATAAAGATCGAACTCAAAATTTCTAATTTTTAAATATAGGATAATCAACTAGGTACCAATTTTTGGGCGCTTGTGGGGGTGTTAATCCTTCCCCACGCGTAACTGACTTCCGAACCCGATTTCTTTATTTTCATAAACCCTAAAACTCAATATTTTGATTAAAATAAAATGTTCTTTTTTATTAAAATCAACCGGTTTTCATGGTATCCCAATCGCACCTTAAATGATTGGTACTTCTCATATTTCAAAATTATATTCAAAGAAAAACCCCCAAGTCGGTATTGGTCTTTCCCTGCCCGGGAAAAAAATGGTGTAGACAACTTGGTGAATCCACTAGGGACATTTTTGTTTTCAAAACAACTTGAGAGTCGAGCCACGAGTTAGTTACCCTTTATTTAGGATTCTGGAAATTATGAGTTCGATCTTATTTAATTTACAGTTCGTTATGTTATTTCAAATAAAAAAATATTTTCTCTCTAGTTAATGCTTACACTTCCGTGAAATTATTTGAGACTGTTGCATATCATAGCTCTAAACCCGAGCTCCAACCCGGTTTACACAAGTAGGGAGAAACATCACACCTCATGAGGAACATTGGCCTTCCTTCTGTGGGTCTGATAAACTATCCCTGGAAAGCATCCTAAGTTGCCTATCCAAATATCAGATTCGAAGTACGCTTTTAGTAGTGTGATCCCCTAAGTTGAATCCGATTCGTAAGTTTGTAATGGGTCAGAATCAAAGTCAACCTTAGCAGGTCGTAAAGATGGCTTACGAACCCTTTGCTAGAACCCAACCTCATATAGAGAATTTAGTAAACCTACCCCTCTAGATCCATGTGGATAGCCTAGGAGAATTAGAACGCATGCGGTTAAGACTCTTAATTACCTTTTATGTTTATTTTTTCATTCTCAACTTTGAGTCACATTTAATTATTTTTGCTAATATTACATTTCTTTGACTAATCATTTCAACTAACTTGATTTTTTGTCTTGTTTCTACTAACTTGATTTCCTTTTGTCTTGTGTTGTGCTTTGTTGTGTTTTCGCATAAACATGTCATATCCTTCAAAGGTATTGATCCCTAAAATAGCTGCTCTTTTAGAAGGTTCTTGAAAAATAATGCCCACAGCAATGCCTTTCTCTGGGATCGGTAGAATTTCGAAGATGCTCTACGTATATCGAATGGCTTCAATAGAGAGTCTACCTAATAAGGAGACAAGCCAAACATCTACATGCTGAGATAACAAGGTGGACTCAAGAAGATTCGATGCTGAAGCCAAAAGTTGAAGATCACGAACCAGCTCGAAAGATTTCTAAATGTAGGAGATGAAGTAGAAGCTTTGAAGATGATGCAATACCCAAACGCTCACAGGAGTTGGACAACTTACAAATGGACCATATTTTCACTTCCCCAATGTACCGAGACATTGTCGATTTTTCAAGAATTGTTCAAAGAACAGTGTTTTTTGTATCAATTCCTTGTTGCATTTGCATTTTGTATTTTGCACTCCCATTTTTGTGTCTTTGCATTTGCATGTGCATCTTTTCATCATTGCATTAACATATATACATTATACAATACATGGTATGCATTGCATCTCAACGTGCATTAATCATGGATCCTGAGAGTAACTCGTGGAGAATCTTGTGATAAAAGTTTTAAGGTAAGATGAAGTCACCCCATTCGTACCAAAAAAAGGATTGAGAGCTATGGACGTGATGTTGGCACCATCTGAAGTTTGAGGCACATCACCTAGAATTTCTCTGACATTTTCATGTGTGGAGAAATGATCGAAGCAACTATCAAGAATGACAAAATAAGAGGCTCTGATAGTACTGACATCAAGAAATGAGAAGTCAATACAGTGAGGTCTTATTCAGCTAATTATGGGACCAAACCTTATAGAGTGGCCCGAGAGAAGATTCTTATTGGTGAAATTCCACTGACATATAAAGAACTACTCCCATTACTGGTTGAAAAGAATCTCATGACTCTAGTTCAGTTTAAACTGAAAGAACCCTTATTTCTTAAAGGGTATAATGTTAGTGCAGTATGTAGCTCCCACATGGGAATCTCAGGGCATAGTACTGAGGATTGTGGGGTATTGAAGTGAAAGGCTCAAAATTTAATTGATTAGGGGGCATGGACATTCGATGAATAATGGGTATTCTGATGCAAATTGAGAAAAATCATTGCAACCACTAGGAACTTTTGATGCACTCGCATATTGTCTTGTTTGAATTTATTTTCTTTCTCTTTTCCTTAAAATGTTTGTAAGTCACTTGACAATCGAACATCTTAAATAAAATGCTACATTTTGAGGTTATGAGAAATGAGTAATTTTCAAACTTGAAATTCTTTAAGTATCAACTGGACTAAAAGCTCTTTCAAAAATCAGAGTTATAGATCTTTGACAAAATAACTAGATTGAAAACTAATAAAACAAGGACCTTTGACTGTACCCCAGAAATGCATTCGAACACCATATCCTTCTCTTGGAGGGACCAATATAGCCTTCTACTCTCATGAGGAAATGATCAAGAGGCTTGGCATTCAGGTATGAATAGGAGTGGACAACATGGGGCATCTCTTGTGTATGACAATGCAAAAACTGCCTAGACTACACTCCTATTGTGGACGTTCAGTGATGATACTAATCTTCACAAATGGAATGGTAGAGTAGATGAATTTAGTTTAGGTCAGTTGTTTGGGAACTGAACTCTAAATGTGAGATTTTCTAATCATCAAAGACATCTGGACTATAACAGGTTCTTCTCAATGAGCTTAAGAAATTCTAAATCTGAATACTCAAAAGGTTAATAAATTATTATTATTATTATAGATTATACAATAAAGTTGAGTTATTCCACTAAACCAATTGGTTATAGAGGCAACTCAAAGGCCCTGGCTTTATGAATAGATATCATTCAAACTATGACATTGATCAGATACTTGGCACTTCGGTGTTTGCTCCACTGCGATTGTCAAGTTGAAGACTTTGTGATGAGATGAATCCTTCAGCTATGCCTGAACAAAGGCAAGTTAAATAAATTCCAATAAATAAAGGCTATAATGCCTATGTTTGATCTAATAATGAGTATCAATGAAAATGGACTAAGGGAGTTGAGGAACACCTGTAATAGTCGACTTCATAGAAGCACTCAAGAATTTTATATTTAGACTGATGTCCCTGCACTACCTCTGCTAAAGAAAGTCTATGAAGCTTGAACAAATGAAATATTTTAGAGAACCGAAACAGAAGTGTTATAGAAGTGTAGTAACTGATTATGCTAGTTGTGTCATTTTGTCTGCATCTGATTAAAATGTCAAGCCAAAAAGAGGGGCATGTTGTAAGGTTCATAATGACCGAGAAAGAAATGACATCTTGATAACTGAAACCTTATAAGCTTTAAGGAGCCAACTTGAAAACCAACCTATCAATTTTTGACATTTGTCAAGGAATATAACTTTGAAAGAATAAAAGAGCTGTTGATTCTTTTGATATTTAGTGAATTCATGTTATGTGATTTGCTTCAATTGTGAGCTTAAAGGAAGGACATTTTTCTTCAACAAACTTTCCATATTTTGAAAATAAAAAGAAAGAAAATATTTTCAAACAAGACAATCTCTCTAGAGAGTTTAGCTTGGAAATTTACAAAAGTCCCTCGGATTTAGAAATTCATAATCAGAAATTGGGGTAACGAATTTGAATGTTAGGGATCAAGAAAAGCATATTTTCGCAAAGAAATGCAATGGTACACCTTGGTGTGGGAGGAGAATGAAGGCAAACATATCAAGAAGAGAACCAAGATTTCTTGAGCACCTCTTCACTGCTATTAATCAAGAAAAACATGCATTACACATACATGATTTTGCATCATTTCATTAAACATCCATCATCTTATGCAATAAAAACTTTAATTTTCCCTCTCACGAGGGTACCATTAAAATTTCTTTTGAAATTATGTCTTTCTCAAGGATATTTTCTCTTCTCATAGATGCATTCAGATACATATTTTTTTTAAAATATTTCAAGAAAGAATGAGATTAAAAGACAACAAGGCGTCTTAGCAAGAAGGAGCAATCATCTTCAGATTCAACATTTTCAAACAAAAAATTGTCTCGCTTGAGACAGTCTCATTTAATACAAAAAATTTATCTCACTTGAGATTATTTTTCTTAAAATAAGGTTCATCTCACTTGAGATAGTTTCACTCGAAGCAAAAATTTTATATCGCATGAGATAGTTTCATTCGAAACAGAATATTTATCCCACTTGATATTTTTTTTGTTAAAACAAGATTCATCTCAAATGTGATAGTTTCACTCGAAACAGAAATTTTATCTCACTTGAGATTTTTTTTCTTAAAAAAAATTTCATCTCGCTTGAGATTGTTTCACTCGAAACAAGAAATTTAATTTCACTAAAAATTGTTTTTCTTAAAAAAAATTCATCTCGCTTGAGATAGTTTCACTCGAAACAAGAAATTTCATTTCACTCAAGATTGTTTTTCTTAAAACAAATTTCATCTCGCTTGAGATAGTTCCACTCGAAACAAGAAATTTCATTTCACTCAAGATTGTTTTTCTTAAAACAAATTTTTATCTCGCTTGAGATAGTTCCACTTGAAAACATAAATTTTATCTCACTTGAGATTGTTTTTCTTAAAACAAGATTCATCTCGCTTGAGATAGTTTCACTCGAAACAGAAATTTTATCTCACTTGAGATTGTTTTTCTTAAAACAAGACTCATCTCGCTTGAGATAGTTTTCACTCGAAATAGAAATTTTATCTCACTTGAGATTGCTTTTCTTAAAACAAACTTTGTCTCGCTTGAGAATTTTTTTACTCAAAACAAAAAATTTCATTTCACTCAAGATTGTTTTTCTTAAAAAAATTCATCTCGCTTGAGAAAGTTTCCCTTGAAATATAAAATTTGAAATTGTTTCACTTGAAAGAAGAAGTTTATCTAACTTAAGATTATTTTTCTTAAAACAAACTACGCCTCACTTGAGGGATTAACATTTCCTTTGCTTGATTCACGACATTTCGAATCAGTGACGCCCCACTTGAGGGATTAACATTTCCTATTGCTCAATTCACAGCATTTCGAATCAGTAAAAGTCCTTCGGGCCATCAATAAATCTTTCGAGCATGATGCTTAAATCCTTTGGGTTATCTATAAGTCTTTCGAGTAAGATGATAATTCCTTCGGGCCATCTATAAGACCTTCGGGCAGAATGTTTACACATTTCCTTTTCTCGATTCACGACATTTCGAATCAGTGATGCCTTACTCGAGGGACCAACATTTTCGGTAGATAATTCAAAATGAAGAACTTTTTCGACCAATTACTCGATTCTCGACATTTCGAATCATCAATTAGATAAAAAAATGACGTTCTATTATCATTGCTTCATTCCCGTTTAACAATAATGAGCAAAGAGGGGCAACTATGATCACCATTTTTTTCATTTAATTGGGCCCCAAACCAAAATAGAACCCCCAAACCCTTTACAAATATAATCAAGCCTCCATACCCAAAACCCAACCAGACCCAAGACCCAACCAGAATAAGACCCAACCCCGAGACCCAACTAAGACCTGACCCAGGTCTAACCCTAACCCCTAGGGTAGTCGCCCAAACACCCCAACCAAAGGCCATCATTTTCTTCCCCAATGCCCGAAAAACACTCCAGCACGCCACCATCAGCTTTACCCTCCACGCTATTTGTAGAAAACAACATACAAGAGACAAGGAAGAATCATTTCTATTTTTCTTGTAAATGAGTATAAAAATCGAACAAAAAATATGTAAAAGCTCTCTCTTTGTAATACCCCAAAAAATTAGATAATGACCAAAATGCAAATTTTGAAAGTTTGATGGTCAAAGTAGAAATTGGGAAAAGTTTAAGAAATTAAGTGATAAATTTCTTAAAAAGAATTTTATTCCATAAATAGATAGTTTACTCTTGAGAGTGGGGTTTTATAGAAATCATATTTTTGGATTTGAAATTTTAGTAAAAAATTAGAAAGGGTTGAAGTCGGTATGGAATCAGAAATTCAGATCGAATTGGAATTTTACAAAAATTTGAAGGATGTTATAAAATGGTTGGAAATATTATTTTAATATTTTAGATTAGAGAAATTTGGTTTGGAAATACGAAATTTTTTAGATTTAACTGAAATAGTGGAATTTAGTGACTAAAACACAATTTTTGAAAAATACATGGGAAATTTTGTAAATCAAAGTCAAAATAATTCATCTTTGACTTTGAAAGATGATAAGGATGAGTTGTCATGGTTTTATGGTGAATATGAAGATTTATTAAGGATGATTTGGTCTTATCTCAATTAAATGAATATTTTATTCATTTATAGTGGAATTTATTGTAAACTAAGATGAAATGCACCCATAATTTCATTCCAACTTGATCATCTTCTTCTCCAAGCTGCGTGGTTTTCTTCAAAGGTGAGAGAAAGCTTTAATTCAAATTTTAAGCAATTTTCTTAGGATTTTGAGTATGCCTTAAAATAGAAATTGTTATATGCTAAAACGCTATCATTTGATACCAATATTGCATGATAATCTTGATTGTGTTCAAAGATCCCAAATTTTACAGTTTGTGTTCATTTAAGGGATCATGGAATTAATGATGGATCTTGATGTTTGTGAGGTAGTTGATTCATATTCAAACATGTATGATGATTAGAACATGTTTAATCTTTCTAAAACTTGTTTTTTAAGTTTCGGTCATGGATTGTTTAAGTGAGAAAAATTATGGAAAAAATATATAAGGGTTGGAAATGATGAGGGAAGTATTCTAAAAGCCTTATAAAAATTTGGGGGCCATTTTGTAACATTTGAAAAGTTGGGGGATCAATTCGGTAATTTTGGAAAATTAATGGGTTGTTGTGTAAGTGTTATATAATTGATGTACTATGTTGGAAAATGTTGTTTTGGAATTGAAATGAGTGTAAGATGTGAAATATGACTATTTTGGAAGTTTGAAAAGATTTGTGATTTAAGTACAACATTTGCATAGTTGGGGTACTTAAAGGTAATTATGTTTTTTAAAAGCATTTGAATGGTAATAATTTCAATGCTGGAATTGTTGGTATTAAGAATCTAAGTGATAAAATGAAGGACCATTTTGTGTAAATTGGAAAAGTTGGTTCCAATGTTAAAATGAATTATTAAGAGTTAAGTATTTTGATAGATAATGAGTTTCAAATATATTATGGAGTTATTATGGGATGTATTTATGTTAGTAAAATACTAACATATGTCTTATTATGAATTTGTGATTTATACAGATCGTGATTTATTTGTGATCGAATCAAGTCAAATAGAAAAGGGGTTTATTGTGGACAATAGTGAGGCACATATTTTGAAAGATATAAAGTGTCAAGGTGAGTGCAATACATGCATGAAATTATACATGGATGCTTTATACATCATCAGGAAGACTTGTGATAAGTCGACCTTGTTTATATCATCTTGATTTTATATCATTTTTATAAATTAACATGACATTGATATGTCAAAGTATGAAATTATAATGCATTGATTTTGGAAAATGTGATATTTTCTATGAATATTTTCGGGTATGAATTGCCCAATTTTAAATTATGATAATATACTTTACCATGGATGGATCAAATAAAATAGACTATATGCCCAAGTAAGTCATTGAAGGACAGGGTATAGTTGGCATGCCATAGAGTATAGCAGCTGCAGGTTTATAATACACTTCGGTGTATATGGTGGGCACGACCTTATGTGTAATACACTTCGGTGTATATGGTGGGTACGTCCTTATGTGTAGCACTACGGTGCAAATATTACTCAAATACCCAGGGTCCTCAGGGTGTTATATTGGGTTATTGTATATGGTTTACGGTTTATTGATTAATATATGGTAAGTATGCAAATAAGCTTACGAGCTTATAGAATAATGGCAAGTATATTGGTAAAATAAGCTTACGAGCTTATGGAATAAATGGTAAAATATTGGATATGTTGGTAACATGATTTTATGGCATTTTGAATTTGACATTGAAATTCATGCATGAATTGTATTGCATTGTTTATTGTTTTAATTGCCTCACTAAGTATATACTTAGCGTGTGATGATTTTCACGCGTAGGTAAAAAGCCAGTAGTGGAATAAAGAGTTCAAAGTGACATCAAGCATCGGGGAGTATATTTCAATATCAGTAAGACATCCTATGATGGAATTTGACTTAGAAAGTGGCATGTAATTAATAATGTTCAATTGATTTTGTTGAACTAGTTTGGAAACAAAATGGTAAATTTATAGTGATGAAAGGTTAATTTTTATGAGTTTTATATAATTTGTTGAAATTACTGTAGCATAGCAGTGCATCGATACACATTTTAAGTTCGATGTTTTTGTGCATCGGTACACTGTTCACATACTGTAGTAGTGCATCGGTATACTATTCACCATTCACGGTACTGTTCACTGTTTACTATTCATAAAAAAATCTTTTACCATAAATTTGTTATAATGAAGCATAATTCATATGATATGATATTTTTAAAATATCATTTACCATTTTAAGAAAATAAATTTTTAAATCGCTTTTGAATTCGAAAATGTTTTAGAAATTCAAGTGACATCTATAATCTGTAAATGTATAATTATACGGGTTATGGGTGTTACACTCTTGGATTTTCATTTCTCATAAGCAATAATACAGACAGTTTCAAGGTTATTTTGTTTTTGTTTTTCAAATAGCATTTTGTTTGTTTTCTTCTGTGTTCCTTTTTTACTGCCCTTAATCCGATCTTAAGAAAAAAAAGGAGCCTTTTAGTTTACAAAAAAAACATTTATTTCGGTAAAAAAGGGCAACATATGGAAATTTCTTTATTTCGAATAACAAATAAAAATAGAGGTTTTTAGTCGAATAATAATAATAACCACCCATTTCGCAATAAAAATACATAGGGAAAGAAAAAGGGGTTAGATCGAGTTACCTTGTGACGAGAGTGAGCTTCGTCGGAGGTCGGCGAAGTCGAAGGGATAGGGGGAGTTTCGAGGGGTTTTAAAGCTGTTTTCGATGGTTTTAGCCCTAAAAAGGGACCTAGGCTAGTGGATATACGTTTTTTTTGTTTTTTTGGGTTTTTTGGGTTCTCCAATCACCGTGTGTGGCAGTCGAACGACGGTCGGAGCGGGTTAGGGTGGCCGACTTACTTTCGGACGAGGAAAGAGGGGAGAGCTCTCTCCGTTTTTTTGTTTTTTTTTTCCTATTTTTTCTTAAAAAATGAAAAAACCAATTGTTGTATTTATAAAATAAGTTAGGGAAAATTGCACTCAGGTCCCCCTAACTTACGCGTGTTTTTATAAAATGGTCACTAGAAGGGACATGTTTCATAATTTACCCATTTCTGTTTGTGCTTTATAATTTTTGGTATATTTACTGTTTAGTCCCCCTACTTTACGCGTGTTTTTGCATGTTAGTCACCTATAGAAATTGATTTTATGATTTACCCATTTTTATGCATGTTATATATTTTTAGGAAAAATTGATGTTTAGTCCCCCTACTTTTAGTGTGTTTTTGCACTTTAGTCATGTGTAGTGGCCTTTTAATTTTTTTAAATGCATGTGGACTGATTTTGTATTTTTCCATTTTTAGTTTAACATTTTATTTTAGGTTTAAATAAAGTGGATAATTTCCTTTAGGTCCCTATAGTTTTCGTGTGTTTTTGCATTTTATTCCTTGATCTATTTTTTTATTTTGTTTAGATTTAGCCATTAAATTTAAAGTTTTTCATTAAATTTAAAGTTTGTTTAATTTAGCCCTTATTGTATGTCTAATTTATTTTCTTTTTTAGATTGGTAATTTAATGTTTATGCAAATAGTCCTTTAATTTAATTTAATTTTACCCTTCATTTTTTAGTGCTTTAATTTTAGTACTTTTATATATTTAATTTGTCTTTAATATTTGTATCTTTTTAGTCCCCATCTAGATTACTTTTATTTTAATTTGGTCCTTAATTTGAAAGAATTCTTAATTTGGTCATCGCTTTTGATCGAGGTTCCAATTTAATTATTTGAATCGTAAAATTAATTTAAATTAATGTTAGAACCTCTACATCAATTAGATCTCAATTTAGTCCCTTTAATTTAGGGAATAATCTGAGTTGGCCCTCGACTAAATGCTCAAGGGATCATCTCAATTATTCGATTCAATAATTGATTAAAATCAAATAGTATTAATATTAGAACCTACATTTCTAGATTTTTTTCTTTAGGTTCTTTAATTTTCATAATTTGACACTTTAAGATAGAAAAAATCTTAATCTACCCTTAGTTAATTAGGATTAATAAAAATATTGTTTGATTGCATGTTATTTTCAAACTTAAGGTAATGTTCATTTATTAGGGAATTAATGGTATATCTCCCGCAAATATGCTCAAGGGGTGATTACTGGTAATTCCCGAAATAGGTCGACATTCTTGTCAAAACTGCATCATGATTTCTGAAATTAAGACAATGTCCAGTTATTAGGCACAATAGTTGATCTCACGCATTTATGCTAGGGGCGAATGCAATCGACCTTAATAAACAAATACTCTTTTTAACTTTTTGCATCCATAATGATTTTCAAATTAAATAAAGATCAAACTCAAAATTTCTAATTTTTAAATATAGGGTAATCAACAAGGTACCAATTTTTGGGTGCTTGCGGGGTTCTAATCATTCCCCACGCGTAACTGACTTCTAAACCGAATTTCTAGATTTTTGCATACCCTAAAACTCGGTATTTGAATAAAATTAAAATGTTTTTTTATTAAAATCACACGGTTTTCATGGTGTCCTAATCACACCTTAAATTATTGGGGGCGACTCCTCACATTTCAAAATTCTTTTCAAACAAAAAACCCCAAGTCGATATCAGTCTTTCCCGCCCGGCAAAAAATGGTGTCGACAATATTGACAAAGCATACACATTCTCAAAACGTAATTGCTTAAACTTATTACCTCTAGGAGAATAAGACTTCTTCTAACCACTAAAATTATGTCTTGTAATAGTTTAATTGGTTCTTAGTTTATAAATACAAACTCATAAAAAAAATCAGATTCAAAATGCTTGAGCATCAATATTACCATCACCAAGAAAACATTAAAAAGAGCTTGATTGAGAACCAACCAGGCCTAATATTTGACCGTCATTTTCATCATATACTTTACAAAAATGCTGCACAATTGAGTTTTGCCGTAAAACCTAAAAAAGACAAAGGTAGAGAGAAAGTGTTTTTATTAATTTACTGTTAAATATTAATATAAAGTATTTGAAAGAATAAATTTATTTTTAAGTTTTATTTTCAAATCGTTAAAGCAATTAAACCAATATTGCAATATGAAATTTAATTATAAACCAAAGATGATGGTTAAAATTCAACAAATTCAATAATCTAATGACAAAATCAAATGGCATAACAATTAAGAAATAAATTTAGTCAAAACATTTTAGGGTAAACTACATAAATGGCCACATAACTATGGGATGGGTCACGAAATGACCATCATTTTCAAATTTGTGTCAATATGACCACTGAAGTATTTAGATGGTTTCAATATAGTCACCTGCCATTAACACTTAACGGATGTGTCTATGTGGCAATTAAAAAAATTGGTATAATCGGGGCACGCGTCCTTGTAAAGTTACGTATTCATGGCGCTGGAACCTTACTTTGTTTTCTTCCATTTTGGTCACTACTTGTGTATGATTTGTTTCCTTGGATTTTCATTTAATGCAATTTTATCTTTTAATATTTTTCTTATGAATTAACTTGAGCATTAACTTTAAAATCTTTTATTCTAGTCATGTATTAAATGTATAGATTAAATCCCTTAGATTTTAGAATTAATCAATTTGATCACCAATATTAACTTTAATTCTTAATTTTTAATTAGGTTCTAATTTCAATTTAATTTAATAAATTTATTTCTCTAATCAAATTGTGACACATGTCACAATCTAATTAGATGGTTTTTATTTTTCATTTAATTAATTTAATAAATTTAATAAATTTTCAATCCAATCAAAAGGTTACATGTGGAATCTTTTGAATTCAAGTGAAAATAAATAAAGATGAGTTTTAACACCCAAGGGAATCCAACTTGAGTCCCAAGGGTAACTTGCGCATGCCTTAAGCGCTGAGATAATTCTTACACTTGTTATTGAGATAATACATATATAACTTGTTAAAGTTTAGGCAGAAAAAATTAAAATAACTTAATTAGATTTGAACCCAAAATTAATTAGTAAACAAGAAAGCCTTAACTAATAAGTTAAATCTAATATTTAGGAATCAATTATAATATATATATATATATATATATATATATATATATATATATATATATATTAGTTAATGATAAAAAAATAAAAACGTATGTCAATTGAGAATATGACAACACTTAAATCACTAAAATAAATCTAATAGTTTATTTATAATTGACTTAAGATTGCACGAACCAACTTACCTCAATGATTAAAGGAATCGTTGTTGTTTCTAATGGTCACGAGTTTGAGCACTAGCGACTGCAGAGTATTTAGAACAAATACTACTTTGTAATCACCTTAGCTTAATAAAAAAAATAATTGATTTAAGATTTTAATATTTTTAAACTAAATTTATTGTTTTCATATTTTTTTTAATGATTATATATATGAAATCATTAAAAATAATTTAATATTCAAATTATATATATATATATATATATATATTATAGTTAATGATAAAAAATATATATTATATATTATAGTTAATATTCAAATTATAATCATAAGATTGTGACATGTGTCACAATTTGATTAGTTAATCTTTGTGATCAAATTGATTAATTTTTGTGATCAAATTAAATTGTGATCAATTTAATATTCAAATATATATATATATATATATATATATATATATATATATATATTATAGCTAATGATAAAAATATATATATTATATATTATAGTATTAAATTAAATTGAAATTAGGACCTAATTAAAAATTAATAATTAAAGTTAATCTTTGTGATCAAATTGATTAATTTTAAAATCTAGGGGATTTAATCTATAAATTTAAAACTTGACTAGAATAAAAGATTTTAAAGTTAATGCTCAATTAAGGCATTAAACAAATCAAAAAAATAATCAAGATCAAATTGCATTAAATGAAAATCCAAGGAAAAAAAATCATACACTAGTAGTGACCAAAATGGAAGAAAACAAAGCATGGTTCTAGCGCCGTAAATACGTAACTTTACAAGGACCCGTGTCCTAATTATACTAATTTTGTTAACTGCCACGTAGACACTTCCGTGAAGTGTTAACGACAGTTGGCTATATTGAAACCATTTAAATAGTTTTGTGATCATACTGACGTAAATTTGAAAATAGTGGCCATTTATGTAGTTTTCCATTTTTTTAATAGTCTGTGTAATTACAAGGCAGTATATATTCAAAAAAAATTAATCTATTAACAACATACACTTTACGAACATAATTATTTGAACCCGAAACATCTAAAAAATAATCTTCAATAAACATAAAATACAAAGACAAAACATCAATAAAAACGAAATAGGGCGAGAAGCTTCAATACTCACCTAATATGATGACAAGTTTCAATAAAAATGGATTTTAATTATCAACCACGACTCTTCCATGAGGTCCCAGCACAGATTCCGTTCACATATCATACACTTAATTGACTTACTCCTTTTGACTTGAAATGGAGAAGGTGGAGAACGGAGGAAAATGAATAAACATACAAACAAAAAAAGAAAATTATAGTTACTATTTATAAAATATCATTTGAGTATTTAATTATATATATAGATAAAATATTTATTTATTTTAATTTTTATTATATATACATGTTGAAATTGGTAGCATGTTGTGCCGTGCTTCCATAGTGTTGTACTTCTATTTTGCATTTGAACTATTAAGATTTTAATCATATAAAACAAAACGTGACACGATAATATTACAATTCAAATAAAACATTCACACATGCATACATCTTTGCATTCACATTAAGAGAGATAAAACCACTCACGATTCCATGCGACAATATAATATAAATGAATCACGTTTTAATTTCAATCTTTTCACTTTCTGCGCACTACTTATATAAACATGCACTACGTTTCCTCTTTTTTTTCTTATAAACTTTATTTGCCTTTTAGATCAAGTTTTCCAATATTGTTTCAGCATGAATTATTTGTGCTTTGTGTTCAATTATTATAGCAATTTAAACAAAGAGTAATCATATCAAATCGATAAAATCATAAAAAGGATAAAATAATTTAAATTATAATTATCATGTAAATTTTATATTATCTCAAATAAAACATATTTCATTATGTGCTAAGTAAATCTATTTTTTTTTAAATAACGGCATTACAATAAATAATATATATAAGTAAATCAAACGTAGATATGTGAATGAACCGAGCTTGAACGGATAAGATTGTGTTCGTTTTCATTTGTTTATTGTTGAATGTGTTCACGCTTGGTTTGTGTTTGTTTTGCGAACATGTTTGTTTATATGTTTAAATTCTAAATTTCATTGTGTATTCAATTTAGTCCTTACCTCTACCAATATTTAAAATGTAATAAAAAAATGAGAACTGGAAAATGAGCTTATAAACGAACTTGTTCATGAACATAAACGAACATAACACACATATGTTTGTATTCGTTCATTTATCAAATGAACATAGCTTTTTTTCATACTCATTTATTTAACTTAACAAATAGTCATAAATGAACATTATACGAACAATTCACAAACATAAGAGTATTTCATTTACCCCTCTAATCAAACGTATGAAATAAGTACATAGTTGGTGAGTGGAGAGGAGGACCAAAGTCCATAAGGACTCCCATTTTTTGACTTATGCTTCAAATAAAGCGGCCAAATCCTTATATTTCACTAGCTCTTGTATTTTCCTTTTTTGTTTTAACTTGCAACTGCAACCATTATGCTTAATATTTACGTCCCCCGGATTATTTAAGTAATTAATGACTACAATTCAAAATAAATGAGTAATTTAAAATAAATAAATAATTTTTTTCTTAACAATAAAAAGAAATTATTTTTTTAAGAAAAAGAGTTATCCATCAATATAGGACAGTGGCCAAGCAAGAGGGGATGAATGCAAGGAATTCGGTCCATTCCATGTTTTTGCAAAGGCAAGGCTACTAAGTCAACCCGGTAGCGTCGGTCCAACCAGAAGACGACCAAATCCTACGTGGAATTACCAATAAAGTCAAAAATCAAGAATTATCCTAACAAGTGGGCCCCCTTCACTTGGTCATCAAACATCTTCGGTTGACTCGGATTACCTTTTATTCCTTTCTTCCATCATGTGGGCTCTACTCGTTTGCCATCTGTCCCCTTTGACAAGATTTGCCAGTAAATTGTGAATTTCCAAAAACCACAAATTCATATAATTTTTTTTATATAATCCGTTACTTGAGGAACTGAAAAGGTATTACTATATTTATAAAATTAAATAAAATGGGAAATTATCTGCACAGGAACGTAAATAAATGCATTATCAAAAGATGGAAAAAATTAAATTTTATACGATTCATAATTTTAATCTCAGATAAAATTTTAAATTTCAATTAAATAAAAATTAAATTACTTCGATTTGTTTTTCTGTTTATATCTTAATTATTTGAAAAATATTTTACTTTTATTTCTATAATAAAAAAGCAAATAATTTATTTCAATTTTTTTAAAAGAAGAAGAAGAATGTTATTATTTTTCTGAAATTATCCAAAAATCATGTATAAAATGGGGGAAATATTGAAGACAAATATTTGCAAAGAAAACACTAGTTTTAAATGCTTTACTAATTACTAGTACTGTTTGGTCTTCTTCTAAAGTCCCAACGCCCTCTTTATTGCCGAGTCATATGCACCGTTCAAAGACTCTCTCCTTCATCTCTCTCTACTTCTACTGCTTATTCTTCTTCTTTCCCTCATCTTCTTCATCAATGGCTAAAGCCAGTGGACTCTCCCTTGATTTGGATCCCATCTCTCTCTCTCTTCACAACCCACCTGTACTCAACTCTTTCCCCGAAGACAACGTTAAACCCAACCATGCTACAAATACAATAGCTACCATGTCTCCTCCACCCGCCATCGATCACTTCCCCGTTAAACTCAACCGTTCCTATGATCAAAGCCGCCCTTCTTTATTGCCTTTCGATGATAATAAACGAAGGATCGTTGGCGAAAGGGATTTTTTCGCTGAAAAGAATGATCGTAAACTTGTCGTTGATGATGCCGATTCCATGCACACCTCCGATACCGACATCAAAGGTTCCACTGACCGAACTGACCTCGAGCTTAACGTCGACGTCGGTTAACCACCAACCCTTTGTTTCTCTTTCAGAGTTGTGTTTTCGATGGATGGAATTGATGAATCTTGTTTCATTTTTATTTTTTCAGATTGGTTTGAATCTGTTGACTACGAATACCGGTAGCGATCAATCCTCAGTGGATAATAACGGGATTTCTCACGAAATGGTGGATAAAAAATCTAACAATCAGGTGGATATTTAATCTTTGTATGTGATTTTGGAGATGCCAGTACTTGTTATATAGTAATATTGCTGTTTTTGTTTTCAGGTAGTTGTTTTGCAAGATCAGCTGAAACGGGCGAAAGCTGAGAATCAACGGTTAAAAGGGATGCTGGTTCAGGTAACTAAGAACTACAACTCAATTAAAATACAACTGGGTTCCCCGATGCATCGCCGTGGTGGAAAAGTTGAAAAAGCGGAAGAAGAAGAAGATCATATGATTACGGAGGAAAAAATGGAACAAAAGAAACGACATGGAGTACAAATAGATCCGAAACAGTTGATGGATCTTGCTGATGAGCTGTCGTCTTCTTCGTCCGAAAGTAAGAGCCACCATGAGGATAGCTCAGGAATTGCTGATAACAAGGTTCCAAGATTCAATGTTGATCAAACTGAGGCGACAATGAAGAAGGCTCGAGTTTCAGTTAGAGCTAGATCAGAGGCTCCTATGGTATCTAGATTGAATTATTCTTTCTTTCTTTACCTCATTTTCTTGTCTTGTTTGAGTTCTATATTAATTTAGGTTATTGTTTTGTTTTGGAAAGATTACAGATGGATGCCAATGGAGAAAGTATGGACAGAAAATGGCCAAGGGAAATCCTTGTCCTCGAGCGTATTACCGATGTACCATGGCCACAGGTTGCCCTGTTAGAAAACAGGTACAAAGATGCGCAGAAGATCGAACAATCCTCGTCACCACATACGAAGGCAATCACAATCACCCTTTACCTCCGGCGGCAATGTCAATGGCGTCCACAACATCATCGGCTGCACGAATGCTGCTATCCGGTTCCATGTCCAGTGCCGATGGAATAATGAGCTCGAATTTCGTCACAACTCTCCTGCCTTGCTCCTCAAGCATGGCTACCATATCAGCTTCAGCTCCTTTCCCCACAATTACCTTGGACCTTACACAGCCCCCGAATACCTCACAGTTCCCTCGCCTACCAGGCCAGGTCGCGGTCCCGTTTCCAAGCCTCCCATCACCGATCAATCTCGCCAATTCCCCGACCGCCGCGGCATTGTTGCCACAACTTTTCGGCCAGGAACTTAACAACCAATCCAAATTCTCTGGTCTACAAATGTCTCAAGATTTGGAGCGAACCCAATTGCAACAGGGCCAGGAAAATACTTTGGCTGACACCGTAAACACGGAAACCGCTGCCATTGCAGCGGATCCGAGCTTCACCTTGGCTCTAGCCGCCGCGATCACATCTATTATCGGGAGTTCTCAATCTCACCCCTACAATGTCCATAATAGTAATGGTATGAACCTCAACAACAGCAGCGGCAATGCCATCAACGCTAGCAACAGCGACGACAGCGTAGGACGAAGATGAAACGAAATGGACTTTTAGGAAGAAGGCATGCACTTTTATGTTAAAAAAGAAACTGAAAACCATGCATACTTGTTTTTGAGGGTGGGGGTACTAGTAGTATTCTTTAGTTACACGAATAATTTGCTCCAGCTTGTATGTGAATGCATAGTCAGCAGAAGATTACAAATGGTACAAGGCCAAGAAGAACAAGTATTTTGTATGGCTTTGAAAGGAAAGAGGAATCCAACTTTGGTAGTTTGTGCTGTTAGAATAAAGAAAGGATAGTCTTAGTTTAAATCTAAGGTTTGATGTTAAATTTTTAATTTTATATTATATTTATTTTATGGTTCATGATCTTTGTATTTGTTAGTAGAATACGTTTGGTCCTTTGGTTGTGAGCGGTTAACTTCATCTAATTTAAACGGTGAGTCATAATTCGTGAAGCAACGATTGTCGACTAATATTTTTTAATGAAAGGAAATATTAAACAGATAAAAAATAAAGGGATAAAGGAAAAATAAGCTTTTTACTAATGAAATTAGATACAGAGTTATTTTTACTCAGATTATTTGTAAGCTAACAGTCGAGATAAATATTATTATGTGCTAATCAAGTGGTAAAGGAATTATTGTTATTCTTTGAGGGTCCGAATTCGAACACAAAAAATGTCAAAGGTGTGAGCATTCATTCTTAAAAGGTTGATAGTTATATTTAAACATATATTATAATGTATATATCTCATATTATTAAAAAATGATAAATACTATGATCAGAATTTTAAACTTTTCATCTTAAAAATCATGTTTGTATAGTAATTTTTTTTGGTTTTCCCATAGTTCCAAGACTTTGCCCTGACTAATATGGATCGACTCAGTTCGTACACCTAGCTTTGGTGGGTGAGTCTTCTAGTGAGATTTTTACACTAATTGATTTGAGAGGTTTGCACACTAATTGATTTGAGAGATCAGTGGCGGAGCCACGACTTGCTTAGGGTGGGCACTAAAATAAGAATTTTCTTTGATTTACTTATCTGTCAACAAAGACCTTCGAGTTCGATTACACTCAGCTCAAAGGCACATCATTTGCAGCATAGCTTAAGGTGAGAAGGGCTATCTGCCAACCAAGGACCTTTGAGTTCGATTACACTCAGCTCAAAGGTACATCATTTACAGCATAACTCAAGGCGAGAAGGGTTATCTGTCACCAAGACCTTCGAGTTCGATTACATTCAGCTCAAAGGCATATTAAATTTACAGCATGACTTAAGTCGAGAAAAGCTATCCATCGACAAAAATTGTTGAGTTCGTTTCCATTCAGCTCGACGACACATCAACCACATGGTGGAGTCAAAAATCTATTTTTCAGTCGAATTTTTAAACAAAGTCTTTAAACCGAGAAGAAAACCGAAGTTGACTACAATTTGGCAACGAGAAGCCGTATTTCAATTCAATTTCTGGACTCTGACTTCAATTCCATTTCAAGATAGACTCGACTTCGCGATGGAGGAGTCATCCGTAACTCAACTCGACAGGGAGTCATTCTTAATTGAATTATCAGACTCTACCGAACGAAAATTTGTGTCATTTTATCTTTGTCCTATTTTTCATTCCACGAAAAAGAACAAAGAGGGGCAGTTGTAAACACTTATTTTCGTCTATTTTTATTATTTATTATATATATATTATATAGTTTGCAAATGATTTTGAAATATATAATATATATAGTTTTGAAAAACGATTTTTTTAAAATAAATATATATTATAGTTTGAAATCATTTTGGAAATTATATAATATATGGTTTTTAAAAAAATATTTTGAAAATATATATTATATAGTTTTTTAAAACAGTTTGCAAACTTATATAATATATAGTTTTAAAAACATTTTCTTGAAAAATTATATAACATATGGTTTTAAAAATATTTTTTGAAAACTTATACAATATTTTTAAAATCATTTTTGAAAACTATATAATATATAGTTTTGAAAACTTTTTTTAAAATATAATATATAGTTTAAAAATATTTTTGAAGTATATATTATATAGTTTATATTATATTATTAATTATTATATTATTATTATTATTTATTTGTTTTATTAATTATTTTTTATTTTCTTTTCTCGAAATTTTGTTCAGGTCCAAAGTTGAGGTCCGAATAAAGGGTCCAAGCAATCCAAGAACTGGGCCTGAACCAGCCCAGCAGCAAGCTAGGGTTTTATCAAGACCAGCGCCGCACGGTTCATAACCGTTGGATCGAGACGAAGATCAATTACCAAGGTTGCAAAAAGCTACGGTTTCATTTAACCCTCATCTCGCCGCAGTCAGATCTAGACCGTTGGATATGACCCTATCCAACGGTCGAGATTAAATCCGGGAAGATTCCAGAAGCCTAAACACCACCAACGGCAGAGCCAGTCAACACCGTGATTTCCAACCGAGGAAATCAAGACTAACCCATCCCCAAATCCCTGGCCAAGAACGAGCGTGTTACAGTGATCATCGGAATGACCACCGGTGGAGGGTATAAATACCCCCCACCAAGCCACTGCCAAGATCAACACAGAGAGAACAAAGGAAGCCGAGAACCCATCGCAAAACAACATCACAACATCGCAACCGAAGAAAAATCGAGAGCCATCGAGACACAATAGTGACAACAACGGTGCCACATAAACAAAAATAAAACCATCAACCTACCACAACAAACCAACATCAAAACGGTAAACACAACAAAGCCAAGCAAACCAAAAAACGAAAGACATCGGAAGCGGAAAAGTCACTAAAAAACGGTAAAAAATAGAAGCTTCCCTTTTAGATCTAGGCCGATTGAGGCCATTTTATGGTGATTGGTTGCTAGATTCGGGATTTGGGAGAAAAAGGCTTTCGAAAGAGGGTAGTTTTTGGGTCTCCGGCCACTGTGGGTGGTGGCCGTAACGATTTCCAGCATGCGGCAGTACGACGGAGTTGGCCATCGGAGTGGTGGTCGGGTTTCCACCGGGGAAAGGGGTGTTGAGAGAGTTTGAGAGAGGAGGGAAATGTTACTTTGGGGAGAATGAGTAAAATAAGGTGTTTGGGTTTTTTTTAGTTTTATACCTGGCCCATTATCGACCTGCGACCCAATCCAGAGAGCAAAGGATCCGCGTGTTTTCGTGAATAAAGGGGGGAATTGCAATTTTGGTCCCCCTATTTTTTATACATTTTATTTTGCCCCTGAATTTCATTCCTTCTTCAATTTACTTTGAGATTG
Source organism: Hibiscus syriacus (assembly GCF_006381635.1). Classification (NCBI taxonomy): domain Eukaryota; kingdom Viridiplantae; phylum Streptophyta; class Magnoliopsida; order Malvales; family Malvaceae; genus Hibiscus; species Hibiscus syriacus. The sequence goes on along the minus strand of NW_024063187.1, from coordinate 419,150 downwards.
ACCCTTAAATTTGATTTTTATTTCAATTCAGTCCCTTTTATTATTACTATATATATATTTATTTGTTTCTTTATTTATCATTAGCATTATTATTATTATTATTATTATTATTTTTCATGTATTTTATTTTTTTTATTTTATTTTATCTCATTTTATTTCTTCGATTTTTTCTATGTTTTATTTATTTTTTCCTTCTCTTTTGATTTTATCATTATTATTTTTATATTTTTCTTTGATCTATTTAACATTTATTTATTATTTCTTGACTAATATTCTCGATCCCTATTTTAGAGAAATTCCAATTATCCAAGGTAAGTAATTCGAATTGAATATTTCAAATTTTAATTTAAATTTCTAATTTTCGCAATTAAGACAACCGAAAAATTAGTTGGTACCGAAAGGGCGGTTCAAGAGTGTTAATCTTTCCTTGTCCGTAACCGACTCCCGAACTCGACACATTTCTGGTAAAACGCAGATCAGGTAAGATGGTGTCTGATCTACCAAAATATCGTTTTAAAATGATTGGTGGTGACTCTAACCTATTTACTCAAGTCGTAGCCCAATTCCGGGCCCACCCAAAAGACGGCCACGACACTTATTTCACTGATGGTGCTCACCCTGAAATGTTTCGTACCCACCCTAAAATATGAGTTTTCTTCAATTAGTTACTTATTTTACGGGTGATGTACATCCTAAAAATTTATTTGTACCATTTCCATTTAAAATTTTTATGTTAACATATGTGTGCTCATCTTGAAAAATATTTCTGGATCCGTCACTGTAAAATATATTTGATAACTTCTAGTGAAGATAAATATTAAAATTTTGGAGATTGAGTCTCCGAACGATATAACAATATTATTACTTATATTTTTAAAATTTAAACGGAATGTATATATAAGGAAAATATCGATTGCTTAAAAAAAGAAAAAAGAAGAAGAAAGTATTGATTTATTTAAAAAATTTCTTCAAACGAAAATAATTATAAGACTGAGATGAATGAAGGGAGCATTCAATTAATCATCGCTTGAAGCTTCGTGCAATGCAGGAAATGATGAGTAAGTTGGAGACGTGAATAAAAGAATTTGAAGGTGATTTTAATTTATCGATATGTTTGATAGACTATAATAGTTTTTTTTTAATAATTTACATAAAATGAGTTATTTGAAAACTATTTTACGTAAAATGAATTACATACAAAATGTTTTACTTTAGCAGAACTAACGGAACCCATGTCGTCGGTGCTTCTCAGGCGTCCTCTTTCCTTCACCGACTGTTCTCACTCTTTTATCTCTCTATGGGTGCTGTTTTCCTCTCTGATTCATGGATTGGAGAAAGCTTTTCGGCTGTCAATAGGGGCACGAGCTTAAATTCTTTCCACCAAAATCTCACAATTCCAACCCCATCATTCAGTCTCCTCCATAAGTTTTTGAAGCTGGGATTATCGTATGGAGGACATCTCTCGTGGGTCAATTCCTTGGGGCTGCATCAAATTTCACTTCTATGAAGAGGATGATTGAGAATCTGTGGAATAACCCAACAAAGGGGATTCGTGTCCAGGTGAGTTTCACAAGTAGTAACTTATATTTATTCACTTTCAATTCTGATTCTGCAGGAAATTAGGTTATGGAAAATGGTCCTTGGGACATATTAAACAAGCCTCTAATCTTAAGGAAATGGGAGCCTAACTCAACTAGACTGCACTTTGATCTTTCTCTTATTCCCTTATGGGTTCATCTATATAATGTCCCGCTTGAATTCTTTTCAAGAGAGGGTCTAAGTTATATTGCTAGTGCAATAGGAATCCCTCTTTCGATGGATTCTATCACAGCTTCAAAGACACGATTAGAATTTGTTAAAATCTGTGTGGAGGTAGGAGTAAAGGATGAAATTCCTAAAACCATTGATGTGATCCTTACTAATGGCCAATCTACTTCTGTCTACGTTGAAGTACCTTGGTTTCCTTCAATCTGCAAACGATGCAATACTTTTGGTCACAATGATAAAGGATGCTTGGTTAAAGCTTATGGCGTTTCTAATCCTTCTAAAGTCTGGAGAAAGAAAGGAGATTCTCTTCATGTAGCTTTTAACAACATTCTTGATAATAATGTTTCTTCTCAAGACAATTCTCAATCTGATCCTTCAAAAGATTATGATTCTTCAAAGGAACCATTTAATCCCTCTTTTAATAAATCTTCAGCCATTGAAGATCCCTCTTTATCCTCCCCGATTCCAGTAGGGATTCTCTCTACCCAAATTAATTCTAACTCTTGTAAAGAACCACCAAATCATTCTTTGTGCCTCTCGAACACTGTTGTTGTGAATGATCAGTCTACATCCTTACTTACAATATCAGAGGAATCTTTACCTATCAATGATAATGACTCCCCTGAAGTAGGTCCTCTTTCTCATTCACCTTCTGGAATAGGAAAAAAATTTGTTTCACTTCCTAAAAAAGACAGAGGAAGACCTATAAAGACTAAACCAAAGAATGCTCTCAAAGGATCCTCTAACAGATTTGAGGTCCTTAGTACTGTTGATGAAACATCTTCCTCCTTGGAGGATCTCAATAAAAAACCAACGTCTTCTTCTTTGGGTGTAGCTTTATTGATCAAAGACCTCAAAAATAAAAAGAAAAAACATCTTATTAAAGCTAAAAGTCATTTAGAAAGTGTAAATGGGGGTGATCTGGGCTCTTATTCTCAATGATCATCAGCTTCTGGAATGTCAGAGGATTTAACAATCCTCAAAAACAAAATAAAGTTCTACAAAGAGCTATTCTTTACAAAATTGATGCTCTCTGCCTGATTGAGACTAGGGTTAAATCCGATGAGTTTAAAGAGTTATTTATTTCTAAGTTTAGCAACTGAAACTGCTTTACTAACTATGATTCTGCATCAAATGGAAGAATTTGGTTTCTTTGGACTAAAGGCCTTAATCTATCTTTCTGCTATTCTACTGCCCAAAGTATCATTGTCAAAGGTCTTTCTCAGTGTCAACCTTTTTATATTACTGTAATCTATGGTTACAATGATGGTTCACAAAGAAGGCTTCTATGGCAATACTTAAAAGACCTTGATTCTAGTTTTGGTTCTTTTTCCTGGATCCTTAGAGCTGATTTTAACATTATCCTTCACTCTTCAGAAAGCTCTGATCATGACATTATAGGTCCATTTATTTCCACTGATATGAAAGATTTCCAAGATACTATCCATGACCTTCTCCTTCAGGATCACCCTTTCTTTGGTCCTACATTCACCTGGAGCAATAAACAAAAAGATTCCTTTCTTGTTAGGAAACTTGAAAGAGTTCTTGTTAATTCCAATTGGATCACAACTTTTAAAAACTCTTTTGTGGAATTTGTAGCTCCTGGGCCATCTGATCACTGCATGACCATTGTTTGGCTTTAGCTAATCACCCTACACCCTTCAAATATTTTTAATTTCTGGACCAAACATCCAAATTTTCTTTATGAAGTTCATAATTCTTAGGAGCAACCTGTCCATGGTAACCCTATGATGTCTCTGTTTCTCAAGCTTAAAAGACTGAAAAATAGTTTGAAGACTTTAAACAAGGAATGTTTTAGTAATATTTCCACAAGGGTCAAGCAAAAGAAAGTTGAACTTGAACAATTTAAACTCTCTACTCTGCACAGAACTAGTTCCATTGACACTGAACTAAAAATTTAGACTGAACTGTCAGCCCTTGAAGCAGCAAAAAATCAGTTTTTAAAGCAGAAAGCCAAAGTTCAATGGCTTAAGGAATGTGATAAATGCACAAAATTCGTTCACTCTGTCATTGCTTCCAAGAACAAAAGAGATACAATAAGAATCTTAGAGATACAATAAAAATCTTAGAGAATGAACAAGGCAATAGACTTGAGACTTTTGATGATATTTCCTCTGAAATCATTCTTTACTTCAAAAACCTTTTGGGAAAGATTAACCCTCAAGTAAGAGATAATGACCATCAATTTTTTAAAAACCTTCTTCAGTATAATATGTCTCCTGAAAATTCTGCAGAATTGGATAAAGACATCACTTCTGAGGAAATTAAAGAAGCTATTTTTAGTCAAAGTAATGACAAGACACCTGGTCCAGATGGTTTCACTCCTTTCTTCTTTAAATTCTGCTGGTCAGTGGTTGGTGAGGATGTCATTAAAGCAGTCAAATATTTCTTTAGTAGTTCCTCTATTTGTCAGCCTTTAACTAAACCATTATTGCCTTGGTCCCAAAAAGTTCAAATCCTAGAAAGGTTAAAGACTATAGACCAATATCTTGCTGCACTGTCATTTATAAATTTATTACCAAGATTTTGGTTAAAAGATTGACCACTATTATGCCTGGAATCATTACCCTTAACCAAACTGCCTTTGTCAAAGGTAGAAATATCATTGACAACACTCTTCTTGCTCAAGAACCTGTCAAAGGCTATGGAAGAAATAACATTTCTCCAAGATGTGCCATTAAAATTGATCTCCAAAAAGCTTTTGATTCTATTCATTGGGGGTTCATCTCTTCTATTCTTGAAGCCATAAATCTGCCTTCTAAATTCTCTTCTTAGATTAAAGTATGCTTCACTTAAGCTAGATACTCTATCTCTCTTAATGGTTATTTGATAGGTTATTTCAAAGGTGAAAGAGGCTTAAGACAAGGTGATCCCCTATCACCTATCCTCTTTGTTATTGCTATGAACATCCCTTCTAATCTTCTAAACATGGATGCTGCCAGAGGCTTATTTGGATATCATCCAAAATGCAAAAAACTTGGACTCACTCATTTAACCTTTGCGGATGACCTCCTCATTTTCTGTAAAGAAAACTCAGAATCAGTCATTGGAGTTACCTCTGTCTTTAACAAATTCTATGAAATGTCAGGACTTCAGCTTAATGCAGCCAAATTTGATCTCTTTGCTGCTGGAATTTCCCTAAGGAACCATCATAATATTATTAATTCTACTTGATTCAAGAATAGTCTTCTTCCAGTGAGATACCTTGGGGTCCCACATGTCACCAGAAAACTAACTGCTAAGGATTGTACTCCTCTTATTGACAAAATTAGATTAAGAATTCATCAATGGTCTGGGAAAAATCTTAGTTATGCAGGAAGACTTGAACCTGTCAAAACTGTCCTCCAAAGTATAGCAAACTTCTGGTGCAGACAATTTCTACTTCCTCAAGGTGTTATCAAAAAGATTAACCAGCTATGTTCTAGATTCTTATAGAAAGGCACTGACTCTGCTGCCAATGGTGCAAGAGTAAGCTGGGGCAACATTTGCTATCCCAAATCTGAAGGCGGTCTGGGACTTAAAGACTTAAAAACCTGGAATAAAGTCTGCATGTTTCAACTTATCTGTAACCTTCTTGCTGGTGAAGGATCCTTATGGATTGCTTGGATTTATACCTATGCTATTAAATCTGAGGATTTTTTTCAGATGCCTACCAATGCTACTTACAGTTACTGTTTTAATAGAATGCTTAACATGAAAGCTGAGGTCATCCCTATTCTCAATGCAGGAATTATTAAAAGCAATGATATTTGGAATGGGATTCTTATCAAAAAGGAAAAAGTTCATTTGCACAAACTTATCTGGTTTCCCCTCCATGTCCCAAAATTCAGTATCATCACTTGGATGGCAATTCTTGATCAACTTCCCACTCGGGAAAGACTCATTCGAATGGGGATAACTATTGAAGGTTCTTGTGCTTTATGCAACGAGGGCCTTGAAACAAGAAACCATTTATTTGCTGATTGTGCTATGGTTGATTCTCTTTGGAATAGAATTCTACATCTTTCACTCTTAACCAAGCCTCATATGTCTTGGGATATCAAGCTTGCTTGGACTTTTTCTTGTTGGAAAGGTAAATCTCTTCTTTCCTTTATTTTGAAGATTGCTTGGAGCTCTTTCATCTATTTTGTTTGGGAAGAAAGAAATAGACGTCTATTCCAAGGTAGAGCTAGAACTATGGATGACTTGCTCATTGCTATTAAGGAGATTGTTGGTTCTCCACTTAGGAATAGAGAACTTAATAGACTTGATTTTGTTAATATGCAACTTTGTACCAATTCGGGTATTGGTTAACCATTCTTTTGTTGTAATTAGCTTTCTTTGATCTTTGATTGAGTTGTAATGTACTTTCTCTTATTTGGATAATAAAATTTTACTTATCCAAAAAACAAATTTGAAAAACAATTTCGAAAACTATTTTATGGTATTTTGATGATATTATGTAAATCATTTTTCACTAATTGTTTGATACACTATAATTAGTTTTATATAAAATGATTTACATAAATTAAATAAAGTTCATTTTAGTTCATAGTTAAAAAAATCTGTTTGATTAACGATTAAAAAAAATGTTCGACCAATTTGGTTTATGATAATTCGGTTAGATCAATAGTTGAATTAACCGTTTGAACACCCCTAATTTTAATTATTAGTATTTTATTTACATAATACTAAATTATTATATTGATATTAAGTTTATAAATTAATATAATTCATTCTTAATAATTTAATAATATTATATTTATAAAAATAATAGATAATATTAACTATATTAATAATTTATTATACGTTATTAAATTAAAAAATATAATATAACATATTATTATAATATAATTGAGCACACATTAAAAATAATATTATTAAAATTATATTATATATATTAAATATGTTAATAATTAATATTTTCATTAAAAATTATATTAAAATATTCTTATAATATTAAATAAATAAAATAATATTTTTGAGTGTTTATACTTTGAAGTGAAAAGTTAGAAAACTGTTTTAATGATAATTAGATAGTAAAATATTTTACATAAAATACAAAAAAACTAGGAAAATAAATTACGTTAAGAAAACCAATTACAACTATCAAACATAGAAAAATAATTTTCGAAAAATATTTTTTAACTATCAAACACAAGAAAATATATTTTGAAAAAAAAATTCAATTATCAAATACAAGAAAATAAGAAAAATATTTTTCGACTATCAAACACAAAATTACCTAAATTATTTAGAATAGCTTTGGAATCGATTTTAGTCCGTGGCAAATCTGAATTTTTGGACCGCCGGAAAATGATCTGGACCTTCTAATTCTAGCCCAAATCTTAATAACAGAAGAGGTGCCCTAATCCAAGTGCTCCCCCCCCCCCCAACCCACCCAGGGATTTCCCCTAATCCAAGTTTAATCTCATTAAATCACCGTCAATAAATAGGTCAACAGCCAAAGTTCCAAGTTCCATTACATTCGTTATGCTCACATGGCTAATAAGCAGTTAGTTCAAATCAGGTACCTAAATTATAATTTTGTGGTAACTTTCGTTCAATTTTCATTTTTATAATAAATATTATTTAATTTACTGATAACATACTTTTAATTCTACAAGCGGAGTTTAAATATAACTAAGTGTTTTTAAAACTAGATTTAATAAAAGACTTAAAACCAAAATAAATGCCTAAACTATATCTCTTTCCCTAAATAGTGACTTATCCTAGCGCTTAACGTTACAAACGTTACCCATTTTGGTGACCGAGTCTTCAACAGTGATAATTCATCCGTTAAGTGACACGTGTACGTTGAAACCATTTTTTCTTTTAAAAAACAACATATTTAATTTAATGTTTAATTAATTGTGATTAAAAAATATCACTTCGAAAAATTTGGGATTTTCCTTTTAAAGTAAAAAATGGTTCAATGATTCGCTATCAATCTTTAATTTGGGTGTGATTGGGCACCCAAAATGTTTTTTTCATTTTAATAAGATTTAATTTTAAAAATTATTAAAACAACGTTTTAAGGCATGCCCACCAAAAAAATTGAGTTCGAGAGTCGATTACGCGTAGGGAAGGATTAGCACCCCACAACGCCCTAGATCGGTACCTAGTCCATTAATTAATTGTCTTTGCGATGAAATCTAATAGTTCGATTTTAATTTAATTCAAGATCCCTTCAAATAATATTATTTGAATTTTATGACGAAAAACGATAATATTTAATTATTTCCTATCGAGAAGAAACAACATCTCATGCCTTAAACCAGCCAATTCTTACTCCAATTGAAATAAAGAAATATTACAATTTCATTCTAAAATTTATTACTAATTTAAATGCATGAATGATAATAAAATAAAGTAAATAAAATTAAAAAATTACCAATCCTATTAAAAAGAAGAAGGATATTCGATTATTTAAAGACGTCGAGATTAAACCTTTTATAAGTTCTAACGATCTTTTCTAGAAGAATTTAAATAGACGAACATTTATTTTTCTCTCGTTCCCAAATTTTAGGTGTGGTCGAATTTTAGGGTTTCACTTAACGGGATGCACTTTCATTTTAAAATTGTTGGAAATAACTTTCTTATACGTTAATATAGCCACTCCACGGCAACCTTAAAAACAAAAGGGCATTACCCTTACTCCAATTATTCGGATCGAATCGGGTTATGCTTGTGAGGGTATTATACCTATTAGCTAAGGAGTGTCACATAAATAAATAATGGAACCTATATCAATACATTCAAAGGAGCACATGCATATGTAAATGCAACTATATGTATAATTTATAAACAAGTTAAGGATTAATGATATTTAAATTCGATTAAGAAAAATATATATTATAACTATTTTAAAGTCACATATAATAAATACCTTTAATACTAACTCATATAATAATTGAAAGAAAATGCTCATCAGGTTTTATTTGGTATATGAATAAAAAAATATTAAGGCGAGAATTAAAACCTATTTATAATATATATATATATATATATATACACACACATATAAGATTGCACAAGCACAACATAATATCTTAGATAGAAAACATATTTTAAATATATGAATACCTATACCTATAGGCAAAACATAATATATTACATGGACCATACTATGCGCATTTACGTACACACACACACACATATATATATATATATTGATGTCATAAAGGACTAAAACAATAAAAACCAAAAATAGGTGGACAAAGTGTAAAACAACAAATAAATGAAATAAGCATAATGTTGGACAAAAATGCAACCTAAAAAAATTACAGGCACTGAAATCAGAATAAACCCACAAACATGAGTTGGACTAAAATGAAACATGCAAAAACTTAGAGGCCAAATGTCTAAAACAACATAAATTAAAGAAAGTAACACTTGGGATTGGAATGAAATGCGTGTAAAATATGGAGACAAAATTAGAAACATGCAAACCTCTCTTTGAGGACTAAAGCTAATTAAAATAAAAATTGGAGAGGCCCATACATCGAATAACTCGTCCCCAGACACTAAAATGGGGATCTCTTACCCTAGATGAAACGACGTCGTTTTGACGCTTGAATACATATAACATTTTGGGCAAAAAAATCTAACCCTCGCCCATTTACCACCATTTTCTTCTCCTAACAATCTCTAATGCCCCTTTCGGTCGTTCTCTCTTTCACTCTCATCTCCCTTCCTTTTTTTTATTCTTTCACCCCTTTTTCACGAAATCAAATGACCACCATGGCCATTGCCGCATGCGAGCTCCGATGAGGGGCCGAACGGAGTCTAACGACTCTCTCTCATAAACCAAAGCTAAAACCACCATAGGAAACCCAAAGAATCGACCACCTTCGACTCCTAAATCACCCGACCAAGGCTAGGGAAACGAAGGGTTTACCTTCGACTCAACGGTGTCCGAATCCCAGGGGAAGACAACGATGCTTTTCGGACCAGAAATGTGAGATTCTTCTTCTTTGATGCCTCTCCCTTTTTTTTGATGACTTGGTCGGTCGGTCATACATAAGACTCTACTTTTTGTTCTTTTTTTATTGATTTCGATTGGTTATGTTGGCTCCCCAGAGAGAGATTCCCCATTTTATTTTTATGCTTGGTTTATCCTATCGGTTCCACTCAGTTTTTTGCTATCCTCCTCTTTTTTTGTTGTTACCTTGTATATTGCTCTCCGTTTTTCTCTAATATTTTGTTGTTGCATGTGAGGGAGGAGGACCATCGATATGCTCATCGCATGGATGATCTCGCGGCTAAGAGAAGGTTGATCGTCCTTTTGGAGTTTTATGGGTGTTCGTTATCTCTGCCTTCTGTCACTGTTGGGGAATGTGGTAGGGAGACAACGGGTACTGCTACAAGTGCTCAGGTACAACAGATGTTGGTTGAGGTATATGTGCGCGGCATCTTGAGAAGCAGCTGGAGCGTCGGGTGTGCTTCCCTCCTTCGAGGCCTGGTCAGTTGGTATCATCGGGTTGAAGATGGACTATTGGATTGTTGATTGGATCCAACGGTTCAGATATATTGACGTCGACTGATGCAATATTAGGGTAAAACCCTAGTTTTTTGTGTTCAATTTTGGTCGTTGATCCCATAATAGATCAAATGGTGGAGGCTCAGCGGCGTTGGGACTTGATGGAGGTTAGGGTTTCTGTAAACCCTTGCATCTTGAGCTTACTTTGGTTCGAGCTTTGACTGCCTTTTAGGTCACTTGTAATTGCTTTGGGCCTCTGTCACTGAGTCATTTAGCCTTGTAATTACTTTGGGCCTGTAATAAAATAAAGAAAAATATTTAATAAATATTATATATATATATATAACATGCATACATATCAACGCTAAGATACCTATAATACAATATACAACTACGTATCATGCTTAATATATAATTAATAATATGTAAACACACACACCTATATATACCTAAGTCAAAGCATAACCATATAAATATATATATACACACAAACATGCGCATAACTAGATATAATAGTTAACCCATATAATTAATATATAAATAACTAATTATAATCATAATATATATATATATATATATATATATATATATATAAACCCAAACGAAAATCGAATGAAACCCCCAAAAAATGAGCATTTACAACTGCCGTTGTTTGCTCATTTTCGTGCAACGAGAATAGAGCAAAGATCAAAGGATGTTCATATTTACCTGGTTATGAGGAATTCGAGATGTTAGTCCGTTCCACTATAACTTCAGGTAGGTCAGAATTGATATGCTCCATTTTTTGGGTAAATCATATCTGGAAATTTTGATTCACTTCACTGCTCTTCAAGGAAGGTTTAATCAAAGTCGATTTGCTTCATTGTTCTTCAGGAAGATCAAATCTGAAAGAAAGAAGATCTGTTACACTACTCTTTAGGCGAGATCAGACTCAAAATTTTTTTTATCCACTTCGCTACTCTTCAGGGAAGGTTAAATCGAACTTGATTTGTTTTGCTGCTCTTTAGGAAGACCAAATCTGAAAGAAGAATAACCTGTTACACTTTTTTCAGGTAATCAGATCTTGAAAAATTTTGATTCACTTCGCTGCTCTTCAGGGAAGACTGAAGCGAACTTGATTTGCTTCACTGTTCTTCAAGAAGACCAAATCTGAAAGAAGACGGGTCTGCTCCACTACTCTTTAGGGGAGATCAGACTCGAAATTTTTTTGAACCACTTCGCTGCTCTTCAGGGAAGATTGAATCAAACTTAATTTACTTCGCTGCTATTCAGGAAGACCAAATCTGAAAGAAGAAGAATCTGTTCCACTTTTTCTTAGGGAAAAACAAATATCTTAAGGAAATTTAATTCATTCCACCACAGTTTGGAAATAACTGAACCGAGATCGATTTGTTTCTCTTGTATTTGAGAAGATCGAACCTGTAGATTAAACATGACTACTTGTTAGTGTATGTTTGATGATTTGAAAACATCATACTCAAAGGTTTAAAATTTAAGAGAGACTTTGAAAATCAATTTCTCCTATGGAAACTTATCTGAATGCACCATATATAGGAATATGCCTTGACTCGAGTTTTATTTGAACTTCTCTCTTTTTGAGATTTTGAATTGGTTACTTTTATCTTGAGGTTTCAACGTTACCCACTTGTGGTTTTCTCTTGAAAGACCTATAGGAACTTAATTACAGCTATTATCATGAATTTATGAATGCCATGATTCTGTTTATGCTTAAAATGTGTGTAATAATGTAATTTTAGTGTATTTTATTTTTCGAATGAGAATCCTCTCTCGTTGGCCGTCTAGTGAATCAGTCCAATCTTGAGCACATAAATTATGACCAATTCACCCCAACTGACAATCTTGATCAAATACACCTTGGTTGGACATAATCCTTAATTTCTTCTTTCTTGAAACCAGACAATATTCATGACCAGCTATTTGATTAGTGATAAACGTCTTGGATTATCCCCAACTTGTTAAAACTTTCTATATACTCCAAGGTTTAGTTTTTTTCTATAGCCCATCATCATGCAAGCCTCACGCTAAAACCATTTTCAGCTTCATAACACATGTACTTTTCCAAAACATTTTTCATAATAATACACGATGATCTCATATTTTTTTCAAGTTAAACTACATGTTTTTAATTTCAAAGTAAGATGCTTGCAACATGGTATTAACAAGAAAAACCTCTTTTTATTTATATAACTTTAAAGAGTTTTTGGGTAAATAAATGACAAACTTTTAATTGGAAATAGTAAGAGAAAATAAAGTAGACATCTCCAAATATCAATAGTACGAATGCTTTTAAACTAGCATGCCGCAGAGTGTCTCAAGTGTAGCTTTTGTTAAAAGGGTCTCAAGAATTGTGATAATATGAAAGGGTGTGAAGTTCTCTCTAGACTACCCAATCTCCAAATATTGGATGCTATAAATTAGTATTGAATCTCATATGCATTCAATTTCTTTTTTGAATGTTTTAATCGGGACTTTTTCAATCTCCAGTCCTAACCATAATCATCATTGGATGTTACTGCTCAAATTAGGAACCCTTTCAACTTCAAAAATCAATTCAGAGCCTCTATCATGCATGAATCCTAAATTTGAATGATACTCAAGCAGTCCTTTACGGGTTTTCAACTTGAGACCTCATTTGGTTTCAAAATGCCCTTTATAGATTTTTATCTTGAACCCTTTTTTATTTATTTTTCTCTTTTTTTTCTTTTTTTTCATTCTTTTTTTCTTTAGGAAAATTATTTCTTGACAACATTGGAATTCACAGAGTTAGGTAACTCTGGTCTATCCATCTCAGTAAGGATCAAAACTTCTCCAGAAAAAAGCTTTCTTCACAATATAAGGTCCTTCCCAGTTTGGCATCCACTTTCATCAGAAATCTTTTTGAATGGGTAGGATCCTTCTAAGCACCAGATCTCCCTAGTGAAATTCTCGAGGATGAACTTTCTTATCATGTGCTCGTATCATACGCTTCTGGTATATTTGACCATGAAAAATAGCTTTCAATATCTTTTCCTCAATCATATTCAATTGGTCATATCTAGCTTGTACCCATTCTGCCTCATCTAGCTTTACCTCTGACAAAACTTGAAGTGAGGGAATTTCTACCTCAATGGGTAACACAACTTCCATCCCACAGGCTAAAGAAAACAGATTTGCCCAGTCAACGTTCGCATCAAAGTTTGATAAGCAAACATAGAAAATGATAACTTCTCATGCTAGTCTTTATATGACTCAATCATATTATCTACAACCCTCTTGATGTTCTTATTGGCTGCCTCTACTGCCCATTCATTTTCGGGCGGTAAATGGTAGAATTATGATACTTATCTTAAATATCTCAAAAACTGATTCTATCATCTTATTGTTTAGGTTCAAGGTATTGTCAGAGATAATTCTTTATAATAAACCATGACGACAAATGATTTCCTTCTTTAAGAACGTACAGACTGGCAACTGAGTGATATTTGCATAGTAAGCCGCTTCTACCCATTTATTGAAGTATTCTATTGTACCCGAGATGAAACAATGATCATTTGAAGCATTGGGTAAATTTTGCCCAATGACATCAATGCCCCACATAGAGAATGACCATGGAGCTGTCATCACGTGAAATAGATGAGCAGGGGTACATATCCTAACTCTATAAATCTAGATCTTGTGACATTTCCTGGTATAATTGATGCAACCAGTCTCCATTGTTGACCAATAATACCCAAATCTCATTATTTGTCTAGCCATTGCATGTCCATTGGCATTGGTACCATACACCCCCTCATGCACTTCCTCGATGATTGTTTTAGCTTCTTTGACATCAACACACCTTAGCAGAACCTGATCTGGACTTTTCTTGTAAACGATCTCACCATCAAGAACATACCCTGCAACCATCCTTCTAATAGTTCTTTTGTCATTCTCGGTTGCCTGCTCAGGATATCTTTGATATCTGATGTATTGCAAGATATCATAATAGCAGAGATTTCCATTATCATCCTCTTCGATGCTATAGAAATGGGTTGGATACCCATAAGCCTGAATCTCAAAGGGCATCATATTTGAGTGCTCATTTACTTTAAATGTTGCTGCTGAAGTAGCCAAGGCATCTGTCATTTGATTCTCATCTTTAGGGAGGTAATTGAATGTCACTTCTTCAAATTCTTTGATAAGTCTCATGACCAATTTACGATATTCCACCAGCTTGGGATATTTTGTTTCCCACTCACCTCTGAGTTGATAAATAACTAGAGTTGAATCCCAATATACTTTGAGTGTTTTTATTTTACGTTCAATGGCAGCTCTGAGACCCAAGACGCAATCTTCGTACTCAACCATGTTGTTAATGCAATCAAAATTCAGTCGAATGATGAAAGGATAATGTTCTCCATTCAGTAAGACCAAAATTGCCCCAATTTCGTGCCCTACGGCATTCGAAACACCATCAAAGTTCAACTTCCAATGTTCATTGGTAGATATAGTTTCTTCTTCTACTGAAATAGCTATCAAATCTTTATTTGGAAAATCAAAACTTTGGCTCATATTCTTCAGAAGCCCTATTTGTAATAAAATATGCTATGTCACTCCCTTTAACTGCTTTCTGGCTTACGTATTGAATGTCAAACTTAGACAACATAATCTGCCAATAAGCTAACCTTTCATATAAAGTAGGAACACCCATAAGATATTTCAAAGGGTCAAGTATGAATATAAACCAAGTGATATGATACAACATATACTGCCCGAGCCTTCGAGTAGCCCAAACCAAAGCGCAAAACAACTTTTTGATTGACGAGTAACTTGTATCGTAATTAGTGAACTTCTTGATGATATAGTAAATTACTCTCTCTTTTTTCTCCGTATGCTCATGTTGTCCTAATACACCCCATGTAGTTCTCAAAGACTAAAAAGTAGAGAATTAAGGGCTTGCCTAGGACAGGTGGTACTAGAACTGGAGTATTTGACAAATATTGCTTGACTGCTTTAAAAGCTTTCCGGAAATCATCACTACATACTCCTAAGTTATTCTTGAGGAGAAGGCGAAAAATAGGATCACATTTCTCGCTCAATTATGAGATAAACCGAGCGATGTAATTTAATCTCCCTAGGAATCCTCAAACATCTTTTTGTGTTTATGAGGGTGGAAAATTTGGAATAGATTTAACTTTATTAGGGTCTATTTAAATCCCTTTTTTACTCACTATAAACCCTAAAAACTTTCCAGATGATACCCCGAAGGTACACTTATTTGGGTTAAGTTTCAACTGTCATTTCTTTAACCTATGGAAGAGTTTCCAGAAATTTTCAACGTGTTCTTCCTCTATAATTACCTTGAAAATCATATCATCAACATAAAATTCTATTTATTTATACATCATGTCATGAAACAAATGTTACCATGGCTCTCTAGTACATTTCCCCTGCATTCTTCAACCCAAATGACATCACCTTGTAGCAAAATATGCCATACATAGTGATAAACGTAGGTTTTTCCATATCTTCAGGGTGCATCTTTATTTGATTGTAACTAGAGAATATATCCATAAACGAAAATAGGGAATTTCCAGTAGTATTATCCACCAGCTTGTCTATGTGTGGCAAAGGAAAATTATCCATCGGGCTCGCCCTATTGAGAACTCTGTAGTCAACGTACATACGAACTTTTCCATCCTTCTTTGGTATTGGGGCAATATTTGCCACCCATTCAGGATACTTGGCCACCTTAAGGATACTAAAATCGAATTGTTTCTTCACTTCTTTAATTTTTAATAGCATCTCGGGTCTCATCCTTCTAAGCTTTTGTCGTACAGGTCTACATTTTGGCTTTATCGGTAACTTGTGTACCACCAATTCTATGTCTGAACCCGATATGTCTTCATGTGACCAAACAAATACATCTTTATACTCTTGAAGCAGTTCAATCAAACTCTGTCGTCCCTTGATAGATAGGGTGGTGCCAATATTTACTTATTTTTTGTCTTCATCTGACCCCAGATTCAAAGTTTCTGTGGGTTCTTCATGAAGCAAAATATGCTTATCCTCCATTTTCGCCATTTTTAGCAGTTTAAAAGGCAAATCACATTCCTCGCCATTATCACAACCCTCGATTTCCCCTGACATATGGACAGCTTGAAATCAATCTCTGGGCCAGTGTCTTCAAATTCATGTTATTGATATCTGGGGTCTTGAAAGAATAAAGAACGAGAAGATATATACATATACACGTATAGGATAATCTATCCCATATCAAGATAAGTAGAATGAAATAATATATAAGTAATAAAGAATGAAGAAATGCATGGGATAATGTTTGCCACTTTGTGAATTAATAGAAATGCATCTTTTATTGAAAATTAAAAATAGATAGATTAACCCTTTACATAAGATCACCTATTGCCCTGGGTTTAGATAATAGGGAAAGTTTTTGTGTATTACTCTGAAACAGACTTGTAAACTATAGGTAACTCCTCTGCAGTCCAATTGTTTAACATGAAGCTTGGCGGTGCGGGATAGATTTTTATAGACATTCTTTCCTGAGCCTCATCATCTAGTATTAAATTAATGCCCTGATCTTTCAGTGCATCCTTGACAATGGGTTTCTTGACTTGCTGACTGCCCTAGAATATATGACCTCTAGACAAAAAGATATTATGTAGTAGTAGGAAAGTCATCGACTCCCAATTGAATTTCTCTCTAGTTAACCTCGCTCTTCTCCTCTCTTAGCTCTTTTAGATTCCCTTTAATTTTTTCCTCAAGGTTGGCTTATATCCCAAGATAAAGCGATCTCTTTTGGTGGTGCAAAAAATGAGATTGAAAAGTTCCTGCAGACGGCTCCCTAGCCCTTTTCTAGCCTTGGATCCCCTTCCTAGAGTTAGCTTGAGTTCCATTCGGGTACAGTTGGAGAGTCTAGGCTTGGGCATATTTTTTCCCTCATCCAAAAATGTCATATTGATGAACTCCAGGGATCTGAAAGAACACTCTATAGTTTTCTCATCTACTTCAACATAAGGGGAAATAGAAAAAACGGAAGCAATAATGTCTTCCTTAGCGTCAATGCATACCATCCTTCCCTCAATCACTAACTTTAGCTTTTGGTGCGGCGTAGATGAAACTACCCATTCCTGGTGAATCCAAGGTCTTTCTAGCAAACAATTGTAAGTAGGCATGATATCCATTACAAGGAACTCCACCTCATAAGTAGCTGGGCCAATAGTTAGAGGGATATCAATCTTCCCTAATATTTCTCTCTTCATTCCATCAAAGGCTCGAATAGAACTCTGGTAGTTCCTCATATGTGTACTATCGATGGGTAACTTATTTAGGTTTACCAATGGTATTACGTTTAGAGCAGAGCCATTGTCGACTAACACTCATGATAAAACATGTCTTGTATTTGATGGTGATATGTAGAGCTTTGTGGTTGCCAATCATCCAAGATGAGATCTTATCATTGAAAAAGAAAATAAAGTTGTCAAATTGGATTTTTGCAACCAACCTATCTAGCTTGTTCACAGGTAAATCCTTTGGTACGAAAGTTTAATTCAAGACTTTCAACAGAGTGTCTCGATGTGCCTTAGATCTTAATAAAAGAGAAAGTATCGAGATGCTAGCAGGTAGCTTATGCAATTATTCAACAATGATATATTTTTTGTGTTTCAAAATTTTCAAAAATTCCACAGCCTCGTTCTCGGTCATTGTTTTGTTGATTGTTGGCTCATCATCTTTTATTAGCAAGTCGACCTTCTTCCTTTGTCATTAGTAGATCTTTTCTCAGGTTCTTTGGGATATTGGGAGAGTAACATCTTCCACTCCTAGGGAAATGGCCACCTTTACCCACTTCTTAATTCTCTTTCTCTACCTCTTCCATCTTGCACTCGTATTTCCATGGGACTTGCTTATTGTCCTTGTAAGGGATTGGAGATGGGGGTGTTATTACCACCTTAGGAGTTACTTTTTCTACTACACGGGTTTTTGGTGTGATGACTAGAGGGCAATTAACATTGTAAACTCCCCTAGAAAAACCCTCAGATGCACACACTTCTGCCTCTTCTTCTTCAACGGTCTCTTTGTAAAATTCCATCTCTTTATCGTTCATCATTATTTGCACCAAAGCTCAGAATTCAGAAAACACTTGTATGGCGTGTCCATTTCAGTTGTGATATTGGCATACATTCTCATTCTTAACTCATCCAGCTGATATATTAGGGACTAAGAGGCATGCCTTGATCATTTGACATATCCAACACATTGGTGACTTTACGCCACTCATGTTGGTTATGACCTTCTTTCCCACTTCCTTAGTAATTGTATTGATTTATGTACCTGCATGGTTTGGCAGTGGGTTCTGGTCCAAGTTTGGTTGCTCACTATCACCAAAATTGATGACATTATTTTGCCTTAACCTTTGGACAATTTTCTTAAAGGCAGTGTAATTCTCTATTGAATGTCCAGGAACCTCTGCATGATACTCACATTGGACATTACTATCATACCACTTAGGGTAGGGAGGTTAAAAAAGTGACACATGATAAGGTGACACCATATATATGTCATACAATACATGGAACAACTCATTGTCGGACATAGGGATCAGATCAAATTGAGGCTTCTATTTCTCTTGCCTTGGCTCTCTTGCCCCCTGTCTAGCAGAATTTTGTGTAGATGACCCCATGGCCTGAGGTCAAGACACAATAATGTTATTGGAGTCATATTTCCTCACATTGTTAATCTCATTGTTCTTATTCCTCATTGGTTTTTTTATTAGACTCACCTCCATCGAGTCTCCCATTCTTTATTGCCATTTCAATAATTTTCCCAGTTGTAACTAAGTCAGCAAAACTCTTAGATGAATTACCTATGAGGTGGCTAGTGAAAGAAGCTATTAGAATTAAAAAGCATGTTTATCTATTCTTCTTCAAGCGGCGGATGGACTTGTACATCCATGTCTCTCCATCTATGAGCATATTGTTTGAAGCTCTCATTAGATCTTTTTTCCATACTTTGCAACATAATTCGATTGGGCCTAACATCATTCACATGCTTATATTGCTCAAGAAAATCTTTGGCCAAATCATTCCACGACTTGATATAAACCCTCCTCAATTGATTGTACCATTAAATAGTAAACTCTCCTAGAATCAATGGATCAATAGTTGGTCATTCTCTATGTAACCAGTCATTTTTTTGTAGAACATTGTGATGTGGGCAGAGGGACATCTTGTGCCATCAAACTTTTCAAAGTCAGAAACTTTGAATTTCAGAGGCAGCACAAAGTCAGAAACCATACTCAACTCCTTGGCATTGATTCCATACACACTAGTATCTTCCTTCTAGCCCTAATTTCCTCCTCCATCTATTTCCACTTCTCTTCTAGCTGTTTGTTTTGCTCCAACCTGGCTTCTTCATCAAAATTTGGGACTTGGTGATGCTGAAGTTCATCCTGGTGTGAGCTAGCTCCAGGATATAAGTTTATAGAGGCACCGATTGGATTAATGTGCACCTTACCTGTATGAATAGGCATTTGTTGGGGTATCTGGGATTGAGTTGGGGTGAACCCAGGTGGGTAGAGTGGTCTCTCAATCACAGTTTAGGTATCAAGCTCTTTCCATGCTCGGGATTCTTTCATTCAAGTAAGCTAGCGAACTTAGAAAACATATCTCTTTGGGCATTTAACATATCTTATTGAATCTTTCTCATGATTCCTTGTATCTCTTGTTGAGTTTTATCAATCTGGGCCATATTTTCATCCATTGAATTTTTCCTAATGTTATACGGACGCTTTGAAGTTCCCAATATTCTTCCACACAATCTTTTGTTTGATTAAGGTTGATATTTTATTAATGAATATGAAAAATATGACTGAATGAATAGAATATATTGCGAAAGATAAAATGCAATGCAAAAAGTAAAATGCATATGCAAAATGCAAGGTATTGATTCTGGAACGATTTCTTAGAACAATTTTTTATATTAGAAACGAAGTTTGATAATAAGGCTTAAACTTATCACATATAGATTTGATTTATCTCCCCTAATTGTTGTATGTGTCGAAGTAGATCCAAAATCCTCTAGGCTTCTCAATCTTGGGTTCCAATCCTTCGCTCACAGTAGCATCTTTTGTGCTAAGTTGACCAAGTATTGAGCCACTCATTGAGCATGTTATAGGTAGCTAGTAATGAGGCCATCCATTTGTTTAACTCTCCACTGAGCCTGCTCCTAATGATAGCGCCATTGTATAGATGCTTTATAAGGGACTATCGGAAGTTCACTTACCATTCTCTAAAAATATTGAACCATAGTCTCAAGTTCATTTACTCATTTACTTAGGCTTTAGGCCTCTCTACAACTCGAGTTGCATTCTCAGATTTTGTAAGATCGTAGTGCTACCTCTAAACTCGAGACCTTTCCTTTCAGTTTCTTATTTTGGACTCGACTTTCTTTCAGTTGTTTATCCAACACACTATTTTCTTTTTAATGTATCTTCGCCTGATGTCTACTCTACTTGAGGTCTTATTTACTTTCTTCAGCTTCTCTATTCAGACTTACTATTTCTTGCCTCCACTCAGCGGATTATTTACTTGAGCTAGCAGCCATCTGAGCTTTTACTATTTGTTGGTAGGATAATTGGAGATCATTAAAGTCCAATATGAGTTGCTTTTCTATTTTTTCAATTCGATCAGCTCGACCTTTTTGGATGTCAATTTCCACTTCTTTTTGGTATATCTTATCCTCCAACTTTTGTAAGGTTTCCTTCCATTGCTTTCTTTCAGCCTCAAAATCACGCTTGGTTAGCTCTAGCGGGGATGATACGACTCTCAAATGTTCTTCTATGGGCTGTCTATTTTCAAGATTAACTATTAGGTTACTATCTTGGATATCTTTTAAGATGACCATCTATTTTTCCTCAGTGAAACCCCAAGGACATTCTTAGGAAAGAAGATCTTTTAAAGGCGAAAACCCTTCTAGGAACACTTGACCAGGTGCCCTCTCAACATGTTTAAAATGATTGAGGATTCAAACTAGAAATAGTGGTGCACATCATATAAAGCGTCATTTCTATCATCTGCAAGAGTTTAAAGAATAGAAAGTCTCGACTAGAATAGTTGGAACGGGATCCACATGTCTATCCAATCTTTCGAATAAATCAACCACTGTCATATCAATATGCCCCAGAACCTTTGGGAATATGACTAGCTCATAAATACCCAGAGTAAACAACACTATCTTTTTTTCTCTTATCGGGATGACGATCAATTACTTCTCTCAGAGCCGTCTAGTCATCGAAAGTAGTTTCTTTTTAAAAGGAGTGTTTGGTGGCTTAGTGTATACCCTTTCCACTTGGAATCTCAGACAACGAATCAAGGCCTGATATTCATCTATGGTAGGTGTTAGATCCACTCGACCAAAAGTAAAACAACTGTAGGCGGGGTTCTAGAATTGTGCAAGAGCTCTAAACAAATTTCAATCAATTTGGATGTCTAAGAGGTAGGAGATGTCACCATACAATTGGTAGAACAAATGTTTACCGACTGCTTCCCCATCTTCCCTAAATCTCTTTTAACTCACTCAAATCATTTTTATGGACATTGATGTGGGTGCAAGCAATCAAATCTGACATGTAACCAGGCGGTAAGCTATCTCCATAGGTGATTTGGGACTGCTCGGACCATCTCATAACATCTGTATTATCTTCTACCTATTTTTGGACTATTCTTTCCATATTACTAGCCTTCTATATGGACATCAATCATGGATCAACACCATGGAATGAATAGTACAATGCAAAAAATGAAAACAAAATAAAATGAAAAGAAAAAATAAAATTAGTTAATAATTATATATGGACATCAATCATGGATCAACACCATGGAATGAATAGTACAATGCAAAAATGAAAACAAAATAAAAGGAAAAGGAAAAAGAAAATTAGTTAGTAATTATAAAGAAATAATTGGGAAAAATATATTTCGTCAATAAAACCTACTGTCACATTCTGGCTACTTAATCATGATTTAGCAAATCTTACCCTAACATGATTTCTACACCCATGCTTTGTTTAACATCAAAATCCTAACCTCATATCATCTAGTTCACATGCTTATTCGAAAAATAAACCTAATCACATGATATATAGTTCTCATACATTTATTCGGAAAGTAATATTATACTGCAAAAATTAAAAGACTCAAAAGAGCTTTTCCTTGTGTACCCTCCTCCAGGGATTCTTAAGGATTGGGTTAGACCCTACATAGGATCGGGTTCTAGGTTCACTATATGATGGGTTCGATTATAAAGTAAAAAGTTCTTGAATTATCGTTGTCAGCCCCATTGGGTTGTTAGACCCTCAATCCTGGCCCATCATAGGCTTTTGGATCGAGTTTAGTTCAAGGGAACACACCTCCTTATGTCCAAACGGAGGTGAAAACCATCACAAGGACTATAAGGCGTGACCCTTAATAGTGATTCACTATCCCATACGAAGGTGAAAACCACACGAGGGAGTAATTTCCCACTCCTACTTAAATAGGACGTGGCAGGGTTTTAGCTCGTGTTATGATAACGCAAGTGAACAGTTTGTAAGAAAAAGTGCAAAAAACACAGAAGCACACAACACACAAAACTCATTTCTCCATTCCCTTTAAGACACTATTGAACTATGTTTTATAATGTTTTGATATAACAAATTAAAGGCAAAATATTTTTGGACTAAATTGAATTTTTCAAAGTTTTTAAAAGATTTAAAAAATAATTCAAAGTCCGTTAAACTAGGATTTGAGCACAAAATTCTTTTTCAAAGTACGAAGTACCGATACTGTTCTTGAAGTATCGGTACTATATGAACAGTACCAATAATGTTCATGTGGTATTGATACAAAAGGAAAGAGAAGTATCGATACTCTCAAGGTAGTATCAATACTACCAGTTTGTCAAATTCTAGAATATAAAATAGGCATCGATACTCAAAAGGGTATCGATTCTACTTTACATAGTAGTATCGATACCATCAACATAGTATCGATACTGGTCAAACCAAATGGCTAGTAACAACTAGTTGATTTAAAAATTATAAAGGAAGTGTCGATACTCATTAAACGAATACTGATACTCCTTATCCTGGGTAATTTTGTTTTTGCAGAGATTTTATCCCCGACGACTCTAAATCATCCCCAACGGCTAACGACCAAAAACACATTCTAACATAAATAAACAAGTTGAGAACACTTGAAGAAGGGTTAAAACACCTATCCAAGCAATCAAGCACAATAAAAGATTTTTTCACGCTTTATTTTCTTTCTCTTGTAAATAGTTGTGATTTTGTGAGCTTCAATTTGTAAACACCTACCTTGTAAGGATTTTCTTGTTTACATCTTTTCCCTTTTGTAAAAGAGGTTTTGGTTCTATCTTAGCCAATTGAAAAGATAGGTATTTGTAAAGGTTATCTCTTTATCGTTGAAAAAGAAAGAACAAATTAGTGAATTTGTTAGAAAATCCTTTGTGAGAAGCTAAGGTAGTAGACATATACTTTGGTTGAGAAAGTTGAACCACTATAAATCTTTTTGCATCAATTTTCTCATCCTTAAATCTCCTTAATCCCTAATTTTTCTCAAGTTCACTTTATTGGCGAACCATTCGATTGTTTATTGAGCTTTATCGAATATCCTAATAATTGATATCATAGCTTGACTCATTAGAAGGTTTAATCACCTTGAGACGGTCCTTGAAGAAGCTTTACCGATTTCCAACACAACCGACAAGAAGATGTTTTCGACATCTGGCTTTTACTATATTGAAGATTCTCAATTGGTTAACAAGCTACCTTATTTCAATGGAGCTAATTATGCATATTGAAAGAATAAAATGATGCTCTTCATTCAAGCCAATGATCTAGGAGCTTGGAACTTAATAATTAAAGGATACTTCATTCCAACCGATAAGATGGATGATTGAAGTGATAGAGAGAGAAAAGTTCCAACTCAATACAAAGGTTATGAGCATTCTATTTTGTGTATTAGGCCCAGATGAATATGGAATAGTCTTCTCTTGTTCTAATTCCAAGGAGATTTGGGACAGCTCAAAGTCACTCATGAAGAAACCAACAAAGTGAGGGAAATCAAAATCAGTCTTCTCAAGCATAACTATGAGAATTTCAAGATGAATTTGGATGAAGACATCAAATCTATGACAGATAGATTTTCCATGATTTTCAATGGTCTCAAGGGATTTGAAGAAGTGGTCCCTAATGAGAAGCTAGTGAGGAAGATGATATAATTTCTTCCAAAGTCTTGGCAATCAAAAAAGAAGATGATCATCGAAGCTAAGAACCTAAAGACTCTCACTCTTGATGAGTTTATTGGTTCTTTTCTCACTCACGAGTTGATGGTGAAGAATGAAAAAGAAGAAGAATAAGGTAGGCATTTCCTTCAAATCCACCAACGAGAGCAATCAAGATTCAAGTGAAGAGGTGGATGAAGTCAATGAAGAATAAGAAGAGATGTCCAAGCTCTTCAAAAGATTCAAGAGATTCATGACTTCTAAGAAAGTGAAGCATGAATCAAAAAAAAAAGAGTCTCACGGTGTGCTTCAATTGTCAAAGAACGAGGCATGTAGAGTATGCTTGTCCCCTAATAAAAAAGAAGGGATCAAGTAAGAAGAAGGCATTTATGGTAGCTTAGAGTGATAAACATGACTCCAACGATGAAGATGAAGTATCCAACCTTTGTCTCATGGCCATCGAAGAAGATTCAAAGGTATATTTAAACTCAAATAAATTAAATTAACATTATTTTGATGAGTTACAAGATGCTTATAATGAGTTGTATTTGGAATTTGAGACCATGAATTCCAAATATAAGAAATTAATTTCAAAACATAAAGTTGAAAATGATTTGGTTTTGAAAGCAAAATTTGATTTTGAAAAACAAAATAAAACTTTGAAAAATGATTTAGAGCTTTCAAAAATCAAAATCAATGATGTAGAAAAATAAATTTTGATTTGAAAGATAATCTTGAAAGCTTAACAAAAAAGAATTAATTTCTAAAAACAACTTATTATATGTTTAAAAAATGGCAAAATGCTCACATTGCCATTTTAATGGTCATTCGGAACATATTTTTCCTTTAAAGAAAGGAAAATGTTTTAAAATTAAGAAAGTAAGGGGCATTGAAACTAATGTTCAAGGATCCAAAGCAATTTGGATACCAAAATCAAAATAAATGTCTCTTGTAAGTGTCGGGGGGGGGGGCAATGGTGACAAATTGAAGAAATTGAGATGCTCTAGCCATGTAACCCCCCAGACCGATGCGGGTAGCCCGATCCGATCTGGGAAGTCACATTAGGGCCACCGGAGCGACCCACTGTAAAAATAGCAGAAAATTTAAAACTTTTTATCAGAACATGTAAACTTATAAAATCAGTTTTCACTATTTAAAAATAAAACAAATTTCCAAACTCGTATATAAATCAAAATACAATTACATGCCCCCTAATCACATGTACCATACTCTGCAACAACACCGGACGAACTCCCTTACTGAAGTCGATAGATGCACTGGTACAATTCTTTTAACCTGAAAAGGTGAGTAATAGAGTGAGCTTTGGAAAGCTCAGTAATATAGAACTACCATATGATGCTGATGAACGTGCAGATAGAGATAAATATATATATTTCCTTATTGTTTCCGAACATTTACAGATTTTTATACTGAGCAGAGATCCTACTGATATTTCAGGTGGTAACAGACAATGAGCTTTCAGTTCAGAGAAATATTTCGGATGACTGAGTTCAGGAGATCAGAATAGGTTATCTGGTGTGTTCCCATAAAACCAGTAAAAAGATACTGATCTTTTAAAACATATAAATATATATATATACCCCCATCTAACAAGTCCAAATTGTGTAGGTTCCCCAGAACCATACACCCACCATCAAGTCCAGTAGGCCTTGAGCACACAGCCGAGGAACCGGTAAATAAGGCCCTGAGCACACAGCCGAGGAGCCTCCAGGTATACTTCCTCCAATATTACCCCCCAAGTAAATATGTCCGTCCGTAAACGGATATATCAAAAATCAAAACATAAATCAGGTCGAGTATCATATCAAACTCCAGGTCAAGTATCAGATCAGAATCCAAGTCAAGTATCAGATCAGAATATATATCAGATATCAGATCAGAATCAATGTCAAGTATCAGATCAGAATTCAAATTGAAAATCAGATAAAATATTCATGTGAGTAGGGAACACACCAGAATTTACAGATAGTATTCAAAGATATTGGATAATCTTAACAAGTAGAGGAATATGGATCTTCAGTATACCGATAGAATATCAGAATTCAGAATCACTATTGAAAGAGTTCAATGACTGACAGAATCATCAGTTATTCAGAATGTGACTTGAGCTGATAAGGAAGAAATGAAGGTTCAGGACATTTATGTTATATGTCGATTGATCGGATTATCAGACAACTCTTAGATGAATAGTTCCCATAACTAATGCCTGTCGATTGGTCAATTCATTGTTCTTCCAGGGTATTTACTCTTTAATACCACAATTCTTGTCCATAGACCATTTTCGGAATCATCGTTGAATAAATCTTCCAATGTCTTTATTTCATTTCCACACTTCCACAATATCATGAAATACTGACGTACTTGATTAATTTGTTCATAACCCATTGTAATTGTACACTACGTAAACTCATCAGAGTTTCCAGACTTATCCAAATCACTTACTAAATCCACAGTCATTGAGGTTACCTATTTTATTTAGCAGTCATCTCCATTCCAGTTACTTCAGGATTTTCCAGAGTAATTCAAACGTTCCTGAATTTCAGATACATGTTGTACTTCCATTCCATTTAATTTGGTCTTCGTGGTTGATTTGTCAAACAAACGTCCAATTCTTAGTACTGAATACGATCTAGAGCTGAGCTGAATACTTCCAAAATTTATCATCGAGCCAAACTTGAGAAGACGAACACATGTTCCAGCAATATCTATGCAATTCAGGAATTGTCATATCTTTAGGGTTGATCTACTCACTTAAATTATTTTCCATTACCTTTAAAGGTAGTCCAATACCTATGCTTACTTGGATTCCTTAATTAATCCAAGACATTTACTTAGTATAGGCCATAAGGTTATTTTGTAAATTTTGGTATTCAATTTTATTCCATTCATTTCAGAGCTCGAGGATATCCAATCATTTCTGAGCTTGATGATATTCTTGGGTAATTTCCATTACAGGGGTATTTTGGTCATTTTATAGATTCAGCGTATTTCAATCATTTCCTTCCGTCCGATCTTACTATTAAATTCAATCTTATCATTTATTTCAGTTATTCGAATAATTCTGACAACATAACAACCCCAACAAATTGTTCTTCAGGTATTTACTCATAACTCGGATATTTCCGGGTCAAGTGCCTTCTCAGATTTTATAAACGGAATATCAGGAATTTTCCTACACTAAGTCAGGATCTTAACAATTAAATTCATACTTAATCGAGTTAAGTATGAATCCCCTAAGTATTTTCTCATTCAGAGTCAACTCAGACTATTCTACCTCTTAAGAGCATTTCCGTAATTTCTTAACCAGATAATTTCGATATTAGCTCTTAACGAAATTAATATAATTTAGAGATCCTATGATTAATTGCTTTCTTGAACACTCTCTGATCTTGAAACGGTTCTCTTAACAAACTTCTAGTATCCTTTACAAACTCTCATAGGATTAAAACCGATTATCCATAATTTCCAAATAAAACTAACATTTCTTATACACGTCAATATTTTTATCAGATCAATATGTCTGTAAAATCCTCTTATCTAACTTCCATATTCAAATCTTGTCTTTTTATAACATAAGGGTATTTTCATAATTTTACCCTACCAGAGTATTCTCATAATTTCCCAACCAAGTACCTTTAACATTTAACCTTTGATGAAATAAATTATAAGTTCCAGATACAGGGCTGATTTCTTTATCACTAATCACAAACTTGTAATTTAATCTCACAATTCCTTAATCTCTTATATTAGTTATTCGATCCGTAATTAGTTACATAATTTCTACCACATCATATCGAGTGTATAAATTATTCAACTCCACCAAAGTGACCAACATTATCTTGTTCATAAATTTATCAATATAAACATATTCCATAAAGCATAAAGAGGTAGTAAAGTATTACCTCGATTTCTGTGCAATACTGATCGACCATAAAAATTCCATTCAAATGCCTTTGATCTTCAATTCAACTTCCAATAATTCCTCAGATACATATCAACATAAATTATATTAGAAACGAAGCTTAATTGCGATAAACGGATCGAATCAGGTGATAAATCAGAGAAAGATGGCTTACCAGGTTTGAATTTGGCAAAACGGACTTCAGATTCGGATTCAGGACGTCGAAAGCATAAAATATGACTTTTCGAAAATTTAAAATTTTTGGTCAAAATCAAAGTCAACGGGTTTGACCGACAATTTCGAGGCCTTCGGGTTCGAATTTAGAAAAACGGACAACGGAATCGGATTTGGAACGTCGAAAAATGTCAGGTTAGGTATACTCGGTCGAAGTCAAAGGTCGTTTAATGCCCGGTCAAAGCCGGTCAAAGTTTTGGTCAACAGTGGTCAACGCCGGTCAACGGTCAATGGGTCAACGGGTCGGGTAAACAGGTCGGGTCGGGTCAATGGGTCGGGTTATGACCGGTCAAACCGGTCAACTATGCTCCAAAACCGGTCATTTAAACCATCCCACGTGTAGTGGCGGCGCGTGGGGGCGCGTGGGGCCCCTTCCAGTTGCCTAAAAATCACGAAAAAATTCTTAAAAATTATTTTGAGCGATTTCAAGATACTTACAAAGCTCGGTTCACAATTTTGAACGGCAGAGAGCTCGATTTCAACAAATCGGAAACTTTGACCGCTTCACCTCCTCACGCGCCGCCGTCGACGGAGACCAAGGATGACACTGGCAAACTCGGAACGATGCAACGAACACGATGGTGCGGGAGGTGTCGTAAACGGATGACCCAATCGTCGTGAATTGATGAAAAACCAACTAAAACTGAGTTATTACCGATGATACTTCCGACTGAAATTAACAACGAACGGAGATGATTCACGACGAAAGGTTTGAGGAGTTTTGTTCCTCGGTTAACAACGAACACAATGGTGGTTTCAGCTCGTTGATCGAAGGTCGGACGGCGAGTAGATCGGAATTGAAAGGAGGGTAGTTGGAGAAGAAAAAACTGAAAAAATGAGAACCTGCGCACGGGGAGAAGAAATTTATAATTCATCCTATATAAAAAATGGGTAAACCAAGAGTTTAGTCACTGAACTTCCTGTACTTCTTAAAACGGTCTTCCAACTTTGAAATTTTACAATTTAATCCCCGATTTCATCCAAAAATACCAATTAAATTCATCACTTTATAATTTCTTAAATTTAGCCCCTAAATTAGGGTGTTAGAAGCCACACTTGAAAATGAATGGGTAACCTCTAAGCTTAATGCTTTTGTTTTGATTAATTGGTTGCTCATTTAGTTTTATGCATGCATGAGATTTGATCTTAAATGATTATGCATTGTTTTTCATCTCATGTATGTTGAAAAGTGTATTATGGTGAACATTTTAATTTTTTGATAATTTTTGATAATTTTTAGTTCATCATAATGAGTTTTGGTCAAAATTGGTTTTAAATGAAAATGATATCTCTCTAACAATTGATATCAACTTTATGCATGTGCACTTAAATTCAACATTTGGTATTGCATAAAGTATCTTATACTTGGTTATATTGAATTTCATGTGTTACTAACATGTTTGTTCATTTTTTTGAAATTCAATATCTTTTAAGTGTCAAGCTTTTAAAGTCATTTTTTTTGTTTGGAATGGTTTTGTCGTAACCGGTTTTCGTCCGGGCACGAAATATTTATTTGGCGGGAAAAATAATATAGATAAAAAATGATTTTTTTTAAATGTTTTGGGAGTTGCCATCGGCCTTTTGAGTTAGGTAGGTCGAATACCTAAAAATTATCTTTTAAAAGAGTTTTTAAGAAAATATCAGTTAAAAGATGAACTGATATGCGTTTATAACCAAAAATTCGTTCTTTTTAATAATAAAAATGGATTCGTGGTCGATTACGTTTAGGGAAGGATTAGCACCCCTATAACGCCCAAAATTGGTACTTTTTAATTATACATTGTCTCTAATAATAGAATTTTAAGGATTCAAATATATTTAATTTATAATTCTGTTATTTCAAAAAAATTTTACTATAATTTTTAAGAAAATATATTAATTTATATATATTTATAAAAATATTTATTTATTTAGAAATATTAGAAAATGACTTCTAGGTGCCTTAAGACAGCTCTTTTCTTCGATATAAAAAATAAATAAATATTGATAAAATATTTATCTAAAATAATAAAAAATTAGATTAATATATATAATTGATAAAAGTAAAATATTTATTTAAAAATATCAAAAAAATGGACATCCAGTTGCTTTAAGACTGCCCTTTCTTAATATTTAAATAAAAATAATATTTTTTTCTAATAAAATAAAAAAATATATGTGTTTTCTGGTTTTTATAAGTAAGATATTTATTTATTTTTAAAATATCAGAATAGGACATCTAGTTGCTTTAAGACTGCCCTTTTCTTTGATATTAAAAATAAATATTATTATTTAAACCAAATATATATATATATATATATTTATAAAAAGAATAATGAAAGTAATAATTTACATATATATTAAAAGTAATAATAAAATAATATTGCAAATGAATAATGATTAAAATAAAAGGTATTAAAAATATAGTGTTAAAAGGTAAAATATTAAAAATTCATAGTTAAAAATAAAAATTAATGATTAAAATGTAAAATATTAAAACTTAAAATTATAATTCTAAGTAATAATATAATATGGACATTAATAATAATTCTAAATATATATGTAAACATATCTAATCATTGGCGAAAATATAAATAAAATAAAATTAAAATACCAAATTAAAAGACATATAAATTGGTTTTAGTGGCTAAAATGGAAGTTTATAAACTTCTGGTGACTATGCGTATGGTTTAACCATACATGAATTTACACAAATACCCCTCCACCAAAACGACGTCATTTGGTGGAGGGTATTTGAACCCAAACGACCGGCCCTTCGGGCCTGTCTCTCATTTTCTTCTTTCTCTCTTCTCTCTCTAACTGAGAGAGAATTTTTAACTCTCTCGCCTCTCTCTAAAACAGAGAGGGAGACCACCGACTGGCAGCCGTGCTCCGGCGTCGGTCACCACCGCCGGCCACCACCGATGGTGGTCGAAAAATTAAAAATATACTCAAAATGAAGCTCTGAACCTCCCCTGGCCGAATCCGGCCTCTTTTTCCCTTAAACAGCCCCGAAATTACCTAGATCTACAGAAATACCCACGATATTTCGGTTTCTTTGGCGGTGTGTGTGGAGATTCTGACGACGGCGTAGCTTCCTCGGTGGTAAGTCTTCTCGTCTTCTTCTTCTTACGTAGTCGTCTGGGATCGTTGGTGTAGTTCTTGCTCTCGTGGTCTCTCGTTTCTGTTTTCTATCTTCCCCTTTCTTTTTGCAGGATCCAGTGGCTTTTATAGCCACCACGGAGCCATGCTCGGACCGGTCCAGAGGGGGAAGTTCGGTGAGTCACCGAGCTATATGGTGACTCACCCCATAGCCGCGACGTGTGGGGGGCAGCTGGCCTTCTAGAATCCTCTGTTGGCGTCGTGGCAGCAAGGTATCGTCGTCGTGGGGCAGCTGGCAGTGTCTGGAGGCGGCAGGTGGGATCTTCTGGAAACTTGAGGTGGCGACATCAGTGTTAGGGTTTAGAAACCTTAGCTAAAACCCTAAATGTTTAGGGTTTGCATCTGGTATGGGCCGGTTCTGGTTGGGCCTGGGGTTTGTATTTAGGCCTCAGCTTTGGGCTTTGTAATATTTAATAAATAATAAATAATATTAATATTAATAATAATAATTATAATAATAATAATAATAATTTTAATAATAATAATAAATTTAAATTTAAAATGAAAAAATTGATGTCTACAGCTGCCCCTCTTTGCTCATCCTTGTGTTAACAAGAATAGAGCAAAGACGAAAAAGACAATAATTTTTTCATTTGGCTTCTTTTGAGCAGGATGGAAATGTTGAAAACATCATGCACTGAAGGGCTTATAGATGACCCAAAGGTTTTGAAAACATCATGCACTGAAGGACTTACAGATGACCCGAAGGACTTACAGATGACCCTAAGGCTTTGAAAACATTAAAAAGCTCCCGAAGGCTTTTTGGAAACATCATGCACTGTAGGACTTACAGATGACCCTAAGGCTTTGAAAACATCAAAAAGATCCCGAAGGCTTTTTGGAAACATCATGCACTGTAGGACTTACAGATGACCCTAAGGCTTTGAAAACATCAAAAAGCTCCCGAAGGCTTTTTGAAAACATCATGTACTGTAGGACTTACAGATGACCCTAAGGCTTTGAAAACATCAAAAAGCTCCCGAAGGCTTTTTGGAAACATCATGCACTGTAGGACTTACAGATGAACCTAAGGCTTTGAAAACATCAAAAAACTCCCGAAGGCTTTTTGGAAACATCATGCACTGTAGGACTTACAGATGACCCTAAGGCTTTGAAAACATCAAAAAGCTCCCGAAGGCTTTTTGGAAACATCATGCACTGTAGGACTTACAGATGACCCTAAGGCTTTGAAAACATCAAAAAACTCCCGAAGGCTTTTTGGAAACATCCTGCACTATAGGACTTATAGATGACCCTAAGGCTTTGAAAACATCAAAAATCTCCCAAAGGATTTTTGGAAACATCATGCACTGTAGGACTTACAGATGACCCTAAGGCTTTGAAAACATCAAAAAGCTCCCGAAGGCTTTTTGGAAACATCATGCACTGTAGGACTTACAGATGACCCTAAGGCTTTGAAAACATCAAAAAGCTCCCGAAGGCTTTTTGGAAACATCATGCACTGTAGGACTTACAGATGACCCTAAGGCTTTGAAAACATCAAAAAGCTCCCGAAGGCTTTTTGGAAACATCATGCACTGTAGGACTTACAGATGACCCTAAGGCTTTGAAAACATCAAAAAGCTCCCGAAGTCTTTTTGGAAACATCATGCACTGTAGGACTTACAGATGACCCTAAGGCTTTGAAAACATCATAAAGCTCTCGAAGTCTTTTTGGAAACATCATGCACTATAGGACTTACAGATGACCCTAAGGCTTTGAAAACATCAAAAAGCTCCCGAAGGCTTTTTGGAAACATCATGCACTGTAGGACTTACAGATGACCCTAAGGCTTTGAAAACATCAAAAAGCTCCCGAAGGCTTTTTGGAAACATCATGCACTGCAGGACTTACAGATGAAGGAAATAGTTTAATAAGTAAAAAAAACTAAGGAAATCATTTTCTTACTTTTCAACAATTTCATTTTTAGAAAAGATTGAATGAGAAACTATGGAAATCGTTTTCTCATTATTTTTTTCAAAATAACATGTTGATTGGGTAACATGCCCTAATCTCAAGATAAGGCTGTTGGAAATAATTTACTAAGTAAAAAACTAAGGAAATCGTTTTCTTACTTTTCAATAATTTCATTTTAGAAAAGATAAAATGAGAAACTATGGAAATCGTTTTCTCATTATATTTTTTTGAAATAACATGTTGATTGGGTAACATGCCCCAATCTCAAGATAATGCTCATTTTTGTGGATTGCGTCCATCTCTTCTTCAGATGTTTGCATGATTCCTGTATTTGCGGTTTTGAATACCTTCTTCTTGTAAGGTATTTCTTACCATGAATCTTCTTGTTCTTCCGAAGATCTGTAAAACTTCATGTTTGAATGCACTCAGATGTATCAATGTAATACATTGTCTATTGTGCAAATGATGTTCTTATGAATGCATGAATGTTGATGAAATCTTCATTTGACTTCAAAGTGGTGAACTTAGTCTTCCTTCACTTTATCATTTATTGTCAGGGTTACCTCTGGATATCAGTGTAGAAACTTATGCTATCAAGCTTGCATTTCTGCAGAATCATCTGATCAACTTGTATCTTGGTGCCTTCTTTGCTTCATTTAAGTCTCAGAAGAAATGTTTCATTTGTGGAACTCTTGCTGTAATCAGAACTAGGATTTTGATGCCCTATTTTGTCTTTGGTAACACCGGTTTTCTTTGTCTGGACTTGTGTAGAAATCCAATAAAGCTTTCATTTTTGAAAAGAGAATCTATCATCTTTAAAAAGAGAATCTATCATTTTTGAAAAGAGAATCTATCATCTTTGAAGAGTGTAGATTTAGATATGCCTGACTCAGCAGGGATTAATTAGGGGAGTAGAGTCTGTTCTGATTTGACTCTTGAAACACATCATAAGGATAATTTATCTCAATTCGTTTCATGTCCCCACATTTAAATGGTTCTTGAACAAGGCAACTTGGACCATATTATGTCGAGATGCTTAACAACAACCTGTCGTTCAACCTTAGTTGGCTCCACTAGTTTCTTGTTGTTAAAATTTCAGCTCTCCTTCTGCGGAAAGAAATCTTCATCATATCTCAACTTATAATCTTGAAGTTGAAGAAGACAAACTTCATCTTGGGTCAAAAATGGAAACCATATGATAACAACATTGGTTTAGCATCGGAATAACTGGTTCGTAAAACATTTGACAACACATTCATCATTTCCTATGGTTTCTACTTAGATGTAAAACATTTGACAACACATTCATCCTTTCCTGTGGCTTCTGCCAATTTCTGGTCAGGGAGGCTCTTTCGTAGCGCTCAGAACTTTCGTATAACTTCACAAGACCACTTGAGAACAAAACTCAATAGGAATACAAATGAGATGCTGGTGTGACCAAAAAGTTGATCAAATTCGCAAGATATGCTAGTGATGAATTGAATAAGAGATACCAATTGATCTTGATATTGTCTCAGGCAAGGGTAAGTGTGATATTGATAACGTTTTCTTCTGTAATGAGAATTATAAGAAGTAGAAACACACCCACTATAAGAGCCATGTATGGAAAGATGTCCGTAGAATTCTTGATGCTGGGGATGAAACGCACATGATAAACCAAATAGATGAAAACTCAGTTCAGTCTAGCTGGCAATAATAACCCCAGTAACATCGGGAAAGAGCAATATACGTAAGCCAAGCCTCTTTATTCAATGTCATCAAGTAAACAAAAACTGATGTGAAAAACAGCTTCATGACCTCAATAGTATGGTTGAAACTAACTGCCAGGAATCTCAAAGAAATATTTCCAATCATCACTGACACACAGAATACAAAATTCAAAGCTGAGATCTTGAGGAACTGAACCCTGGATCAAGTAGTCTGCCTGGGGACCATCTTTATCCAATTATGTAGTTTAACACATTGTCATGTGACACATGGTTTAAGAAGATTGGGCATTTGAAACAATACTTACTGAGTATATATTTGTTCAACAACATGATCAATATGTAACTGCTTGATGAACGAAGCAATTATGTATAGTCAGCTCGACTGTCACTGTTTCATCATTTTCATTCTTCATATCTTTCTGTCTCATTGGAAATATTTTCTCAAATCAATGATCTTTAACACATGATGTTATGGGCCTTTATCATGTCCTAGCATTGCTGATACGAACGTTCAAAAATGCATCAACAGTCCTAATTCTGATTGAAATGGGCTTTCAGCATGCCCCGACATTTGCTTCTTGTTAATCTGAGCCTTCAAAATGCCCCACATGGATCTGTCTGAAGGAACCTTTAAAATGCCCCAATATTTGCTGATACAGATGTTAAAAGTGTGCTCAACATTACTTCTTGTTGAGATGAGCCTCCAAGAATGCTCAAATATTCATATTGTTGTTAGCCTTCAAAATGCCCCAATATTCTATTTCTGATTGAAAATGGGCCCTCAAGATATCCCTCTAGATCTGTCTGATTCACTCTCAATGTCTATTTGACTGAAATGTCATGATCCCTACGAGGTCCAATTTTGACAATGAACTGTTGTAGGTACTTGTAGCTTTATTCGTGCCCCAAATCTGTTTATCTTGAATACTCTCATTCTGGTGTCACTAAACAGTAGTAATGTCAAGTAACTAGAGAAATTCTCTTCATGTTGTCATAAACTTAAGAAGTACTCAATCATTCTGACAGGAATGTCTGAGATATGTGTCTTCTGAATGAGGTGACCATTTTTGTATCTGGAGGGATTTAATCAGACAGAGCAATATAAATAGGTTGGTAATCCGTTCCAGGCTGACACAGTGGCTTATCATCTTTCAATGAAGGCCATCTCTGAAATATACTTTTCCGTAGGAGAGAAACCAATTTATGCAAACAGTAATCTGATGCACTGGCAAGACTACATATACAATGGTACATGCTCTTGAAAAATCCACACCCATGCAACATGTTGATTTTGATAACAACTCATCTGATTATGAAGCGATCTTTCAAGATGATTTCACAGATATTGATAGTTCATTCTGATACCGAGGAAATCCTGAATTCTGATTCTAATGAGGAGAATAAACTGTTATTCTTGACAAAAATGGGGTACTCAGAGGTTGAGGCTTCAATAACCATGGAAAGATGTGGTCCAGATTCATCAATTACAGAATTGACAGATTTATATGTGCTGATCAAATGGCTAAAGTTGCTGACGCATTTCTTCCAGTAGAAGGTAGGAATTCAATATGCAATGACCCCAATTACAAGCAAAGGTGAAACT
The DNA here is from genome assembly GCF_006381635.1 of Hibiscus syriacus. NCBI lineage: Eukaryota > Viridiplantae > Streptophyta > Magnoliopsida > Malvales > Malvaceae > Hibiscus > Hibiscus syriacus. The sequence goes on along the minus strand of NW_024063187.1, from coordinate 382,094 downwards.
TGGGCTATGATTTTTGAAAAGGAAGAAGCAGAGAAAGCTTGAAAAGAAGCTTCTTAATGAAGACGATCATGCAGTTCATCTTTCAATTCCAATGATTGGTTCTGGGGTTCCTACCGAACCAGATCAGATAACACTTCCAGAAGATGCTATTGGGCCTCCTTATTTCTACTATTAGAACATGGCGCTTGCTCCAGTTGGTGTTTGGACCAAAATGTCACGGTACTTATACGATGTAGAGCCAGACTTTGTAAATTCAAAGCATTTTCATGCTGCTACACTGAATAGGGGCTATATTCATAATCTGCCAATTGAGAACATATTTCATCTTATCTTGTTTTCTCCACGCATTATACATGATATTTTTCCATTGACAAAGAAATGATGGCCTTCCTGGGATCAAAGAATAAAGTTGAACTGTTTATAAACATGTATAGGAAGTGCCAAATTGACAAAAAAGATCTGTAAGGCTCTTGAAGCTTATGACGATGAGCCACCTTCGAGTGTCCAGAAGTATTCTTAATGAGTGCTGAAAATGGAATCTGGTATGGTTTGGAAGGAATAAAGTTACTCCACTTGAACCTGATGAGGTGGAAATGCTTCTAGGTTTCCCTAAAAACTATACATGATGAGCTGCTAGAGACAAGTTCCCCAGTGATATCAATGTCCTGTCTCTTTTCTCTGGAATCAGTGATGCAGAGGTTACCTTCTACTGTCTTGGCATACTTTTGAAAACAAATGTGTAAGAACTGAATTATGATCGGTTGGAGCAATTGATGAGTAGATTTGGAAATTTCGACCTTGTTGCAGGTAGCATCCAGTGTAACAACCTTAAACATCATTGTGATGGGCTTGAAGATTTTTGTTGGTGCATTTACTTGCAATGACTGCTACAACGACTGTCTCTTTTGCTACTCCAAGATATATCATACTCTTACTGAACCATGGAAAAGTTTAATTGACGGTAAAACTGATTATTATCTTCAACTTTTGGAATCCTATAACCAATGTTACCCTATATAAAAGGCCTATAAGGGTAGATTCTGTTCCAATGTCTTATTCTGTGCCATAAGTCCTCAAATTCAAATTCAGCAATCTTCTGAAGGACATAATGGATGTAATCTTGACAAAGAAAATGATCGGCATAGAAGAAGTAGCAATGATGTATCAAGACTTGAGCTAGCATCACGGTATAACCAGAGTGCAGGTAGTGACTTGTTCATGGCTCTATGATGTAATCTTCTAGAGAAAATGAATTGATGGTTGGGGAAAATAATCTGTCTGGTGATGCTTATCGCCCTCAGCATGAGATAAATGATAATCTTTCTTGATGAGCTGCTAATAATGTCATAGGAGAGTGTTACAAATTCAATTCTCCAGACTTTCTGATTTCTTGGACCATTTGCTTTCAAAAATGTGAAGTGCTTCATCATTCTGGCGTTACTTTTTCTACAATAGAGGTAGAATAGGCAACAATTGCTTCAAGGGCCTTCCTCATTTGAGACTATCCTGTTTGAAAATGTTTTTTATCCTTTCTTTATTGAAGAATGAAAGAATTTTGTAAAGTATTACCCCTTTCAGGTTCACAATATAATCAAATTATAAACAATGAATTTAATGAATATCAAATAAATCAACTACACTTTTAAATCATTCAAAAATCATAGTCCTATGGCAAGTGTCAAAATTATTGACTGATTTGAGGTGTAGGTTGATTTTGGTAAAGTAGGTTCTTTCAAGTTGGTTCAGTATGTCGCTTCGAGCTTCCACTAACTTGAAGAAATGGCTCTTATTCTCATCTTTGTAGAAATACTTCTTGATTCCAGAATCTCAGGAACGTCTTTTGGGATGTGCGGTGCTTTATTTAAGAGCTTAAGATCATCTCTTATGTCGTTTGTTGCACCATTCAATTTTCGAGCCGCCTTTTTAGGTTTTCAACTCGAATCCTCCTTTGGTTTCAAGATGTTATTTAAAAATTTACATCTTGAACCCCCTTTATCATTTTTCATATCATGCATTAAAGATTTTAAAAAACAATTTTTGCAAATAAGAATCAATCTTGAGAGGCGGAATGAAATCTGAAGATATTCTCTTTAGATGCCTTCAATCTTGCTTTGCTTGACTTGGATCTGCCTTACTGGGGATTTTTCCATTATCTGGATCCTCTAAACTGCCAAATTTTGGGTCCATTTCCATTTTATCATATCTTCATCATTTCTTGCTCTGCTTGTTGAATATGAATCTTCAAATTAATTATACTCGATCTATTTTGTAACTTGAGGCTCCATAAGTCACCTATCTTGATTCAATTTCTCCTTTTTTTCATTTTTCTTTTCTTTTTCTTTTCTTTTTTTGTTTTCTTTCTTTTTTCTTTTTCCTTCTTCTTTCTTTGCTGGATGAGTATACTACTTCAATTGCTTTGAACACCTCCTTTTCCTTTTTGTCCTTTTTTCTTCTTCAAGTATAATATTTCTTGATAAATCTGAGTTATTGGTTTCTAAGAACTTTCCCATCCGTTTTTGCCAAGATCAACTCTTCTCGGGAAAAGGCCATTTTTACAACATAGGTCCCTTCTCATTAGACATTTGTTTCCTACAGAAATCTTTATGTATAGGCAATATTAGATCATACTCTCAGAACTCTCTCGGATGTACTTTCTGTTCGTGACCTTTCATCATCCATTTCTGATACATCTGCCCATGGCAAATAGCTTCATTGGTTCTCATCAATAAGGTTTAATTGATCAAATCGAAATTGGATACATTCAGTATTCTCCAATATTTCCTCCTTTAGGATACAAAATAATGGGATCTCAACTTCAATTGGTAATACTGCTTCCATCCCATAGACTAAACAATAAGGTGTTGCCCCAGTAAATGTTCGCACAGTAATTCAATATGCATATAAGGCAAAAGGTAGCTTCTCGTGCCAATCTTTGTAACTTCAGTGGTCTTTGTAATGATCATCTTAAGGTTCTTATTTGCTCCTGCAAATTCCCCATTTATCTTTGGGCATATGTTACTGAATTTGCATGCTTGATCCGTGTGCGAAGTTAAGTCATCTCATACATAGAAGTCCTTGTAAAAGGTATCTCCAGGGGGATGAATATTCAAGATTAACTTTATTTACATGAAAAAAATGTAATTAATGCATGATATATTTATTTCAATCAATCACTTTTTCCTTCTCTTGAGTATGCCCCAATCACTCAAAATTATCTTCAATGAGTTGGTCCATGATGCTTCATCGTCTCTTCTTGTAGTAAGATTCCGATAATTGAAAGTTTGGTTCTTTTGAGGTGTTTTGGTTTATGATGGTTTTGTATTTAAGGACAATGTGTGACTTATGGTGGAATATAACATAATGAATCGATCAACTCTACCCGAAAAGGTAAACATCTGGAGTAGGTATCTCAAGAACAGGTAGAGACATTCTTCAGAGTCTCAGATAAATGTACGGCCAAAATTTGGTCTTTAGTAAGGATCAAGTAATTGGCATTGGATGGAAGGTATAATTTTATCACTTGCCAAAGATCTATAACTTTTTAAAAATTAAAAGAATATTTAATTTACTTGATACTCAATAATCTCAAGGTTAAAACTTGATTCCTTGCTCATAACCATAAAAGCAATACATATTTATTTATTGCACAAAAGGTGGAGAAAGGAACAAAAAAAAACAAGTTCAAACAAGATGCTGAAAATAGAAAGTACTACAGTGGTAGATAACACTTCCACTTGTTTATGCATCATGCCTCATTATTCCTATAATGTTGGGTATGTAATAGGATCAGGGTTCTTTTCTTCATTCGCCCCCCATTTCTTAATCATTTCTTGTGTCAAAACCTCTTTGTCAACAAGCATCTCAATTTCTTTTAACAATGGCCTACAATTGCCTATAGAATGCCCCTTTACCCCCCAAGTGGAAATTACAAACATTATCTTGATCATAGCTATGAGCAGAAGGGTTTGATGTCACTTTAGTTGGTCTTGGTGTGATGTATTTAACCTTTAACCAAATGAGGATACAAGTCTGAAATGGAAGTTTGGAACACTTCCAAAGTTTTTCTTGATCATATGACTTTCTTTGGTCGATCCGAACAGTTACTTGCTCTTTTTCTTTGGCAAATGCGGAAACTCTGGATACGACACTCATTTACATCATCAGCTTTCGCTTTTTGATCCGTCGGGCTCTTGGATGTGACTTTTGAGTTTTCTTCACTGATTACATTCTCAATTAATTTTCCACTTGTCATAAGATTCTCAAATTCCTTCGCCGGGTTTGCCTGCATTAATTCGAAGAAAGGCGCAGGAAGGGAATCACGAAACATACGTGATATCTCTTCTTCTAACATGGGAGGTTGAACTTGTGCTGCCACTCCTCTCCATCTTAAGGCATATTCTTGAAATCTTTCATTGGTTTTCTTCTTTACTCTTCGAAGATCCTTACGTGTTGAAACTAAGCCTTTAACATACAGATATTGTCCCAAAAATGCATCAGCTAAATCAACCCATCTCTTGATCTGTTCTTGGGTCAACTGATTATACCAGACTATTGTTGGGCCAATAAGGCTATCATGGAAAGAGTGAATTAACAGATCATCAGAACTTAATTATCCTTCCATTTTTCTGCAAAAATTCTCAAATGGATTAAGGGGACAACTGGTGCCATCATATTTTTCAAAATTTGGCATTTTGAAATCATGGGGAATAACCAAGTGTGGAACCAAACTGAGTTCTCTTGCTTCTAGTTCTTTGTGGGAAGTATCAACACATTTCATATTTTTGATTGCTTCATCCATCCTCTTAAATCTTTCCTCATATATTGAATAATGAACGAGGCTATTCTTTGGGTTCAAGTGGGGTGCCCCAGTGTATGTTATCTTTCTTGACTCTTCATTCTGATAGCATGGTTGCTCTTTAGCAGTTATCTCTTCTTTATCAGATGCCATCCTCTGACTAATTTGATTTGATCCATCTGGTACTGAATCTGATGCTTCTTTCCTTATATCATGAGGTAACCCTGTCAATACTTCTGGCCACTGATCTTGTAGTCCCTCATAAGATTGCTTCATTGTTTTTATGATGATGGTAAAGTAATATGAATGGTCTTGGTTTTTATTGTTACAGAACCTTTCATGAATTATTTACATGTTTTTATAATTAAAGTATATAACAATATTTAAATAAAAAAATGTAATGTAAATGCGAAAATGCATAAATGCCAAAAATAAGAATGCAAAATGTGCATTTCAAAGATGTAAACATAAAAGTATAAATACAAAATGAAAAATGCAAAATGCAAATGTATGAAAAGGTATTACTCAAGAGTGATCATCTTAGAACATATTTCATTGAACACAAAATCTTTGGTACATCAAACAAAAATTTTACATGTAGGGGATAGCTTTCACTCCTAACTTCTCTATTTCCCTTAAAAGCCAAACTAACTTCCACTCATGCTCAGGTGTGGAGTTCTAAATCTGCTTTAATTCTCTTGCGAAGCCAGCTATGTCCACCAACTTATGAGCCACATTGTTTGCTTGAACAGCAGCTTCCTTCATGATATTGTCTTTTTCCTTCATCTTTTGCATTAACTCTTGAAGTTGTAAACAATATTGTTCATTTTTTCTTGTGAGAGAATCTTTATGTTCCAAAAGTTCTCGTACAAGATCTCCATAATCATCTAAACATTTCTTCAATGTCTTGTTCTTGTCGATAGTGTTTTTTAATTCATTATCAATTTCATGCTGATGAATCTGATATAATGCTTCCATGTTGGTCATAGCACTATTCAACATTTGATTTTTGGCTTGACATTTTCCCAATTCAATGACAGTTGTATTGCGTCTTTCTTCTGCAACTTGTAAATCATGAGAAAACTTCTTGGCGCGTCCTTCATTTATGTTGGAGTTCTTTTTCAGTTTGGTGACCCCTGTTATCCATTCTTCTGGAGTGTTTCCCATGCCAACATTTTGAAAGGCTTGACTGATCTTTTGGAAATCTTCATGCATGGTTTTCATTTTAGTGCTTAATTTCTTGTTTTGATCATTCAAATGACATATTTGAGCTTCGAACCTCAGCAGATCTTCTTCCTTCTGGATGCCCCTACTGATACTCTTACCTTTGAAGACTTTTGGTATTAATCTAGCATGACCTTCAGTTACCAAACTAGGTTGATCATTTATCATAAATTGTAAGGTTTCATGATCCAAAAGACTTTGAACTTGACGTTTGAAAGCAAGACAATTGTCGATGGTATGTCCTTGAGCGTCGGCATGATATTCACAATAAACGTTGATGTCATACCACTTCGGATACGGAGGTTGGAACGATTTTATGTAGTAGGGAGCCACTTCTCGCGCTTCAAGTAGCTTCTCATATAATTCTTTATATGATATGGGGATAACATCAAAATGAGAACCAACTTTTGTCTTGGATTGAACCTGAGTTTTAGACGTCGGGAGCATACCAAACTTCGATGATTTCAGATTACATGATTTCTTCTCATCTCTGGGAGCTCTTACAGTGGTCACCATTTCTTTGGTATCTCCAGACGATTTGTGAATACGAATGATGATTGTCTGTAATTTCTCAAGTTGGTTAAGATCCGAAGTCCCTTGCGTATCTGACATTACAGGGTTAAGTTCATTGAGCTCTCTCTCTTTCTGTGCAGGAATTTCTTTTCCTTTGTCCAAAACAGATATTTTATCCATCATCTTGATCATTTGCTTTCTTATTTCTCGTATCTCCTTTTGCTCTTCAACGCATACGATCTTTGGGTGTATAGCTCTCCTCTATCTTCAGAGTTCCCTCAAGATTCCATTTCATGGTCGCATCATATTTTGTTTGATCATAAAACCTTTTGTCCATTTACGATTTCTTTCCAATATGATGAACAGTCTTTCAAGTAAACACCTTTTGGTTATGCCATGATCATGCAATGCAAACAAAAGAAATCCATGTGAACATATTAGAGCAATGTAACATGCATGAAAAAATAAGAAAAAATAGAATAGTTAGTACCAACTAATGGAAAAAAATCTATCTATCAAGGTATAAATCTTAACCTCATGCTTTCTAGTTCTATGCTTTGTTTAAAAAAATTAACCTAACCGCATGATTTCTAGTTCGCATGCATTTATTCAGGAAAAAGAAAAGGAAATAAAATAAATTAAAAGCTAGAGCTTATTTCTCCTTTGTGTATACCTACTGACAAAATTTCGGCATGGTTTCAGATCGGGAGAGTTTCTAGGGTTTATTATATGCAAGGTTTCAGTTCTAGGAGTAAAGGTACTCAAACTGTCCTTGTTGATGCCCCCTTGGGCTGTCAAACCCTCAATCCTAGTCCATTACAGACTTTAGTGGATCGAGTTCAATTCGAGGGGACACATTTCTCTATGCCTGACACAGAGAATAAATTCTCACGAAGACATAGAGCAAATGAACCCCGAAAATTACTTGCTAGGTCTGACACAGAGAATCAATTCTCACGAAGACGTCGCTTTCACTCCCACTTAAAAGGGACAAGCTTGATTAGAAAGCTTATGTTATGCAATGCAAGTGTTGTGTGTGAGGAGAAATGTTCAAACCTCTGACAGAAAAATAAATAATGAAATAAAATACTTGAAAATAAAATAAAACATTAATAAAATAATATAAATATTATGAAAATATATATATATATAATATATATATATATATATATATATAAATTTTGAAAAGAAAGAATTAAAAATTAAATATATGAATTTTTAATTTTCTAATTGATAGAGACAATTAATAGTTGGCTTTAAAGTTTGACCAGATCCCCAACGGAGTCGCCAAGCTGTCGTAACCGATTTTCGTCCGGGCACGAAATATTTATTTGGCGGGAAAAATAATATAGATAAAAAATGATTTTTTTTAAAAATGTTTTGGGAGTCGCCATCGGCCTTTTGAGTCAGGTAGGTCGAATACCTAAAAATTATCTTTTAAAAGAGTTTTTAAGAAAACATCAGTTAAAAGATGAAATGATCTGCGTTTATAACCAAAAATTCGTTCTTTTTAATAATAAAAATGGATTCGTGGTCGGTTACGTTTAGGGAATGATTAGCACCCCTATAACGCCCAAAATTGGTACTTTTTAATTATACATTGTCTCTAATAATAGAATTTTAAGAATTCAAATATATTTAATTTATAATTCTGTTATTTCAAAAAAAAATTTACTATAATTTTTAAGAAAATATATTAATTTATAAATATTTATAAAAATATTTATTTATTTAGAATATCAGAAAAGGACTTCTAGGTGCCTTAAGACAACTCTTTTCTTCGATATAAAAAATAAATAAATATTGATAAAATATTTATCTAAAATAATAAAAAATTAGATTAATATATATAATTGATAAAAGTAAAATATTTATTTAAAAATATCAGAAAATGGACATCCAGTTGCTTTAAGACTACCCTTTCTTAATATTTAAATAAAAATAATAATTTTTTCTAATAAAATAAAACAATATATGTGTTTTTATGTTTTTATAAGTAAGATATTTATTTATTTTTAAAATATCAGAATAGGACATCTAGTTGCTTTAAGACTGCCATTTTATTTGATATTAAAAATAAATATTATTATTTAAACTATATATATATATATATATATATATATATAAAGAATAATGAAAGTAATAATTTACATATATATTAAGTAATAATAAAATAATTGCAAATGAATAATGATTAAAATAAAGGTATTAAAAATATAGTGTTAAAATGTAAAATATTAAAAATTCATAGTCAAAATTAAAAATTAATGATTAAAATGTAAAATATTAAAAATTATAATTATAATTCTAAGTAATAATATAATATGGACATTAATAATAATTCTAAATATATATGTAAACATATCTAATCCGTGGCAAAAATATAAATAAAATAAAATTAAAATTCCAAATTAAAAGACATATAAATTGGTTTTAGTGGCTAAAATGGAAGTTTATAAACTTTTGGTGACTATGCGTATGGTTTAACCATACATGAATTTGCACAAATACCCCTCCACCAAAACGACGTCGTTTGGTGGAGGGTATTTGAACCCAAACGACCGGCCCTTCGGGTCTGTCTCTCATTTTCTTCTTTCTCTCTTCTTTCTCTAACTGAGAGAGAATTTTTAACTCTCTCGCCTCTCTCTAAAACAGAGAAGGAGACCACCAGCCGACAGCTGTGCTCCGGCGTCGGTCACCACCGCCGGCCACCACCCATGGTGGCCGGAAAATTAAAAATATACTCAAAATGAAGCTCTGACCTCCCCTGGCCGAATCCGACCTCTTTTTCCCTTAAACAACCTCGAAATTACCTAAATCTACAGAAATACCCACGGTATTTCGGTTTCTTTGGCAATGTGTGTGGAGATTCTGACGACGGCGTAGCTTCCTCGGTGGTAAGTCTTCTCGTCTTCTTCTTCTTACGTAGTCGTCTGGGATCGTTGGTGTAGTTCTTGCTCTCGTGGTCTCTCGTTTCTGTTTGATGTCTTCCTCTTTCGTTTTGCAAGATCCGGTGGCTTTTATAGCCACCACGGAGCCATGCTCGGACAGGTCCAGAGGGGGAAGTTCGGTGAGTCACTGAGCTATGTGGTGACTCACCCCATAGCCGCGACGTGTGGGGGGCAGCTGGCCTTCTGGAATCCTCTGTTGGCGTCGTGGCAGCAAGGTGTCGTCGTCGTGGGGCAGCTGGCAGTGTCTGGAGGCAGCAGCGTGGGGCACTGGCAGTGTCTGGAGGCAGCAGCTGGGATCTTCTGGAAACTTGAGGTGGCGGCATCAGTGCTAGGGTTTAGAAACCCTAGCTGAAACCCCAAATGTTTAAGGTTTCCATCTAGTCTGGGCCGGTTCTGGTTGGGCCTGGGGTTTGTATTTGGGCCTCAACTTTGGGCTTTGTAATATTTAATAAATAATATATAATATTAATTAAATAATTATAATAAATAATAAATAATAATAATAATAATAATTTTTTTAATAATAATAATAAATTTAAATTTAAAATGAAAAAATTGATGTCTACAGGTTTTATTGAGGGGGAACTTTGACTTTTTAAATAATTAATGTCAAAATTATCACTTACTCTTCATTGTTGTTTTGTAGTTTTAAAGTTGAATTATTTTTTATTTAACAAAAAGGGGAGAAGTAGTGTTTTTAAAAATTCAATTTCAATAATGAAAAGGGGAGCTTTAACATTTTCCAAAATATGTCTCTTTTTCATTAAATGTTTTGTTAATGGAGTTTTGCCAAAAACATTTTTCAAATGTTTTGTTATAACAAAAGGGGGAGATTGTTGAACTATGTTTTATAATGTTTTGATATATCAATTAAAGGCAAAATATTTTTGGACTAAAATGAATTTGTTCAAAGTTTTCAAAAGATTTCAAAAATAATTCAAAGTCCATTAAACAAGGATTTGAGCACAAAACTATTTTTCAAAGTACGAAGTATCAATAATGTTCTTAAAGTATCGATACTATATGAACAGTACTGACATTGTTCATGTGGTATCGATACCAAAGGTAAGAGAAGTATCGACACTCTCAAGGTAGTATCGATACTACCAGCTTGCTCAAATTCTATAATGCAAAATAGGTATCGATACTCAAAGGAGTGTCGATACTACTTTACATAGAAGTATCGATACCATCATCATAGTATCAATACTGATCAAGCCCAACGGCTAGTAACAACTAGTTAATTTAAACATTATAAAGGAAGTACCGATACTCATTAAAGGAGTATTGATACTCCCTGTCCTGGGCAGTTTTATTTTGCAGAGATTTTATGCCCATCGGCTCCAAATCATCCCCAAAGGATAGAAACAACCAAAACACATTCCAGCATATAAAAATAAGTTGATGACACTTGAAGAAGGGTTAGGACACATATCCAAGCAATCAAACACAAGAGAAGAGCTTTTCACTCTTTATTTCTTTTCTCTTGTAAATAGTCGTGTTTTTGTGAGCTTCAATTTGTAAACACCTACATTGTAAGGGTTTTCTTGTTTACATCTTTGTCTTTTTGTAAAAAGGGCTTAGGTTCTATCTTAGCCAATTGAAAAGATAGGGATTTGTAAAGGTTATCTCTTTGTCCTAGAAAAAGAAAGAACAAATTAGTGAATTTGTTAGAATATCCTTGGTGAGGAGTTAATGTAGTGGATGTAGACTTTGGTTGAGAAAGTTGAACCACTATAAATCTTCGTGCATGAATTCTCTCATCCTTTATCTCCTTAATCCCTAAATTTTTCTCAGATCCACTTCAACCCCTATTGGAAAACCATTTGGTTGTTCATTGAGCTTCATTGAATATCCTAACAGACACATTTAATATGAAAACATTAGCAAACAAATCAGTCCAACTATTTAGTGGTTAATCAAATTGTAAAAAAAATTATTTAAACCAAACAATGGATCAGAAACTAAATTAGACCGAACTTGTAATTTTCATTGCAAAGACAATTAATTAATTGACTATCGGCCCGACCCTCTAAAAAAAGTCCCCAATAGAGACGCCAAGCTGTCAAAACGATTTTTTCTTTTAAAAAAACAACATATTTAATTTATTTTTAAATTAATTGTGATTTAAAAAATATCTCTTCGAAAAATATGGGATTTTTCTTTTCAAGTAAAAAACCAAAATATTTTTTTTTTCATTTTAATGAGATTTAATTTTAAAAATATTAAAACAACATTTTAAGGTCTTCGCACCAAAAATTGAGTTCAGGAATGAATTACACGTGGGGAAGGATTAGCACCCCACAGCGCCCTAGATCGGTACATAGTCGATTAATTAATTGTCTTTGCAATAAAATCTACAAGTTTGAGTTTAATTTAATTCAAGATTCCTTCAAATAATAATCTTTGAACTTTAGGAAAAAATGATAATATTTAATTATTTCCTACCGAGAAAAAACGACCTCTCATGTCTTAAAGCATTCAATTCTTACTCCAATTGAAATAAACAAATATTACAAGTCCATTCTAAAATTCATTATTAATTTAAATGCATGAATGATAATAAAATAAAGTAAATTAAATTAAAAATTACCAATCCTATTAAAAGAAGGATATTTGATTATTTAAAGTCGTCGAGATCAGACCTTTTATAAGTTCTAACGATCATTTCTTGAAGAATTTAAAAAGACAAACACTCATTTTTCTCTTGTTCCCAAATTTTAGATGTTGAATTTTAGGGTTTACTTAATGGATGCACTTTCATTTTAAAATTGTTGGAAGTAACTTTCTTATACGTGTTAACTCCATAAAAAGGCCATATTTATGGCCTTTTCACTTAAGTTATTGATTGTCTAAAAGCCCATATAGGATCATATAGATGCCTTTAGGAGCATATAGTTGCATGGGTGGAAATATATTTTTTGTGGCATTTTATTTTGAAAATGGTGTTGCGTTATAGGGAATGTCTTTTGTTTGATGATGTGTAGGATTTTGGAGCAAGGATAAGCGAGGAGAATTGTCGTGACATATTGGGAACAATGAGAAAAATATAAATGCCAACTTAAAATAGCATTTCTAAAGTAGAAAAGACTAAAGAAGATGGTTTTAAGAGACAACTTTCCTTGTCTTCATGTGCCTTCAACTGCCAAACACCTAGGAGGGAACATCTGCACCTTTGTCGGTCGACCTTGTCTGAATGTACGTCCAGCTGCCAGCCTCCCAGGATAGACCAGTGCCACGTCACCAAGGAGGGGACCACTACCACTTCTGTATCACCCCTCACGCGAAGGGAACCAACTTGGGGTATCATAGGAATTTTGATACAATCCCTAAGTTTATTTTCCACTAAATAATAGATGAGGCCACCGGATGAAAGGGGGATTTTACACCATTTTGAGCTAAATCCTTGAGAAAATAGTAAAGAAGCAGTTGAAAGAAAAACGTTCCTCCTTTTTCTGTCATTCTCTTTTGTCGTGTCATTCCTCCATTAACAAGCTAGAGGGAGTGGCAAACTAGACATCCGATAGGATCTAGCAAGCTAAGACGGTTTGTGGCGGCTGATGGGAGTTTCGACAGTGCATGTCGAAGACTTTTTCCTCCATCCCTTTGTTTTCTTAGCACTTATCATATTTGGGTTGTATGGAATGAATGATCATTATGTCCTGTTGCTTGGAATATTCGAACCCTACCATGAACTAGCTTTATTTGGTGAGAGTTTAGTACAGATGTTTAAGCTTTTTTGTAATGGATGGTTGTTTTTCTTTATGTTCCTTTTTGTTTTGCTTATGGTGCTTAATATCTTAAGGTTATAAGAGCTATAAGAGTAGCCATTCCTTAGGAAATTACTTAGGTTGCGTTTGGTTCGCTGGAATGTTTATGAGGGAATTGGAATCTGTGAAGGAATTAGAATCTGTCAGGAATTGGAATCCAATTCCATATTCTGTTTGGTTGGCAGGAAATGGAATTGAAATCCAATTCCATATTCTGTTTGGTTCGCAGACATGTCAGATGAATTCGATTTCAGTAATGTAAAATGACAGAATTGCCCTTCTTGTTTTTTTGCTTTATTTTAGTTTGTTTTACAACTTACATGTAGTAATATATTATAAAAAATTAAAAAATATTAAATTTTCATTTTATTGATTGATTATTCATTTCAATAAATTATAAAAATCATGCTAATAAACATCATAAGTTAAAATCATCGCAATCAAAATATGTTAATAAGTTACCAAAAGATAGAGCAATATTTCGATACATTCCAATCGGAGTATGTTAATTAGTTACTAAAACATATACCAAAAACTATTTTTATTCAATATATGAATTAGAAACCCGACCCGACATGATACGAAATAATAAAAAAATTATTTTTATTCAATAAAAACATGGACTTAATTGAAAACAAATATATATAGGGGTATTATTGTAATTATTCCTAAATATATAAGGTAAAATTATATATTTTTTTTGGGTCGGGTCCGATTTTTTCACCCTAAACCCAAACCCGACCCGACCTGAATATCACAGTTAAAGACCCGACTCGAATATCACAGTTAAAAACCCGACCCGAACCGAACAAAATAAAGTATCACCCGGCCCGACCCGAATATATGAATTAGAAATCTGACCCGACCCGACCCGAAATAATAAAAAAAATATTTTTATTCAATAAAAACAGTGACTTAATTAAAAATATATATATATATAGAGGGGTATTATTGTAATTATTCCTAAATATATAAGGTAAAATTATATATATTTTTGAGTCGGGTATTTTTCACCCTAAACCCGAACTCGACCCGACCCGACCCTAATATCACACTTAAAAAACCGACCCAACCCGACCAAAATAAAGTTTCACCCGACCCGACCCGAAATAATAAAAAAATATTTTTATTCAATATATAAATAAGTTACCAAAAGATTGATAAGGGTAGTATGGTCAAATTTCAATTCCCTCCAACAAGGGAATTGAATTCCATCCATTCTTGGATGGAATTCACTTTCTCTCATTTGATGGAAAGTTGAAGCCATGAGGGATTCTAATTCCCTTGGAAAACATGAACCAAACATGGGAAAGTGGTGGAATTGGATTCCAATTCCCACCAATTCCAAGGGATTCCAGCGAACCAAACACCACCTTAGTGTTTGAGAGAAACTAAGTATCTCATTTTTAGTGTTCTAAAGAAACTAAGGAGGATCAATATAAGCAATGGGTTTTAGATAGTAACTAGGCCTAATCCACCTTTAGACATAAGGCTAGGATTTCAATCGACTAAAAGGAGTAGTGCTCGATCGAGAGGTTAGATACTAGTGCTGACGCCGAGTGGTATTGTCGTGACATATTATGTTTATCAGAACCAATGGGATAATTGTACTTGCTAACGCCGAGAGGTATTACCAAGGCATTCTCAACCTATCGAGTCTCTTAACTACAGATAGTATAGGGCACCTTTAGTAAACTCTTTCGGGCAAGCAAGACATAGAAGTAAGACCATCCTGAGAAAATGGACCTAAGTTTCCTAAGTCACTCCTATCATTCATTCCCATAGTAGATTGTTGTGTGAGGATTATCAAGCCATTCTATTAAAATATATTGTTTTCATTTTGTTTTTCATTTACATTCTTATTTGATTACTCTACACATATTCTATTTTTTCATGACATCTCCATTTACTGCCACATCACACTATCATTCCATCCCCGTTAACATACATTTCACATTGCCTCACATTCTCATTAGTACATACCATCACACTAACTATACTTAGATAAAGTAGTTCTTTGCTTTGATTAAACTTATAAATTTCCTCCAATCCCTGTGGTGATGATACTAATTATCACTGTATTACTTGTTTGATTGTGTACACTTGTATATACTTTGCGTCCATATTAAGTACTCACAAAATGCGGACAAGTTTTGGCACCATTATCGGGGATTGGCAACTGGAAGTTAATTAGTTTTGTCATAGCATTTTTATTTTACTTTTTCATTTTTTATATAGTTTTACATGTTATTTTCCTTGTATTTTTTAGGTTTTTCTTAGTGTATGACTAGAAGACACTCTGACAACCCATTAGAACCAATTGAACCTGAGATTAAGGGATTTTTAGGCAAAAAATATGTGCTCAACGTGTTCAAGGTGCAAAAATATATCAAATTGGCAATCAACGTATTAGTCAAGAGGAAGATCAGAATACTGAGGTAATTCTGAATGTTAGGAATGGAGGTAGGCCTCGTGCCATTTAAGATCACTTAAATCCTATCTTGGACGACTTAAGTCCATGAATTGTGGCACCCGAGATTCAGGCATTCCCATTTTTAGCTTAAACCAGTCAGGTTAATATGATGAATTCTATAGGGTAGTTTGGGGGAATGCCTCATGAAGATGCCAGACAACACATCTGTAACTTCTTGGTGTGTGTGTTTTTTTTTCGACAAAAGGAGTGCACGAAGATGTATAGAAGTTAAAGTTATTTCCATATTCTCTGTGTGATTGAGTGAGGGCTTGGTTGAGTGGTGTTCCAACTGGCTCGATGTAGTCTTGGACTGATATGCGTAAAAGTTTTTTGTTGTAGTATAATCTGTCGAACATGAACACTCAACTGAGGAACGACATCGCTTCTATTCGTCAAGATGATGACAAATCAATGTATGAATGATGGGATCGGTATAAATAATTGCTTTGCAAATGCTCTAATCATGGTTTTCAAGATTGGACTCAAGTGGTAATGTTCTATAATGGACTAAATATACCCATGAGGATGATGTTAGATGCTTAGCAAATGGAACATTGCTCGATAAATCACCTATAGAGGTGTTTTATATTCTGGATAGGATTGCCAACAATGATTATCAATTCTCATCTACAAGGCTTGGAATTGGACGAAAAGCGCATGTGGCATTCAAGTTGGATATTAAAGATGTCGTGTCTTCCCAACTTGTTGCAATCACCAATATGTTGAAGAATTTGCAACGAACAAGTGAAGTGAAAGAAGTTAAGGCAGCCAACTCATCATGTTTATTATGCTATGGAAATCACCATGAGAGTGAGTGCCCGACCAATTAGAAATCCATCAACTATATAGGAAACTACAATCGAGGCAATAACAACCCCTATTCTAACACTTATAATCCTGTATGACATCAACATCCAAACTTCTAGTGGAGAAATCAAGAAACTAGCAATACTAATCAACCTGTTAAGCCGTAGAATTTCAATAACTCCCAAGGTTTTCAAACGAATATGCCATGGCATATTTCTAACAAGGGAGTATCATCTTCATCCAACACAAGTTATTTGGAGGCCACAATCCAAGATTTTATAGCAACCACGAAAACCATGCTGCAAGACCATGCTACCTCCATAAAAAACCAAGGACCCTTATTACACAGTCAATGAGCTTTACTTCAAAGCCACAACTCATCTCTGAGGACTTTGGAGGGTTGGGTTGGTCAAATTGTCGCGACAATACAAGAATGTCAACCAGATCATCTATCGAATGACACTAAAGTCACTAAAGCCCATGGAAATTAGCAATTTAGTGCACTCACTGTACGGAGTGGCACCCAAATCAATATACAAGACAAGTTTGGGAGAAGAAAGAATGATGATTTACCCCCTATAACTATGCCAGATGAGCATGAAGTGTTATAAGAAACACAAGTGGAGGAGGATAAGTATAAAGGTTCATCCAGTGAAACTACTGAGGGAGCAAACAAAAGTGCCACGAAAAATGTTGTTCCTATCAATTCACTAAAAGAAGTTAGACCCCACCAACCTTCCCACAAATACTAAAGAAGCATAATGATGACATTCAATTCAAGAAGATTTTCGATAATCTGGACCAACTCCACATTAATTTCCTTTTCTTGAAGCTATAGAACAAATACTGACATATGCTAAATTTCTCAAAGAGATTGTTACCAAGAAAAGAAAACTGAGAAGTTTGAGACCATTGCCACGGTAAAAGTGTACTACTCTGCCTTGTGCAAGCTTTTGCCAAAGTGACAAGATCTAGGAAGCTTGATCATTCCATTTTTTATAGGAGAAAATAATGTTAGAAAGGCACTATGTGACATTGGCTCAAGCGTGAACTTAATGCCTAAGTCAATCTTCTTGAAGCTTGGAATAGGAAATGCAAGACCCACCTCCGTTATCTTGCAACTAGCCGACCACTCCCATGTTTGTCCCGAAATGAAAGTTAAGGATGTTATTTTAAGGGTGGACAAATTTATGTTTCCAGTAGACTTCCTTATACTTGATTTTGAGGTTGATGCCACAACACCCATAATCTTGGAGAGACCCTTCCTACCTACTGGACGTATTCTTATCGACTGTGAGAAGGGCAACCTCACGATGAGAGTGGATGACCAATATGTCACTGTTAATGTTTTTTGTACTCTCAAGTATATAGATGAGTCTGAAGAATGTTAGAGCATTTTGAAAGTGGATTCATTGATAGCAGGAGAAGCAGATCAATTTTCTATGATAATTTTATTCAGCTAGAAAATTATGAGAGGCTTATTGAAGATAAAAGTATCAAGAAGCCCAATAACTTTTCTTTGGAGGTGCAACATGATAGCTTTCTCATAGCTATCCTAGATACATACTTTGAACCTCTTGATTTTGATAAGTTTGTTCCTCTTAAGACCTCATTACAGCATGCATCTACCCTAGAGTTAAAGAATTTGCCATAACATTTTAAATATGATTACCTATGTAGTAATGAAACTTTATCTGTTATTAATTCCTCTTTTCTTACTCCTAACCAAGAATGTAGTTTGTAAAGTGTTTTGTCGCAACAAAAAATACGTTAGGATAGACTATGGTAGATCTAAAGAGGATAAGTCCCACTATTTTCATTCACAAGATCCTACTAAAAGAATGTTATGAAAAATCCATAGAATCAAAAAGAAGACTAAACTCAATCATGAAGAAAGTAGTGATGAAAAAAATCCTCAAATGGCTTGATGCTGGAGTGATTTACCCATATCTAATAGTTTATGGGTGAGTCCTGTCCAATGTGTGCCAAAGAAGGGACGCACAACCGTAGTGACTAGCGAGGATAATGAGTTGTTGCCATTACGCACTGTCACCGGGTAGAGGATATGCATGGACTATCGTAAGCTAAACAAGGCCACCAAGAAAGACCACTTTCCTTTGTGCTTCATTGATCAAATACATGATCGATTGGCATACAAGGTATTTTACTGCTTCTTGGATGAATATTCAAGGTACAGTCAAATTTCCATCGCACTAGAAGACCATAAGAAGACTATGTTCACGTGTCCCTATGGAACTTATGTTTTTCGAATGATGCCTTTTGAACTATGTAATGCCCCGACAACTTTTCAACGCTGTCTGTAAGATATATATTTTGACATGGTTGAAGACTTCCTAGAAATCTTTATGGATGACTTTTCAGTTTTTGGAGATGACTTTGAGAAATGCCTCAGCAATTTGGCAAAGGTACTCAAGAGATGTGAGGAGGCATACCTCGTACTGATTTGGGAAAAGTGTCACTTCAAGGTGATCGAAGGTATTGTCCTATGCTATAAGATCTCTCATAAGGGCATTGAAGTGGACAAATCCAAAATCAAGGTGATTGAGAAGCTACCCCAACCAACATCTGTCAAGGGGATTGGAAGTTTTCTTGGATATGTCAGTTTCAATAGAAGATTCATCAAGGACTTCTCCACGATATTTAAACCCTTATGTGCCCTGATTCAACAAAATTAGCCCTTCGTGTTCAATAAAAAGTGCCAAGACGCGTTCACCAAGCTGAAACAAAGACTTATCTCTACGCTTATTATGGTCCCCCGATTGGTCGTCACCATTTGAGCTAATATGTGATGCGAGCGATTTTTCCTTGGGAGCTGTACTTGGGCAACACAGAGGTAACATTTTCCATGTTATATGTTATGCTAGTCGTACCTTGAATGAAGCACAAATGAATTACACACCCACTGAGAAGAAATTACTTGTTGTTGTATTTGCATTTGATAAGTTTAGGTCATACTTGATAGGCAACAAAGCTATTGTTCAAACTAATCATTCAGCTGTCAAATACTTAGTAAACAAGAAAGATGCCAAGCCTAGACTCATTAGGTAGATATTACTATTGCAAGAATTTGACTTAGAGGAGATAGATAGAAAAGGTACTGAGAACCATGTTGCAAATCATCTATCTAGGCTAGAAAACAATTTTGAATGTAACATCCCAAAAACCAGGCTAGTGACTAAAACGTAAGTTTTGAAACTTGGTGATAAATTTTAGAAAAATTGAAGAGTTAAAGGACTTAATAGGAGTATCTTGGTGTTGGATTTAATAGAAAAGTTTGGAAATAGAAAGGGCATATTGGTCTTTTGGTAATTAATGAATTTAAAATGTTTATTTGGGGTTATATATCTCCACGTGGAGAATAGTGGGGGAAATCTATAATATTTTTTCCTCTTTCTTCATCATTTCTTCCTCCTCTCTACGTGAGTGATTGGCTAAGGTAAGGATTCATCCAGTTGTTTATTTCTTATAATTTTTTATTAGTTTTGACTCTTGGAGTATTAGTAAAGCTTAAGGAAAGCTTAAGGTGGCTTAAAACTCAGAGATGAATTAATTATGAAAGATTGAAAGTAAAAGGTTTTGGAGTGAGTTGTTGAAAAAGAGTTTGTAAATGACGGTTGAGGTTAAATTTGACTTGTCAAGAGCTGAAATAAGAAATCTAAAGTGTTAGGAAGGGATTTAGAACATGTTGAATAATTGGGGTGATTTTTGTTTCCAAGTGTTCTATGAGGATTTTGGATGTTTAAGTGTGTTGAAGTTATATTAGTTAGTTTTAATAAGTATATTTATGTTTAATGAATTGAAAAGAGTTAGTAGAGTGGAAGTTAAGTAAGTTTTGGAAAGTTTTCGGGTAAAATAAATAAGTTATGGGCATGAGATATTGGTATTGGATGAAAAATATCGATACTTCAAAGCAAAATGAGTAGAATTTGAGCTTGGGGTATCGATACTGGAGGAACAGTATCGATACCATAAGATAAAATCTGATGAAATCTTTAAGAAGTATCGATACCAAAGGAGTAGTATTGATACTAGGGATATTAATACCATTAGCAACTATCAGTACCATTTTGAAAAGGAATTCCAGAATTGAAATTGGGTATCATTACTGAAGTATAGTATCGATACTATAGGGTAGAAGTATTTTTACTGTACCTTGGGTATCGATACTACTCATATGGAAATTATGAATTAAGTACTTTGTATAGCTTATGTTATATACTATTGATTAATAGTGATTCAACTTAAGGCATCCATATCGATTATGTGTATCGTGTAGATATCGAACGAAAGCAACTACCAGATAAGTCAACAAGATAAGATCGATCAAGAAAGAGATAAGTGTATTTCTTGGACTAGTGAGGCTAAGGTGAGTACATATTATAGTGTGTATGGTGTTTTATGGAAATAAGACTTGCGATGAGTCTATTTCCAATGCTTTGATTGTATGATTCTATGAATGTAAGCATATTGTTTATATGGTTTCTATTTGTGTACATGAATACATGTTTATGTGTTATATGCATTGTTATTCATGAATTATGTGTTGTATGTTATCTGGTGTGATAATGATCTAGGTGAATATATGATAACAAGGTATAAGTTATATAAATTAGATATATGTGAAATGGTATAATTGACTTATGTGATTTAATGAAAAATGGGATAAGCTAAGTAGCCTTGACCTATATAATAATATGAGAATAGGATATAAGCTAGGATATATTGACATAAGTTATTATACGAATATTTAAGATAAGTTATAGGGGAGGATCTATGTGTTTAAATAAACCTATGATATAAGTCTTGTGAAATTCCTATGTGATATGAGTTATATGGCAAGGATCTACGAAATCATATGATAATGTTATAGGAACTAGGTGATAATAAGTTATAAAAATATATGCATATGTGACAAGCTTTGTGAAACTGAACTAAGTAAATATATGAAACTAATATATAATTAATGTGATATAAAGTGATTATGGAAAACTGTGAGATAAGCTATATGGTATTGATATATGGGCTATATGAAAATGTGTACATGAGTATATGTATAAGTTTATATGTTAGTTTATGTGTTATGTGATATATGTGAATATATATACGTACAAGATATTATCCATGTGATATAATCTACGTGTTTACATGAACATACGAGATAAGCCATGTGATATGAACTACGTGATTAATTGACTATGTGAAATAAGATACAATAAATGATAAATGATAAGCCCATAGTATGTGAGATGGGAGCTAAGGGTATAATTGGCATGCCAAGAGTCGAGGGTTCTACGAGGTCCTTCGGGACATATATGTGGTCCTTTGGGGCAATTCTATGAGCTCCTTCGGGACATATATGTGGTCATTCGGTACAATTCTACGTGGTCTTTCGGGACATTTTATATGAAACTCAGTGCAATTTATACGAGTTGTGCTGACAGCATTTGTGCACAACCTCAATGCACTCACATATTTTTAGTTCTCAGAAGTGTACCATGGGCTATTAAAAGAGATAACATAAATAAAATGTGTGTGATGTTATGTGTTTTGCTGTGTGAAATGTATTATATGATTTGTATAATTTTTAAGTATAATATTTATAAATAAAAGGGATTAATGATGATATATGTGTATGTATGCATTTTGTTATATGAAATATTATATGGTTTTTGTATGACATGATGATATGAAATGTTCTTGTATTGTTAGTACTTAAGTTTCCATTATAAGTTTTATATGCCTCACTAAGTCAATGACTTAGCATGTGAGTGTTTTACACGTAGGTTTCGAGAAGAAAGATGAACAAAGATAGGCAAGTCAGATCAGCTTCTCCTTTCCAAAGATCAGATCAGAAAAGAACTTGATTCGTATGTAGTTTGTTATAATAAATGTAGTTGGCATGTAATAAAAGATTTGAGTTGACTATTCTCTGATCAGTTTTGCAAAACCATATGATTGTAATTCATGTAAATTATTCATTTTATTTGAATATGAATTTGAATTTTCAGTTATTTTGTAAAAATAAAGAATTTGAAAAGTTAATGTGACACTTCGGACTTATATCTGGGTCGGATACGGGTTGGGGTGTTACACTGAATGCCATGACAAATTATATATTCAAGAAGCATTCCTTGATGAGAAAATTTTATATACCACGACAATTCTATGGTAAGCTGACATAGTCAATTTTCTTAATAGTGAAATTTTTCCTTATGAATTGAACAACCAAGGTAGGAGGAAGTTCAAACATAATGCCAAATTATACTTTTGGGACAAGACATATTTATTCAAACAACGTATCGATCAAATAATTCGATGTTGTGTCCCTGAGGAGGAGCAAAGAGACATTCTACACCATTTCCACACAACCCCTTGTGGAGGCCATTTTGGAGGTACGAAGACTGATGCTAAGGTCCTTCAATCAGGCTTTTACTGGCCTTCACTATTCAAGGATGCTCATGAGTTTTACAGAGCGTGTGATAGATACCAGCGCACTGGGAATATTTCTAGGTGACATGAAATACCATTGCAAAATATTCTAGAGATTGAGCTCTTTGACATTTAGGCATTGACTTTATGGGGGTCGTTCCTGTCTTATTTTGGATACTTGTATATCTTGCTTGTTGTAAACTACATATCTAAGTGGGTTAAAGAAATTGTAACACCAAGGAATGACTCTAAAACCGTGCTCAAGTTCCTTCACAAGAACATCTTCACCCGATTTGGAGCACCTAAAGCCATCATTATTGATGAGGGCACTCATTTTGATAACAAGCTAATTGCCAAGGAATTACAAATATATGGAGTACGAAACAAAATTTCCATGGAATATCACCCACAAACCAATGGGCAAGCTGAAGTGTCCAACCGAGAGATTAAGCAACTCCTAGAGAAGGTGGTGAATCATAGAAGGAATGAATGGTCCCCAAAACTTGACGAAGCACTCTGGGTTTATCGAACAACATTCAAAATGCTTTTGGGAATTTCACCTTTCAAGATGGTGTATGGGAAAGCATGCCACCTACATGTGGAATTAGAGCATAAAGCATATTGGGTATCAAGAAGCTTAATTTTGATGCGCAACTATCTGGGGAGAACCAATTACTCTATCTGAATGAAATAAAAGAATTTATAGCACAAGCATATGAAAATGCCAACCTTTATAAAGAAAAATCAAGAAGTGGCATGATCAAATACTTTTGCCAATGTATTTTCATATTGGCCAGCATGTGCTCCTCTTCAACTTAAGGCTGAAGCTCTTTCCTGATAAACTAAAGTCATGATGGTCTTGACCCCTTTGAAGTACACCATGTATAACCTCATGGCACTGTTGATATCAAGAATATAGATGATGGGACCATTTTTAAAGTTAACGGTCAACATCCGAAAGCTTATCAAGGAGCTCTTTCCTTGCGTGACAAATCGACACTCTTATTGAAAGATGCCTGAATCTGTAGAGCATTTTGAAGATGCCATGATATTTCAGATTTACTCATGTTCATAAATAAAACATTTATTTTATTTTTTATTTTATTTCATATTCAGTTATTTTTCAGTTAATTGAGTTA
Organism: Hibiscus syriacus; assembly: GCF_006381635.1. Classification (NCBI taxonomy): domain Eukaryota; kingdom Viridiplantae; phylum Streptophyta; class Magnoliopsida; order Malvales; family Malvaceae; genus Hibiscus; species Hibiscus syriacus. Next base: position 357,972 of record NW_024063187.1, on the reverse strand, counting down.
TTTTGAATTTTTAGGGACCCACACAGATGGCATGTGAGGACCGTATGGTTAAGGACATAGGAGTTGGATGTACCAAGATAAAAATAGAAGGGAAAATCTTCACTTTTGACTTTTTTAAAAATTTTCCTTTTTTGGGTTTACTTTTACATTTAATGCTTTTGTCTTTTTCCCCAACTCGCTAATGAGGAGGTGCTAGAAGACGTTGATCCAATCCACTCAGTACTAGTAACCGAATGCCAAGAGACTGATGTCTAGTCACCAATCTTAACAACACCCTTACAGCCCATAGAGCCACTTGATGCAGCATAATCAGAAATGCCACAACTATTCCCCCTATGAATAAGTCGATGCCATTGGAATAAGGTGTTTCAACGTGAGGAGCCTCAATTCACCTTGATCCCTTAAGGCCTTAGGACCCCCTACTGCACCACCAACAGATTCTGAACACTCTAGTCCCACACCATTGCGCAAGCGCCCACGTTGCACCACAGCTCTAACACAACCATAAATAGTCAAGGTACCTTGCATTGCATTGCATAACATGTAGTCTAGTTTTTCCCTAGTTTTTATTTTGCATTGAGAATAATGCTTTTCTCAAGTTTGGGGGAGGTAGGGTTCTCAAATCATTGCATGATAGTATTAGTTGAATGAATATGCCATTACATTAGTAAGTGCTCGATTTAGTTCTTTGGAATAAATTAATAATGCCCGGTGATGATGAACTCTTTATGACTAGAATTGAATGTACATGACTATTGAGAATGATGTAACCAACTCTAGGACTTGCTTCTCTGTGATTTTTTGATACAGGATTGTATGTTTTCCATGCTTAAGGAATGTAGAAATTTTTTATAAGAGAATTCTTGCATGTCTAAGAATAAAACTTTGACAATGTCTTTGAATGATGAAAACCCCACATGTTCTTGAAAATGAAAAAAAAAATGAAATTGCAAATAAATGTTTATACATAACTGTAGAGGGACACTCCGCTATGACATGGCATTGCCTGGATACTATATTTAAATAAATGGCATCCATAGCATATGAGTGAATGAAAATAGTCACGGGATGACTCTGCCCAATAGGCTAGGTAATGGAGTGTTCGCTCCACCTAATTGTCAAGTCTAGAACGGTAGGTGTGATGAGTTGACTCCCCTCATAGCAATATTAAAAAAGAAGAAGAAAATAATGTGGGAGTAAACTTGTAAGTGTCGTGGCAAAACAAGAGAGCTTGCTTAGAAATTTTCTAGATTTTTTTAAGCATGGACTTGATACAATCACACACACACACACAAAGGATCTTTCCCAAGGGGACAGTACTTGATTTCTCAAATTAGTCTAGCATGTTGAACCAAACTGTTCTGAGGGCTAAAATTCTATCATATATGACTTTCATGACCCTGAACTTACCATGGTATTTCTTGAGGACAAGCAATAGCTTAAGCTTGGGGTGTGATAACTCCGTAAAAAGCCATGTTTAGGGCCTTTTCACTTAAGTTATTATTATCTAAAAGCCCATATAGGATCATATAGATGCATTTAGGAGCATATAGTTGCATGTTATTGAAATATATTTTGTCGTGGCATTTTATTTTGAAAACGGTGTTGCGTTATGGGGAAGGTGTTTTGTGTAATGATGTGCAGGATCTGGGAGCAAGGATAAGTGAGGAAAATTACCGTGACATATTGGGAAAGCTGACCAGAATGTGAATGCCAACTTGAAACGGTATTTCTAAAGTGGAAAAGACAAAAGAAGATATTTTTTAGATCCAGGTGTCCTTGTCTTCAGGTGCCTTCAACTGCCAAACACCTGGAGGAAACATCTACCACCTTTGTCGACAAACCTTGTCTGCACGTACGCCCAGCTGCCAGTCTCCTGGGATAGACCACTGCCAAGCCACCCAAGAGAGGACCACTGCCACCTCTAATTACCCCTCACGTGAAGGGAACAAACTTGGGGTATCATAGGAATTTTGACACAAATCCTTAAGTTTATTCCCCACTATAAATAGGATATGAGGCCACAGGATGAAAGGGAGATTTTACACCATTTTGAGCTAAAATTCTTGAGAAAAGAGTGAATAGGTGACTGAAAGAAAAAGGTCCCTCATTTTTGTGTCATTAATTTTTGTCGTGGCATTCCTCCATTACAAGCTAGAGGGAGTGGCGAGCTAGACATCCGAGAGGAGCTAGCAAGCTAAGGTGGTTCGTGGTGGTCGAGAGGAGCTCCGACAGTGCAAGTCGAAGGTTTTTCCTCCATCCCTTTGCTTTTTTATCACTTATCATATTTGGGTTGTATAGAACAAATGATCTTCATGCCTTATTGCTTGGAATATTCGAACCCCACCATGAACTAGTTTTATTTGGTGTGTGTTCACTATGGATGTTTAAGCTTTATCTTTAATGGATGGTTGCTTTTCTTTTATTTGTTTTGCTTATGGTGATTAATGTCTTAAGGTTGTAGGAGCTATGAGAGTAGTCATTCCTTAGGAAGATACTTAGTGTTTGAGAGAAACTAAGTAGCCCATATTTAGTGTTCGAAAGAAACTAAGGAGGATCAACATAAGCAATGAGTTTTAGATAATAACTAGACCTAATCCACCTTTATACATAAGGCTAGGATTTCAATCGACTAAAAGGATTGGTTCTCGATCGAGAGGTTAGATTCTAGTGCTGACGCTGAGTGGTATTGTCGTGACATATTCTGTTGATCTAAACCAATGGGATACCTGCACCTGCTAATGCCGAGAGGTATTGCCAAGGCATTCTCGACCTGTCGAGTCCCTTGACTAGAGATAGCGTAAATCACCTTTAGTAAACTTTGTCAAGCAAGTAAGACATAGAAGTAAGACCATCCTGAGAAGATATACTTAAGTTTTCTAAGTGATTCCTATCATTCATTCCCATAATAGCTTGTTGTGAGGATTATCAAGTTATTCTATTAAAATCCAGTGTTTACATTTTGTTTGCCTTTACATTCTCATTTGATTACTCTACAGATATTCTATTTTGCCACAACATCTCCATTTTCTCCCACATCACACTATCATTTCATCCCCATCAACATACATTTCACATTGCCTCAGCATTCTCATTAGTACATACCATCACACTAACGTATAAATTTCCTCGAATCCCTGTGGAGACTATACTCACTTATCATTGTATTACTTGTTCGATTTTGTATACTTGCACATACTTCATGTCCATATTTAGTACTCACAAAACATGGACACACAGCCACTCCACGGTAACCTTAAAACGAAAGGGCATTACCCTTAGTCTAATTATTTAGATCGAGTCGAGTTATGCTTGTGAGGGTATTATACCTATTATCTAAGGAGTGCCACATACTTAAATAAATAATAGAACCTAGATCAACACATTCAAATAAGCACATGCATATGCAAATGCAACTATATGTATAATTTATAAACATATTAAGGATTAATGATATTTAAATTCGATTAAGTAAATATATATTATAACTATTTTAAAGTAACATATAATAAATACCTTTAATATTAACTCATTTAATAATTTAAGAAAATGCTCATCATGTTATATTTGGTATTTGCATAAAAATATTAAGGCAAGAATTAAGACATATTTATAATATATATGTACACATACATACATAAGATTGCACAAGTACATCATAATATCTTAGATAGAAAACATATTTTAAAAATATGCCTAAACAAAATATATTACATGGACCATACTATGCGTATCTACGTGTGTGTATATATATATATATATATATATTAATGTCATAAAGGACTAAAACAGCAAAAACCAAGAAAAGGCGGACAAAGTGTAAAATAACAAATAAATGAAATAAGCATATTATTGGATGAAAATGCAACCTCACATAATTACAGGTACTAAAATCAGAATAAACCCACAAACATGCATTGGACTAAAATAAAACATGCAAAAATTTAATGACCAAATTTCTAAAACAACATAAATTAAGAAAGTAACACTTGGGATTGGAATGAAATGCGCGTAAAATATGGAGATAAAATTCAAAATATGCAAACCTTGATTTGAAGACTAAAGAGAATTAAAATGAAAACTGGTGAGTCCCATACAACGGATAACCCATCCCAAGCGTTGAAACATGGATTTATTACCCTAGATGAAACGACATCGTTTTGGCGCTTGAATACATATAACATTTTTGGGGGGAAATCTAACCTTAGCCTATTTACCACCCTTTTCTTTTCCTAATAATCTCTAACCCCCTCTCATCTATTCTCTCTTTCACTCTCATCTCCCTTTCTTTTTTTCATTCTTTCACCCCTTCTTCACGAAATCAAATGACCACCGTGGCCATCGTCGCATACGAGCTTCGATGAGGGATCGAACAGAGTCTGACTCTCTCTTATAACCCAAAGCCAAACACACCCCAGGAAACTAAAGAATCGACCACCTCCGGCTCCTATATCACTTGACCAAGGCTAGGGAAACGAAGGGTTTACCTTCGACTCAATGGCTTCTGAATCCCAGGGGATGGCAACGATACTTTTCGGAACGAAAATCTGAAAATTTTATTCTTTGACGCCTCTCCCTTTTTTGATGACTTGGTTGCTCGGTCATACGAATGACTCTTTTTTTGTTCTTTTTAGTTGCTTTTGATTGGTTATGTTAGCTCCCTAGAACAAGATTCCCCTTCTTGTTTTTATGCTTGGTTTATCCTCTCGGTTTCTCTCAGTTTTTTGGTTATCCTCTTCTTTTTTGGCTACTACCTTGTATATTGCTCCCTGTTTTTCTCTAATATTTTGTTGTTGCATGCGAGGGAGGAGGACCATCGATTTACTCATCGCGTGGATGATCTCGCGGCTAAGAAAATGTTAATCTTCCTTATAGAGTTTTGTGGGTGGCCCGTCGCCTCTACCTTCTTCCACTGTCGGGGAATATGACAGGGATACAACAGGTGCTACTACAGCATGTGCTCGAGTACAACAGGGGTTGGTTGAAACGCGTGTGCGCAACAGCTTAGAAAGCAGCTGAAGCGTCGAGCATACTTCCCACGCACGAGGCATGGTTGGTTGGTCTCCTCGGGTTGAAGAATGATCGTTGGATCGTTGATCAGATCCAACGGTTCAGATGCATTGACGACGGCTGATGCAACATTAAGGTAAAACCCTAGTTTTGTGTGTTCAATATGGGTCGTTGATCCCATAAGAGATTTAACAGTGAAGGCTCGGCGACGCTGGGACTTGATGGAGGCTAGGGTTTCTGCAAACCTTAGTAGCTTGGGCTTACTTTGGTTCGGGCTTTGACTGCCATTTGGGTCGCTTGTAATTGCTTTGGGCCTCTATCACTAGGTCATTAGCCTTGTAATTACTTTGGGCCTGTAATAAAATAAAGAATATTTAATAAATATATATATATATATATATTTAATATTATTTGTAAATATACTCAACATAATATATATATATATATAACATACATATATATCAATGCTAAGATACCTATAATACAATATACAACTACGTATTATGCATATTATATAATTAATAATATGTAAATGGACACACCTATATATACCTAAGTCAAAACATAACCATATAAATATATATATATATATAAACACGCGCATAACTAGATATAATAGTTAACCCATATAATTAATATATAAATAACTAATTATAATATATATATATATATATAGATATATATATAAACTCAAATGAAATTCGAATGAAACCCCAGAAAAAATGAGCATCTACAGTGTCACAACCTAGTAATTTTAAAATTTTTATTTAAAATTAAAAAATTAAAATTATATATGCAAATTTTTAAAAGGAAACACAAATTTTGAAATAAACCCAAAACTTTGAAAACCTTCATTTCAACCCTCAAACCCATGAGGATAGTCATCTTTTTCCATTGATGAAGCTCCACCCGACCTCCCCTTCCCCCGGCGACTAAAACCACCATAAAATCGTGACCGAACGACAGGCGATTGATGACTAATCAACATTTTATATCATGTAAACATAGGATGAAAATCGTGATCCCAAGCAATACCGACGGCCAATCGACGGAAACTAGAACAAAGTATGAGTAGAAGGATGGAAGGGACTATGTCGGTGGCGGTGGTCGTGGCCGGAAAGGGTAGCAGAGGCAGATTAAGGTTAGGATTTGGGATTTTGTGGTTGTTTTATAATATAAGAAAAGTTAGTGTTTTTTATAAATATCATAATATTTTTAATATTTTAAAAAATCAAAATCATCATAGTGTGACATGTGTCACTTAACGGGAAAAATTAACGTCGTTGAAGACTCGAGCACCTAAATGGGTAACGTTTGTAACGTTATGCACCTGAATTAATAAAAAAAATTAGGCACCTATTTGAAAAAAACGGTATAATTTGAACACTTATTTTGGTATTAAGTCTTAATAAAAAAAACACCTAACAGTAATTCAATCCAACTTATAAAATTAAAAAAAAATACACTTTCACTGAAGTTTTTCAACCAAATAATTATTTAAAACACTTCAGAGTAATTTTTTAAATATAGATTTTCAATGATCTTTTGTATTCATTGATCATTTTATTATCGAACAAAACTCTTCTATTTAAACGTAAAAGATTGGTGCACAAATTAAACGGTCTTAATGATAAAATGATGATTATTATTGTAAGATATCCTGAGTTGGAGCATAAAAAATTATAAAATATTTAAGTGTTTGTTATTAAATGATTAAGAATTTTTAGCACATTTGGTGGTATGAATTGACATTTGGTGCGATGATAGTTTTCTAATGAAATTTTACGTGTTAATTTGTGATTGGTTGAGATATTTTTTTAAAACAAATATAATTTTTGCATTTAAAGTGATTAGTAAATTATAATTTAAGTATTTATTCGATGGAAGTAATTTAAATATTTAATTAAAAAATATAATTTAGAAGTTTAATATTCGAGTACTGAGTGTATGATATTTGAGTATTATTTATCAAATAGTTAGGTATGTTTAGAACATATCACTTAATCACCCTAGATTAATCTATATCAAAGAGGATTGAGATGGATAAAAAAACATTAATTTTAAGATTCAAATTATAAATTTATATTAGATATAATATTTTAAAATTTATTAATAAATTAATTAAATTAAATTGATTAAAATAGTCTGTTGGAATATTGATTTAGTTAATTCTTGGGTTTAAATGGTATTAAATATCAAGTTTAGTTCTGTTAATTTTATCTATTTATTTGTTTTTTAAAATTATCATAATTTTTAAAGAATAGGAAAATGATTATTTAAGATTAATTCGAACTAGAGTGGTGTCTTACACTTAAGTGCTAATTACAATTCTTATATCTAAATATGATAATAATGACAATTATTTGATGTAACGATGACAACTGGATGCATAATATTTTAAAATTATTATATATCTTATTTATTTATCAATTATAAAAATATAGTATAAATTATTTATTTAAATATTAAATTATTTGAAATAATAAAATAACAATAAAAATAATTATTTGATACTATAATACTATCTTTTACAAACATGTGATGCTGCCTGCCTACTATATAAGAAGTAGCTCGTAGGTCCAATACACTGAAATATTGAGTAGTATATGAGGAAAATCAGTCCCTGGACTGGCCCACCATCGGAGGAGGTACGGACATATCTAAATGAATACATGAACGTGATTTTTAACTTTCATCATCTTCTTTCAATTCCAAAATTAGTAAACCTCAATAATTTCCTCTTAGAAAGGTAGAACCAGACAAAGTTCAATATATCACAAGCTTGCCATTGAAATTATAAGAGAAGAGGGGAAACAACATTAATCACTCATGGCTGGCTCACCAACATCTATTAAAAGGTTTAACAGCAAAACCCTAGACATGTCTTTTATGTTGAAAAACAAATTACTGAAGTCTTCAACCTGCAAACACCAGAGTTTATTAAGAACATATAACATGACATGAAAAACCAGAAACATGTTTTTTTTTCTCATCATTACGCCGGACATTGGAATCCCGGAGGTGGAGTCTTGCCGCAGTCGATGAGGAGCTGAAGGGCGATGGGTATTATAATATTGATATTCAAAAGCTTGGCCTTGATCGTGGTGCAAGACAAATCGCGGCGTCCAAGTCCAACAGCCCTTGAAGCACGGGACAACACGTGGCCTTGGCACTGCTGCCTATGCCGATGTGGACCAGACCACCTAACACGTCCACGCATGCCCCTAGCTTGAGGGTGTCAATGGGACATGTTTGTTGCGCCGGAGGGGAAGGATATGGCACGGGAGGCGGCGGCGGAGGACATGGTGTCTCCACCGGTGGTGGCTTCAAAGTAGGAGGTGATGGAGGAGGCAAAGTTGGTGGCGTCGGCGGTTTCACAATAGGAGGAGGCAGGATCGGCGGCGTTGGTGGATTCACTATCGGAGGACTGGGGTACACCGGTGGCCTTGGAGGCACAAACGGTGGTGATATGACGGGCGGTATTGGATAATAAGGTGTTGGAGGTTTGGGTACGTAAGGTGGCTTGGGTGTGTAAGGGGGAGGATTTACAACAGGAGGCTTGGGTGTATAAGGCGGAGGATTTACAAGAGGAGGCTTGGGTGTATACGGCGGAGGCTTTATGACCGGAGGTTTGGGTACGTAAGGTGGGTTTGGCACCGGTACGTAGGGTGGCTTGGGTGTGTAAGGCGGAGGATTTACAACGGGAGGCTTGGGTGTATAAGGCGGAGGCTTTACGACCGGAGGTTTGGGTACGTAAGGTGGGTTGGGCACCGGTACGTAGGGTGGCTTGGGTGTGTAAGGCGGAGGATTTACAACGGGAGGCTTGGGTGTATAAGGCGGAGGCTTTACGACCGGAGGTTTGGGTACGTAAGGTGGGTTGGGCACCGGTACGTAGGGTGGCTTGGGTGTGTAAGGCGGAGGATTTACAACGGGAGGCTTGGGTGTATAAGGCGGAGGCTTTACGACCGGAGGTTTGGGTACGTAAGGTGGGTTGGGCACCGGTACGTAGGGTGGCTTGGGTGTGTAAGGCGGAGGATTTACAACGGGAGGCCTGGGTGTATAAGGCGGAGGCTTTACGACCGGAGGTTTGGGTACGTAAGGTGGGTTGGGCACCGGTACGTAGGGTGGTTTGGGTGTGTAAGGCGGAGGATTTACAACGGGAGGCTTGGGTGTATAAGGCGGAGGCTTTACGACCGGAGGTTTGGGTACGTAAGGTGGGTTGGGCACCGGTACGTAGGGTGGCTTGGGTGTGTAAGGCGGAGGCTTTACGACCGGAGGTTTGGGTACATAGGGGGGCTTTACAACAGGAGGCTTGGGAGGGTGGGGTGGATGTTTAGGTGGTTTAGGATGGTACGGCGGGTTAACCACCGGAGGCCTGGGTGGTTTGGGATGATAAGGAGGGCTAATAACCGGAGGCCTGGGTGGATGTTTCGGCGGTTTAGGGTGAGATGGAGGCTTCACAATGGGAGGATGCTTGGGGGGATACTTAGGCGCCGGAGGACATTTCGGCGGCGGAGTAGGGTTGTGGGGACATTGAGGGCAGGCAAGAGAAGCAAGCAAACTTCCCAAGTTCAAAACCAAGAGAATGAAATTGGCTAGGTTTTTCCTCCCCGTCATCTCTGCTTAGGGAGACTGCGTTTTCATTTCACTCTTTCCGAACAAACCATGCAGATTTTATACCGTAAGATGAGGAAAGTGGAAGACGAGATGGAAAGCAATGAAATCAATCAGAATGTGGTTTTGGTGTTCATATATTAGAGCCTTTGGCATCATTCATTGACTTTCTTTCCACATGCATGGTTTCACTGTCAAGTACGGTTTGTTTTGGAATGGAGAAGTCCGAAAATGCTTGCATGATTGATGACAATTCTAAGTCTGTTGAACCCGTGAGTGTTTACTTTTGGGATAAAGAGGATGCATCATGCATGTGATGTGATCATTCCAATTCTGCAACATGACAAACCTCACCCTTGTTTTTCGTTTTCTTCTACTTCACACTATCATTATCCCTGTAAAAGGATCATACCTATTGGGGTTCGGAAAGCAGTATGAATATCCACCCCTCAAACTTGAATATTGCCATTTTTTAACTAATATTTTTTTTATTATTTAAACTAGAACTCGAATAATATTTTGAGTTGGGCTACAGTCTTACTATTCCAATTATGCAAAGAAAAAGAAAATTGAGTAGGGTTACCGTCTACTAGTCTAACCCAAAGTTGAAAATGACAGCAAGAGCCAAGTCCTGGATAAGCCACTGAGGCATGCAAGTTTTGTCGGTAAGATATGTACATATTACACAGTAAACTTAAGCGACTATGATGGATATTACTTAAAGTTGTATATTTTAGTAACAATTTCGAACCGACAACGCGTCTAAACAGTGCATGCATTTGTCAATATCAAGCATATAAAATATGAGACCGTGAGAGATTAATCAGGCAAAACATTGGATCTGGATGACAACTAAAAAAGTATGAGACTGTGAGAGATTTGTTTCTTCTCTTTATCATTTGCACAGAAATTTACATAGGTTAAATTAATTTGTCATAAGATTCATGGGGCATTGTCAGGATATTTTGTTTCTGGTAGAGCGGTGCATAAGGGGACAATGGCATTAGAAAGTCTAAAATACAAAGATAGAGTAACCCCACCACGATGTTTCAGAATTTTATGTCAAATCAACACATTACGTTCTACAATGCAGGGCTCAACGTAAATTCCGAAGGTTTTACCTCGGATAATTGTTAGAAAATTATACATTTTTGGATTTTTTATAAATATTTTAGTTTTTAGTTTTTAGTTTTTTAATAAATATTTTTTATTTTTATTAAGTATAAATACCATGCAAAGAACATTCGTATTCTAAATTGTGAAGGAGTGGCTTGATACTAATTATCGTAATCCTTGATAGTTAAAATAATCAAATCGCTAGTTTGTTGCAGACGGTACAGCAAACCTGTTGAAATGACATTGCTTTTTGGTATTAACTATGTTGAGAATGTAGAAAAAATGGAGGTTAGAATTTGGATAAAATTAAGAATTGGTTTATTTTAGGTGTTTATTAGACATTATTATTAATAACTAAGATATAAAATTCTCTTTTATATTTAAATTTGTAATATATATATATATATATATATATATTCAAATAATTTTATTTTGAATTAATTAGAGTATTCGATAATTTGGGACTAGTTCAAAATTTAAGATATAATTTAGAAATATTTATAATTAACTCTGCATGATATAGCCCCTTATTGATCTAATTTGAGAAGATTAATTCTTAATTTTACTTTTTTTTAAAATTCAGTGCCTTATAGGAAGAATCTTTAAAAAGTCAGTCTCGTTTTAAATATTTAACTATTTAAAAATAAAATATTAATTAAAATTTTAAAATAGTATAAATAAAAAATACTTTTATTTTTCTGTCTTAAAAATTATGAATTGATTTTTTTTATTTTCTATTAATTATTTTTAACCATTTTGTTTTTTATTTACAATTTTCAAAACGAAATTTAGAAGAAATATAAAGGAGGGGAAATTTTTTTAAAGAGATATAAATGGGGTTGAAGATTTGTATTGATTGCAAGTGGTAGTGTCTACTCTAAATACTATCAACTATTTGGCAATAGATGTTCAAATACCTTACAATCATTTGTGCTAAAATCCATGATCTCTAGGAATAACAACTATTCCTTTAACCACTAAGATAACAACTATTATGGCACGAACCAACTTATCTCTGTGGTTAAAGAAATCGTTGTTGTTCTTAGATGTCATGGGTTCGAGCATCAGCGACTACAACAAAGTGATTGAGTGTTCATTGTCAAATGGTTGAGAGTATATTTAGAACATATACTACTTGTAATCACCTTAATTAAAAAAATGTATTCATTATGGTGTCTTTTTGAACTATTAATCAGAGCTTAAAAAATAAGATATAATTTCAAATGTTTTGGGACTAATATAGAACTAGGGTCATAGTTTAGGGATGAAATTGGAATGCTCAAAAGTTTAGGCACTAATTTAGAATGAGAATGATAGTTTAGGGATGAAATTAAAATATTAAAAAGTTTGAGGATTAATTTAGAATAACCTCCATAATTTGAGGACGTTTAGTGCAATTAACTCCTGAATAATTGATAAACCAAGTTTTTATGAACTAATGGCTCATTATATAAATTTTCTTATTAATCATATTACATTTGTTTTTTTTTTTATCTTCATTAGAGTTGTGCTCTAATATGCCATGTACAAGTCTAGAGTTTCACAAATGTTGTGGAGACGTCATAAATCTCATAGAAACAAGCTCGCTTCATTTTTATGCAGGTCATTTCACCAAGTGTGTATTGTATGGAACAATACATCACCTATATCACAATCCCGATTCACACTCATAGAGATTATAAGGTTGATTAAGAGAGGTCAAAACTGTTTCTACGTTTGAAATTATTTTTAATTAAATATAACTCTTGTTTCTAAAATATCAAAGTCATCATCTATCAATTTTGATCATATATAATCGAATAACTATAAAATCGTAATTTTTAAAATACTTTTTTTTTAAAATTATTTTTTAAAGATGATTTTAGATATTTACGTTAAAAATCATAATAAAATTAAATTTTAAATTAATTACCTATGGAAAAGATTAAAGTATATATATTAAGCTCAAAATTGATATTTTTCAAGAATTATATGTTATCTTAATTTTTAAAAAGTAATAAAACATGAAAAATTATTTATACGATGTGTAACCTTTTGGTAACTGAAACACACAAAAATAAATGTAACACCCCAAATTGATATCGGTGATTCGATCCGGTCTTAGGTGTTACATTAGGGCCACTGGAGCGACACACAATAAAAATCTAGGAAAATTAAATTTTTTGTTAAACCATTTAAAGTCGTAAGACAATTTAGAAATAAAAACGCAACTTTAGAAAAAAAAAATCATTCACATATTAAAATAGAATCCAATAGAGTCCTATGTCAAAATAAAATACATACTTAATATAAAAACAAATGTGACCTACATGCCTCCTAATTACACTTATACCGTACTCTCAAATAGCACCAAAGGAACTCCCATACTTATGTCGATAACTGCACAGAAACGATCTTTAACCTGAAATGGTAAATTATACAGTGAGCTTTGGGAAGGTATGCTGAAGGACATGTAGAAAAATGGCAAAGCATAAAACTTACTTATTGATCTAGACATATACAGGTTCTACTGATGAGTTGAGGTTCCCTTAATATTTCTTTAGGTAATAGACATGAAGCTTACAGTTCAAAGGAAATGTTCAAAGGGATAGATTTAGGAGATTGGCAACGGATGTCTAGTGTGTTTCCCCGAAACCATAAATCAATGTAAACATAATTTAAAAAATAGTAGTATTTTATTCCAATAAAACGTATTTTTAAAATCATTGTAATACCCTCCACCCGAACACCAATATGTTGTTCCCTATAATTACATCCATAAGGACTTACCCTAGGCCTATTGGGCGTAGGAGCCAACCTAAGGGAGTACCTTGGGGACTTAGAGCCTACCCAAGGAATATCTTGGGCCCTCAGAGCCTACCCAAGGAAGAACCTTAGGGCCTGAGAGCCTACCCAAAGGAATATCTTGGGGCCTAAGAGCTTACCCAATGGTCACCTTAGGTCCGTAAGGATTTACCAACTTGATCAGAGTTGAACCTCCATACTCCATCCTACCTAGATAGTGCCCCAATAAAACAGTTCAAGTAGCAACCAGTAGTTCCATGATCCATAAATCTAGCATATTTCATTTTCCAGTAAAACAAGTAACCAATAAATCAATATATCAATCAGTAAAAACAATCGTAAATCAACCAAATATCAATTTATAATTTCAATACAAACAAAATGGTCATGTAGAATATAGGAAACACACTAGAAGATTTATTTATTTTGTGGAGGCACTTGATCGTTATCAAGAAGGAAAAACATATAATTTCTGTAGATTGATCGGATTTTAGATACGCTATCCTTATAAAAAAGGGTTCACTTACTAACGGATCTAACCAGACATTCAGGAATTGATGTTTCAGGATCATTTGAAATTTTAGGTGCATCAAAAAGGTATTCAAAATCCTTACATCAGAATCATTAAAGATTCATATATATTTGGAATTAGTTAGGATTCGTGTGCGTGTGTGTGTATATATCAAAAGGGATTCCATTACTCAGTCTACTATGAGCATTTTTTACATTTTGATATTTGAAGAATTCTTGGTGACTTAATCCAATGGTGAAAAAATGATGATTTATGACATTCATGATTTATATCGAACTATCAGAATCAGATCCCAATAGTGCGATACTTACAAATAATTCAGACAGAGATCTTTCACAAATATTCTCTTCTTAATATTGACTGCACTAGCTGAACCGATCAACATCGGAATCATCATTGATCGATTCTCGTGGAGGAGACGGATAGGTATTCCGATGGTATTATTTATTTCTATATTGTATCAGTATCAAGAATGTTAGGCATGCCTGGGACGTGCTCTATAACCTTTAGGGACGATACAACAATTAAGTTTATTGGTATTTCTAGAATTTATCCAAGCGCATTCACTTATTCCAATCGTTAGGATATTTAGGTCACTTCAACACTCGAGGTTACTTCGGTCAACTTAGAGTTCAAGGTATTTCGATCATTTTAGGGTTTATATGTATTTTAGTTAGTTAAATATTAGAGGTTATTTTGGTTATTTCGTAGTTCAATGAAATTTTGCTAATTTTGTTCAATCCACACATATATACTTTTTCTTGTAATTTGGTCAAGTATGTCATTTCAGGGTTATTTTTCACTTTCAGGGGTAATCTTATTATTTTTACAGTACAAGGGCATTTTTGTTATTTTACTCTATAAGGTTATTTTTGTAATTTCTTAACCAAGTATTCCCGACTTTTAACCTTTAAAGAAATTAATCAAATTTGCGGATCCTAAGGTCAATTTATTTACTAATTAATCACTGAACTTAGAATTATTTCTGATCAGTTTTCCAATTTCTTATGCTAACCCTCTTAGTCTTATATAGTATTATGCCTTTATTTCGTATTTAGTTCAAGTCCAACAATAGTTAAATACACAAAATTAACCAATCATTTCCATTCATGCATTTACAAATTTTCAATAAGTTCCAAAAAGCATACAAAATGTAGTAGAGTATTACCTCGATTTTTTAGCCATATCGATCGACCATTTTAACTTCATTCGATCTTCCTTGATCTTGAATTCAACGTCCCATAATATCTCGTATATAAAGTAAAATAAATTGCATCAGAAATGGGTCTTAAATGTGAAAATTTGTATCGAACCGGAAGATAAAACATCAAAAAACAACTTACCAGGTTCAAATTTAGAAAAAAAAGACTTTGGATTTGGACTAATAACGTCGAAAAACATAAAGTATAACATTTAAAAAAATTAACTTTTTCAAAGTCAATAGTCAACTCTGGTCAAAGTCAACATGGCTCGGTCAAAGTAGATCGTCTTGTTGAATGGCTTAATCGACTCAGTCAACTCATAAATGGCTCATTCAGCTCAATCAACTTAGTTTAAACTGATTCGATTTAACTTAAACCAGTTCAATTGGCCCATTTTTAGAAACCCCTTACACTGAGTAGAAGCCCCACACGCATGGGCGGCGAATGCACCGGCTAAAACAAAGACTGTGACCAGTCGGTTACTCCCTGGGCATTCACACACCATAAACAACTAATTTATAGTCAAATAAGCAACAAAATTCATGATAAACACCAGAAAATGCAACCATACACTTACCCACGACGAAAGGCGAACAACCAATAGTAGGGAGATGAATCTGATTGGGTTTTGATCGGAATGAGCTGAGGATCACATTGGTGGAGGTGGTGTGGTGACTGGAGCTTAGAATCGACGTGAAAACACGAAAAATTGAGGCAACATTTTGATTCATGATGAACGATGGGACTTTACGACTGGAGTGAAATTGGGCTTGGATCAGATGGGGGTGTCTGCCCTTCTAGGACCAACAGTGACCTTCATTGACGAGTGACGATCGTGAATGGAGATGGATTTTTCAAATGATATTTGTCACAACCCTAATAATTAAAAAATTATAAATTAATTTAATTAATTTAGGGACCAAACTGCAAGTTTTCAAAAATTGTAGTTCAGTTTAGAAACTATGGGAAGTTTAGTGACTTAACCCTAAATTTACCCATTTTCTATCAATAGAGAAAAAAAATAAAAATGGAGTTGGTGGCTAGCAGGGTTCGAACCCCTGTTCCCAGGGAAATGCCGCTCATACCCTAATCGATTTAGCATGCTTGTGTTTATGAAAATCCTTAATGTTGCTCTAGATTAGCCTGCTGGGCTTTAAAAGCTCAGCCTTCATATGTTTCCATTGGCAGGTCAATAGCTTAAGCAGTTCGTGGAGCACTGTCGCAACAGAACTTCCATCATCTCCTTTAGAGTATTGTACCGTAGCTTAGTGGGATTATGTTTCGTAGAACCTTACTCATGTATTCCAATTTGTATAAGAAAGAGTTTGTAATATTTGATTTAAACTATATGTCACGGAGCTCCAGTTTTATAAAATGTTTTTATAACAATTATTTATGTTTTAATTATGATATCATTCAACATGTTTGAAAAGAAAACGAACAGGGTTTTTGAAAATAAGGGGTTACCTCAGTAGCCCAATGTAACACTTTAAGCCCAATTAGGTATAGGATGTTAAAATTTTAACATCGATGTCACTTGGTTTGTGCAAGAAGGGTCACGATGACCCAGGGTCAAGGGACGAACCCTGCTTGAGTCACCCAACCCAATCACCCAATTTTTTTTTTATAAATTTAGGATGAATACAAAGTAATATTTATTAAAAAAATCCTCAATCATTTGACAATGAATGATCATACTCTTACTTATGTAGAGCTCGAACTCGACACTTCAAAGGATAACAACAAAGTCTTTAACCATTTAGATAATTTGATTCGTGCATCACCCAATATTAAATATCAACCATTATTTTAAAAAAGTTATTTTCCTTTTTAAAAAAAATATTATTCTATCTTCGTCCTCTCAACCGATACGGACATCATCCTCTGCATCATGCTTGTCGTCACTCGCCAGCAATCAAAATCGACCAAATTTTCTGATCAATCCATTTTTGCTTCATGAGTATGGATCCTACATCATTTTATTAAAACAGATCTCGATGCTCATAAGTCTAGCCCTAAATCATTTCGCTTCTCTTTTTTCCTCTATATATATGGATTAAGATCCATTTACAATAAAATAATTTAAATTAACTTTTTATTTTTAAATAAATATCTTCTCATTTCTTACTATTAATCTTAACTATCTATTTTCTTACATCCAACTATCCTAAATATATATAAAACTAAAAGAAAAATTATACTATATAATTGGAACTCATCCCCCTCTCTTTTTGTGTATAAAACTAAAAGAAAAATTATACCATATAATTGGAACTAATATATATATATATATATATATATATATATATATATATATATATATATATATATATATATATATATATATATATATATATATATTATCAGATATTGCCGAATTTCCCCTTTATAATATGACTTAATACATAAATGAGCCAGTCTGAATTACTATATACACATCCAATATTGTAAACTCTTTGAGGTTCATAGAATCACATCTATCAAGAGTTGGTTCAGACCTCCTTGGGTTACTTGTATCAAAACCTATCAAATTTGCATAATTACAAAAGTCTTCCAAAAAAAACAAACATTTACGTTTGCTTGTCACAAAATATAGTCAGAAAGAGGCTAGGAGCATCGCGGTGCCTCCAAAGTAACAAGTGCAACCATTCCCCTCTGTGTTTTGCCAGTAGCTGCTGAAAACATGCGAAATCAACGTGTTGGGTTGAAAACAAGGCTGGGTTGTGCTGAATTGACTTACAATTAGAGGTGCACAAAAAATCTGAATATTCGATTTTGCCTAAAAAATATCCGAAACCGGATTTTGAAAAAACCGGTTTTTTTTTAACCGGATCGGATATTTATAAACCGGATAGTATAACCGGTTTGGGAAAAAATTGAACGACCGGTTTTTTTACCGGATTAAAAACCGGTTTTTTTCAAACCGGATAAAAAACCGGTTTTTTATCCGAAAAAAAATCCGGTTTTTTAAAAAAACTGGATTTTTATCCGAAAAAATCCGGTTTTTTTTTAAAAAAACCGGTTTTTTTGCAAATCGAAACCGGTTACACCATCCGGCCCTCCAAACCGGTTAGGATCCGATCCGGTTTTTTTAAAATCTGGTTTTTGGGTTGGGGGAAAAAACCGGATCGGTTTTTATCTGATCCGGATCGGATTGAAATCCAGCTTCTGTGCATCTCTACTTACAATCCACACCAGAATCATATGCATAATCCATGGCCGCTTGGATTATTGACAAGGGGTGTAATCGAGCCGGGTCGAGCTCGAGTATTGCTGAGCTCGACTTGAACTCGAAAACTTTAAACGTATGCTCGACTCGACTCGAAAACTCGCGAGCTAAAAATTATGAAGCTCAGCTCGAAATCGAAATATATTATTGAAACTCGACTCGAACTCGAAAATGCTCAAACTCAAAAAAATTTCAGGAGCTCAATTGAAGCTCGAGAATCGAGCTCGATTGAAGCTTGAGACTTGAGCTCGATTGAAGCTCGATTTTGAGCTCGATTCAAACTCGAACTAGAATTTGAACCTACTAAAATCTTATATTACATTTAAAATATATAAATAATTTTCCATTTAATCAACCATCACCAATACATTATAATATGAATGTATCAACTATAAAAAATATAAAAAATAAAAATACAATTACAAGAAATTTAGGATAATTAATATAAGCTTTGAAGTTTTTTTTATAATAATTATTAGTATTATTATTACTCATGTTTATTATATTAACATATGGTGCAAATCCACCAGGAGGAAACCCGAGACAGTGCGCCACCCACGTGAACCCACCGAGGAAGACCCATGCTGGTCGGCCATCCACCGAAACCAATGCTGCCGTCGCCCATGCTGGCCATGCTTGAATCCATGCCCTCAGACACACAAAACAAGGGACAGAGCACCAAGAACCGAAACCAATACTAAGAATGACAATTAACAGCTTATGCAGCAATTGATAAGAATTAAATTGTATCTATGGGACAGGTAAAATAATATGTTTCCTGGAAGAAGGGGAGTGAAATTTTTGAAATATACAACGAATGAACCACCAGATAGAATACAAAATATAAAACAATTTCAACCTTAGATCGTCTTCAAAGATATAATTAATCAACAATTTATATAACCTTACTTGTGACATTCATATATGTCCTAATCACTAACGTGAAAATCTAATGTATTGGTTCACCTTAAAAGAGTTATGAAATTGAACAACTATATATTTCTTGACAAAACCATATTCAATTATCAGCAGAGTTTTCTGTAACCTAAATCAACATAACTAAAGAAACCACTATAATAAGACAGTGTGGAATTTGTCCACTCACTTGAAATCAATCAAAGGTCGAATATAATTTTGACCAAACTTGTAGAAGTCAAATGGCTCCCGCAAAGCTTTGTGGTAGGGTTGAAATACAAAAGGATCCTGAAAAGCTACTGTCATATTTCATGTAGAAGTTCATAAAAACTTATGATCGAAATGTAGTATCTGAAAAGGAAGTTCATAAAAGTTACAAACTGTAGATTCATATTGAAAGAGCATTTTAGAACAACTACCTCTATATCCAAAAGCACACGGTCAAGTGCAACAGCCATGTTTGTAACCCCCTAGACCCGGTCTGTGAGTTAGACCCAAACCTAAGTGGTCACATATCCCATTCAGAGGTTTTTTTTATATAACTTATAGAACGTTAAATATAATATAGAACATAATATTAATAATACAGATATGTCCAAAACGATAATAAAATACATGTCACCAAACATAACTGAAAAACATATAGAAATATATGTTCGTACAAAATAAAGTAGTTGATTTCTCCTGATGCCAAATCTGCTAGCTTACGGTCTGCTGTTATCTGAAAAAGGTTAAATTTTACAGAATGAGCTAAAAAGCCCAGTGTGTTCCATACAGCGTGCAAAAACATATTAATAAGATATTATCAATAAAAATCGATTTATGCAACATGTTTTTTTTAAATATGAACACTACCCCCATCCGTCACGAACAAATTGTGTAGGTTCCCATAACCATACACCCCGTCACGACCAGTAAGACCCTGAGCACAAAGCCGAGGAGCCTGCAATATTTTCTTCCTCTAACAATTCTTTCCCCCCCAATGACAGTAATAAAAAAATATGTATTTGAGTAAAAGTGGTGATTAATCCATTAAAACATGAAAATGGATCATGCTTGAAAATCATATACAGAAATACGGTAATCAGATGTTGGTAACCATTATTCAGAAATCAGATATCATGTATCATGTCATAACAATATTTTGAATAATCACCATTCTGAAATAATTCAAATAATATTTTACGACAGTAAAACAACACTGTCAGGAAACACACCTATCACACTCTGAGAAATCGGATAGGGAATCCTACTATTGGGTTTGTCGATCACGTTCTGCTGCAGCGCTAGATCCTACGAATTAGAAAAATCCATATTGGAATCCTAATATAAATAATCTAAATATTATTTAAATAATATACGGAAACCTACGGGTAATTCTCGTAGTATGCGGTTCAGGCTGATCTAACGAACGGATAACACCGGACCTAATTGATCCTTGCTCAGGTGAAACACGAGTACCTTCATAAAATATTTTTATTGAATAAATCCTTGACCAAATCTCATTTAAATAATCAAAATATTAAAATATTAAGCCTTTTGGGTTTACAAGCTCGATTCGAGAATTTCGGGTCAGAATTTGGCAAAACGGAATCAAATTTAGGACGTCGAAAAACATAAAGTATGATCTTCCGAAATTTCGAATTCTTGGTCAAAATTAAAGTCAACGGATTTGACTGACGATTTGGAGACTTTCGGGTTTGAATTTAGCGAAACGGACCCCAAAAACAGATTCGGGACGTCGAAAACTATCAGGATAGGTATTCTTGGTCGAAAACAAAGGTCGTTTAATAGCTGGTCAAAGCCGGTCAAAGTTATGGTCAAAGGAGGTTAACAAACTGTCAAACATTTTACACAAATAGCACCCTTTTTAAAAAAATTACCAAAATAGCACCCATTTCAAATTAATTCCCAAAATAGCACCAAAACCGAATTAATTCCCAGAATAGCACCGGTCAACGGTCAACGGGTCGGGTCGGGTCAACGGGTCGGGTAAACGGGTCATGACCGGTCAAAAACGGTTCAAAACCGATTTCCAGCGTTCACTCGCCTGCGGCGGCGCGTGTGGCGTGTGCGACGTCCTTCGGGGCTCTAAAAATCACGGAAAAATTTCTAAAAATTATTTTGAGCGATTTTGAGATACTTACAAAGATCGGTTCAAATTTTTGAACGGCGGAGAGCTCGATTTCGACTTGGCCGAATCTTTGACTGATCCACCTCCCCACGCGCCGCCGTCAACGGAGATCGAGGATGACACCGGCAGACTCGAAACGGCACAAGGAACACGATGGTGCGGGAGGTGTCGTAAACGGAGCAACGATCGGCGATGAATTTAGGATTTTCTAGGCGATTGAGCTTAAAAAAAACGTCGATGCTTTGACTTGAAATTCACGACGTTTGGCAGCGTTTCGCTTCAATTAAATTGAGGGAATTGTTCCTGACTCGATAACGAACACGATGGTACTTTCAAAACGACGATCGGAATTCAGACGGTGTCGGAATCGTCGTCGGAAGTTGAGGTAAGGAAATGGAAATTTGGGAGGAATTGGGTTCTGATTTTCAGAACCCAATTCACGCATATATCATATATATAAACCAAATACCTAATTTTTTGGGTAAATTCAGGGCTCGGTCCCTGAATTTTCTTTAACTCTAAAACAAGCTACAAGTTTTAAAAACTTCCAATTTAGTCCCCAAAAATCCACCAATTTTCACAATTAAAACCTCAATTCCCAATTAAATATTATTTTGAAATTTTCGGGTTGTTACAATTCTCCCCCTCTACAAGAAATTTCGTCCTCGAAATTTACCTTATGAAAACAGACGAGGAAATTAAACCTCCATTGACTCCAATGTCTCCCAAGTAGCTTCTGAGGGGCTACAATTACTCCACTGCACTTTGACCATTGGAATACGCCTATTCCGAAGAACTCGCTCATCCCTCTCTAAAACCTGAACAGGCTCCTCCTCATATGACAAATCAGGTCTCAGCTCTACCTCATCAACCTGAATGATGTAATCTGGATCTGGACGGTATCGCCTCAACATAGAAACATGAAAAACATCATGAATACGACTGAGCTGGGAAGGCAACTCAAGCTGATAAGCAACAGTTCCAACTTTCTTCAGAATACGATACGGCCCAATAAATCGCGGACTCAGTTTACCTTTACGTCCAAATCTCAATACCTTCTTCCATGGAGATACCTTGAGAAAAACCTGATCTTCAACCTCAAACTCGATATCCTTACGTCGCTTATCTGCGTATGACTCCTGCCTATCAAATGCCTCTCTTAAGCGATCACGGATCAGTCTGACAGTATCTTCAGTCTCTCGAGCCAAATCTGGACCCAAAGTTTTTCTATCATGTAACTCTGTCCAACATATAGGAGTACGACATCTACGTCCATACAGAACCTCGTACGGTGCCATGCGAATACTCGCCTGATAACTATTATTGTAAGCAAACTCAGCTAATGGCAAGAAATCTTCCCAACTAACACGGAAATCAATCACACAGCCCCGTAACATATCCTCCAACACCTGAATCACTCGCTCAGACTGTCCATCAGTTTGAGGATGAAAAGCTGTACTGAAATTCAAACGAGTACCCAGAGCCTCATGCAAAGCTTTCCAGAACCTAGAAGTGAATCTCGGATCTCGATCAGATATGATAGACAACGGAACACCATGAAGTCTAACGATCTCAGAAATGTACAACTTAGCCAGTTTATCCAGAGAATAATTAACTCGAATAGGAATAAAGTGCGCTGACTTGGTGAGTCGATCAACAATCACCCAGATAGAATCCTTTTTGGAAGGAGTTAGAGGAAGACCAGTAACGAAGTCCATCGTAATACGCTCCCATTTCCACTCAGGAATCTTAATTGACTGTAATAATCCAGATGGATGTTGGTGCTCTGCCTTAACCTGCTGACAAGTCAAACACCTCGCCACAAAATCTGAAATATTTTTCTTCATACCAGTCCAAAAGTAGCGCTCTTTGAGATTATTGTACATTTTGTCCCCACCAGGATGCATAGTATAAGGACTACTATGAGCCTCCTGAAGAATAACCCGTTTCAACTCATCATCTTTAGGAACGCAGTAACGACCGTGAAAACACAAAATACCATCCTGATCCACAGTATACTCCGAACTCGATCCTTGCTTAACTTGTTCAATAATGGGAAGCAACGAGTTATCAAGGAGTTGTTTAGCCTTAATCTCCTCGGCCAAAGTAGGTTTAACCTGTAACTCTGCTAACAAACTATTATCATCAAATAAGCTCAAGTTGGCAAATAAGGCTCTGAGATCTGATATCGCCTTACGGCTCAAGGCGTCTGCCACTACATTAGCCTTCCCTGGATGATATTCTATCTCAAAATCATAGTCCTTTAAAAGCTCCAACCAGCGACGCTGTCTCAAATTTAATTCTTTCTGAGTAAGCAGATACTTCAGACTCTTATGATCAGTATAGATATAACACTTTTCTCCGTAGAGGTAGTTCTCCAGGCCTTTAAAGCAAAAAACACAGCAGCTAATTCCAGATCGTGAGTAGGATAGTTACGCTCATGCGGCCTTAACTGACGTGACGCATAAGCGACAACCTTCCTATCTTGTATCAAAACACATCCTAATCCAGAATGAGAAGCATCACTGTAGACAGAAAAATCCTTCCCAGATTCAGGCTGAATCAACACTGGAGCTTGAGTTAGAACAGTCTTCAATTTCTCAAAGCTAGCTTGTTGGTCCTCAGACCAGACAAATGAAACATCTTTCCTCAATAGTTTCGTCAGAGGAGCTGCAATAAGGGAGAACCCCTCAACGAAACGACGATAGTAACCAGCTAAGCCCAAGAAACTACGGATCTCAGAGATGTTTCTGGGTTGCTTCCAGTTCATAATAGCCTCCACTTTGCTTGGATCCACCTGATTGCCATCAGCAGAGACGATATGTCCAAGAAAAGTCACTTCGCTGAGCCAGAACTCACACTTGCTCAACTTAGCGTATAGCTTATTCTCCCTTGGAGTCTGAAGAATAATCCTTAAATGCTCCTCATGTTCTACTTCACTTCTAGAATACACCAGTATATCATCAATGAATACAACTACAAACTGGTCCAAATAAGGTCGAAACACCCTATGCATCAGATCCATAAAAGCAGCAGGGGCATTAGTTAACCCGAATGACATCACTAAAAACTCATAGTGCCCATATCGAGTACGGAAAGCAGTCTTCGGAATATCCGAATCTTTCACTTTGAGTTGATAATAACCAGATCTCAAGTCTATCTTTGAGAAGATAGAAGCCACTCGAAATTGGTCAAATAGATCATCGATCATGGGCAGAGGATATTTATTTTTAACAGTGAGCTTGTTTAGTTTTCTATAATCAATACAGAGTTTCAATGTCCCATCTTTCTTCTTGACAAAGAGAACTGAAGCTCCCCACGGTGATACACTAGGTCGAATAAATCCCCTGTCCAACAACTCCTGAAGTTGAACTTTTAGTTCCTTAAGCTCCTTTGGGGCCATATGATAAGGAGCCATTGAAACCGGGGTGGAACCAGAATAGACTTCAATCACAAACTCGACTTCTCTATCTGGAGGTAATCCAGGCAACTCCTGGGGAAAAAACATCAGGAAATTCCTTGACAATTCGGATGCCTTCAATATCGGATTGAGATCTCCTAGTGTCCAAAATATAAGCAAGAAACGCCTCGGAACCCTTCCTGATAATCTTCTCCGCTACCAAGGCAGACACAACATTCGTCAGAAATCCACGTCGTTCCCCGATCATTACAATCTTTCGATTATCTGGGGTCTTCAGAACAGCTCTCTTAGTCTCAAAATCAATATTTACTCGATGTTTATCCAACCAATCTACGCCAAGAATCAAATCGAACTCTTCAAAGGGTAACTCCATCAGGTCAGCCAGAAAAATCTCCCTATTGATCTCTATAGGGCACTCTCTAAAATTACGATCCAACACGATGGATTTGCCTAAGGGACTTTGAACTATCACCGAATGCTCAGTATTCTCAACGGGAATATTTAGACCCTCAGAAATGGAATGGGATACATAGGAATTTGTAGAGCCACTATCAAATAATGCAAAGTATGGAACTGAATGAATAGTAATAGTACCTGCAGTCACATTAGGCCTATCACGATCTTGTCGAAGTCTAGCAGTGTAAACCAATGCAGGTTGTCTAGCCTCAGATCTGACTGGACCCCTACTCTGAGATGCTCGGCCTCTACTAGATAATCCAGGTGCTCTCTCCTGAGTACCTCCTCGTGCTGGAGTCTGAACTGTACTATGAGAACTAGCGGGAGTACGAGCTGGTGTCTGAATAGAATGAGGTATCTCCGGATAATCCTTCAAATAATGGTCACCATACCCACATTTATAACAAGTGACCAATTTCTTCCTGCATTCTCCAAAGTGATTTTTCCCACAATAATCACATGTTGGAAAGGGTTGCGACCCAAAAGAACCACCATGTCTAGAAGACTGAACTGTTGAAGCACCAGATGCAACATGTCTGACACTTGCACCGCCTCTCTGAAAAGAATCACCCCTGCCTCTCTTGCTAGGATGTGCAGAAGAATTAACAGAACCAGAAGGCCTCCTGAATCGATTCTGGGCTCAATCACTATCTCTCTTGTGCTCTATACCCTATCGCTCTATTTCCTCAGCAGTCTTGGCTATCTCAACCAGGGCGTCAAAATTTCTCTCTCGGTGGGTAGCGACTCGACTCATGATCTCATACCTGAGTCCATTCTCGAACCTCAAGCATCGATCTGTCTCAGTGTCCACAAGTCCAGGAGCATATCGGCTCAATCGGATGAATTCAACCTCATAATCCATAACAGACATATTACCCTGCTCCAGATTCTGAAACTCCTGGCGCCGCTCCTGCAGATATCTCTCTCCGATGTAGCGACTTCGGAAGCGCGTCTTGAAAAGATCCCATGTTAATTGGTTCCTCGGAATACTACCAGAAATGGATTGCCACCATCTGAAGCTTTCTTTCTTCAACATAGTTAGGGCCCCCTTTAACTTTTGCTCAGGTCTGAGGTCCATCTCATCCATAATCCTCTCTGTGTCCTCCAGCCAATACTCAGCGTCTGTCGGAGGTCCACCAGTAATACCCTCGAATGGTACTACACCAGCAGCAACCAGAGAATTTGAAATCTCCACTGCAGTCATGTTACTAGGGGCTCTAGCAGCTCTCTGAAACATGCGGAAGATAGCTCTATTAATGGCGTCTTCATTCATCTCAGAATCCTCATCTTCAGTGACGGGAGGGTCTCTCATAGGAGTAAACTGATCATCATGAGAAAGAGTCGGATCTACTTGCGAAACAAGAGGATCACGTGGTGACATCGGATCGTCTATCGTAACAGAAGGTCGAGTGAGTCACCCTCTACCACGTCCACGTCCTGTCCTACGACCTCTAGCAGTATTCATCGTTGGATCTATAAGGCTCTACAGAAGAATTTGAAACATATGTCAGATTAGCATCAGGGATCTTGAGAAAACTTTAAATCATAACATAAGGTGACATTTTTTTTATTTCCTAAAAATTCAAAGTTTAGGACCCATATACAGTCCGAGTGTTTAAAACCGAAAGCTCTGATACCACCAAATGTAACCCCCTAGACCCGGTCTGTGAGTTAGACCCAAACCTAAGTGGTCACATATCCCATTCAGAGGTTTTTTTTTATATAACTTATAGAACGTTAAATATAATATAGAACATAATATTAATAATACAGATATGTCCAAAACGATAATAAAATACATGTCATCAAACATAACCGAAAAACATATAGAAATATATGTTCGTACAAAATAAAGTAGTTGATTTCTCCTGATGCCAAATCTGCTAGTTTACGGTCTGCTGTTATCTGAAAAAGGTTAAATTTTACAGAATGAGCTAAAAAGCCCAGTGTGTTCCATACAGCGTACAAAAACATATTAATAAGATATTATCAATAAAAATCGATTTATGAAACATGTTTTTTTTTAAAAATATGAACACTACCCCCATCCGTCATGAACAAATTGTGTAGGTTCCCATAACCATACACCCCGTCACGACCAATAAGGCCCTGAGCACAAAGCCGAGGAGCCTGGAATATTTTCTTCCTCCAACAATTCTTTCCCCCCCAATGACAGTAATAAACAAATATGTATTCGAGTAAAAATGGTGATTAATCCATTAAAACATGAAAATGGATCATGCTTGAAAATCATATACAGAAATATGGTAATCAGATGTCGGTAACCATTATTCAGAAATCAGATATCATGTATCATGTCATAACAATATTTTGAATAATCACCATTTTGAAATAATTCAAATAATATTTTAAAACAGTAAAACAACACTGTCAGGAAACACACCTGTCACACTCTGAGAAATCGGATAGGGAATCCTACTATTGGGTTTGTCGATCACTTTCTGCTGCAGCGCTAGATCCTACGAATTAGAAAAATCCATATTGGAATCCTAATATAAATAATCTAAATATTATTTAAATAATATACGGAAACCTACGGGTAATTCTCGTAGTACGCGGTTCAGGCTGATCTAACGAACGGATAACACCGGACCTAATTGATCCTTGCTCAGGTGAAACACGAGTACCTTCATAAAATATTTTTGTTGAATAAATCCTTGACCAAATCTCATTTAAATAATCAAAATATTAAAATATTAAGCCTTTTGGGTTTACAAGCTCGATTCAGGAATTTCGGGTCAGAATTTGGCAAAACGGAATCAAATTCAGGACGTCGAAAAACATAAAGTATGATCTTCCGAAATTTTGAATACTGGGTCAAAATTAAAGTCAACGGATTTGACTGACGATTTGGAGAATTTCGGGTTTGAATTTAGCGAAACGGACCCCAAAAACAGATTTGGGACATCGAAAACTATTAAGATAGGTATTCTTGGTCGAAAACAAAGGTCGTTTAATAGCTGGTCAAAGCCGGTCAAAGTTCTGGTCAAAGGAGGTCAACAAACTGTCAAATATTTTACACAAATAGCACCCTTTTTTAAAAAAATTACCAAAATAGCACCCATTTCGAATTAATTCCCAGAATAGCACCAAAACCGAATTAATTCCCAGAATAGCACTGGTCAACGGTCAACGGGTCGGGTCGTGACCGGTCAAAACGGTTCAAAACCGGTCAAAACGGTTCAAAACCGGTTAAACCGGTCAAAACCAGTTTCCAACGTTCACTTGCCTGCGGCGGCGCGTGTGGCGCGTGCGACGTCCTCCGGGGCTCTAAAAATCACGGAAAAATTTCTAAAAATTATTTTGAGCGGTTTTGAGATACTTACAAAGATCGGTTCAAATTTTTGAACGGCGGAGAGCTCGATTTCGACTTGGCCGAATCTTTGACTGATCCACCTCCCCACGCGCCGCCGTCAACGGAGATCGAGGATGACACCGGCGGACTCGGAACGGCACAAGGAACACGATGGTGCGGGAGGTGTCGTAAACGAAGCAACGATCGGCGATGAATTTAGGATTTTCTAGGCGATTGAGCTTAAAAAAAACGTCGATGCTTTGACTTGAAATTCACGACGTTTGGCAGCGTTTCGCTTCAATTAAATTGAGGGAATTGTTCCTGACTCGATAACGAACACGATGGTACTTTCAAAACGACGATCGGAATTCAGACGGTGTCGGAATCGTCGTCGGAAGTTGAGGTAAGGAAATGGAAATTTGGGAGGAATTGGGTTCTGATTTTCAGAACCCAATTCACGCATATATCATATATATAAACCAAATACCTAATTTTTTTGAGTAAATTCAGGGCTTGGTCCCTGAATTTTCTTTAACTCTAAAACAAGCTACAAGTTTTAAAAACTTCCAATTTAATCCCCAAAAATCCACCAAGTTTCACAATTAAAACCTCAATTCCCAATTAAATATTATTTTGAAATTTTCGGGTTGTTACAATGTTCGACAACACAACTTCAGCAGCAGCGGGATCTCCACTTTGGAAAACCTAAATGTTGCCACATGCGAAAGATTTTCTCTTTTAAGTTTTCAGATATACAGGTAAAAGATACACAAGAACGAAAAAAAAAGTTCACCAAGATTTTCGAAGGGCATAGATCGTGTACAGCAGCAGGTGTAGTGTAGAATTAAAAGCAGGTGCAATTGTATAGGGAGCTGATGAAGCCGGCTGTCGAGGAAGAGAAGAAAGAAGTTGTTTATATACATAAACTGGAGTATAATGCTCAACTTAATAAGAAGAAATTATCAAAATGAGTATGAAAACCTAAGCAGACGAAACACCGGTTGAACCCAAAGACTTGCTCTGGAAGAAAAAAAAACAATGAGTTGAAAATGTATTAGTACTAAAAACTGCAAGCACTTAGAAAGGGGCCACGTGAACCAGAATTTGCTAAAATTATTCAGAGATATCAAACTACTCTACTATATAGAAGAAGCTAACAATTTTTTTTCGTTCAAAAACAGGCATTAAACTATTAGTTCAAAATTTTACAAAATAAAGCCTAAAACTTTCAATGAAAGCCGTATATATATCCATATTAAACAATGAAGACAGTTCACCAAAAGCAATTGCAAGGCGAAGTCAATTCAATAACCCAAATTAACCATCCATAAGAACAACAAATTTATTAAACTACGAAAGAAATTGCACTAATTAAAACAACTTTTCATGGGAGATAAATCAAATACTCAGGTAATTATCAAAGCAAAAAAGCAATATGAGCAAAACATAAAAGTAAGAAATACATTAATTGAAGATTTTTTTCCTTTTGTATATACCTTGCTAAGCATGACAACCAGAAAGCCATCTTCGGAGACTTTATTATCAGCAAAAGTAGTTTCATCCTTCAAAACCTTCCCATTATGAATCAAACCAGTAGGGAAATAAAGTGGTTTATTTGGGTAGTTCGAAACCTAAAGGGTAAAAGTTTTCGATCTGGTTTACCCTATTGTATTAGGGTCTTCGCCGGAGAAGAAGAGGACCATCATGTTGAGAGTGGCACCGTATGTGCGTGAGAGGGAGAGATGGGATTGAGAGAGCTGCCGAGAGAGGCTGTTGGAGAATAAAGGGGATGTGCGGCTGTGTTTGGTATTTTGTGTGCATGAGTTTAGTTTAGGTTTAGTTAAATTTAAGTTTCATATTAATTTTTGGTAAATTAAGTTATAGTCCCCCAAACTTGAGCGTCCTTTTGTAAATCCCTAATTTAATTCTTGATTTGTATATTGAATTTTATGTTTATTTAAATTTAGTCATTAGTTTAATATGTATATGCACGTTTAATAAATTTATAGTTTGATATGTTATATTTTAATTTTTGTATTTCAATCACATTTGTTTAAATTTTCTTATTTGTTTTAAATGTTCAGGTGTCATTTATGTTATTTTCCATATTATTTTAGCTTAAACCGAATAGAATCAATAGAATAAAAGACCTTATAGTTTATTCGTATTTTGTATTTAAGTCATTGGTTTAATTCCAATTTTGTAAGTTTAATTTTACATTTACGTGAATTTATCATCATTCTAAAGTTAGTATATTTAGCTTAAATTAGTCTTCGCATTTAGTTTCTCTTATTTAGTTCCTATTTAGGATTGTTTTCTTTAATTAGTTGTGTATATTATTTTGCATGTTGATATGTTTATGTATAAGTATGCAAATGATTATTTAGGAGTCACATAACATTATTTTGCATAATTTGTATGTTACCTTCATGTGCATAACTTAACTCCTATCACATAATTAGGTTTAAGGTTTATGGTTTATAGTTTATGGTGTATGGTTTAAGATTTAAGGTTTAAGGTTTAGGATTCATTGCAAATATATTAATTAATCGACTTGGTACCGATTTATGATGTAAGTATAATTTAGGGTTTAGGGTTTATAGTGTATGATTTATGGTTTAATGTTTAGAGTTTAAAATTTAGGATTTATGATTTAAGGTTTAGGGGTTAAGATTCATTGCAAAGACATTAATTAAATTTTGAGAGTAGCACCAATATGACGCTCATTCATACGTTCAACACGGAGCTTGTTGTATGCCTTGAACGACTTCATTTCCTCAGTGACCTTCACGAGGTCAATGTCGTAACTGGTTTTCATCCGGGCACGAATTTTTTACTTGACGTGAAAAATAATGTGAATAAATGGTTTTGAAATAATTTGGGAGTCGCCATCGGCCTTTTGGGTCAGGTAGGTCGAATACTTAAAAAATATCTTTTAAAAGAGTTTTTAAGAAAACATCAATTAAAAGATAAATTGATCTGCGTTTAACCAAAAATTCATTCTTTTTATAAATAAAAAAGGATCCGTGGTCGGTTACGTTTAGGGAAGGATTAGCACCCCTACAACGCCCAAAATTGGTACTTTATTAATTATAAATTGTCTCTATTATTGGAAATTTTAAAAGTTCAAAAATATATTTAAAAGTTCAAAAATATATTTAATCCTAAAGGGTAAAAGTTTTCGATCTGGTTTACCCTATTGTATTAGGGTCTTCGCCGGAGAAGAAGAGGACCATCATGTTGAGAGTGGCACCGTATGTGCGTGAGAGGGAGAGATGGGATTGAGAGAGCTGCCGAGAGAGGCTGTTGGAGAATAAAGGGGATGTGCGGCTGTGTTTGGTATTTTGTGTGCATGAGTTTAGTTTAGGTTTAGTTAAATTTAAGTTTCATATTAATTTTTGGTAAATTAAGTTATAGTCCCCCAAACTTGAGCGTCCTTTTGTAAATCCCTAATTTAAT
Organism: Hibiscus syriacus; assembly: GCF_006381635.1. Classification (NCBI taxonomy): domain Eukaryota; kingdom Viridiplantae; phylum Streptophyta; class Magnoliopsida; order Malvales; family Malvaceae; genus Hibiscus; species Hibiscus syriacus. The sequence continues at coordinate 325,784 of NW_024063187.1, read as the reverse complement.
TCTTGATTTGTATATTGAATTTTATGTTTATTTAAATTTAGTCATTAGTTTAATATGTATATGCACGTTTAATAAATTTATAGTTTGATATGTTATATTTTAATTTTTGTATTTCAATCACATTTGTTTAAATTTTCTTATTTGTTTTAAATGTTCAGGTGTCATTTATGTTATTTTCCATATTATTTTAGCTTAAACCGAATAGAATCAATAGAATAAAAGACCTTATAGTTTATTCGTATTTTGTATTTAAGTCATTGGTTTAATTCCAATTTTGTAAGTTTAATTTTACATTTACGTGAATTTATCATCATTCTAAAGTTAGTATATTTAGCTTAAATTAGTCTTCGCATTTAGTTTTCTCTTATTTAGTTCCTATTTAGGATTGTTTTCTTTAATTAGTTGTGTATATTTATTTTGCATGTTGATATGTTTATGTATAAGTATGCAAATGATTTATTTAGGAGTCACATAACATTATTTTGCATAATTTGTATGTTACCTTCATGTGCATAACTTAACTCCTATCACATAATTAGGTTTAAGGTTTATGGTTTATAGTTTATGGTGTATGGTTTAAGATTTAAGGTTTAAGGTTTAGGATTCATTGCAAATATATTAATTAATCGACTTGGTACCGATTTATGATGTAAGTATAATTTAGGGTTTAGGGTTTATAGTGTATGATTTATGGTTTAATGTTTAGAGTTTAAAATTTAGGATTTATGATTTAAGGTTTAGGGGTTAAGATTCATTGCAAAGACATTAATTAAATTTTGAGAGTAGCACCAATATGACGCTCATTCATACGTTCAACACGGAGCTTGTTGTATGCCTTGAACGACTTCATTTCCTCAGTGACCTTCACGAGGTCAATGCCGTAACTGGTTTTCATCCGGGCACGAATTTTTTACTTGACGTGAAAAATAATGTGAATAAATGGTTTTGAAATAATTTGGGAGTCGCCATCGGCCTTTTGGGTCAGGTAGGTCGAATACTTAAAAAATATCTTTTAAAAGAGTTTTTAAGAAAACATCAATTAAAAGATAAATTGATCTGCGTTTAACCAAAAATTCATTCTTTTTATAAATAAAAAAGGATCCGTGGTCGGTTACGTTTAGGGAAGGATTAGCACCCCTACAACGCCCAAAATTGGTACTTTATTAATTATAAATTGTCTCTATTATTGGAAATTTTAAAAGTTCAAAAATATATTTAATTCATAATCATGTTATTTCAATTTTATTAATGTAATTTTAAGAAAATATATTAATATATACATATCTTTATTTTTATAAATAAGATATTTATTTACTTAGAAATATCAGAAAAAGACTTCTAGGTGCCTTAAGACAGCTCTTTTCTTCGATATTAAAAAATAAATAAATAACTAAAAAAACATTTTTCTAAAAATAATTAAAATAAATTAATATATATAATTTATAAAAATAGGATATTTATTTATTTAAGAATATCAGAAAAAGACTTCTAGGTGCTTTAAGACAGCTCATTTCTTAATATTAAAAATAAATAAATATTAATATTTAAACAAATATATATTTATATGACTAATATGAAAATAAACATAAAATAAAGCGAAATAGTTAAAGAACTAGAATTAAAGAATTAAAAAATGTAAAACAAAAATAGAAATTAAAGTAATGAAATTAAATAAATAAAATAAATCGTATAAATTAAAATATAAGTAAAGAACTAAAATAAAAGATATTGAATATAATGCCCAAAAATAAAATAACTCAGAAGATTAAAAGAAAGAATTAAAATAATTAAAATATAATAAAATAAATCATAGATATCAAAATGAAAGAAAATAAAAATATAGCAGCTAATTTTGAAATAAAAAAATCAAGAACTAAAGTGTAAATATGTACCTAAATTATAGGGATTATTTAGGGATTTTTTCTATTTTAAGTGACTATAATATAAAGATAAGGTAAAAGTTTAGTGGGTTATATATAATTCGACCCTGGGTTAGTGACCAGGATGTAAATAGATGCTTAAATTTTGAGGGCCTAAGGATAATTAACCACTAAATTAGTGACTAAAACGAAAAAAAAGGTGTTGAAATTATGGGTACCATTTGGTGATTAATCCATAAAATATGTGAACAAAGCCAGAAGCTCCCAGAAACTGGTGACCTGACGCGTGATTTACCCAAAATAATTAAAATGAAAACCACTCCCTTTTTATCTCTTCCAGAGACGTTAAAACTAAAGAAAATCCTTCCCTCTTTATCATCTTCTTCTCTCACACTCTCCCTCTCTAACTCAATATGCGGTCGAGAGCTTCAAAGCTCCTCAGCAACGTCGCCGGCTATGACGCCGGCCACGATAAATATGGCCAAATAGGCCATTAAACCGAGACCAAACAGCCTCTAAGAGGCTTTCTTCCTCCTCTCTCTTTTGCTCGACCGAGAGCTCCACACAAAAACAAGGACCAAACCGGCTCTAGATTCCGACGAGGAGCTCGAGGAAAGGTAAACTCACCCCCCTCTTCCTATATTTCTACTCGAAAAAACAAGAAAATAAAGAAGAGAACGAGTAACGAAAAAATGAACTTTTGGAAATGTTGTTGTATTGATTTCGAATAGGTTCAAAAAAAAATCCTTTCTTACACTGTAATTTTATAGGTTATATATATTAACCTATTTATATGATTAAAAAATAAATAATGATTGTTTTTTTTTGTGGTGAGCTGTAACTGGGAAGCTGCTGGATAGGGGATATACTATTGTTGTTGGAACGTGGACGGTGTTCGAGAGGCCATGGGTGGAGCTACCGAAAGCTTCTGAAACATGGAGGGACAGCTGGTGTTCCTCTGAAATCTACTTAATAGAGCAGGGAATAGCTAGTGTTGCTGGAAGGAACTGGAACACTATTGTGGTAGAGCTACCGACGTGGAGGGACAACTGGTGTTCCTCTGGAAACTGCTGGAACCGTCGAGTGAAGCTGTAACGTGGACGGGCTGCTGTTATTTTAAAAATGGTGATTACAACTGCCCCTATTTGCTCGTTGTTGTGGAACATGAATGGAGCAAAGACAAAAGACACCATTTTTAGCTTGAATTGTTCAAACTTTTGAGCTATAAGTTCTTCTCATTATGAACTTTTTGCTCACTTCGGACGAGTTCTTCTTATTATGAACTCTTCCACTGGAAATGATGATTATCCTCCTTCTGCAATGAAATCTAGCAAAAGGTTGAACATTGATGTTGCTCTATATCCTTCTACGATAGAGTCGAACAAAATGTTGAATAAGTTCTTCTCATTACGAACTTCTTCTTCTTCAGATGAGTTCTTCTCATTATGAACTTTTTCTGGCAAAGTTGATGTTGATCTACCTTATGTGATAGAATCAAGCAAAAGGTTGAACAAGTTCTCCTCCTTCTTCAGATGAGTTCTTCTTATTATGAACTTTTTCGCTGGGGATGACAATTTATCTTCTTCTGTAATGTAATCTAGAAAAAAGTTGAACAAATTCTCTTCCTTCTTCAGATGAGTTCTTCTTATTATGAACTTTTTATGGAAATGTTGATACTGATCAATCTCATTCTGTGATAGAATCAAACAAAGGTTGAACAAGCTCTTCTCATTATGAACTTCTTCTTCCTTCTTTAGATTAGTTCTTCTCATTATGAACTTCTTCTTCCTTCTTCAGATGAGTTCTTCTTATTATGAACTTTTTATGGAAATGCTGATACTGATCTATCTCATTCTGTGATAGAATCAAACAAAGGTTGAACAAGCTCTTCTCATTATGAACTTCTTCTTCCTTCTTCAGATGAGTTCTTCTCATTATGAACTTCTTCTTCTTCAGATGAGTTCTTCTCATTATGAACTTCTTCTTCTTCTTCAGATGAGTTCTTCTCATTATGAACTTTCTCTGGAAAAGCTGATCTATCAAGTGATGGATTTGAACAAAAGGTTGAACAAATTCTTCTCATTATGAATTTCTTCTTTCAGATGAGTTCTTCTCATTATGAACTTCTTCTTCTTCAGATGAGTTCTTCTCATTATGAACTTTCTCTAGAAAAGTTGATCCATCAAGTGATGGTTTTGAACAAAAAGTTGAACAAATTCTTCTCATTATGAATTTCTTCTTTCAAATGAGTTCTTCTCATTATGAAATTCTTCTTCTTCAGATGAGTTCTTCTTATTATGAACTCGAACTGGTAATGCTGATCTATTGAATGATGAATTCAAGTAAAAAGTTGAACAAGTTCTTCTCATTATGAACTTCTTCTTCCTTCTTCAGATGAGTTCTTCTCATTATGAACTCGAACTGGTAACACTGATCCATTGAATCATGAATTCAAGCAAAAAGTTGAACAAGTTCTTCTCATTATGAACTTCTTCTTCCTTCTTCAGATGAGTTCTTCTCATTATGAACTCGAACTGGTAACGCTGATCCATTGAATCATGAATTCAAGCAAAAAGTTGAATTCTCATTATGAACTTCTTCTTTCTTTTTCAGATGAGTTCTTCTCATTATGAACTTTCTCTGGAAAAGTTGATCCATCGAGTGATGAATTCGAGCGAAAAGTTGAACAAGTTCTTCTCATTATGAACTTCTTCTTCTTTCTTCAGATGAGTTATTCTCATTATGAACTCGACCTGGCAATTTTGATCCATCGAATGATGAATTCAAGCGAAAAGTTGAACAAGTTCTTCTCATTATGAACTTCTTCTTCTTTCTTCAGATGAGTTCTTCTTATTATGAACTCGACCTGGCAATGTTGATCCATCGAATGATGGATTTGAATCCTTGCTAAAATCTTTGAATTTCCTGTCAAAATTCAACATGGATAAAATGAATGAAAATGCTCCTATTTTGCAAATGTCTAAATATGATGCATGAATATTGATGCAATCTTCATTCGACTTTAAAGTGATGAACTTGGTCTTCCTTCACTTCATTATTTATTGCCAGTGTTACCTATGGATATCAGTGTAGAAACTTATGCTATCAAGCTTGCATTTCTACAGAATCATCTTATCAACTTGTATCTTTGCATCTTCTTTGCTTCATTTAAGTCTTAGAAGAAATGTTTTACTTGTGGAACTCTTGTCGTAGTCAAAATTATGACCCTGATGCCCCATTTTGTCTTAGACAAAATCAACTTCATTGCTTGGAGTTGTGCAGAAATCCGATAAAGCTTTCATCTTTGAAAAGAGAATCTGTCATCTTTAAAAAGGGAATCTATCATCTTTGAAGAAGTAGATGTAGATATGTCTGACTCAGCAAGGATTAATTAGGAGAGTAGAGTCTGTTCTGATTTGACTTTTGAAACATATCACAAAGAGGATTTATCTTAATTCCTTTCATGTCTCCACATCTAATTCAATCTCGAATACGACAACTTGGATCATATCATGTCGAGATGTTTAACAACAACCTGTCGTTCAACCTTAGTTGGTGACATTAGTTTCTTGTTGTTAAAATTTCAGCTCTCTTTCTGTGGAAAGAAATCTTCATCATATCTCACTTCTATCCTTGAGGTTGAAGAAGACAAACTTCATCTTGGATTAATAAATGGAAACCATATGATCACAACATTAGTTCAACATCAGAATAGCTGGTTCATAAAACATTTGTCAATACATTCATCATCTCATGTGGCTTCTGCTCTTTGCATGGTGTTCAAAGTTTTTGTATGATGTCACAAGACCATTTGAGAATAAAACTAAATGGGAATACAAGTGAAATACTGGTATGACCAAAAAGTTGGTCAAATTCACAAAATGTGCTGGTGTCGAATTGAATAGGAGACACTAATTGATTTAGATATCATCTCGGGCAAGGGCAAGTGTAATACTGTTAACGTTTTCTTCTATAATGAGCGTTGTAGGAATTAGAAACACACCCACTATAAGAGCCATGTATGGAAAGATATCCGTAGAATTCTTGATGCTGGGGATGAAACGCACATGATAAACCAAATAGATGAAAACTCGGTTTAGTCTAGCTGGCAATGATAACCCCAGTAACAATCGGGAAAGAGCAATATACATGAGCTTCTCTCTTCAATGTCATCAATTAAACAAAACTGATGTGAAAAACAGCTTCGTAACCTCAACAGTATGGTTGAAACTAACTGACAGAAATCTCAAAGAAATGTTTTCAATTATCACCGACACACAAAAGGCCAAATTCAGATTTCGAGGTCTCGAGGAACTGATCCTTGGATTGAATGGTCTACAAAGGGACCATCTTTATTCATGCAACCATGATGTAGCTTAACAAAGAACACACTGTCATGTGACACATGGTTTAAGAAGATTAGGTATTTGAAACCATACTTAATGAATAAATATTTGTTCAACAACAGGACCCTAATGCAACTGCCTGATGAACGAAGCAATTATGTGTAGTCAGATTGACTGTTATTGTTTCACCATTTTCATTCTTCATATCTTTATATCTCATTGGAAATATTTGTTTGAGTCAATGATCTTGACATAGGATAATATGGGCTTTCAACATGCCCCAATATTGGCTAATACAAAAAATACCTCAACATTCTTCATTCTGATTGAAAGGGTTTTCAGCATGCCCCAACATTTTGCTGATATAAATGTTTAGAATACATCAATATTTCTGATTCTAATTAAAATGGGCTTTCAGTCTGCCCCAATATCTGCTTCTGATTCAACTCTCAATGTATGTTTAACTGAAATGTCATGATCCCCACGAGGTCCAATTTTGACAATGAACTATTGTAGGTACTTGTGGCTTTATTCGTGCCCCAAATCTGTTTATCTTGAATACTCTCATTCTGGTGTCACTAAACAGTAATATTGTCAAGTAACTTGAGAAATTCTCTTGATATTGTCACAAACTTAAGAAGTACTCAATCATTCTGACAGAAACGTCTGAGATATGTGTCTTCTGAATGAGGTGGCCATTTTCTGTATCTGGAGGGATTTAGTCGGACAGAGCAATATAAATAGCTTGGTAATCTGTTCCAGGCTAACACAGTGGCTTATCATCTTTCAGTGAAGGTCATCTCTGAAATATATTTTTATGTGGGAGAGAAACCAATTTATGTAAACAGTAATCTGATGCAATGGCAAGACTACATATACAATGGTACAAGCTCATCAAAAATCCGCACCCATGCAACATGTTGATTCTGATAACAACTCATCTGATTATGAAGCGATCTTTCAGGATGATTTCACAGATATTGATAGTTCTTCTGATATCGAGGAAATCATGAATTCTGATTCTGATGAGGAGAGTAAACTGTTATACTTGACAAAAATGGGATTCTCAAAGGCTGAGGCTTCAATAGCCATGGAGAGATGTAGTCCTGATTCATCAATTGCAGAGTTGATAGATTTTATATGTGCTGATCAAATGGCTAAGGCTGCTGACGTACTTCTTCCAGTAGAAGGTAGGAATTCATTATACAATGACCCCAATTACAAGCAAAGGCGAAACTTGGGCTATGATTTTTGAAAAGGAAGAAGCAGAGGAAGCTTGAAAAGAAGCTTCTTAATTAAGACGATCATGCAGTTCATCTTTTAATTCCAATGATTGGTTCTGGGGTTCCTACCGAACCAGATCAGATAACTCAAAGAACACTTTCAGAAGATGCTATTAGGTCTCCTTATTTCTACTATGAGCAAATTCATTTTTCAAATCCAATGATTGGTTTTGGGGTTCATACCAAATCAGATCAGATAACTCAAAGAACATTTCCAGAAGATGCTATTGGGTCTTCTTATTTCTACTATGAGCAAATTCATCTTTCAAATTTAATGATTGGTTTTGGGGTTCATACCAAATCAGATCAGATAACTCAAAGAACACTTCCAGAAGATGCTATTGGGTCTTCTTATTTCTACTATGAGCACATGGCACTTGCTCCAGTTAATGTTTGGACTGGAATATCATAGTACTTATTCGATGTAGAGCCAGAATTTGTAGATTCGAAGTATTTTCATGCTACTACACTGAAAAGGGCTATATTCATAATTCTACCAATTGAGAACAGATTTTCTCTTATTCTGCTTCCTCCATATGCTGATGCTTTTCCATTGACAAAGAAATGATGGCCTTCCTGGGATCCAAGAACAAAGTTGAACTGTTGATAAACATGTACAAGAAGTGCCAAATTGACAGAAAGGATCTGTAAGGCTCTTGAAGCTTATGACAATGAGCCACCTTCGAGTGTCCAGAAGTATGTTCTTGATGAGTGCTGAAAATGGAATCTGGTATGGGTTGAAAAGAATAAAATTGTTCCACTTGAATCTGATGAGGTGGAAATGCTTCTAGGTTTCCCTAAAAACCATACACAATGATCTGTATAGAGACATGTTCCATGGTGGTATCAATGTCCTGTCTCTTTTCTCTGGGATCAATGATGCAGAAGTTGCCTTTTATTGTCTTGGCATACTTTTGAAAACAGATGTGCAAGAACTGAATGATGATCGGTTGGAGCAATTGATGAGTAGATTTGTCGAATTCAACCTTGTTGTCGATTGCATCCAGTGTAACAACCTTACTGAAAGAAATAAACATCATCAGGATGAACTAGAAGATTTTTTTTGTTGGTGCATTTTCTTGCAATGACTGCTACGACAACTCTCTCTTCAGCTGCTCCAATATATCCCACTCTTTTCGAATCATGAAATGGTTTAATTGACAGTAAAACTGGTCATCTTCAACTTTTGGAATCCTGTAACCAATGTTACCCTATATAAAAGGCATACAAATGTAGAATTTGTTCCAATGTCTTATTCTGTGCCATATGTTCTCAAATTCGAATTCAGCAATCTTCTGAAGGACATAATGAATATCATCTTGACAAAGAAAGTGATTGACATAGAAGAAGTATCAATGATGTATCAAGACTTGAGCCAGCATCACGGTATAACCAGAGTGCAGGTAGTGACTTGTTCATGGTTCTATGATGTAATCTTCTAGAGAACATGAATTGATGGTTGGGGAAAATAATCTGTCTGGTGATGCTTATCGCCCTCAGCATGAGATAAACGATAATCTTTCTTGATGGATTGTTAATAATATCATAGGAGAGTGTCACAAGTTTAATTCTCCAGACTTTCTGGCTTTTCGGACCACTTGCCTTCAAAAATGTGAAGTGCTTCATTATTATGGCCTCGTTCATTCTTTTTCTATAACAGAGATAGAACATGCATCAACTTGCTTCAAGGACCTTTCTCATTTGAGACTGCCCTGTTTGAAAATGTTTTTTCCTCCTTTGTTTATTGAAGAATGAAAGAATTTTACAAAGTATTGCCCTTCTCAGGTTCACAATAGAATCAGATCATAAACAATGAGTTTAATAAATATCAAATAAATCAACTACACTTTTAAATCATTCAAAAATCATAGTCCTATGTCAAGTGTCAAAATTATTGACTGATTTGAGGTGTAGGTTGATTCTGATAAAGTAAGGTCTCTCAGATTCTCAGGTTAGTCCAGCATATATGTCTCTTTGGGCTTCCATTAATTTGAAGAAATGGTTGTTATGCTCATCTTGTAAAGATGCTTCTCGTTTCCAGACTCTCATGAACGTGTTTGGGATGTGCGGTGTTTCATTAAGATCGTCTCTTATGTCATTGTTGCACCATTCATTATTCGAGCCGCCTTTTTTAGGTTTTCAACTCGAATCCTCCTTTGGTTTCAAGATGTTATTTAAAAATTTACATCTTGAACCCCCCTTTATCATTTTTCATATCATGCATTAAAGATTTTAAAAACCAATTTTTGCAAATAAAAATCAATCTTGGAAGGTGGAATGAATTCTAAAGATATCATCTTTTACTTAGAAATCCATGTATGATTAGAATGGACTTTTCAGGTACGTAACGTAGGCCATGGCTTATGGTTACGAAAGAAAGGGATAAAAAGGCCCAAATAAGTGTTTAAGGGTAATCAAACCAAGGATCAATTCATTCTGATGCCATCAATCTTGCCTTGCTTAACTTGGATCTGCTTTGTTGGGGATTTTTCCATCATTTGGATCCCTCTAGACTGCCAAATTTTGGATTCATTTCCAATTTCTCATATCTTCAGCATTTCTTGCTCTTCTTGTTCGTACTTGATCAACCTTGTAACTTGAGGCTCAATAAGTCACCCATCTTGATTCAATTTTCCTTTTTCTTCTTCTTTTTTTTCTTCTTTCTTTGTTGGATGATTATAATACTTCAATTGCTTTGAGCACCTCCTTTTCCTTTTGCATTTTGGAGGTTTTCCATTATTCTTGATTGGATTGATCTTCAAGCACTCTGTATTTGACATACTTTGTAGTTCAAAACTTTCATGACTTCATGGAAACTTGTCTTCGTAATAAAACTGTATTGACAATCTTTATTCTTGTGAGCCAATATCCTTTACCTTGCCCCCCAATATAGAGGGTGATCCTTGGTTAGGATTGAATTAGAAGAAACATTATTCAGGCTCAAATGGGGACAACAAATATATATATATATATATATATATATATATATATTAAAGGATAAATGAAACAATGCCGTTCATCATCTCAAACACAGAAACCTTTGTAAAAAGAGGTATCCACAGGGGGATGAATATTCAAGATTAACTTTATTTACATGGAAAAATGTAATTAATGCATGATATATTTATTTCAATCAATCACTTTCCCCTTCTTCTTTGAGTATGCCCTAATCACTCGAAATTATCATCAATGAGTTGGTCCCTGATGCCTCATCTCGTCTCTTCTTGTAGTAAGATTCACGGATAATTGAAAGTTTGGTTCTTTTGAGGTCTTTGGTTTATGATGGTTTTGTGTTCGAAAAGACAAATGTGTGACTTTTGAAGTCATGTATATGGTGGAATGTAGTATCATCAATCAACTATACCCGAAAAGGTAAACATCTGGAGTAGGTGTAAAAACAAGTGGAGACATTTCTTCAGAATCTTTGTAGTGTCAGGATTTGGTTTGAGTAATTGGAATTGGATGGGATATTGAAGATATAATTTTACCACTTGCCAATAGATCTATAACTCTTGAAAAATTAAAAGAATATTTAATCTACTTGATACTCAATAATCTCAAGATTAAAATTTGACTCATTGCTCATAACCATAAAAGAAACACATATTTATTTATTGCCAAAAGGAAAGGAACAAAAACATATTCAAACAAGATGCTGAAAATAGAAAGTACTACAGTGGTAGATAACACTTCCATTTGTTTATGCATCATTACTCATCTATTATTGGGTGTGTACTTGGCCCAGGATTTTTATCCTTATTTTCCCCCCATTCCTTGATCGTTTCTTGTGTCAAGACTCCCTTGTCGACGAGCGTCTCTATTTCCTTTAACAGTGACCAACAATTCCCTGTTGAATGTCCAGATATTCCCAAGTGAAAATTACAGAAGCTATTTTGATCATAGCAATGGGCATAAGGCTTTGGTTACATCTTCACCAATCTTGGTGTAATGTATTGACTTTTAACCAAATGAGGGTACAGGTCTGAGATAGATTCTTGAAACACCTTCAGAGTTTTTCTCGCTCGCGAGGCTATCACTTTCTTTGATCGTTCTGAACGAATGAATGCTCTCATGTTATCGAGGGGGTTCTGAATGCTCATTTCAGCTATAACTGGGGTAATATTAACCAGATTTCTTAAGTTGTCCTTTGCCTTACTGGTTTTCGAAAAATCTGATACATGTATCTGAGGTGTCTTCTGGGTTATATCTGCCTCATTCTTTCTTAGACCTATAGGCCAATCTCGAATTACATCCATGGGAGCCTTTTGATTTCTTTTCCCATTTTCTTTGCAGGATTTGGTCACATTAGTCTCTATTGAAGCAACAATTTCTGAACATTGAACCTTCACCCCTTCTTTTACCTTATATTTTTGAATTGTTTGCTCTAAAGGATCTTGGAAATTTCCCTCAAGGTTACCAGGAACCTTAGCCGAACAATTTGAAATTCCAGTCTGATTTATCCAAGGAACCTCCTTATAGGTCCAATTCTCATTTGGAGGCCACTGTGGTGGAACAAGTCGTGGAGTAGTTAATCTGGCTGAGAGCATTTTTGAATGCAGTTTTTCACTCGAACAATGGAAGGGAGGAAATTGAAAACCCTGCACATTCTTTTTCTTCTTGACCACTTTATAAGGTTTGACACCATGTTTAACTGAATAAGACCTCATTATATTAACCTCAGCTTCTTTCTCGACGTTAGTATCGTCAGAGCCGTTTATCTTGCCATTCTTGATAGGTATTTTGATCATTTCTCCAATCATGTCGATGTCAGAGAAATTATTAGTGGCAGCCCCTATCGTCAGAGCCGTTTATCCATCGTTGTGAATACTGTCGAAAACTTTTATTGCACTTTATATTCATGTTTTGTAACATTGTTCGATCAGGGGCCATATCAGCCATGTGATTGTATTGACCCAAAAAGGCTTGAGATAAGTCCCTCCAAGAACGTATTTGAGTACGTTTTAGCTGATTATACCATTTGGATGCAGACCCGGATAAACTGTCTTGGAAATAGTGGATCAATAATTTTTCATTCTCTACATAGCCAGTCATACGACGACAGTACATAGTGATATGATATTCAGGATATGTGGTCCCATTATACTTCTCAAAATCTGGAATTTTAAAATTTGGTGGGAGAATTAAGTCGGGGACCAAGTTCAGTTCTTTGGCGTCAAACTCATAAAATGACTCAACCGTCTCTCTAGAAGTAGTACAAAATTCATTTGGCTTTAACCCAGAAGCAGTAAGACAGTCAGTGGGGAACGAAACTCCATCATGATATTGTTGTTTCTTAACAGTGAAGTGAACTGGTGATTGGATTTCCTGACGTACAGAGGTGTGCTCAGGAATATGAGCAGGCGTAATACCCAGAGGATTTGTGGAGTTTTCAACAAGATTCTTTCTAGCAGTCAAATGCTTCTCAATCATTTCTTTCATATTGTTCAGTAGATCGATCTGAGAATTAGCTTCGATTTGTGCCTACTTGCTCCTCAATTCTTCCTGTATCTCTTTTTGCTCTATCTTTAATTTGGATAGCCTATCCTCAGTTTCTTTAGACATTTTTCTTGTGTCGTGCTAAGCGTTCTTGCTTCAAGGAAAAACCAAGATCACTTCATTTGAAATCCTTATTTTAATGAATGTTTTAATGTATTATGACATAAAAAAATGCAAAGATGCCAAAGGCAAATGTAAATATGTGAATGAAATAATAAGAATACAAATTGTGCAATACAAAAGCAAACATAAAAATACAAATGCAAAGATGCCAAATGTAAATATGCAATTGTAAAAATGTAAATGTAAATTATTTAAAATACCAGAATAGGACATCCAGTTATATTAAGACTGCCCTTTTCTTTGATATTGAAAATAAATAAACATTATTATTAATTAAATATGTTTTAATGCATGATGTAAATTTAAAAATGTAAATGTAAATACAAACGTAAAAATGTACAAATGCAAAATACAAATGCATGTATGAAAAGGTGTTACTCAAGAGTGATCATCTTAGAACAGATTTCATTGAACGCAAAAGTTCGGTACATCAAACAAAACTTTACTATAGGGATATATTTCATTCCTAACTTCTCCAAAGCCAAATTAGTCTATCAACTTAAGGGACATATTGCTTGTCTGGACTGCAACCTCTTCCATGACATTCTCTTTCATTTTCTGTGTCACTTCTCGGAGTTGCTCATTTTCCCTTGTAAGAGATCTTTTCTGTCCAAGAAGTTCTTGAACAAGATTCATATATGTTGCAGTTCTTTTTCAGCTTGGTGACCCTGTTATCCATTCTTCGGGGTACTTCCTAGGCCAGCATTTTGAAAGGTTTGACTGAGAAATCTTTATGCATGGCTTCCATTTCTGTGCTCAATTCTTGTTTTGGTCATTCAAGTCCTTCAATAACATGCTTGAGCTTCATAAAAACCTCCACTACTCTGAATGTCCCGACTGATATTCTTACTGTAAACTGCTTTTGGTATCAATCTGGTAGGATCTTTGTGTAATACTTTTGGTATTAATATAACCGGTTCTCTATGTACAGAACTTCCCTTGATCCTCGTAGTTTCTTCAGGATGCCTTTCCTTGGCCGCATCATATTTTGTTTGATCATAAAACTTTTTGTCCATTTACGATTTCTTTCTAATATGATGAACAGTCTTTCAAGTAAACACCTTTTGGTTATGCCATGATCATGCAACAAAAGAAATCAATATGAACAGATTAGAGCAATGTAAAATGCTTGAAAAAAAATAAAAAAAAATAGAATAGTTATTACCAACTAATGGAAAAAAATCTATCTATCAAGGTATAAATCTTAACCTCATGCTTTCTAGTTCCATGCTTTGTTTGGAAAAAGTTAACCTAACCACATGATTTCTAGTTCGCATGCATTTATTCAGGAAAAAGAAAAGGAAATAAAATAAATTAAAAGCTAGAGCTTATTTCTCCTTTGTGTATACCTATGAACAGAGGTTCAGTATTGTCTTAGATCAGGTGAATTTCTAGGGTTTATTATATGCAGAGTTTCAGTTCTAGGAGTAAAGGTACTCGAATTGTCCTTGTTGATGCCCTCTTGGGCTGCCAACCCTCAATCATAGTCCACTACAGACTTAAGCAGACCGAGTTCAATTCGAGGGGACACATTTCTCTATGCCTGACACGGAGAATAAATTCTCACGAAGACAAAAAGCATATGAACCCCGAAAGTTACTTGCTAGGTCTGACACGGAGAATAAATTCTCACGAAGACGTCGCTTTCACTCCCACTTAAAATGGACAAACTCAATTATAGAGCTTTATGTAATGCAAGTGTTGTGTGTGAGGAGAAATGTTCAAACCTCTAACAGATAAATAAATAATGAAATAAAATGCTTGCAAATAAAATGAATAATATAAATACTATAAAAATATATAAAAAATTTGAAAGAAAGAATTATAAATTAAATATATGAATTTTAATTTTCTAATTGATAGAGACAATTAATAATTGGTTTTAAAGTTTGACGTCCCCAGTGGAGTCGCCAAGCTGTCGTAACTGGTTTTCATCCGAGCACGAATTTTTTACTTGGCGTGAAAAATAATGTGAATAAATGGTTTTGAAAATAATTTGGGAGTCGCCATCGGCCTTTTGGGTCAGGTAGGTCGAATACCTAAAAAATATCTTTTAAAAGAGTTTTTAAGAAAACATCAATTAAAAGATAAATGATCTGCGTTTAACCAAAAATTCATTTTTTTAAATAAAAAGGATCCGTGGTCGGTTACGTTTAGGGAAGGATTAGCACCCCTACAACCCAAAATTGGTACTTTATTAATTATAAATTGTCTCTATTATTGGAAATTGTAAAAGTTCAAAAATATATTAATTCATAATCATGTATTTCAATTTATTAATGTAATTTTAAGAAAAATATTAATATACATATCTTTATTTTTATAAATAAGATATTTATTTACTTAGAAATATCAGAAAAAGACTTCTAGGTGCCTTAAGACAGCTCTTTTCTTCGATATTAAAAAATAAATGAATAACTAAAAAAACATTTTTCTAAAAATAATTAAAATAAATTAATATATAATTATAAAATAGGATATTTATTATTTAAGAATAGAAAGACTTCTAGGTGCTTTAAGACAGCCCATTTCTTAATATTAAAAATAAATAAATATTAATATTTAAACAAATATATATATATGACTAATATGAAAATAAACATAAAATAAGTGAATAGTTAAAGAACTAGAAATAAAGAATTAAAAATGTAAAACAAAAATAGAAAATTAAAGTAATGAAATTAAATAAATAAAAATAAATCGCGTAAATTAAAATATAAAGTAAAGAACTAAAATAAAAGATATTGAATATAATGCCCAAAAATAAAATAACTCAGAAGATTAAAAGAAAGAATTAAAATAATTAAAATATAATAAAATAAATCATAGATATCAAAATGAAAGAAAAAAAAATAGCAGCTAATTTGAAATAAAAAATTAAGAACTAAAGTGTAAATATGTACCTAATTATAGGGATTATTTAGGGATTTTTTCTATTTAAGTGACTATAATATAAAGATAAGGTAAAAGTTTAGTGGGTTATATAATTCGACCCTGGGTTAGTGACCAGGATGTAAATAGTGCTTAAATTTGAGGGCCTAAGGATAATTAACCACTAAATTAGTGACTAAAACGAAAAAAAAGGTGCTGAAATTATGGGTACCATTTGGTGATTAATCCATAAAATATGAACAAAGCCAGAAGCTCCCAGAAACTGGTGACCTGACGCGTGATTTACCCAAAACAATTAAAATGAAAACCACTCCCTTTATCTCTTCCAGAGACGTTAAAACTAAGAAATCCTTCCCTCTTTATCATCTTCTTCTCTCACACTCTCCCTCTCTAACTCAATATGCGGTCGAGAGCTTCAAAGCTCCTCAGCAACATCGCCGGCTATGACGCCGGTCACGATAAATATGGCCAAATAGGCCATTAAACCGAGACCAAACAGCCTCTAAGAGGCTTTCTTCCTCTCTCTCTTTTGCTCGACCGAGAGCTCCACACAAAACAAGGACCAAACCGGCTCTAGATTCCGACGAGGAGCTCGAGGAAAGGTAAACTCACCCCCTCTTCCTATATTTCTACTCGAAAAAACAAGAAAATAAAGAAGAAAACGAGTAACGAAAAAAATGAACTTTTGGAAATGTTGTATTGATTTCGAATAGGTTAAAAAAAATCCTTTCTTACACTGTAATTTTATAGGTTATATATATTAACCTATTTACATGATTAAAAAATAAATAATGATTGTTTTTTTTGTGGTGAGCTGTAACTGGGAAGCTGCTGGATAGGGGATATACTATTGTTTTTGGAACGTGTACGGTGTTCGAGAGGCCATGGGTGGAGCTACCGAAAGCTTCTGAAACATGGAGGGATAGCTGGTGTTCCTCTGAAATCTACTTAATAGAGCAGGGAATAGCTTGTGTTGCTGGAAGGAACTGGAACACTATTGTGGTAGAGCTACCGACGTGGAGGGACAACTGGTGTTCCTCTGGAAACTGCTGGAACCGTCGAGTGAAGCTGTAACGTGGACGGGCTGCTGTTATTTTAAAAATGGTGATTACAGACATAAGGCTTCTCACGAGAAATAGGCATGTATGGTCCTTGGATTTGAGTTGCAGTTGCAAGCTCCTCAGCAGTAGAATCACCAGCCTATTGGAATAAGAAATAAACAATATTGAAAAATCTAAAAGCAAGAATCGGGGGACTTAATGCTTTAATCTTTGAAGGTAGGGCCTATAAATTTACCTTGAACTTGCGAGCGCGCGCCTTGGGAAGACAACAAGCTTGGCCTTATAGGTCTTAAGCCTCTGAACATTGGCCTGAAGACCTTCAAGGGATCTGTTCTTAAGGCGATGATCAACTACGATACCAATAGTTGGGGCAAGTCTTTGAAATGCCAGCATCCTGGTAAGAGAATAGGGTGATTTCGGGATTCAATTTAAGCAAATAGAAGCTAAATCGAGGTGGGAATCCTACAGTATACAAAAATCTTACATACAATTTATCTACACTTAACAATGCATCAACTCAGTTCTTCATCCTTTTTTCCCATAATTAAACTTGTCTGTCACAAGAAAACTAGTAATAGCTAAACTTGTTCACTTAATCACAAAAAGATTACTATAATGCTTAAAATTATTGTTAGATAAATGAATTTTATCAGAAACCTAATTCACTAATATATATATATATATATATATATATATATATAAGATTAAGTTTTCTAAACTAACGGTAACCCAAAGATCATAAGAAGAAATAGAGCAATTAGAAAAGCAGAGCTTAAGCTTTTCAAGGGTGAAACCCTTTCCAGCTCTTAATTTCATGTTGTACTTCAAAGTTGGCTATGGACAAGGGCGAAGGTGTCCAGTTGGCCTGGGAAAGATCCTCACCGCCTTCTTTTGTCTTGCTGCAAATCCCAAATCACCATTATCAAACATTGATTGCAATAGAATTACTCCATCATTCTTTCAAAATAAAATAAATTAAAGATTAAGGCCAAAAAAAAACCCCACCAATTCTTCTGTTCTTTCGTGCTTGTTGATTGAACCAAGTTTTCACATAGTTCTGCCAGTGCTTCTAAAAGTGCCCGTTTGGCACAGCATTGTTATGCTTCACCATGACTTCCCAGTCTTTAAAAGCAGAAACCAAAATCACAAACAATCTGAAATGAAAAATGGAAATAATATATGATATGAAAATGAAAAGAAAAGAAATGAAACCCTAGGCCCTCTTTTAGGGCTTCTATTGGCTCGTTTATTTGTATTATATGTTTTCATTACACGGCCTTTATTAACCCTAGCATCAGACGGTTGTAAAAGAATTGGGCTCAAAATGTAGTCATTTAGGTAAACTATACAAGTAGTCACCAACCTATTGTTTCATACTATTTGGTCACTAAATTAAATTTTTGAAAAAAACATTATTTTACATAGAATTTTTTCTCTCCTAAATAGATGATGAGGTTTATCAATACTTAATTGATTCAAACAAAATCAAAGAATATAAATTAGTGTATTTCAAGAATGAAAGAAGTCGAACAAAAGAACCCTAGAAACATGGACGAATGCAAGATTTTATATGAGATGAACTTATAATATTTTAGATGAGAGCGAACTTATAAAGTTCTAGGCGACGAAAAAATATTATTAATAAAACATATAAAAAAATTAAAAATTAAAAATTTCGATGACTATCCTATCCATCCTTTTGTCTATTCCTGCCCTGAAGAGTCTTTGCACCTGAACAGTGAATTATACTCAAAATTTGTTATGTTTTATTAAAACATATATTTAAATTTATAATCTCAAAATTTGTTATAGTTTTACTAAAACATATATTTAATTTATTATACTTTTTCTGTGTTAGTGACAAGAAAATGAAAAAAAAGAAATATCTTGTGAGTTATTCCTCCTTATTATTCATTTTCAAAAATATATATGGGGTTAATTTCTGCTTAAGTCACTACAGTAAAATTGGCTTTTTACGGCATTTTTTACTATAGCGGCATTTTTGAGCACCCAAAAAACACATGCGGCATTAAGAAAAACGCCGCAAAATGCGCCGCGGAAAATAGCGCCGCTAAAGTTCACGGTGTTTGTTAAACACATGCGGTGTTTTTTCACAAACGCCGTAATAAGTGTTGATATTTGCGGCATTTTTATGCAACGCCGCAATAGGTATGGTATTTAGCGGCGTTTTCAGGGTACAAATGCTGCTATAGGATGGTATAGCGGCGGTTTAGGATACAAACGCCGCAATAGGTCTGGTATATAGCGCCGTTTTAGGATACAACGCCGCTAAATGTTAATATTTAGCGGTTTTTTAGATACAAACGCGCTAATATATGACATTGCGGCGTTTTTGTTACAAACGCCACTAAATAACCGAATTTAATCAATTAAAAAATTATTGTCGATACCCCAAATCTATTTTTTCACCTGTTCATTATCCAAGAAACATGACAACAATAACATCAAACTCTATCAATAACAAGCAACATCAAATCCAATAATAAATAAAGTTTTCATTTAGTAATATAAGTTCAGTTAAACACGGTTCAGTAACATTAACAGAATGATGATAACATAAATGAGACTATGATGGTGGATTTGAGGTTGAGTTTTCTGTAGCATTTGCATCATCTCATTTAGTCGTTTTCAAAGTCTTCACATCTCTGCTGATATGTTGTTTCTCTCTGTGTTGCCACTGCTTCCCTTGCTTCATTTTCCGCTTTCATGTTAGCCATTTGTTGATCCATATCAACCAACTTTTGTTTTAAAGACTACTTCTAATTGGGAAGATTGAGACTGTGATGACGTGTAATGTGATGAACTGGATCCAAAATATTTGGTGGGAGTAACAAATGATCTTTGACGCACCCGCCATATCTTTCAGGACCCAAAACGTCATTAATAGCTCGTTTTCAATGTCATCATCATTACAAGACCTTGACTCGAACTAGTAGCGTGATAATTCCCTTTTCTCCCTCAATTTTTCCTATAATAAGGTGAATAAATAATTAAAATGGAAAAAATGTCATAGAAAATAAAATAAAGTCAGGTAAATTTAAAACATCTACCAATAAACGTACCATAATTTCTGCAGCTTCAGCAGTCATAGGAGTGTCATCCTTCTTCGTAGTGTCGTGTCGAATAGTTGGATTGGCCAACTTTAGAACCAGATGTATTTTCCTACAATGCACCATAATATAATTACTCTGAGTTAGTATGTACATGGAATATAAAAAACAATGTCAATAATCTATAATACCTCCTCATTAGTTATACAAGCAAAGCTCTTCGATCCAGCCGTGTGCGTAAATTTTGTTGTTGCCTGCTAGCAACACCAACATGTTCTCGGTCCTACAATTTCAAACAAACACTTTTAATGATGATTATAATTCGTTACAATTATTAATGAAAAAATCATACTTGTCCTTTTGTGAACTCCAAAATCTGACTGCATCTTCCCATTGGTACCTAAGCATTCCAGGTGGGACTGTTTGCAGCTTTCTTCTAGGCTGAGATCATTCTTGAAGTATTTCTTTAAGGAGCTCTTGTGGTCCTCCATCTCTTCCCTAACGCTTGCTTCACATAATTGTCAAAGACCTCTAAAGAAAATTTCTCCTATACACAAATAAGTGTGCATCGTAAGTATACATTAGTATTGAATTTGTATAGAGTATATAATAATGACATTATTACTTAACAAATCCAACGCCTGATTTTTGTTACTATTAGGCATTTCGCGCCACGACTCATAATTAATCGGTAACAGATTCGCATTACGTCCAACTATGCCTAAGTAACCTGCTAAAGATGTGTTCTGGTAATAGGTTGACCGCATCATTTCTTGAAACTTTGACACGATGCCAGGAGGAAGTTAATATAATTCCTTCAAAGTTGTACGTCCTCGAGTCTTGCGTGTTCCAGCATTTTCAATACATAAGAAATTATTAAATATCAGTTTGAAAATGAACAAAGTAGTAAATAAAGTTCGAAGATTACCTTGAATTTTACTTCTTTTTAACAGTTTCAGGAACTTCGAGGACTCAGGTGCATTCGATTCCTCGTTATTTCTTTCTCATGGTCTTCAGAAGCTCGGACAACCCACAAATCATAATTTTCTCCGACATGATATCTGTAATAAACAAACATGTGTAATAAAAAACTCATTAATTAATGAATATATTGAAGGATAACATGTTAAAGGTTATAACATTATAATAAATAAATGAAGATATAAAATATACGCATTCTTATGTAATGTCAGTCCTCATAAATCTTCATCAAATTCCTCCTGAACCCATTGAAATTGTGTATTTACAATAGTTTCATCTAAGTTTTGTGGAAAAGAGGTAAACATTCTGATCTTATTTCAATTTCATCTCTACTTCATCCCCTATGTCTAACAAGTCTCTGGGTGTATTTTGGAGCACAACATACAACCGTCACCCATTGGATCGTGACAATAAATACTTGTTTCACTTGCAAAGAAAATACATATGGTTCATCCATCAAACGTTGACCCGTGTGAATTAATCGAGAGAAATTCACCATTGTAAAACCGAATTTATCTCTTTTATGCATCTGTTTAAATCAACCCATCACACGAAACATCACAACCTTTCGTTTCCATAATAATCTAACTCATAATGTCCGTAAGATTTCCATAATAATACTCTCCCTCCTGCGGATTATTATCCTGACAGTAGCATAACTTGTAGTCGACGAAGTACTACGACTCCACAATTTTGTGTCATCCTTAATCTTTCATGAGATTTCGTGTGGAACTAACTCATTAATGAGGAAGGCATTATATCTTTTAACTATTCTATTCGGACCTTGAGAAATTCATTTAACATCTTCACTAACTTCTCTCCCACTCAAACCTATTACACATTAATGGTGAATTAATTTGCATTGATATCAATATGAAGCAAGATATATTATTATAAGTATTCCGTAAGATTTAGTGCTTACCGTCTGGCCTAACCATTCATGAAAAGTTTTGTGAATAACTTATGCAGCTCTCGCTGATTTAATCTTCGGGAGCGTGCATGAGATCTCAATACTTCTTTAAACTCACTATAAAGTATGTTATGTCATTAAAAACTTATATATAATAGATTAAGAGATTTCATATAGCTTGGGTCCAAAGACTTACGTGCAAAAGGGATCTATTGAATCGTGATGGAAAAGAACATATCGGTGTGCTTGTACCCAAGACGTGTCATCTAAGTGTGCAATTTCAACTTTCCCTAATGGTTGACCATAACTTCCAAAAAATAATGTTAGGTAAGTCATTAGTACTTAACACATCATTTCGATTGGTCTATTCCATCTTCAACATCTTCCAAATATCTAGAGAAAATGTCATACATTCCTGCCAAATACCCTTCAGCAATTGATCCTTTCGGATAACGCTTTTTACGACAATAAGACTTCAACTTACCCAAGAACTATACAAAACAACATACTACGTAAATACATTTTATTAAAATGTATAATCAGTAGTAATTTGAAACGTGTAATTCAATTAACACCTCTCTATAGGGTACATCATCGATAAAAACTAGTCCACCAACTCTTGTTTCGTGAGGAAGATGAATTAGCAGATGCACCATAATTGTGAAGAATGAAGGCGGAAATATTTCTCAAGTTGCATAAAGTCAAGGCGACTCGATCTTGTAGTTTATCAAGTTCTTCAATCATTAGAATTTCCTATAGTTGGCTTTCATTATATTAGAAAGTTCAATGAGACAAGACGTCACCTTACTCGACATGCAACCACGGACAGCTATTAGCAGTAAATCTTGCATTAATATGTGATAATCATGTGCCTTTAAACCATAAAGTCTTCGATATTTAACACTAACACATCGAGAAATGTTTGATGCATACCCATCTAGGACCTTTATATCCTTCAACATCGTGCAAAACACTTTTTTTCTTTCTTCGACAGAGAAAACATAGAAGGTGGCAAGAAATGTCTTCCATTCGGATGTAATTGCGGAAGATCATGCTGAATTCCCATCTCCACTAAATCAAGTCGACTCTTAAGGTATCTTTAGATTTTCTACCATCATTCAGAATGGTCCCGATAATATTCTCACAAACATTCTTCTCAATATGCATTAAATCAAGATTATGTCTAGAATCTGCTTTTTCCAATAAGGCAACTCGAAGAATATACTCATCTTTTCCACAAGTCTACCTTATTTGGATCATCTCTTCATCAGACTCATCATCAGTTTTTCTTCAACTTCAACCTCTTCATTGACTTGATTTGCCTTTCTTTGAGCATGAACTACTTGGTTGATTCATCTTTCATAAGTAAAATTGTATTTTTCAACATTCTAAATATTTCAAAGCCGATTGTTTGAACAGGAGCATTTTGAAACTCTTCATCACCATCAAACTATTCTTTGACATCTAAATCTATGATTATAGGTAACCACCGACGATGTCCCATATAAGAGAACTTCTTTCCAATAACCAACCACTTCGAACATGTTTGTGCACACAACAAGGACAAGCATAACGACCTTTGGTACTCAAACCAGATAAATTTGCATAGCAGAAAATCATTAATTGTCCATAATAAAGTCGCGCGTAAATTAAAGTTCTCCTTCGTCAACACATCGTACGTTTTGACCCCTTCCATAACTGTTTCAACTCTGTAATTAGCGGTATGTAAATATCAATATCATTCCCGGGGCCTTTCTCGCCGGGGATTATCATGGATAGATGAAAGATGATTGTTCATGCAAATCCAGGGAGGCAAATTGTATGGAACAAGGACAACATGCCAATACTATACGAAGTACTCATGATTTTGAATGGATTAAACCCATCAGTTGCAAGACCGAGTCTGACATTTCGAGGATCTCTAGTAAAAGTTGGATACTTGTTGTCAAATGACTTCCAAGCTAAAGAATCGTAGGATGCCGTAATAATCCATCATCTGTTCTGCCATCATGATGCCACCTCATAGACTCAGCAGTCTTGGAGGACATAAACAATCTTTGTAGCCTAGGTATGAGAGGAAAATATTGCAGAATCTTGACTGGTTTCTTTCTTGATCGTGCTTGCGCTTCATCCTCAGTAATATTTTCTGCCTCCCTAATTATCCATCGCGATTTTTCGCATACATGACAATAGTCCTATTTTTCGATCACCCCAATACAACATACAATATTCGGAAAACTATGAATTTATTCATATCCAAGACCAAATTTTATCATTTTCTTATATCTTTGCATGATTGAGGGATTTTTTCAAAAGGAAACACTTCTCCTAGTAACCAATAATTGCGTAAAGGAGTTACCAGTCCACCCTCCCAGGCATTTTAAGTGGAAAAGACGAATGCAGAAAGAAAGCTTTGAAAACTTTGATCCCTCATAAAGTTGTTCATTCATTTATTCAGCAACTTGTAAAACTTTGCCGGTTCTCCATTTGGCTCTTCATCACTTCCAATTCTTCCCTCTCAATGAAATCATTAACATCATTCTGACAATAATTTTTAACATACGGCTGATAAGTGTGCATATTAAATGCATCTCGTAACATCCCTTCCATGTCATCTTCTCTAAAAGTTGGATGGTGAGAAGGAGCAGGATGGTGAGGGAGCAGGATAAGTCAAATAACTCGTGGATGCAGATCTATCTGATACAAACTCTCCATGAAAGATCCATTTATACCCTCGAACAAATCCAAAAACAACTAGATGCTTGTACACAACTTCACGAATGTGCAATTAATGTTTACACAATTCTTACAAGGGCAAAGAATCATATTCTTGGATTGCATTCAGAAAAGCTAAATTTAGAAAGTTTGACTCCATTTCGATTCGACGCTTACCTTGAGAAATCCATCCAGCTCTTATCCATTCGTATGTCTGGAGTTTCAATTTTAAATGTTAATTGCTAATATTATAGATAACTTTAGAACCTAACAGAAGCATTAAACTATCAGATATAGTCCATATACTTAAACATAGTATAACTAATCACTCCTAATTATAGAACTAATATTGCTCACATGCCATTATTATACACTATATTCCAATTCCCCAGTAACTTTATATATATTGAACTATGCAGAAATGGTACACAAAATCTCAGAGATTAAAATTAAAAAATTGATTTTAACCTTGATAACATGATGAAAAATGAATAAATAACTAAAGAACTGGTTAAATGAGAAATGAATAAATAAATAACATAGCGTTTCTAAATTAAAAGATCATATTTATCATATTAATAATGTTGAGATTTTGAAAGTGAAAGAGAAATGTTTACAATTAAAACTAATTTTAATATATAATTAATCCATTAATTGTATGTATGTTTGAAATTAATTTCACAACCAAATGTGCTTTTCAAAATTAATATATTACTGAGGAATTCCAAGAATTCAAATATTTATGTTAAGATTAAATTAACTAAATTATAGGGACTGTATTAATTAGTGCACCTATTATGAATGGATAAATTTATTTTCTTTATGTATAGCTTGTTTCCAATCAATTCTTTTATTATTGAGATTGGTTTAAAATAACTATTCATTATAGCGATTGATTCAAATGACTTTATTATTGAATGGGTTAATTTAGTCCATATACCTATAAAAAGAATCAAATAAACCCAAATGGTTTACATCATTAAGATTTATTATCTACAAAATATCAATTATAGAGTTGACATTTTTATTGGTTCTGCAACGAATTAAAATGAATTACACAAATAAGTTAAACACTACATTCAATTTAAAATTATTCTGAATTTTAAAAAAGAACCTAAAATCCTAGAAACACTAATGTTGTTGTTGCACATACCATAACCATAAGGAGTGTTTTCCACAAAAAAACAACAGGGCCAATTCGACGAACATATTAAGATATTCCATCAGTTGATGTGTTTAAACGCATATTTCTCTTCAAGGTGTTAATTTAATGTAATATCTAGAAAAACAGAAGGCTTTATGTTTTCATGGGAATAAGACTGTAATTTTTCAGGAAAGAAGTGACCTGGGGGCAGGCTTAGTTAAGTTAATGAACAGTAGATAGTAGAGCTCCCTGAAACAGGTACGAAAATTCACAAACACACAGGCAGGACTTAATTGAATTTACTTGCTTTATACACTTAAATATGATGCACATAATGATTTGGAACCAATGTTAGTTCTTCAAATACGTGAAGTGGGAGATCTACTTCCTGTTACAGTGTGAAGAGGGTGTGAAATCAATTCACCGTCTGATGTTTAAAGTTGTGGCTTATACTTTGCTTATAATGCTATAGCATATACCACGATATTAGGCAAGTCTTCCTACCTACTACCGCATGTAACATATATCACAACATATCTTTATCTGGCATATGAATCTTAGTTCGTGGCATAATTGACCGTCTATATCTAACCAGAGATACTCATGTACAACAGCCCACGACACACATCGATCTAAGTTTTCTCTTTCTCAAGATTTTCATTTTCGTATATATAGGATTCTTCAGATGAATTAGAAACGAACTTAACATGCTGCAGATGCAATCCTAGTTATACAACATTGGTTGTTTGTTGAATCTCATCTAAATTACTTTGAGGTTGCTCTATTGCATCTCCTGCCTAGGAAGGAGTTTCTTCTTGATTCTTTGTGTTGAGGTCTGCAAAAATACTCGGATTCGGTTGAGGAAATGTAAAATTGGACTATACCACAATTCAAATGTGCAGTGCAATTAATTGTGGAGCACATAAATCAGAATTCAAGAGATTTATATAAATATCCAACATTGTGATCTGAATGGGAAATGAAAGAAGCAAACCATGTCATTAATCTACTACAAAATCTTGCTAACTTTCCCTGCTTGGGAACTTTCAGCATTTTCCAGACTAAAACATGATAGCTAGCAATTTATCATAAACAGTACTTAAGCCGCACCGACATAAAACCAAGCGCGAAAACATAAAGATGAACACAGACATTCGAGAAATTGTTAAAATTGATAAAAAAGGCACCTGAATTTACCGTAAGTCAGACCACTCACGATGGCAGATAGTCGAGCGTTGATGGCGTGATGTTGGAGGCCTTGACGACTTCGAGCGGCGACGAGTAGCAACACTTCTTCGTATTTGGGTATGTCTGGCAGATGGGAAATAAGAAAAGGGGATCGTGGGAATAGATGGAAAGGGAAATAAGAAAAGGAAGGCTGAAGTAAATGAATCAACGGGTGAAAGGAATGATGGAGCAATCGATGACGGCGACTGAAAATTTAGGGGAAGAAAATGTTAAATGACGAGAGATAGACGGGCAACAAAAAATTATGGGAAGAAAATGTAAATTTGTGATTGCACATTTGCGGCGTTTTTAAAAACGCCTCGAAAGAACAAATATGGCAAAACACCACTAAATTACATGATTATTACGGTGTTTGTTTAAAAACGCCGCTAAATTACTTTCTTTTGCGGCATTTGTAAGATAAAACACCATTATATAATAAACATATTACGGCATTTGTATAAAAACGCCGTTAAATTACTTTCTTCTGCGGTGCTTGTTTGATAAAACGCCACAAAATAATAACTCTATTGCGTCGTTTGTTAAAAAACGCCACAAAATTACTTTCTCTTGCGGCGTTTGTTTGAAAAAATGCCACTATATAGTAACCCTATTACGGCATTCATAAAAAACTCCGTAAAATTACTTTCTGTTACGGCGTTTGTATAATCAAACACCACTATATATTAACACTATTGCGGGTTTATGTATAACGCCGCAAAATGTCAGGTCTATAGCGGCATTTTTGGATACAAATGCTAAATACCTTTGTTTATATAAGATTAACAGATTTTAAATATTTAATTTATGCTCTATATAAACTAACTTTACTATCATGTAGTTTTATCTAATTAACAACAACCAGACATTTTAATTAAAACATAAGTTATGCATAAAAGTACTTAACAACAAAATACTTTAAAATTTACAAACATTAAAGTTATACAAAAACAGTCTTCACCATATTGTTCACTAGAATTTAGTTGTGCTCCTTCGTGGGGAAAGGACGTAGGAAAGTTGTTTTCCTTGTTTGACGATGTATCGTTAAGTTTTTCTCTGTGTAAACTCTATATGGAGATATTCATCCATTTCACCAAATAAATCTCCAACCTCCGGTTCACCAAGAAGACTCCTTGCGCGCATCAGTGCTTCACTTGAAATAGATAAAGACATTCCACCTACAGTATCAAACTTGATTGGAAGTGGCTTTCGAACAGAATCAAACATTAAAAAATTTTTAAATAGATGATAGAAACATTTACTTGGAGTAACAGTTGAGGCAACGTCGTCTTCATTGAGGATAGATACTGCTTTTGCAATTGAAGATTCTTTCAATGCCACAGAGTTACCAAATTCGGTTCTAAGCATCAGATATTTATCCACTCCTCTTTCATCGTCTCAATAAACTTTGAACATCCTACATGCGTGCGAGCTATGAAATTTTAGAGTACAAAATTAAAATATAGCGGCAGAAAAGGCAACACATGTTTTGTACCAGAACCATTTTTTTCAAGTTTTCAAAAGGTATTATTTTCCTATTCGAAAACTATTACTTTTCCATTTCGAAAGTAGAAAACATTGCTCCCAAGCAGTAACCAGTATGTATACATTGTTTTCCTATTCGAACGCTATTATTGTTCTAAATTACGTTCGCTATATGGGTTTTACCCATTTTCAGAATACAAACAAAAAGTAAATGAAAAAGTTAAGTAGTGAGAGAATGGATCAAACCGTGTAATCGTCAGATAACTGTTCGCAGTGAGAGGGCTGATTTGGTCACGGGACATACAGAATACGACTTCGCATAGAATCGTGTGAGCGCCGTTGTTGTACCACAAAAATCCCTTTTGAAGATAGTAATGTTGAAATGATTTTAGGGATTGGGAAGGAGAAAAGGGTGGAGCATATATTTATCCTTTAGCGGCGTTTTTACATAAAAACGCCACTATAGTACATGTTTTTACGGCGTTTTTAAAATAAACGCCACTATTGATTAGGTCTACTATAGCGTTTTCCCAAAACGACACTATAAACAACCATATTACGGCATTTTTACTACAAATGCTGCTATATTAATACTCTATAGCAGTGTTTAAAGAAAAAACGCCACTATAAATAATCCTTCTGCGGCGTTTGTTTGATAAACGCCGGTAATTTATCACTCTATAGCGTCCTTTGTATCACAAACGCCACTATATACAATACTGTTGCGACGCTTTTTCATAAACGCCGCTAAAGTACTATTATTTTACGGCGTTTGTTGAAAAAACGCCACTGTAAATAACTATATTGCGGCGTCTTTTGCTATAACCGCTGCCAAATTACCACTCAACTACGGCGTTTTTCCAAAAATGTCGCTAAAGTATCAATTTGTGGCGTTTTAATTGTAAACGCCGCTATATCCCCGAAATTAGCGGCGTTTATTCTCTAAACGCCGCTAAAAACGCCGCTACAGAACACGTTTGCTGTAGTGAGTTAACGAAAGCCTAGCCTTGGTTGAATGAAGAACAGGGGAAAGAATGCATCTCAATGGTGTTTAAAAAGGGGTGACTTAATAACATGTAGAATGGATCTTGTGAGTGTAACATTGGTCCACATCATGATGCATCATACACTAAAATAAATAAAATCAATTTATCAAGGACGGTTGGTGTAGATATCAAAACTTAAGTGGGCAATACTTGTAGAGCCCAAGAAGTGATCAAACTACTTTCAAATACAAGTTAATGAATAATAATATTTAACATTTTCAAATTAAAAAAAAATTAAGAGTTTTCATTTTATTATTAGTAATTTTTAATTTGTAAAATAATAATTTTAAGGGTAAACTATATCAATAACCACTTAATTATAGGAAGATATTAATTTAACCATCGATCTTTTAATTTTATTAATCAGACTATTTAACTATTTAAATGATGTCAATCATGTTATCGATCATTATTATTTAACAAAGACGATGACATGGTAGTTAAACTAGTTGATATAATTATACATTGGCAAAAACGCATCAGAGGTCCCTGTATTTTTGAAAAACCAATGTAGCTCTCGTATTATTTTTCTCTCAATCTGGCCCTCCAACTCAGAGAATAAATCCAATGTGACCTCCAACTCAGAAAATAAACTCAATGCGGCCCTTTGACCAACATTTTTTGTTGTTGTTGTTGACTGTTATAATGCTAACATTACAGTCCATGGTGCTGACATAACAATCTAGGGTGGCAGATAACATCGTAGATGAACTGTCACATCAGCACTGTGGATTACCACATCAGCACAGTGGATTACCACGTCAACACCGTGAATTAGCATGTTATTACTGTAATGGTCAACGCAAAAAATGTTAGTCAAATGGTCACATTGGGTTTGTTTTCTGAATTTAAGGGCCACATTGAAAGAAAAATAATACGATGGTCAAATTGTTTTTTTTCAAAATACGAGGACTTCTAATACATTTTTGCCTTATATATTTGGTCTATATTACTTGCACATTTTATCAATTTGATCTTAATTTAATTTAATTCTCTAATTAGATGACAATACATGTTATTATATTACGGGGCAAATACATGGTGTTGCATGTACTATGCCCCCACACATCCTACTAAGACATTTATAGAAATTTCTGGGAATTAAAAGGAAGGGGTTCACCCATCTCATTAGGGTTACCTCCTAGTTTAGCTTATGAGGATTAAAAGATATGTTTTGGTGGTTGTTGGGTTGGTTTATGGTTTTAGGTTCACTATTTGTTACTGGTAAAGGTTTGGTTTAGATGCTAGGACATGTGGTTCCCCGAATTTAAAAGAATGTGTCATTTTCATCGATTATAGTCACTTGTAAGGGATTCCTTCATTTTTTTATTGAATCGTAGTACGAGGAACAATGATATTAACCTTAAAAATGATAAATTAAGAGTAAATGTTTTACGGAAAATAAAAATAAAATTTGGTTTAATTTTAATTCAAATGATATCATTATGGTAAAATATATAAAAATATATGATCAAAAATAAAAAAAATGTATGAGTTAAAATATATTTAAACATAAAATTTCTTTACTTTTAAGTAATTTTATTGATAAATCAAAGGTGAATACAAGGTAATATTTATTCAAACACTCAACTTTTGATAATAAACGTTCATACACTACATACACGGTGCTCATACTTAAAATCTCAAAGGATAACAATATGATACTGAAGGAGAAAATGTTACAATATCTTTACTGAATGTTACATATGTAGTGCTCAACTTTTGATAATGAACGTTGAATTTCTCTATAATGAACGTTTACTGAAGGAGACGCGTATTGAGGTTCAGATTCAGGCAGCGAAGTTCGTGTCCGAGCTATACGGGCAACCCAATATGATACTGTGATTTGGTCGCTGGTAACATTTCTATCATCATCTCCCTGTGACTCTCAAGTATATTCTCTGCTAAAGCATGAACTCCGAATCCGTTGTGCTGAGGCTTTGTGGACGCTTGCTTCAGCAGCGTTTCCAAATTGTTGGGCAATAACAAAGACGAAAGCAATGCTTAGCTTGGCTATGCTGGTGGAGGAGGAACGAGGTAGATTACTGTACTATTGTTTGATGACTATAATGAGAGAACAGCTGTTGCTGAATCTGATATTCATTTAGAAACGCTGTATTCAAAACTAATTTCCCTTCTGCAAAGGCAGTTGTTGAGAGTAATCAAAGAATCAGATAAATCTGTATCGCAAATCCCAGCCGTCAGATCCATTGGTTCATTGGAAAGATTTTTCCCATCAAGCCAGACTCGAGTAATTTCTCTGTTAGTCTCGTTACTCAACTGCAAGCACCTGACAGTGGCATCAGAAGCTGCCATCGCTTTGAAAAAATTTACATCTCCACAAAATTACCTTTGTTTGGAGCATTGGATCACAGTGATGGAGTTTATTAGTTTGCCGGTGTTGATTAGGTTCATTGTAGGCAACAATAAGATGCATTGGGATAGATGTGATCGATTGATCATCCTTTACCTTTTCTTTATCTACCGGCATTTACGAGGTTCCCGTTCATTAGCTTACAATGATGATGACACGTATTATGAACATCTACTGTTTTTTTTTCCGCCACATGGAGTTGAATTGATCAGGCTCACCTTAGGGACAGGAACTCGAGTTCAGGGCCCACCTTGCACCTTTACAGATTTATTGCCCCCATATTTTGTCACTCGTCTCTCAATCCTATAAACTTTTCAATTTCTCATCTTCTTTCTTCCTCTCTCATTGATCCATTCTACTTCAAGTGTATAAATCACTTGTTTATGAAGATTTGATTGATGAATTTGTTTCAAAGATTTGATTGATGAATTTGTTTCAAAGATGTGATCATTGATCATCCTTTATCTACAGGTATTTATGAGGTTCTCGTTATCAACATACGATGAGGATAAGTATTATGAAAATCTATTGTTTGTGTTAGTTAGGGTTTTCCCTGTCAAGCCGTAAGTATCTTGTATATGTTGTACAATACAAATCAAAATTAAACACACACACATATATATATATACATATCTGTTTGTGTTCCGACTGTCTTTCTGATTAACGAGGTTAACATTGTTGATTAGAACATTGGTTGCCAATTAAGAGGGGACATGTACGAAGGCAAATATACATTTGACATATTTCAACAATAAATTTCAGACAAGGAAGTGGCAATGGATACCCAATTGCCATACACATATTGATGGAAGAAAAGACCAGTCACTTTGATTCATTGATTCGAACAAGAAAAAGCAAGAATTGTACGTTCATAATGATAGCACAGACCAAGACTAAACATTTGATAAAAAATTGTCTTTTGGTGAGGTTTCTTAATTCATATTCTACATGTCTTTCTTTTTGTTTGGTTTTTGTTGCACATGGTCATTTATTGCATACATCTGCATTAAGTAGTAGGAGATTTAAAAATATTTTTTAAATTGAACACATGTATATTAATAATATAAACTTTTTATACAGGTAGACATAAATAAAAATTCATGATGAACACAATCAATAAAATTAATAATTAATTGAAAAAATCAAATTTATTATTCTAATTTTTAAAATTTAATTCATTTTATAAGGTAGATCTTACAAGAAAAGAATTAGAAGATTGAATAAATAATTTGAAAGAACTAAAAAAGTTAGACGAATATGATTTTTTTAGCCCAATAATAATGACGGGTAAATTTTAGCCCAGTAGACAGTTTAAGTTTATTTTAGGATCTATTTACTATAGTAAAGAGCGAACACGTCATGTGGAGGTGATTAATTCTGAAAAAAATATTTTTTTATTCAAACTCATTATGTGGGCACGACGAGTTCCAATACACTGTAATAAATACCATAGATTACTAATTAATTTTTTAGTCATCATAAAAACCAAAATAATTATTACACGAGCATTGAATGCCTGATTTTACCAACAAATATCATTATCGGCAATGAAAAACAAATAAGAAATAAAATAAATTGACACTAGTCCTCAAAACGTCCCCATTAACATTGTTTGAATTTACTACTTTTCGACGATAAAAGAAATTAGCCACTCTAAATTAGAGGTTGTAAATGGGTCATTCGGATCAAGTTTAAGTCGGGCCATTCTAGGTTAGTTATTTCAGATTTAAATTATATTTTGTTTAATTTCGTTCGGGTTGGGTTAGGTTTGGTTTGGATTAAGTTCAGGTGTATGGTAAATTGGGTCGGTTCGGATATTGGGTTGGGTCATTTTTTAGGTCAGATGCTTTTCAATCGTGTTAATATTGGATCGATTGATCTTCGAGTTGGGTTAATATTGGATCTTTTAGGTTTTAGGTCATGTTAATATCGAATTGATTGATTTTTTGATCGATTCAATATTAGTTCGGTTGACTTTTGATTCAGATTAATTTCAGATAGATTGATTTCGGTTCATATCAACCTTTGGTTCGGGTCAAATCAAGTGAATCGGGCATGACTCTAATTTAAGTATATATAGAATTATTGATATATTCTTGTAAAAAAATACGTTTATTTGTTTGCCAATCTTATCATTTAGTCTCAATTTCAACTTCAATCATTCAATATTTTGAATTAAATCATCATTTAGAGATGATAATTTAAATCAAACTCGATCCTATAACACATGTTAGAGGTTGTAACTTGAACTTTATATTAATATGATCTGAAAAGTTTATAGTGAAACTATTTGATAAAAAAATAAAATTTACATATTAATTTCATTCTCAATTAAAATTTCAATCATATGGTTAATGTTTAATTATAAATTTAATATTTATTAAATTTAAAAAAAATAATACTACTAAGTGTAAAAGTACTATATTTGCTACCATTTTCTCATAATTATTGCTAGAATTAGGCTCATTTTAGTTGCATTATTAGTCACTCATGTATGATTCCATAGTTTCCTTCACTGTTAAATTTGATATTAAATTCCGGTTGGTTTTTGTGGAAAGACGCATTGGTGTGTGTTAATTTGTGAAGGTTAGGGATTGCTTGGTAAGCAGGAATTGTCGTGGCATTGGAAGCTAATTTCTGAAGGGGTGTCGAGTTTGTAACACCCTAAATTTCGGAAGAGTAGTTTTGGGTTTACCCAAGAGGTTAGGGGATTTATGAATTTAATTAATTAAGTTGGTGGGCTTAATTGGGTTGGTTTTGGGCCCAATTAGTCATAAAAATGAGATATTTAATTAAGGGACAAAATGCAAAGGGCTAAAAGAGCAATTAGACCATTGTTGGGAATTGAATCTAAAATTGAGGTTTTATTTCAAGTTTGAACGTGAGCTTCCCATTTTCCTCTCTATCTTATTCATTTATTCTTCCTTCATTTTCTCCAAGTAGCCATAGCTCCGAGGTAATGACTTGAGCCTTTTTCTTATTATATTTTCGTCCTAAATGCCCCCACAACATCATTTTGAAGATTCAAGCTTTGGGGTTTTTATTTTACAAGAAAAGAGGGGTTTTCTTCATCCAAGCCTTGAGGAGGGTGATTTCTAGCTAAAGGAGGTTCATTTCGGATTTCTAAAATCAATGTAGTGTATTTCTAATCCTTTGGAATATTAAGTCTTCATAAATCACAATTATTTGCTAAGATTGGTGTAGTTGAGTATATTTTGGTTTGAATTTGATTTCAATATTTAAGGATATTTAGGTGTTGTTAATGTGTTTTATGACACCTAGGGACCCTAGTTAACTCCCAAAAACTTCAAGCATGATTAGAATCAAACTATGGCATTTAGGATGAATTTCATGTGTTTCTCGAGCCTAAAATACCCATTGTAGAGTTCAAGTATCGATGCTGGGATGAACAATATCGATACTGGTTGAATAGGGGCAAAAATTAGGGTTTATAGTAAAGAGTATCGATACTGCCAGGGAGTGTAACACCCTTAACCCATATATGTACTCATATACAAGTTAAAGATGTCACATCAATAATATGAAATATTAACTTTTTGAAAACCAATAAATGTTTATTACTTTAAAATCTCAAAATGCATTTCTTTATTTTAAAACTAATAATCACACAAAATCATAATTTAATATTTAAATATCAAAATCTAAAATCAATTCAAATAGCATTTTAGGAAGTTCTGTACTGTAAGATATCTTAAATCAAAACGACTAGAAAACCGCCTGATTTGAAAATCGTTTCTATCATAAATAGTTACGATTTAATAAACTAATATCATAACTAATAATGTCCTTTGTAAAACCAAACCTTCATAACTTAAACAGAAATATCTTAAATAGACTTGAATCAGAGCAGCTAGAAACTTCTTTAATATACATGCCGTTACCAAATAAATTAACAGACATGATGTCCTCACTTACTGATTCTGGTGGCATAATTGATTCCTCGAAAATTCATTTTGGCCCAAATGTCAAAATTGCCATTAATGAATACAAGTATTTACTTCCATGCAACCCTCCTATTTTCAATTTAATAATATTAAATAAAAATAAAAAAATCGCACTTTTCAATTCCCTTTTTGCCCTTTCAATTTCCAAAAATCCAATTTAGTCGCTAAATTTCAGTGGTTCACTAAAACAGGGTAAATTCTTTTAATCTGACTGATCAACTTCAATGTTTCACATTAAAAATACTAAAACAACATTTCTAACCTCATACTACTATTCTTCAATTTTTTGTAAATTTTTATTCGATCTGGATATTCAATTTTACCAAACTTTACTGATTAATAGCTTTTCCTACAAAATTCAGATCGAAAATCTGAATGACACAAAAATCCTTTTTTTAAGGCGAACTATCCATTTATAGAACCAAAATATACAATATTTTCAAAATTACACTTTAAGTCCCTAAATTTTCTATTTTTATACTTTAGCCACCAACTTTCAAAATTTATCTTTTAGCCACTTGTTGAAATTTTGGGGTATTACAAGGAGATCTAATGCCCCTGCAGTATCTATATTGTTTTTGCAGTGCCGATACTATGAGTATCAATACTGCTAGTATAAATACTACGAGTACAATACCAATACTCTTTAATACCAAAAGATTCAAAACATCGATCGTTGCATCCGAATGTGTCTATAGATTGCAATAAAATGTACAAATAAGCTTAGAGAAGGGTCCTAAATTACGAAATAACCCAAATGCCTCTAGGTGGCTTAAATTACCAAAATACCCTTAGTGACTAAGAAACCTTAAAAGTATCCTCAAAGGAGTGTGTGTCGAATATTCGTGAACGATAGATTGTTGTGAAGGACATGCTTGCAGGCGGGTGGTATAGTATACGCATAATGTGATAGAGAAGTTGTATACCATGCAAAATTACTGAAATACTCTTATGTGCCTAAGTGAATAAGTTAATCTATGCTAATAAGAGTTAAGGATGATCCGTAATGTTGGAACTTAGTCCGTGGGGGACATAAATGACCAAATATACCTAGAAACACTCATAGGAGTGGGGTACAACAGATGTAACCATATTTGGTAAAATACACAGAAGTATTTTTGATCGAGGATGCGTACGAATAGTTGGAACCGAGGATCGTTACGTGACACATCCAATAGGCGGTACGATGAATATGTCAGATTAGCTAGTAGTGAAAAGCATAAGCTTTGAGAATATCAATGAACCCAGGAAGAGTAAACCACCATTTTCAGTTCAAGAGGTTTTGAAGGGAAGTACGATAATTCCGAATAGAGTATCACTACTTAGAATTGACCCGAGCCAGTTTCGCCGATAATAAGTAAGCCTTCGCATAGCGTTCTAGATGAGAGAATGAGCGAGATAACAAACCAGTTTGATGTTGAATTCACTTTAGTGAGTCCAACCATGTTAAGATGTACCCAGGTTATCTTAGTTGCCATAGTGGAGCATTGTCAGTGTACGAGGCGCTTCAGGGGCTAGCTAGGGCGTGAGAACCAAATAATTGTAAGAAGTGGGTTAGCGATGTCAGTTTTTTGTGGCCTTTGGGCCTTAGATATGCATGTATAGTTACGTCTGTTAAGTTCAGTTAAGTAAGCTTCTATTGCACGTAAATTTTGGTTCTTATCATTATGTTGTTTCGTATTTAAGGCAGACTGGGGTGTTTCTCCGAGATGCACATAAATTCCTCTGACCATACCATCAGATCTTTCTCATGTCTATTTGTGTCAATCATGCATGTGTAGTCCCATCAGTTTAGTATGTCAGATATGTTAAAGCTTGGCTTGAAGGCTATATGAGACCGAGCCAATGCTTTAGTTTGTACGGGAATTATATCGATGCTATGTGCCACTGAGTTCCCCTCAGTGATCTATCTGGTGGATATGTGAGGATCAGGAGATCATTCAGTATGTTTTGTAGGAATTATGCCATACTATGTGACACCGGGTTCCCTTATTAAGTAGTGTCTGAGAGCTATGTGAGACCATACTAGTCATGTTTTCAATCAGATAATGCACAATATGTCAAGTTCACATTTAGATAATACGTAGCATGTTCAATTGTTAAGGTTAGAGACCCTTAGAGGTGTACTCATGGCGAGGCCACCAACAGAGGATTAAGGGAAATGTGAGACCATTACTTCAGTGATAGAGCAGTAAAGCCTTAGGTAGGTAGTACTTGATCTAGGTCATGCATGTACCTACTACTTAGTATTATGTCTCAGCATGTCTATGTTTATGAAATTCTTATGCTGTTCTAGATAAGCGATTATACTATTGGGCTTTGTAAGCTCAGTCTTCGGATGTTTTCTATTGGCAGGTCAGTAGCTTGGGTAGTTCAGGAGCACCTTTATGACATGACTTCCAACATCTCCGATAGAGTACTGTATTGTAGCTTTAGTGGACATTTGTATTCATAGAACCTTACTTATGTATTTGAGCTATAAACTTAAGGATGTATTATTTTATTTTAAATTATGTGTCACAGTACTCCGATTTTGTAAACTATTTTTATATCAATTATTTATGTTTTATTATGATACCATTCAGTATGTTTGAAATGAAAATGACCAGGTTTTGAAAAATCATGGGTTGCCTCGGCAGCCCAGGGTGGCACTTTAGGCCCAATCGAGTTTACGGTGTTACGAGGACCCAGTGATTTTTTTTAGTAAGGTGTTAGTGAATACATGCCCCAAGGTGCTTAAACTACTCGTATAAGTCTGGAATCCTTATGGTGCTTCCTTTTCTCAATCTGTGTTGTAGAACATTTTGATGCCAGATAGTTCCAAGCGTGGTCTTCAGGATTTGATATAGAGACAAGCCTCTCATCTAGATTGTTCCAATGAGGAGTTCCTAAAAATTTGAATATCCACAAAGAGTTTAAGGAGGTAAAGAAATCTAAATTACAAGGAGTTTGAGGATAAATATAAAAGAGATTTATTATATAGAGCATTTTGATGCCAGATAGTTCCAAACGTGGTCTTCAGGATTTGATGTAGAGACAGCCTCTCATCTAGATTGTTCTAATGAGGAGTTCCTAAAAATTTGAATATCCATAAAGAGTTTAAGGAGGTAAAGAAATCTAAATTACAAGGAGTTGAGGATAAATATAAAAGAGATTTATTCTCTCTTTTATTTCAACAAAAACCTCATCCTCATCAACAACAAATTCAATCTAAACATCTCCTATAAATAACGATCAAATCCTAATCTGAAAATGGGGTTGACTAGAGAGAAAAGTTGAGAGTTGATGCACATGTTCTTCCTTGTTTCTATTCAATTCAGTAGGTGGAGATATTTACTTGTGTATTTATTTGCACCCAACCATGAACTAAACTAAATTGGCTTGAGTTATTGGGTTTTATGGTTATGAAAATGTTTGGATTTATTTAAGTTCATTAATTGTGGTTGTTCTAAAGTTTTTTCATCTTGATTCTTAATTTGATTTCAAGTGAATTGGGATAGGATCTCAAGAATATCCATTTATCTAATATCGGGAGAGTTAGATTCAAGAAACGAATGAACATGATATTGATTCTAACGAACGTTGGTGAATGTTAATCCATATTTGGGATAAGATTCAAATTTAAAAGGCTAAAAGAAGTGCAAGATCAGTTGTTATTCACCCATGGTTAATGCATGAATATATCACCTAGGCACATGCATAATTGACCAGTTCTTCGAGTTAGGGATAATAAGAAGGTATTGAAGAATGCTTCACCGAGCTTTGAAGGGAGTAACCAAGTTTCTACGGTAATTGAATTATTCTCAGTTTCATGGCAAACAATTTGCCTCTGCAATCAATTGCTCAGACTATCCATACAATCATCACACTACAATGAACGATAACCCGACCTGCTCTCTTATTCAATCTTAATATTCTTTTATTTACTTGCACCTTTATTTTACTCATTAATTCAAACTTCTACTATAACCAATTTATTCCTCTTTGCAGTGTAAGAAGTTAGAACACATAGTTACACCAATCTCTATGGAGACGATATCTATTCTATACTACAACTTACGACATGTATACTTACACCAATTGTGAAGCACTCAAAACAAACACCATGTTTTTGGTGACGTTGTCAGGGATTAGAAATAACAAGTTTGATTTTTAGTGCTTGCACCTTAATTATTATTATTATATTATTAATTATTATTATTAGTTTCTTTCTTTTCGGATTCAATGGGCCTACAATTTGTGGCTTTGTATCTGTATGACCAGGGCTAGATAACATCACTGAATATCTATTTGACCCGAAATAGAATGTTTTTCATAGAAGAAGACACGAGCATGAGAAGCAATGAGAGACCAACTCGTTGATCCAATTGGCAATCCAAATGTTGTTGGCAGCCGAAATGAATATACCCATTCGAGAATACTTAGAGGAAGATCTCAACGGTCTCAATCCAGGAGTTGTCACACCTGAAATAGAAATCGCCTACATCGAATTAAAACCAATAATGTTCAATATGATCAACAAAATTGGTCAATTTGGCGGATCGACAACAGAAGATGCTAGAAAACAACTCAAAAACATTATTGGAAATTTGTAACTTATTCAAGCAATAGGAGTCCATGAGGATGTCCTAAGGCTGAAATTATTCCTCTTCACTGAAGGGATAGGGAAAATCGTGGGTTCAATATTATATCATTCATCTTAAATATTGGACGGATTTATGCCGTGATTTCCTCGCTAGATTTAGTTCTACAAATATGACTGATAAATTGTGTAACGATTTACTTCTTTTTGGCAGACAGATGATAAATCCATACGAGGCTTGGGGGGAGATAAAGAGAGTTTTACGTAAATATCCCATACACTAATTTTCAATATAGACATAAGTGGGGATGTCTACAACTCAATGAATATGCCAACTAGGATGATGCTAGATGCGTCGGTGAATGTCATACTCATTGACAAGTCACCTGATGAAATAATGGAGATTTTTGATCTTGCCAAAAATTATTATTAGTTCCCAACTACTAAAAGAAGAGTTTCGACGTAATGCCATAGTAAATGAGCTTGACTTATCGAATAATATCTCTGCTCAGTTGGATACCTTACCCAGGTAACCATGATTATTTTAAGTTTCCATAGAACCCAGAATCTGGCATCTATGCTGGAAACTACAACCGGAATAACAATGTGATGTCCAACACAAACACTCCAGCCGAGATGAAGCACTCTAATTTCTTATGGAGTAACCTGAATAATGTCCTCAATCAGAACAATCAAAATACACAAGCATCAAGATTCCAGCAGAACATGCCAATGCAACAAATGGCCATAATAGTAGTTTCATGAAAAGGAGTGACACTTTCATTAACAAGACTTAGATAAAACTATAGAACTAAGAGGCACTTTGAAACCCTTAGAGACATAGGTAAATAATTTGCCTAGAATTTGAACACAATGCCACCAAGCGGTTTACCCAACGATACTGAGGTCGCAAATGGATTAAGCCACGAGCAGTGTAAGGTAATCACTACTCGGATTGGATGAAAGTTAATCGAAACCCATGCACAGCCCACGAGTAGAACTCAACCAGTAGAACAATCATTTTCCAAGAACATACATCCAATAACATTACCCCAATCAATATTAATGAATCAATGATTGTCCAAACAATCCCACATGCCTCGACAACTCCAATTGTCACGACAATTCTATCAACTAAACTCCAAACATATGAAAAGGTTGAGGAGATCCAAATTCCACCACTATTCTCTCAGAGGCTGAAACAAGAATACCAGTTCAAGAAATTCTTTTACATCCTGAAGCAAACTCGCATCAATTTACCGTTGGTTGATGCGATCAAGCAAATACCAAACTATGCTAAGATCCTTAAGGACATTATTTCTAAAAAAATAAGGCTAAGAGAGTTTGAAAT
Source organism: Hibiscus syriacus (assembly GCF_006381635.1). Taxonomy (NCBI): domain Eukaryota; kingdom Viridiplantae; phylum Streptophyta; class Magnoliopsida; order Malvales; family Malvaceae; genus Hibiscus; species Hibiscus syriacus. The sequence continues at coordinate 283,852 of NW_024063187.1, read as the reverse complement.
AATTGATATGACAGAAGGATGGATGGCCATGTTGCACAACTGAATGCCACCCAAACTAAAAGATCCTGGTAGCTTCACAATACCATGTGCAATAAAAAATCACTATGCTGGAAAGACGTTATGCGATCTTGGAGCAAGCATAAACCTTATGCCTAAATCTATTTTCTAGATATTGGATATCTATAAGGCGAGACCTACGATAGTTATGTTACAGCTTGGAGACAGATCTTATGTGTATCCAGAGGGAAAAAATGAAAATATACCAATAAGAGTTGTTAAATTATTGTTTTTGTGAACAGATGAGTTTGCACCTATTATCCTTTGGAAGACCATTCCAAGTAACGGGAAGAACCCTAATTAATATTTAAAAGGGAAAACTCACTATGAGAGTGAATGACCAGCAAGTCAAACTGAATGTTTTTCAAACCTTAAAGCACGCTGACAATCCAGAAGAATACCAATTCATTCACGCCACCATCAAATTCAATTTTAAAGTAGAGAAGAATAGCTATGAAAATTCTATTACAGAACTAGAGGAAATTGAAGAACTAAATGAAGGAGAACAAGAATAAGCAAATTGGATATTAAGTTGATCAGGTAAATATTTCAAACCATTGGACTACTCAGGTAAGGAAGGTAAAATCGAAAAACCTTCTATTGAGCAACCGCCTATTCTAGAATTGAAACCATTACCAGAGCAATTAAAATACTTATTTGGGAGTCAATAACACTCTGTCCATAATTATTTCTTCTAAGTTGTAGCCAAAACATGAAAAGAGGTTGATTGATATGTTGGTGCTGCACAAAAAGACGACAGGATAGATAATTTTCTACTTAAAAGAATTAGTCTGGGTATTTATAGCCAATATCTTTTTGAATGATGATGTTAAACCTTTAATTAAAGAACAAATGATACTTAACCCGAATATGAGGGAGGTTGTGATAAAAGAAATCATCAAGTGGCTTGATGCTGGTTTCATATATCCTATATCTGATAGTACATGGGTAAGTCCGGTACAGTGTGTACCGAAAAAAGGCGTATAACCGTGGTAAGAAATGAAAACAATAACTCATTCCAACTAAGGATGTTACTTTTAGAGGGTTTGTATGGATTACCGTAAGTTAAATAAAGCTACTAGAAAATATCATTTTCCTTTACCCTTTATTGACCAAATGCTTGATCGACTTGAAGGTAAACCCTTTTATTATTTTTTTACGGTTACTCAGGTTATAACCAAATCTCCATAGCACCGAATAATCAAGAAAATACCACCTTCACATACTTGTATGATATATATGCATTCTGAAGGATCTCATTTGGATTATGTAATGCTCCAAAAATTTACAAAGATGCATGATGGCGATCTTATCCGACATGGTGGAAAATTACCTTGAAATATTTATGGATGATTTCTCGATCTTCAGGGACAATTTTGACAGTTACCTCAGTAATTTGGAGAATGTGTTAACGAGATGTGAAGAATTTGACATGGTTTTAAACTGGGAGAAATGTCATTTTATGATAGATGAATGAATCGTGCTTGGCCATAAAATATCATCCAAGGGAATTGAAGTGGATAGAGAAAAGGTGGACGTGATTGAGATATTGTCTCTACCCAATTCAGTTAAAGGAATCTGAAGTTTTCTCGGACATGCAGGTTTTTACAGAAGGTTTATTTATAATTTTTCTAAGATTACTAAACCCTTGTGTAATTTTCTTGAACAGATAAAGCCTTTTACTTTGATGATTCATGTCGACAACTTTTAAAACCTTAAAAGAATAACTTGCCATAGTACCCATTGTCATTCCACCTAATTGGTCACTACCTTTTGAACTCATGTGTGATGCTAGCAGTTTTGCAGTAGGAGCTATTTTGGGTCAAATGAAAGGTAAAACCTTTTACATGATTTATTACGCTAGTAAAACTCTTAATGTTGCTCAATTAAATTACACCACAACAAAAAAGAATTACTAGCATTAGTTTTCGCCTTTGATAAATTTCATTCCTATTTGATTGAGACAAAGGTAATTGTCCATACCGACCATTCAACAATTAAGTATTTATTTACTAAAAAAGATGCCAAACCTCTTTAATTCATTGGATATTACTTTTAAAAGAGTTTGACAATGAACTTAAGGATAGGAAATGATCAAAAATCAAGTTGCTGATCACTTGTCAAGGTTAGAAAGAAACAATGAAGATGATGGTTCATTGGAAATTCATGATGCATTCTTGTTGAGCAGATGTTAGTTGTCACGTCAACATCATGGTATTCCAATCTAGTTAATTTAGTTTGTAGTATTTTACCTCATGGTCTTACTCACCAAGGGAAGAAGCAGTTTCGACATGATGCTAAGCATTATTATTGGGACGAGCCTATCTTGTTTAAACAATATGAAGATTAAGTAATAAGATGATTTGTTTCAGAGGAGGAGCAACAAAATATGCTTCGACAATGCCATTCTCACCTTATAGAGGCCATTTTGGAGGAACGCGTATCATGATCAAAGTCTTACAATCCGAATTATATTGGTCCACTCTTTATAATGATGACCAGGAATTCTACAAGTACTGTGATCGTTGTTAACGCACGAGTAACACTTCAAAGTAGCATGAGATGCCATTGCAGATTATCCTTGAAGTTGATTTGTTCGATGTGTGGGGTATTGATTTTATGGGCCCTTCCCATCCTCATTTGGTAATTTATACATCTTACTTTTCGTTGTCTAAGAATCTAAATGGGCTGAGGCAACTGCAGTTCCCAGAAATGATTCTAAGACCGTGTGAGGTTTTTGCAAAAAAATATTCATACAGTTCGGGATACCGAGGAAATCATTAGTGATGAAAGCAAGCATTTTGAAAACTAACTGGTTGTTAAGATGTTGCAACACTTTGGAGTGACACATAAAATTGCCATAGCATATCACCCATAGACAAACGGGCAGGCTGAAATCTTCAACCATGAATTGAAGATTATCCTTGAGAAAGTTGTTAACCCATCTCGAAAGGATTGGTCTCTAAGAATTGATGATGCACTTTGGGCTTACCACACAACATTCAAGACACCCCTCGAAATGTCTCCATATAGGCTTATCTATGTCAAGGCTTTCCACCTTCCGGAGGAAATCGAGCATAAGGCATTTTGAGCCATCAAAACAGTGAACATGGATTAGGAGAGTATAGGGCAAAAGCGTTTACTAGACCTCAATGAGATACATGAATTTCATGCCTTAGCTTACGAAAATACGAGGATCTACAAAGAGAAAATGAAGCGTTGGCATGATAAGAAGCTACTGCCCTGGTAATTTTTGCTAGGCAATTAGTATTTCTCTTCAATTCTCGGTTAAAACTTTTTTTTGGGAAAACTGAAATCAAGATAGTCTGGGTCGTGTGAGGTAGTAAAACATTTCTCTCATGGTGAGATAGTAATCAAGTCCACAACTGACGGACATGAATTTATAATTAGTGACAACAATTAAAGTACTACGCCGACACCCACGTTAAGCGTGACAAGAAAGTGGTTACTCTTGGAGAAGCATGAATATGTTCTTATTCAATATTTTTATTTATTTTTAATTATTGGATTTTTTCTTTTCTTTTTCTTTTTATTTATTTGGATTTTATTTTTAAGTTTAAATGGTATTATTATTTACATTAGTTTTTATATATTTAATTTAGTTTCTCTTTTTCTTTAATCTTTATCTTTTTGTTTTGTTCGGATAAAAGTTCAAGTAAATGAGGAGTTGGATTTAAAAAGTAAGTTTATCCCTATTTATTACCATTATTTAATTCCTTTTAAATCATAGTAGTATACCCTTTATCTCCCTCTAATCTCTTTTGCCGTACACCTCACCTAATTCCTCTTTTTTTGCTTTTCTTTTCACCTTTACTCCATTGCTTCTCATCCATTTTCATCTTCTTTGAACTATTTTATCTTCATTGAACTCGAAGCTTTTCTTTAATTTCCGTTGATTTCTTTCACCCTCACAAGAACCCATGGCGACGAACTTTAAAACCATGGCTCATCTAAGTTCCTCTAAAGAAATTGACCATCTATTCTGTCGATTTGCAACACCAACAGTCGAAGAACGATATTTCACAAAATTGGAAACACCAAACATCGATTACACCATCTCCCGCATGAATTTTGGCCTCGATGCTTCCATCTTTCAACTTATCGAATATCACAAATGGCAATTTTTTTTGCCAACAATCGAAGCCTGGCAATGTATCTTTGGTAAGAAAGTTTTATGCCCATTCTTCTAATTCCAACAAACCTTGTGTTTATGTTCGTGGAAGAGAGATACTCATTGATGGCGACGCGATCAACGTTTTTTATGGAGTATACATTGACAATGATGAGCATAAAACTTTTGTTGGCAACATCTCGGCCGAGGGAGTTGAAAAAGTGTTCAAGAACCTCATGGTTTAGGGAGCCGAGTGGAACCAATGAGTGTTGAAGGGAACGATAAATAGAATTATGTTAACACCTGAGGCTAAATTGTGGAACCAATTCATTAAAACTCGTTTAATGCCCACTACCCACAACACCACATTTCTTATTCTCGTATATTACAATTCATTCTATTTTGCACAAGCGGGTTATAAATATTGGATAGATTATTTGTGATGAGATCTTTGCTTGTAGTAAAAAAGATGTAGGGGCACTTTTCTTCCCAAACTTGACATCACAATTATGCGAGAAGCAACGCCTGCCCAGTGAAACTACGATGCGATAATGCCTGAAAAGATGGGGTGGACTCAAACTCAATACCTGCGGGATGGGTGAAGTGTAAGCAAAATAACCAGCCTTGCCAAATAAATCCCCTGCTCCAGCAATTTCCCCGACAAATAAAAATGTTGCGGCAAGTTCCAATACCCCGGTCAGTGAACATGCTTCTGTTAGCCTGGATTAAATAGCATAACTGTTTTACCCTTTGTCGCAACGATTAGAGCAAATGGAGGTCCGACAACAACTATTCATGTGGTATATTAGGGATCACAATGTGGCCATCACACGGGTTATTTTAGAGAATTATCCCAATAGTACCATGCCCATTCCAGTTTTCCATGCGGAATTACTTGCCTCGTAGCCTGAAGATGTCACGACAACTACTGCACAACACAAAGGTAAAGCACCTACGAGTGAACCTACTCAAACTGAATCTTTCCATGGATCTTCAGATTCGGACGAGTCTATCTTTGAACTAATGGTGTCGCAACCAACCGCACCATCAAAGCGTAAAGATTCCACCATCGAAGTGGTAGAACACGAGATTCAACCAAACAATGAGGTTGAGGACATAAGGGTTTAGAATGCACCACCAGTAACACGCTTTCGACCACCGTGAGCTAGCAAACAAATCAAGCATTTGACTCAAAGGAAACTCATCATTCAAGGTGACGACCTTTCTAATTAACTCATTCTCTTTACATGCATTGAGGACAATGCACATCTCAGGTTTGGGGGTGTTGTTCTTTTTGTCATATTGCATTTGTCATGTCATGTCTCGTGTTTTGCATTGTTGTTGTTGTTCAGTCAAACTTTCCATGACATTTAGATAGACAAATAATTGTTGAGATTTTGCACTTACCTATGTTGAGATAATTGCCGATAACATTTTTAATGCCGAGAATAATAAGACTTAGAGATAATTTGAGATTGCCTTAATGATTCTTGTGATGCTATAAAATTTATTGAATGTCGTGTTTGCTTGACTTATGGGTATTTTGGCGAATAGTTAGTAATCTTACATTTTTTAAGTTCTGTGTGAATTGCTAGAGGTTCCCAACTGGCTCTTGCTAAATAAATTCATCACATCAATCTTTTAGCTATAAAATACTCTGTTGCTAAGGCAAGTTTAGTACGCTTAGTGAATAATAAGTAAGAAAGATAGTCGTGAATAGCATGAGTCAATGAAAGTCTTCACGGGATGCCTCTATCTTAAAGGCTAGGGGATTCGTTGTTGACATCATCTTACTACGCAAGTACTCACATGTAGTTGTGATAAGATGAAGCTCTAGTTATGCTAAATAATAATTGTTGTGACATCTTTTGCTTTATTAATTAATTTGTTAATTGTGATATTCTATGCAAATACCCCTGGTGGTGAACCTTCTCGACTAAGAGCACAGACATACACGAGCATCATAAGTTGATTTGAGTTGATTTCTTGTTGTCTTGAGGTTTGAAAGTATTTGACAGAAAATTGCTAAGGTTTTGAGGTAACAGGAGCAAAGAAAATGTAAGAGTGATGTTGTATTAATTGTTGTGAGAAAGTGGCATGCATTGTCTGAGGACTAGCAATAGTTTGAGTTTGGGGGTGTGATAAGTGTATGAAAGTACTATATTTTCTACCCTTTTTCTCATAATTATTGCTAGATTTAGGCTCATTTTAGTTGCATTATTAGTCACTCATGCATGATTCCATTGTTTCATTCACTGTTAAGTTTGATATTACATTCTGGTTGGTTTTTGTGGAAAAGACGTTGTTGGTGTGTGTTAATTTGTGCATGTTAGAGATTGCCTTTGGAAAGCAGAAATTTTCGTGGCATTGGAAGTTGATTTCTAAAGGGTTTGTCAAGTCGATTATCGATGATGACTAGATAAGTCCATCTCATTAAAGATAAGCACGACAAACAAGGGATAAGTCCTAAAAATTTGGATATCCAAGCAGAGTTTAAGAAGGTAAATAAGTATGAATTGCAAGGATTTTTAGGATAAAGATAAAAGAGTTTTATTATCTATTTTATTCCAACAAAAACTCATCCTCATCAACAACTAATTCGATCTAAACATCTTCTATAAATAACGATCAAATCGCAATCTGCAAAAGGGGTTGACTAGAGAGAAAAGCTAAGAGCTGCTCACACAACTTCTTCCTTGTTTCTATTCAATTCATTTTAGGGATATTTATGTCGTATTGTTTTTGTACCATCCATGAACTAAACTAAATTGACTTGGGTTTTGGGTTTTTACGGTTGTGAAAATGTTTGGATTTGTTTAAGTTCATTGATTGCAGTTTAAGTTTGAAGTTTCTTCATTCTTGATTCTTAATTTGATTTCGATGAATTAGGAGAGGATCTCAAGAATTTTCCATTTATCTAATATTGGGAGAGTTAGATTCAAGAAACAAATGAGCATGATCTTCGTTCTAACGAACATTGGTGAAGGTTAATCCATCTTTGGGATAAGATTTGGATTTCAATAGCTAAAAGAAGTGCAAGATCAGTTGTTGTTCACCCATGGTTAACGCAGGGATGTATCACAAAGGCATGCACAATTGACAAATTCTTCGGGTTAAGGATAACAACAAGGAATTTAAGAACGCTTCACCAAGCTTTGAAGGGAGGAACCCAATTGCTACAACAATTGAATCATTCTCAGTTGTCACGGCAAACGAGTTGCCTCTGCAAGCTCAGACTATCCATACAGTCATCATACAATAATTCACGATAACCCGACCTGGTCTCATATTCAATCTTAATATTTTTTTTATTTACTTGCACCTTCATTTTACTCGTTAATTTGAACTTCTACTATCAGCAATTTATTTTCTTTTACAGTGCAAGGAGTTAGAACATAGAGTTACATCAATCCTTGTGGATATGATATATTCTATACTATACTTGCGACATGTATAGTTGCACTAATTGCGAAGCACTCAAAACATGCAATAAATATCTAAGTAGATTTTTTAATATTTTATTATAAATTTAATATTTTATTAAATTTTAACTTTATTTAAATTAATTTATTATTTAAAATAACTTTAATCGTTTGTATTAAAGTGAATTCTCTTTATTTGATATTTGTGTTTCATGTTAATTTGTGTTTGTAAAAAAGTGTAAAAATTTCTTTTAAACTTAACTATAATATATCATCTAAATGATGATAATTAAAGTTAATCATATAAAATAAAATGTTTTGCGGTAACTTGACATTATAATACTTCATATAAAATAATTTCTATTTTTTTTTAAAAAATTTATTTGATCAAATATGGAGTAGATCTTTTAAATAAGTGAAACTTAATATTAAACCATTAAATTATTATCAAATGTAGTACTGATGGTTATGAAACTATTATCAAAGATGGTGATTAACTAGAAATATAATGCAAAAAGAGAATAAAATATGCATCATTCATCATATTGTTAAAAAATATAATAACAATAAATTATTCAATCATGTTTACTCATTTATCGGGTTAAAATAGGGTCAATGTTCGGTTCGGATTGAATTTGGATAAATCAAATCCGGATTACTTTTGGTTTAGGTTGTTTTCTGTTCGGATTATTTTCGGTTCAGACTACTTTTGGTTCAGGTTAATTTCGATTCGAGTTAAACAAGGTTCGATTTGCTTTCGAATCGGGTTAATTTCGATTCAGATTGTTTTCGATTTAGATCAAATTGGATATGGGTACATATTGGCTCAACTAAAATTTGGATCGGTTTTGGTTCGATTTTCGGATCAAGTTCAATCATCATATTCAGGTCTATATATCAGGTATCGGGTCAAGGTAAATTGGTTCGGGTAATCGGGTTAGATTAAGTTTGCCAAGTCTACTCTAAATTAGCGTACATTAATTATATGGGTAAAGTACATAATTGTCCCCTGACTATATGATATTGGTTTATTAAGTCTCTTGACTATTAAACGTTGTAAAATGATCATTCGACTATAAAATGTTATTCTTTAAGTTGTTCGACTATTAAAATTAATAAAAGGTCACCCGACTATTTATTATGTTCCAAACTCGCCATTTTTCGTTAAAAAAATTGGTGGTTGTCTAAGTTGGATGTTAACATGATGACTAGGTTATGATAGTCATTTGAGATTCTGGGATCATATTTAATTATATCACAGTTAGCAGTTTAACGTTCAGCTCAGAATATCATCAAATTTTTAACGGAAAAGGACAAGTTTGAAACATAATGAATAGTCGGTGACCATTTGATAACTTTTAATCATCGAAGATTCAATAAATCAACACTCTATAGTAGGATGCTCATTTTCTAATTTTTAATAGTCGGACTTTACCCTAATTATATTTGATATGTTACTATTATAACACGAGGATGTGTACTTTTTTTTTATTTTTATGGGTTTTGAAATTTAGATAATGAATAAATATTATACTAAAAATTAATTATAATTTATTTATATTTTAACATCTTTAATATTCAATCTATATTTGGAATTCCTGATTATATGCGTATTACTTTTTACAATTATTCTCATTTTATTTAAAAGTTGGCTTATTTTTTGATTTGTTGAATGTAAATACATTATTATTCATTAATATTGAATTCAGGTCAAAATTTTCTGTTAATCTGTATATTATGCATAAGTTGTGTATCTTGTTTTAATATAGTCATTTCTAATCTATATACTTCTCAAATTTTGAAATTTTAGTCTTCATCTAACTCAAACAGTAATCATTAAATATGTCAAATCATATTCTATTATCAATTATTGTATTATGTTTAAGTTATTGATTTAATTTTTGTTTTCTAATTTGATCATTCAAATCTTGTAATTTTATCAAATTGTCAATGTTAAAAATTAAAATTAAAAATATGATAAATTAAAGTATAAAGACCAAATTTATAATTTAAGTATAGTGTATGAGCTAATGATAAAATACCTTAAAGTTAACATGCAGCATGCGATAAGAAAGCTGTTTCTTTATGATCGTTTTACGAGTCCAATTCGTGCACAAGAAGATAGAAGGCCGATTAGTGTTCCCAGGCAGCACATTGGGCGACTACATCATCTGGCCCTCTTCCTCTAAGGCAAGACTCGCTCCGCCTGCTAATTCTCCAACCCTCAATTCTTTGCAATATGAATTCAATTCATTGTAACTATGTTTCTCTGTATTATAAGAAAAACGATCAGGGTTTTATGGGAAACCTTCGTAACGGCTTCCCAGTCGAACCCTGCTTTGCTTACAATTCCCCATATCTGTCCCTCTCTTGAAACGCTTCAATCTGGATTCACAACCGATGATTTTTGTTATTTGATGCAGTTTTCAAGCGCAAATTAGATTGTGCCTGGAAATTATTCTGGGTAATTACGAGGAAATTCTTTAACGCCTTCACGTCACAATATGAGCATCGAGCCGTTTAACAGGTTTGTCTCTTTTTACTGCAGAAACGGCGCAATAGATGGTATATAAATGCTGGGTTAATTAGTTTTCCTGTTTTATCATTTATGTCTTCAGTTTTGAAATTGAAAATGGACAAAAATAACAGGTTGGTGAAGCTTACAGCTCGAGCTTTTTATGATAATGTGACAACGAAAGGAGATAACCAGCCAAAGATGGGTCGTGGTGATAATAGAGGGGTCGCTGTTGTAGTTCTTGATGCTCTTACAAGGTGATGTTTCCTTATTAGTCTCTTGGAAGCAACTAAAAATGGTTTTCTTTTCAATAACAAGGGCATAAAGAAAGGGGTAAAGATGGTTTTGTTTGTAAGAGAAATGAAAGGTAGCATTGAAGTTTCCCTTTTAAGTGCAATCAAGACATATTGAATTGAAAATATAATTTTTTGATCCATTTTCATTATTTAAATATGAATGGCAGAAGAGAATTTTCGGTAAACTTGTGAACTTTTCTGGAAATAAAGCACATTTAGAAGCACTGAAAAATGAGAATCTTGGAATTTGAAATGTGAGGCATTGGAGAATATTTTATAATTTGTATAATATAGTGAGACTGAAGCGTTAGACTATGATGAGAACTTTGGTAAGTGTTTTTTTATCAGTTCAACTAGAAGTTTGTCATAGACAATTAGTAGTAACTAGTATGATATATTTGGCTATGTCGTGATGCCTAATATTATATATATTCAAGGATAGTTTCCTGTTGCAGGCTAAATATGCCTGCTTGTTTGTGCTGTTCCTGCCCTCGCTTACAATTTGCTAGTCGCATTTTTCTGTTATTACAATTCACATTTTTTTGCTTTCATTTCTAGGAGACAATGGGTTAGGGAAGAAGATTTAGCAAAGGAGTTGAAACTACATTCAAAGCAACTTCGGAGGACTCTACGGCTATTTGAGGAAGAAAAAATAATCACACGAGATCATAGGAAAGAGGTCAAATCTGATATTGTCCACTTTTCTCTTCCCCTATACTCATGTTTCTAAGTTACATCTGCTTAGTTTTTTATATGTAAGGTTTTCTGTGTATTTTTTTCTGAATCATCCCCGTCTTTTTACCTATTAACGATTAACCATCATACTAAGCATATCAAATGCTTGAATCTTACTTTCTTTTATGTAGTTTTCTGTTTAAGATGTACCTTATTTTTGCATAGAATTGAGGCATAGTGGTGGTCTTAATGGCCATCTGGTTTCCATTTATTTTTAAAAGGTTTATTTGTCCATTAAGAGTTGTGAACAAATTCTTAGTTTATTGATTTGCTTGCATTCTGACGTTTGATTTGGTTACAGACGGCTAAAGGAGCAAAGATATATAGTGCTGCAGTTGCAGCAACCGTTGATGGTCAACCAGGAGGGAAAGAGGGAGAGGAGAAGGTTAAATTACACACTCACTCTTACTGTTGTCTGGATTATGCACAGGTAGCTATTTTATTTCTTCCTTTTCTTTGCATTCTCCAATTGTGATATGCATGTTTGGCTTCTGACTCTGAAAATCTCTGAAGCAATGTGTTCTGTAGATATATGATGTTGTTAGGTATAGATTGCACCGTATGAAGAAGAAACTAAAGGATGAACTTGAGGACAAGAATACTGTTCAGGAGTATGTGTGCCCTGGCTGTGGGAAAAGGTTTCTGACACTGCCTTTCCTTCCTCCTCTTTTCTTCTTTCCCAGGGTTATTTGAGATGCTTATAGGACTGTTCAATTTGTAATTTTGAAAAATTTATGGTTTCGTGTATATCATGTTTTCAGATACAATGCTTTAGACGCATTGCGATTGATTTCCTTGGAGGATGATTATTTTCATTGTGAAAGATGTAACGGAGAATTGGTGGCAGAGAGTGACAAGTTAGCAGCACAAGATGTAGGAGAGGGAGATGACAAAGCAAGACGACGGCGTCGTGAAAAATTGAAGGATTTGCTTCAGAAAATGGATGTATGTTTTCTTTTAAAGTTCCTTTTCATTACCTTATTTTGCATATTCTTTTCTAGTTAATATATCACATGAATCTACTGACATGACAAAGTAAATCTCTTTACAAGAAAACAAAATTCGTAGCATGTTCACGGATTTTAAATAAAATTTATATTGTGAAATGATGTCATCCGCATATGATTCGTTTATACTTGCTGTAGTTGTTTTTGATGTCATTAGAGTTGATTACAGGTTGAATTATTAACTTTGGGTCAAACCTCATGAGGTCCTCTTATATTCAGCTTAATTCTTTGTCCTTGGCTTCCAAATGTCAATGAATCTAGTGCTTCATGCAAATTCTTCTTGAAAGGGAAAAAAGGGAACTTATTATCAAAATTCTTCTTGGAAGGGGAAAAAAGGCAGTTAATTTTCAAAATTCTTGATTTTATGATATGTAGAGGCTATTGAATTAATTTTCAAAATTCTTGATTTTATGATATGTAGAGGCTATTGAATTTGAAATGTTTGTGGCTCTAGAAAAACAAAGTTTGAAGACAATTTTTTTCTTAGTTTAATGTCATTCCTATAAGGTCAACTTACTCATCTAGTATATCACCTTTTATTTATTGCTGTCAACTTGATTTTATTATAAAACAGTGAGTAAAATTTAATCTATTGATAAATGTGCTCCTATCAAAGAATCAAAAGAAATTTAATCCAAACATTGATGTTCAGTACATCATGAAGAGGTTGGGGAAAATGATCACAAAATTGCCATGTCCTCAGATAGCTCATCTCTTTCACCGTATCAAAATTTCTGTATTAAATGGCAGTGACAACGAATTTTGATCATCACCTGAATCCTTTCCAACTCCATTGTATTTAACTTATTTGTTTTAAGGTACATGTTCAAAGAAATATGCAAAGCAAATGTTGCTTTCATTCTTTTCATTGTCTTTGGATGCCATTTTAAGAGTAAACAATGAAATGACTGCAGGTACAACTTAAACCGTTAATTGAACAACTCAACAGGGTAAAAGATATGCCTATTCCAGAATTTGGAACTCTCCAAGCATGGGAAGCTCGAGCAGGTGCTGCTGGGCGTGGTTTTGGTGATGCCAGTTCTAATGATCCTTCAAAAGCTCAGGGTTATGGTGGAACACCCATGCCATTTCTTGGGGAGACAAAGGTAAGATTTTCTTTAACTGTTTTTGCCTTTGTTGTCTACTATGAAGTGCAGCTGCTTAAAATTTATTAATAATTATGTAGTATTGATGCTAAACTTTGGCATATTACTTGCGTAAATTATTGTTACTTTAATTTTCTAGACATTTTCGTTCTTTGAATGAGTATTTGCTGGTCATGTTTCCATATTTTTGGAAGTTCAAATTTGATCAGAACTTTAAGGCATTGTTAGTTTATCTAAAGGCGCTGGAGTTTGGATTTTCTGTTATTATTTTTTACAAGAGATTTGCCTCAACAGTGTTGAGCATGCCATTTCTTAACTTCAAGTATTGGATATTCTACCATCAAGTTGGATTGTTATTAAAGCTTTTTTCCCCTTGACAGGTTGAAGTTGCTTTTTCTGGTCTTGATAGCAAGGAAGATGTCAAAACCGAAAGTGCAAGCACATCCTTGAAAGTTTTGCCACCTTGGATGATAAAGCAAGGAATGAACCTGACAAAGGAACAACGTGGAGAGGTCAAGCAGGAGGATTCAAAGACGGATGGCAGTTCAACACAACCAGATTTTAAAGATGACAAAAAGTTGGCCGCAGAAAATGATGATAAGAAGAATATACAGGTATGTACAATTAGATGGATTATTATTCTTTCCTTCATCTTGTCTATGCCATATAGTTCTTTGACTCATTTTTCTTTTGCTTTTCCTGTCTTAGAAGTTTTAAATTTACAAGAATTGACATTCTTTTTCTCCCCATTTTATATTGGAAGGACGAGTATCTTAAAGCTTATTATGCTGCTCTGTATAAGAAACAACAAGAACTAGAAGAAGTCGCTAATAAACAAGACGAATTGTCAGATATTCCTCTGGAAACTGGTCTTTCTGACTCTTCCGAACGACAAGTTGGCATGAAAGCTAAACGTGAAGATGATGATGAGGCAGATGATGATATTAATTGGGAAGAAGATCTCATTGCAGGTAGGCACTGGTTTTTATTTTTCATTCAGAGTATAACTTGGTTTCTCTTTGATGACCATGAAAACTGTTCAAAATTAAATGTTCAAAATTTCTTAAGATTTTCAAATGCTTGGTTTTTCTTTCATGTCACTAAAGATTTTAAAAAATATATTTAATATGTAAACAAGCTATGAAAAACCTTGCAAGGGAACTTACTCATGAATCAAGTTAATGCAACTACTTTAATGTTTTATCTATCATTGTGTTTGATCTTGGACCATCAATAATGATTTTCTTCCCGAGTTTGGCTGTTCTATGGATTCAATTACCTCTATCATGTAAAGTATTACTTTCGGAAATTTTGTTCTTATTTGTAGCGACAAGTATATGTCTCATGATCAAGGATTTTAGAGACCTTTTGCTAATAAGCAAGTTGATACAAGTTCAATATTCATTCACCATGTATCTTATTGATAATTACAAGTTCATTATGATTATGATGTTGGTGTTTTCCTAAATAAATATCTTCATATGGTTTCAGGCAATACAACCGATGATTTCAAGGTCAATGACCTGAATGATGAAGCGGAAGCATCTGGCGGCGGTGATGATGATGATGATATAGATTGGGAGGAAGGCTGAGAGAATGCATACACATAAATGGTTCAAAATACATTGATCTCCCCAGCATTACTTCGCAATGGTAACCGATAGTGTAAACATCGGTCCCTATTATTCATTTCTTCTTAAGCTACTTCAAGATCTGAAGTCCCTGCAACTGCTTATTGGTATTAGTTTCATTTTTTTTCATCCCTTGACTCTGTTCCAACAGTTGCAGTGGGAAAATAAGTTGATTTTGGTGGTTTTGAAAATGGATTTTGACAAGCTAGCATTGTGTACTAAACTGTAGACAAAAGCAAGTGGTGTTTAGCAAATACATTTGAACATATAATTTTTGTGTCAGTTTTTTTTATTTGATGTAGCTTGTGCTTAACCAAGAAAATCAAAAGTGTTAATTTGTATATCGTCGCTCAGACATGGATTGAGGGAAGACCAAGTGGCGACAATCACCACCTCTAAAATTTTCAAATTATCATATTTTTAGATATTTTTTATATTTTATATTAAAGCGTAATTATAAAATAAGTACTTAAATTATAGTATTTTTCACAAATAGGTGTCTAAATTATTTTTTGAATGATCATAGTGCCTAACGTTACAAACGTTATCACTTTAGGTGCTCGGTCGTAAACAACGTTGATTTACTTTCGTCAAGTGATACGTGTCACATTCTGGTAACTTGGAAATTTATTTATTTTTTAAAAAATTAAAAAAATTATATTTATAAAATACCTTAATTTTTATTAAATTACAAAAAAATCCCAAAATCCCTATGTAACACCCAAATCCGATCTGACCGAAGTCTAACGGATTTAGATATTACACGGGACTACCAGGGTGGCTAACCAAAAAAATTTCTTTAAAAACATTTAAAATTCATAAATTAAAGCGTCCAATCGAGTGATGAAATAGACAAAATAATTAAGTTTACGGAATGGAGAGCTCCCAAAAATAAATTTCAAATACAAATAAGTCATCAAGAGTTACGACTCGATTTAGACAAAGGGTTCATGAAATACATGCCCACTAAGAAAATCAAGACGTATTATGCAGTATGTTGATATCCGAAATCCCACAGTCTAGCGACAAGATCTCGAACCATCATCTATTGACATGCGAACGAAAATAATTCTGAACGCTGAGCTATGAGCCCAATGCCAAATAAACAACTCTACTATACCACATGCATCCATTAGCCACGAATGCTTAACAGGTTAAGTCATGTTGCAACGAATGCACTGAGCATAAATCATAGCAAAGTCTCGAGCACCAACACAACATATAAGTACGTATTATGGTATTTTCATCTTATCACGGAAGTGCCATAGCACTAATACTAAAGTACCTTAGTAATGATTCCAAAGTGCCTTAGCACTGATGGAGATAATTTGGATATCTCTATTCTCAATCATAATTCGAACATGCTTACGTTCAAGTGATTTGGATGTCCTCGTCGTTTCCCGAGTGACAAACAAAGGCTAGTATTATGCCACATTAATATTTTTTCTCGTTTTAACGATTATTATTGATATTCTCAATTTTAGTCTTATTAAAGAAGTCTCGATGCCTTCTTAACCCCATTTTCAAGCTCTTGAAACTAATTGAGTTTTCTACCCAAACTAGGATGATCGTTTCAATATTGGGCCTGGTAATATTGATATTGGCATTGTGGTATCGATATTGCCCCAAGTATCGATACCAAAATTAGCTTCAATGTTTTGGAAAATTTCTTGGTATCGATACTCTCGCTTGGGAGTATCGATACTACTCGGGTATTGATACCGTAAATTGCTTCGATATTTCAAAATAATTCTTAGTATTGATACTCTACCCCTGGTATTAATACTCCCATGAGTACCTATACAAAAAATGGCTATTTGAATTTGCTAAGTGTCCATAGTATCGATAGTTCCCTCACCAGTATCGATATTCACCCTGAAGTACTGATACCCAATGAATGAGTATCGATATTACTAGCCTAAAACTCCTTCCTTGAGGTTACGAAGAACAATATCGATACTGTTCATCCAATTTCGATACCCCTGCCTAGAAATGCCATGTTTAGGCAAGGAAATGGTTCCCAAAAACCCCTCACAAGCCTCTCTAAGGCTCTTAAATGTTTATTAAGTTTTATGAGAGTTCATAGCATCATATTAGGCAATTCCAACACAATATAAAGAACTAAACAACACATTTTTTTCTCAAAACCCACAAAGACCCATATTTGTACCCATGAACACAACAAGCAAGCAAACATAGTCTAATGACCTACATGCAGTAGAGGGGAGTTAGTTATTTGTTACCTCAACACCAGCTGATGAAAAGGGTTCCCAAGATCACCCAAGCACCAACTTTTCATTGTTCTTGGCCTTTGATCTTTCTTCCAACTCTCTCACTAACCACAAGCAAATAAGATGATTACAATCTTATTTAAAGACTCTAAGTGAGTAGAAACATGATTCTAAACACTTATAAATATATTAAGAACACTCATAAACCCTAAAACCAAAACCTCTCTAAAACCTCAATTTTGGTCACTATGGTAAAACCTTGAGATTTGGGTTAGAAATGAAGCTCTAGGGAGGAGATTACCTTTCTTACCTTCACAATTTCGTGCTAAGAACGTGGGACAACAATTTTTTCACCTTTGGGAGATTTGGAGAAAAAGAAGAAAGTAGAAAAGATGATGAATAAGAAGACAAGGAAAAGACCTCCTTCCCAACGTGTGACATATGCACAATTAAAGGGATCAACTTTTGTTTCAAACTATGGATAAATTGCTCCCTTGGTCCTCCTTATTTTAACCCTAATTTAAAAATAATTTTTTAACACA
Organism: Hibiscus syriacus; assembly: GCF_006381635.1. NCBI lineage: Eukaryota > Viridiplantae > Streptophyta > Magnoliopsida > Malvales > Malvaceae > Hibiscus > Hibiscus syriacus. The sequence goes on along the minus strand of NW_024063187.1, from coordinate 266,178 downwards.
TCATGGGCTTCACCACAAGCCAAATTATCTTTCTTCTTAACTCAATTGTTTAAATTAGGCTTACCTAAGCACTCCAAGCCCAACATTATACCCGAAACTACTAACCCGATTTTCGGGGTGTTACAACTCTCCTCTCCTAAATAGAATTTTGTCCTCGAAATTTACCTGATCTGAATAAGTGCGGATACTGTAGTTGCATAGCTTTTTCAATTTCCCAAGTCGCTTCCTCAACGCCATGATTCCTCCATAGGACCTTAACTAGCAGAATCTTCTTGTTCCATAGTTCCTTGACCTATCGGTCCAAAATTCTCAATGGCTCCTCAACATAGGACATATCTTGACTCACTTCAATCTGTTCTAATGGAATATCATGGAATGGGTCTGAGCGATATCTCACGCGACAAAGTTAGACTATATGCTATGGGACCAACCCTCTCGAGGATCTCATAAAGTCCAATGAAGCACATAGTTAATTTTTCTTTTTGCCCAAATAAGAAGACTTATTTAATAATTAAGCCTTCTATTAATAATATGCTTTCGTCTCTAAAATTTTATAAATTTATCCCGTCTTAAAATTTTAAAAATTTACCCTTAATATAAAATTATGTGTCCGTTTTTATCTATGTTCGCAAATGGCAAGGAGACAATTATCTTCGTTGCAATGAAGAATGGTTCACCATAGGCATGGGAGTGCGGTCTTTGAAAGCTAAATAAATCAATGAAGTAACCGAGTATTGTTAAAACCGAAATAACCAAACTGAACTTCTTCACTTTGATTGGTTTTTCTTTTGGCTTAAAAGTAAAAATAAGTAATTAAATTATTATTATTATTTTGTTTAGGTACTTAAATTATTTTTTGGTCAAATTAAGTATTTAAATTATTACATTTAATTATTTTAAGTTTTAATATTCTTTTAATTAGAAAATATTTTTGACTAATAAGATGTTAACATGTCATACAAAATTAAATACTTGTATTGATAAAAAAAATATTTTAGGGGTTTAAAGTAAAAAAGCATATAGTTTAGGGATTTATTTTGAACAAAAAATAGTTAAGATACTTAAAGTGACTACATATAATAGTTTAAGTTTCTTTTTGTTGTTACAATTTTTGATTTATTTTTCAAATAAAAAGATAAATGCCAGAATAATTATAACTTTTTTAAAGATACTTATCATGCAAATGTTTATTGAGTAGTTTTATTGTCCCAAAAAAAACAATATCTATACCTTATATTGAAAAATAATTTCTTAATGGGGTTAAAATTGAAACGTGGGACACATCTTGAAAAACCTAAAACCTAATTTTCTTTTATTGATACGTCGCTCATCTCTTTTCTTTTTCGTCTTTGTTGATCAGCAGTGACACTAACTTTAATGTTTGTTGCTGACCGTCGGGTGCCGTCACTGGTATTCATTATTTTCTTTTTCTTTTTTATATTGTATTTTTATTTTCTTTTGTTTTTTTTATTTTCAAGAAGTTTACATGTGTTGCACGTTTTCATCTTTCATTATGGCACGCTTTCTTATACTTTTTGGCATGTTTTTCGGTTCTTTGGCCATTTTTTATTTATTTTTTCTAAGGGTTGATATGACATCGCCACGACTGATCAAGATGTCGCTTATATGATATTTTGTGATCTTTCCTGCTTTAGACCCTCAGATTGGATTCGGATACCTGATTTGTGTTCGTGATAACTTTTCACGACGTTCGAGACTGATTTGTGATTTATTGGTGGTCTGTCAATAGTTTGATCACCTTTTGTAGTTCGTTTGCCAATGCGATCAGATCTGTTTGTATCTAACTTTGTTCGAGTTTTTTGGTTATATTTAATCTTTTCTTGTATGATTCTTATGTGATCTTTATTTCAATGATTATAGGAAATTTTCCTAATTATGTGCTTAATTTACAATTGTGATTGTAAATATTTATTGTAATTTGGGATATTTTTTATTTTAAATAAAATTAGTTGCTTTTATTAAAAAATGAAGTTGGAAATCCTTTTCTAAAAACAATTAAGTTTTGTAGTTTTAAATTATTTTCTTAATTTTCTTAATTTTAGGTTTTCAGATTTATTGTCTTTTTCAATTATTATTTTATGTTTTTATTCAAAATTTTAAAAACAACAACATCGAAGTTTTAGATTTGTTTTAAGGTACCGTGACCTCACATCACAAGTGGGTTCATAATAAAATCAAACACGATATATTAAGATTGTCGTAACCGATTTTTGTCCGGGCACGAAATATTATACTTGGCGGGAAAATTGATGTGAGTAAATGGTTTTGAAAATAATTTGGGAGTCGCCATCGGCCTTTTGGGTCAGGTAGGTCGAATACCTAAAAATTATTTTTTAAAAGAGTTTTAAGAAAACATCAATTAAAAAATGAACTGATCTGCGTTTATAACCAAAAATTCGTTCTTTTTAATAATAAAAAGGGATTCGTGGTCAGTTACGTTTAGAGAAGGATTAGCACCCCTACAACGCCCAAAATTGGTACTTTTTAATTATAAATTGTCTCTATTATTAAGAATTTAAAATTTTAAAATATATTTAATTTATAATCCTATTTTTTTCAAAATTATAAAAATATTTATTTAAAAATATCGAAAAAGGACTTCTAGGTGCCTTAAGACAGTTCTTTTCTTTGATATTAATAAATATTAAATAATATTTTTTATAATATTTAATTTTAAAATACCAGAATAGGACATCTAGTTGTATTAAGACTGCCCTTTTCTTCGATATTGAAAAATAAATATTAAAAAAATTTATTAAAAATATATATAAATTATTATTTATTATATATATTTATGACTATATAACAATAATAAAAGTATTTAAATATATAAACAGATAAAAAAATACAATTAGAACGATATATTTAAAAGCTGTAAAATAAATTTAAAATTAGTGACTAAATTATAGTAAAATTAAAATTAAAAGCCTAATTCATAATTAATCAAAATTATAGGGATTAAACATGCTATTTTCTTATTTTATTAATTTAGTGACTAAAATAAAACTATATAAAATTCGGATATTAGATTAAAATTAATTAAAACATACTATTCAGATTAAAATATTAATTATTAAAATTATAGGACTAAATCTATTATTTACCCTATATATATTATTTTAATATAAAGGACTAAAACAAATAAAAATGAAATTAAAGAACCGAATTAAAAGGATTATAAACTCGATTTAGTGACTAGAATGTAAAAGTTACAAGTTATAATGGCTGCGGACGGGATTTAACAATTTAAATTTGCACAAATAGTCCTTCCCAAAACGACGTCGTTCGGGAAATCCTATTTAAGGTCCAAAACGGCTGGCCCGAAGGGCCAGCCTTCATTTCTCTATTTCTCCTCTCTCTCTCTTCTCTGAGAGAGAGCAATTTCTCTCTCGCTTCTCTCTAAAACAGAGAGAAGCCAGACGGCCGCAGCCGTCCGCCGGTGTTCTTCCGCCGCCAGCCATCGCCGCCGGCCACCGCCTCCGGTGGCCGAAAATTTTTTTTATACTAAAACATAGATCGGACCGTCCTAATGACGGTTCCGATGGCTTTTTCTTTTAAACGGCTCCCGATCGGAGCAAATCTAAGAAATATACCTTCGGTTTTTTAAGGTTTTGGTGAGGTCCGGTGGTCGTGGCTTCCTCGGTAAGCTTCTCTTCTTTCTTTTTCTTCTTTTTTTTTCTTTTCTGTTTCTTTGCTGCGTTGTTGTTGACTAAGATCGTTGGTAGTTTTTTTTAGTATCTTGTTTCTCTGTTTTTCTCTCGGTCTCCTCTCTTTCTTTGCAAGTTGGGTGATGGCTTTAAAGCCATCACCGGTGCTCGTCTCAAACCGGTCCGAAAGGGTTCTTCGTGAGTCACCGGACTTCCAGTGGTGACTCACCATTTGGGAAAGACGTGTGCGGCTGGAGTGGTGGCGAGACTGAAGCAGCGCCGCGTGGTCTTCTGGAATCTACGGCGGCGCTGGGACGTGTCCCTAGGGTTTTGATACCCTAGGGTTTCCTCTGGCAAACTGTGGACCGTTGGATCAAACCAGATCCAACGGCTAAAACTGAGCGACGACAGCTGGATGATACAAACCCTAAATTAGGTTTAGGGTTTACTATAGGATTTTGGATCCGGGCCACTGTTTGTAATTGGGCCTCCATTTTGGGCTTGTAATATTAAATAATATATATTAATAATAATAATAATTATTATTATTATAATTATAATAATAATAATTATAATAATAATAATAATATAAATAACATTAAAATGAAAAAAATGAATATCTTCAGCTGCCCCTCTTTGCTTATTCTTAATAAGAATAGAGCAAAGACGAAAAGATAATAAGTTTTTTCATTTGACTTCACTTGATTAGTATGGAGATGTTGAATAAATTCTTCTTTTTCTTTCAGATGAGTTCTTCTCATTATGAACTTTCCACTGGGGATGATGTTGACCTCTTTCTTTCTGTGATAGAGTCATTCAAAAGGTTGAATAAGCTCTTCTCATTATGAACTTCTTCTTCCTTCTTTAAATGAGTTCTTCTCATTATGAACTTCTTCTGGAAAAGCTAATCCATTAAGTGATGGATTTGAGCAAAAAGCTGAACAAATTCTTCTCATTATGAACTTCTTCTTCCTTCTTCAGATGAGTTCTTCTCATTATGAACTCGAACTGGAAAAGATAATCCATCAAGTGATGAATTTGAGCAAAAGGTTGAACAAATTCTTCTCATTATGAACTTCTTCTTCCTTCTTCAGATGAGTTCTTCTCATTATGAACTAGAACTGGAAAAGATAATCCATCTAGTGATGGATTTGAGCAAAAGGTTGAACAAATTCTTCTTATTATGAACTTCTTCTTCCTTCTTCAGATGAGTTCTTCTTATTATGAACTTCTTCTGGAAAAGCTGATCCATCAAGTGATGGATTTGAGCATAAGGTTGAACAAATTCTTCTTATTATGAACTTCTTCTTCCTTCTTCAGATGAGTTCTTCTTATTATGAACTTCTTCTGGAAAAGCTGATCCATCAAGTGATGGATTTGAGCATAAGGTTGAACAAATTCTTCTCATTATGAATTTATTCTTCCTCCTTCAAGTAATGAATTCTTCTCATTATGAACTCTACCTGGAAATTTTAATCCATCACATGATGAATTCAAACAAAAGGTTAAACAAATTCTTCTCATTATGAACTTCTTCTTCCTTCTTCAGATGAGTTCTTCTCATTATGAACTTTCTCTGGAAATGTTGATCCATTGTTATGGATTTAAAATCTTTGCTAAAATATTTGAAATTCCTGTTAAAAATTCACATGGATAAAATGAATGAAAATGCACCTATTTTGCAAATGCCTAAATATGATGAATGTTAAGTTGTTTGATTTCAGATTGGTGAACTGAGTATTTCTTCAATTGTAAAAACCCAATAGATCTTTCTTCTTCAAATCAGGGAATCTATCATCTTTGACAAATGTAAGTGTAGATATAATGTCACAAAACCTCTTGAGAATAAAACTCAATAGTATAGGCTCTTGAAAAGCTTGCATTCATGCAACATGTTGATTCTGATAACAACTCATCTGATTATGAAGTGACCTTTTCAGATGATTTCACAGATATCGATAGTTCTTTTAATATCGAGAAATCTTGAATTCTGATTCTGAGGGAATAAACTGTTATACTTGACAAAAATGGAATTCTCAGAGGTTGGAGCTTCAATAGCCCTGGAGAAATGTGGTCCAGATTCATTGCAGAATTGACAAATTTTATATGTACTGCTCAAATGGCTAAGGTTACTGACACATTTCTTCCGATAAAAGATGGGAATCCATTATGCGATGATCCCCATTACAAGAAAAGGCGAAATTTGGGCTATGATTTTTGGGAAAGGAATAAACAGAAGAAGCTTGAAAAGAAACCTCTTAATGAAGACGATCATGCAGTTCATCTTTTAATTCCAGTGATTGGTTCTGTAGTTCCTTCCAAACCAGATCAGATAACTCAAAGAACACTTCCAGAAGATGCTATTGAGTCTCTTTATTTCTACTATGAGCAAATTCATCTTTCAAATTTGATGATTGGTTCTGTGGTTTCATACCAAACCAGATCAGATAACTCAAAGAACACTTCCAGAAGATGCTATTGAGTCTCTTTATTTCTACTATGAGCAAATTCATCTTTCAAATTTGATGATTGGTTCTGTGGTTTCATATCAAACCAGATCAGGTAATTCAAAGAACACTTCCAGAAGATGCTATTGAGTCTCTTTATTTCTACTATGAGCAAATTCATCTTTCAAATTTGATGATTGGTTCTGTGGTTTCATATCAAACCAGATCAGATAACTCAAAGAACATTTCCAGAAGATGCTATTGGCACATTTATCTTTCAAATTCAATGATTGATTTTACCAAACCAGATCAGATAACTCAAAGAACACTTCCAGAAGATGCTATGAGCACATTCCTCTTCCAAATTCAATGATTGGTTTACTTTGTATTCCATGCATTTAAAAGTATTAACATAAAGTGATATTCAGAAATCTTCAACTTATTTCAAAATTATGTTAATTCATAGAAGAATAAATTGAATTTTCGAAAATAAATTGAATCTCAAATAAATTGAACTTGAAATAGATAGAATTGTATTCAAAGTTATGACAAACATAAGATTGATAAAAATTCAAATGTCTCAACAAATTATTAGCATAAGTATTTCTAAATTAATCAAGTTGACACAATTTAGAGAAATGATGTAAGCTTTTGTCTGGAAGATCTCAAACGTTGTCAAAATGCTTGTAGATGTGAAGTTTCTCCCAAACTGTCAAAATCTTAAGAGGGTTCAATTGCCAGATGCCTAATATCAACCTGCATTTGAGCCGCCTTTTCAGGTTTTCAACTCAAATCATTTCTTTGGTTACAAGATGCCCTTTGCGGGTTTTCAACTTGACCCCCCTTTTTCTTTCTTCTTTTTTTTTTCTTTTCTTTTTTTTTTCTTTCTCTTTTTTTTCTTCAAGCATAATATTTCTTGACAGAATCCGAGTTTATTGGATTTCTCAGAATTTTTCCATCCATTTCTGCCAAGATCAATGCTCCTCCGGAAAAGGCCTTTTTTACAACGTATGGCCCTTCCCAATTAGGCATCCATTTCCCACGGAATCTTTATGTATAGCAAGATCTTTTTTAATACTAGATCACCCTTGGAACTCTCTTGGATGTACTTTTTTGTCATGAGACTTCATCATCCGTTTTTGATACATCGTCCATGACAAATAGCTTTCAATCTTTCTCCTCAACCAGGTTCAATTGATCAACTCTAGCTTGGATCCATTCAGATTCATCCAATTTTGTTTCTCTCAATATTCGAAGCGATGGAATCTCACTTCAATTGGTAAGACTGCTTCCATCCCGTAGACTAAGAAAACGGTGTTGCCAATCTTTGTAAGTTTCAGTGGTCTTTGTAATGATTCTCTTGATGTTCTTATTTGTTGCTTCAACTGCCCCATTCATCTTTGGAAGATATGCCACTGAGTTTGCATGTTTGATCTTAAACTGTGCACAAAGTTCGGTCATCATTTTGTTGTTTAGGTTCAGAGCATTATCTGTAATGATCCTTTCTGGTAGGCCATACCGGCAAACTATCTCTTTCTTTATGAATTTGCAGACTGTGGACCTCTTAATATTGGCATATGAAGCAGCTTTAACCCATTTGGTAAAATAATCAATTGCCACAAGGATGAAACAATGTCCATTCGATGCTTTTGGTGTGATTGCTCCAATGATATCTATTCCCCACATAGAAAATGGCCAGGGTGCTGTCATTACATGTAAAGGAGATGGGGGTACATGAATCTTGTCTGCATATATCTGACATTTATGACATTTCCTTGCAAATGCAATCTGTGTGCATGGTAGCCCAATAATATCCATATCTCATTATTTTTCTGGCCATGGAAAGACCATTTGCATGTGTTCCACATATTCCACTGTGTACTTCTTCAATGATGCTTCTAGATTCGCTGGTATTTAAACATCTCAATAGCATTTGATCATTGCTTCTTCTGTACATAATCTCTCCATCAAGAAAATATCCAGCAGCCATTCTTCTCAAGGTTCTTTTATCAATTTTCGATGCATTTGGTGGATAACTTTGATTTTTGATATATTGCAGAATATCATGATACCATGGTTTACCATCTACCTCTTCTTCCACACTATAACAATGTGCAGGAATTTCATATACTTGCATTTTGATTGGCATCATATCAACTTTCTTAGTTGCTTGAAACATAGCGGCTAATGTAGCCAAAGCATCTGCCATTTGATTTTTCTCGAGGGAGATAATTGAAGGTGACTCTCTCAAATTCTTTCACTAATTCGAGGGTAAAATTTCGGTATTCCAACAATTTGGGATCTTTGCTTCCCATTCTCCTCGTAATTGATACACCACTAAGATGAATCTCCATATATTTTGAGACATTTGATTTTTCTTTCTATAGCTGCTTTCAATCACATGACACAAGCTTCATTCCGCCATGTTATTGGTGCAAAAGAACTCCAGTCTACTTGTAAAGGGATAATAATATTTTCTGGAGAAATTAACACTGCCCCGATTCCTCGTCCCAAAGCATTAGATGCTCCGTCAAAGTAAAGCTTCCAAAATGCAGATGCATCATTTGTTCTGACTTCTTCATTCATGGATATGCACAACAAATCTTCATCGGGAAAATTGAAGTTCAAGCTGATAATCATTTGATACACGGCTGGCCAGAAAATCAGCTATTACACTTCCTTTTATTGCTTTTTGGTTGACATATACAATATCAAACTCAGATAATAACATCTGCCATCTAGCCATTCTGCCTGTCAAAGCTGGTGATTCCATTAAGAATTTCAAAGGATCAAGTTTTGATATCAACCAAGTAGTATGGTATAACATATATTGTCTGAGTCTTCGAGTAGTCCACACCAAGGCACAACATAGTTTTTGTATTGGTGGATATCGAATTCACAATCAGTAAATTTTTTACTCAGATAATAATAGCTTTTTCTTTCTTTCCAGATTCATCATGCTGTCCTAGTACACATCCCATCGAATTTTCGAAGACCGTTAAGTAGAGATTAACGGTCTATCAGGCATTGGTGATACTAAAATGGGGGCATTGGATATGTATTTCTTATAATATCCAAAGTTTCTTGACATTCTTCATTCCAGACTTCAGGATTATTCTTTCGAAGTAATTTGAACACTGGATCACATTTGTCAGTTAATTGAGAAATGACCGATATATAATTTAATCTTCCCAAAAAGCCTCGAACTTCTTTTTGTATTGGGTGGTGGGAGATTTTGAATTGCTTTTACTTTATCTGGATCAATCTCAATTCCTTTTTTGCTGACCACAAATCCCAAAAGTTTCCCGGAAGTTACCCCAAAAGTGCATTTTGCGGGATTGAGCTTTAATTGATACTTCCTCAATCTCTAGAAAAGCTTTCTCAGGTTTTGAATATGTTCTTCTTCAGTTCGGGATTTGGCAATCATGTCATCTACATATACTTCAATCTCTTTGTGCATCATGTCATGAAACAAAGTTACCATGGCTCTTTGATATGTTGCCCTGCATTTTTCAATCCAAATGGCATCACTTTATAACAGAATGTGCCCCACATGGTTACAAATGTGTTTTTTCCATGTCTTCAGGATTCATTTTTATCTGATTATATCCTGAAAAACCATCCATAAATGAAAACCATGCGTGCCCTGCAGTATTATCCACCAATGTGTCTATGTGGGGTAATGGAAAGCTATCTTTCGGACTAGCTTTGTTGAGATCTCTGTAATCCACACACATTCGAACTTTCCCATTTTTCTTCGGTACGGGAACAATGTTGGCTACCCATTCTGGGTATTTAGCTGCCTGTAGGAAACCTACATTGATCTGTTTCATCACTTCCTCTTTGATCTGCAATAACATTTCTGGCCTCATTCGTCTGAGCTTTTGTTGGACCGGTTTATATTCTGGATTGATTGGAAGCTTGTGTATCACTATATCTGTGCTTAAACCAGGCATATCTTGATAATACCAGGCAAAGATATCTTTGAACTCTTGAAGGAGATTTATCAATTCTTGTTTTATCTGGATTGTCAGAGTAGTACCAATTTTCACCTCTTTCATTTCTTTATCTGTTCCCAAATTCACATTCTCAATCTTCTTTATGGGTAGAATTTGTTTGTCTTCTTTTTCTACCAATCTTAATAGTTCAGTAGGAACGTCACATTCCAGTTCATCCTCACACCATTGATTTCTTCCAGACATATAGGTTGCTCTAAATTATCTCTTGATTAAATTTAGGAATAAACATGCTATTAACATGGTGACACCTGCAAATTTAAGTCGGACATATTTCTGAAAGAATATAGTAAATTTATGAAATAAATAAATATATAAATGTAAGAAAATGTAAAGAATGATTGCCATCTAAAAATTTTAAAGAAAATTTCTTATATTTAACATAATTTCTTTTACAAGATAACAAAAGTTTTCATATTTTTGAGCTAAACATAAAGATTGTTCTGAATATTACTCTGCGTTAATATTAAAAACTATAGGAAGATCTTCAGTGGTCCAATTGTTGAGTGTTTCTCCAGGAAAACATGGGCGAATCCTATCCAAGTATTTGCCAGTCTTGTTGTCATTCATGATCATGTTGATAAATAATCCATTCATAGCTTCTTCAACTATGTTTTGATCTTTCGTCAACTTTTCTTCTTTAAAGGCTTCAACAAGCTGCTGTTCTACATTAATTTTTCCCCCTGATCTGAATGTGGTCTTCAACTGTGGGAAAAACATGTGTTCCCAAAGGATTTATTTCCCTTTCAACCTTGCCTTTCTGTCTTCACATCTTCTTTTCATCTCTTTGTTCTTTTGCTGAAAATTGGGCTTAAATCCAAGCCCAAAACGATCTTTCTTCATCTGTATATTTATAGGAACCGAAATCCCTTGAAGACTCTTTCCTAAACCTTTCCCAGCTTTAGCTCCGATGCCTAAAGTTTGTCGTACCATCATCTTGGTGCAATCAGATAATCTGGGATATGGAATTTTGCTTCCTTCTGCAATAAAGGTTGCATTGACAAATTCAAGGGCTCGGAAAGAGCATTCAAGTGCATCATCATTGGTTTCGATATATGGAACATCACTTGTTATAGACGTAATGATTTCTTCTTCAGCTCCGACGCATATTAGTTGTCCATCAACAACAAATTTCAATTTCTGATGTAATGAAGAAGGAACGGCTCCTGCTGAATGAATCCATGGCCTCCCTAATAAACAATTATATGTAGGGTGGATGTCCATCACCACAAAGTCAATATTGTACACGACTGGTCCAATTAACAACGGTATTTCCATTTTCCCGAGCAGCTCTTTTTGAGTACCATCAAAGGCTCGCACTACATTCTGATAACTCTTCATGTGTGATTGATCCACAGGCATTCTTTAAAGTGTGACTAGAGGCATCAAGTTGAGAGCGGATCCATTGTCAATCAATACTCCTGGCAACACATGACCATGACAATGTGTTGTGATGTTCAAAGCTTTTACTGACCCCATTCCGCCTTCCGGTATTTCATCATCCGTGAATGTTATATAATTGTCAGCGGCTATATGTCCCACAATTCTGTCAAGTTTATTGAGGGATATATCTTCAGGGATAAATGTTTGATTGAGAATTTTCATCAAAGCATTTCTTTGTGCTTCTGAATTCATCAATAGATCAAGAATAGAAATTCTCGCTTGTTGTTTGTGTAGTTGTTCAACCACACTATACTCACTATGTTTCAGGAATTTCAAAAATTCTTGAGCTTGTTTTTCTGTCACAGGCTCATTGAATGCTGGAGGGGATTCATCATCAAATACCTTCTGAGGTATTGCCATGGCTTTTCCTTTTGCTTTCACTTGTTCTGAAGCATTGGATGTTTCGGGAGAGTAACATCTCCCACTTCTTGTAAAGAAACCGACTTCGCTCACTGCTTCAGACGTCGATGTTGTACCCAAACTCTGTATTTTCTCTTCTATTTTTTCTAGAGAAACAGATCCTACCATTGAAACTTGGTAGTATAATTCCAAGGTACCCTGCGGGTATCTTTGTATGGAAATGGTAAAGGAGTGGTGATAACTACTTTCGGCTTTATTGGTGCAGGAATCACCATAGATGATTTCAAATTAATGATCACAGGATCATTTATTCTTTGATTAGGTTTAGAATCCTCTGATGAGAAAACATCATCTTCTTTTTTCCCTGGTTCTTCTTCAAAGAATTCTATTTCTCTGTTGTTCATCAATTTTTGTACCAAATCCCTAAACTCAGGACATAGTTGAATTTTATGCCCTTTCTCCTGATGATATTCACAATAATTCTTGCCTTCATTCTGCTTTGGCCTGAATTGTTGTGGAATTATACCGGCTAAAGAGAGTTGTTGGAATACCCAAACAAAAGGAGATTTAATTTAAGAAATGTCAGTTTTTGCTTTCTTTCTGTTATCTTCCTGAATTGCATTCACGTTTTTATCTCCATGATTTGGCAATGGATGATTTGATGCAGATGGTGTATTGATTCCAACTTTCCAGTGTTGATCAAATTTTGAACCACCCTTTTGAATGCCAAACAGTTTTCAATAGAATGACCCATAATTCCTTCATGGTAAACACAATGTGCCTTTGTATCATACCAAGGAGGGAATGGTGGTTGCATGGGAACCAAAGGATAGGGTCGTATGACATCTGCTTTTAATAGCGAATCATAGATCTCCGCATATGGTACTGGTAAAGGTGTAAAAGACAACCTTTCATTTTCCTTTCGAGATCCTCTAGACTCTGCTCGATTAGTGTTTGTTTCCTCTTTCTTAACCCTTGGCTGGGTTATTGTAACACTTTTCGATGAATCCTTGTTGTAAGAATTTGCATGTTGACTTCATTCCTTTTTTCCGGTACATAGGTCTTTTGGAAAGACCCCTCATTTGATTCAATTTTGCCACTTTCAAGATATTTTCAATGAGTTCTCCAGAAATGACCAAATCTGCAAAATTTCTGGTTGCATTCCCCATTAGATGATTTAAATAAGGAGCTTTCAATGTATGGACAAATATTACTGTGGCCTCTTTTTCTGACAAAGGTGGTTGAACTTGGGCTGCCGTGTCACGCCATCTCTGGGCATACTGTCTGAATGTTTCATTATTCTTTTTTTCCAAATTTTGGAGAGTCCATCTATCAGGGACCATGTCTGTTACGTGGCGGTACTGCTCTAAGAATGCTTTAGCCAGATCTTTCCAGGATCTAATGTTGGCTTTGGTCAATTGAGTATACCATTTTAAAGCCGGTCCTGTCAAACTATCCTGAAAGCAGTGAATTAACAATTTCTCGTCCTTCACATATCCTGCCATTCTTCGACAAAACATAGTAATGTGGGATGAAGGGCATGTAGTACCGTCATATTTATCAAATTCAGGAGCTTTGAACTTGATGGGGAGGATTAAGTCTGGAACCAAACTCAACTCACTAGCGTCAAACCCATAGAATAATTCAGTTATTTCCACGGATTTCATTCGTTCTTCTAAGCTCTTGATCTGTCTGGTCAATTCTTCATTTACTTTTTGTTTCTCATTCAGCTCATTCAAATATGGGATTAGATGCTCAGCATTAAAATCCTCTATTTTCACATCTGATATAAGTGGATTTTTGCTTGAAGATGCAGGATCTTCTTGTCGATTTTCCTATGGTTTGGCTTCTTGAAATGCTGATGTACGATCATTGATTTGTATAGGTGTAGTACCAGAGTGATAAATTGGTTCTGGTGGAAAACCTAGAGGATACATAGGTTCTTGGTCGAAAGATACAGGATTTTCATGCATTTTTCCAATGATAGCCTGCCTTTTAAACATGTCCTCTATTTTCTGCATCATGCTCTCTTGTGAATTTGCAATACTGTCTTCAATTTTTCCAGCTTTCTCATTTCTGCTTGTTTTATTATGCTGTTCCTCAATACGTTGTATTTTATCCTCCATAATTCTCTTGGTAGCTTGTCTAGTACCGTAGTGATGTTGTATTTCTCTTTTGGCCAGAATAACTGCGATTGAAAAATCTTTTAATATTATTTTTTTTCAAATTTTAATTAATGAATTTTATCTTAATAAAAAAAATATTCATAAAGAAAATCATGAATGAATGATGAATGTATGCAAAATGTATGTATGCAAAAAGGTATTGATCCCAAAAAGTTAACTGTCATAGAACAACTTTCATCGGCATACAAAAGTTTATTTATAATAATTCATAACTACAGATAAGGCGTAGCTTTCCTATTAAGCTCTATAATTTCTTTCATTAACCATGACACCTTCTTTCCGCACTTAGAAACTGGATCAACGTGATGCTCAATTATTTGGCTTCAACAGCTAGTTCCCCAACATATCTAGCAACTTCGCTCATTTGTACCATGGCCTCGAACACCATATTACTTCTTTCTTCACTTCTTTCAACATAGAAATCAGTTGACTTTTTCCATTGTTCATTCGTTCCTTCAAGAGTTTGCTCTAACTCAGTGATTCTGACTTGACAATTGTGGAGAATTTTTTCAAGATCTCTAATGCGTCTTCGCAGTGAAGCACTTTCCTCATTACTTTCTTTGAGATCATTAGGTCCTAGACAAACCTTTTCTTGAAATAATGATTCTTCAAGTTGCAAAATGTAAGCGTTAAACTCTGAGTTTTTGTTTCTAGACTGATCCAGATCTTCTTCAAGTTTTGTTCGTGCTTCTTGTGTTCTTTGATTAATCTTCTGGATTTGAACATTCTTGTTTCTGCATCTTTGCATCCAATTGCTAGCCACTTCCTGCTCTACCTCAAGTCTGGTGTTGAAATTTTTTCTTTCCAGCTCCCATTTTTCTTTTTCAATATTGGATTCTTCCATCTTTTGGCCTCTGACTTCAAGTTCAGCAATCAACTGGTTCATTTCAGATTCAAATCCCTTGAACATGATATTTTTCTCACCTTCAAATTTATCAAAGATGTCATTCTTCATCTCTTCTAGATCTTTGGCTCGATCCGTTTCTCTTTGCATTTCATTCATGATCTCGCGGTGTTCAGCCTTGCTTTTTATAATTCGCTCTCTTCTGTCAATCTCAAAATCTTCCATTTTTTGCTTTCCTTTCTCAAGGCTTTTGAGTAGACGACTATTCTTTTCTTTCAGATCTTCAACTCGTCCTTTTCTCGATATTCAATTCTCTGGTCATCTGTATTGTTGCCTGGCTTGGTCCTGATGCTTTCCGGGATTTATATAACTCTTGGTAATTTTTCTTTAATGCTCTAAATTCACCATCAACTTTTTCTTTGTTTTCTCTCAACATTGCACATTGTGATGAATGAAAATCAATATCAACACCCAACATAGCTTTATCTCGTCTCATTTGCTCTAATTCTCTTGACCAGCCTTCTCTTTCTGCTTCAAACTCAGCTCTCAGGATTTCAATCTCTGATGGAACCACCTTAATGCGATCTTCCATAGAGATATCCTCATTTTGATCTGGTAGAGGAATATTTTCATTTTTCCTGACATATCTCCATTCTTCATAATCAGGAGTTAACATTTCTTTTGCTGCTTTAGCTCGGATACAAAAAGTTGTTTTCCAAGCTGTAACGGCTTCCATGATATTTCTTTTATAATTTTTGCTGTGGAATGTGAACTCAGATGACTGTAATCCAGCAGTGACAGGTACAAATTGACGACCTTCATATTGTCTTATGACCAGAAGTGGTGCATATCCAATTCCTCCCCATAATTCGAGCAGCATTATCCAATTGTAATCACCACATTTGTAAAAGAATTCCCTTTGGATTTGCCACGGGGCTCGCCAAACAACGTCATTACTTTGCAGATTTCGAAAGACATTAATCCACATATCTTTCTTAATTTCTTTCGGCCATTCTTGCTCCAGAAATTCTTTTAATGGTGAATAATCCGTATTAAAGCGTCGGTATGAAACCTTTTCTGTCCTCCAGAAAATGACTACGGATCCAAACATATAACAATTGAGTACACCCTGAGAATCGTCCACCTCCTAGCTTTCTACAAGCATTTAACAATCTGAAGGTCTCTGCTAGGATTGCAGAAGCAGGATTAATCTTTTTCGGTAGCTGTTCAAACAAATCTACCACTGCAGCTTCAACATATCCCAATACTTTTGGGAAGATGACCATACCATACATAGCCAGAGCAAATAGATCGAATCGTACTTTATTATCTGGATGACTCTGAATAAGTTCTTTAATGTTGGTCCAAGCAATGCCTTCGCTTTCGCCTTTTTGTTTTGTACGGGATGCCACCAATTCTTCTCGTACCCCGGCAATCTTTGCTAATTTAACTCGAAAAGGTTGAGTTTTAATTGACTTTGAATAGATTCGATTCTCCAAAATCCCTTCGATATGTAGCAAAGTTGTGTACTCTTCAATAGTAGGGACCAAGTCCTCTTTATTGAAAGTGAAGCAATTGTACCCTGGATTCCAGAATTGAATTAGGGCTCTGAGTAATTCATCATCAACTTCGACATAGAGCAAATATGGGATGTCTCCGTAAGTCTGATAAAACTGCAATTTTTTGTTTGAATCCCAACTTTCCCAAATACTTCGCAAATCTTGCATATCATTTCTTTTTAGCGAAACTGGAGCATAACTGGCCAAGTCAGATACATAATCATCCTGCAGACTGTCTCCTTCTTGTCTTTGTAAGTCCTCAGCCCACTGTCTTACTTCTGAGTTTAGAATTACTTGATTTGAACACTTTTTATCCATGGATGAAGGCTTTCCAATGAGACAATTAACACAAGGATCAATGCCTTTTATCCTGTATGATGCTATGCAAACAGAAAAAATAAAGAACACACAAAAAGAAATGAATTAGTTTACATAATAAAGAAATTTAATAATAACATTTACCTAAATATTTTTATTTAAACATGCTTTTAAATAATTTAAATAATTTAAATTTACATGTAATTTAATCAGTAAAGATAATAAATTAACAGGAAAGTTAGAATTCATTTCTCCTGTGTGTATACCTACTGACAAAATTTCGGCATGGCTTTGGATCGGAAGAGTTTCTAGGGTTTATTATATGCAGGGTTTCAGATCTAAGAATAAAGGTACCCGAATTGTCCTTGTTAGTGTCCCCTTGGGCTACTAACCCTCAATCCTAGTCCATCACAGACTAAAATGGATCGAGTTCAATTCAAGGGGATACATTTCTCTATGTCTGACACGAAGAATAAATTCTCACGAAGACATAGAGCATATGAACCCCGAAAGTTACTTGCTAGGTCTGACACGGAGAATAAATTCTCACGAAGACGTCGCTTTCACTCCCACTTAAAAGGGACAAACTCAATTATAGAGTTTTATGTTATGCAATGCAAGTGTTGTGTGTGAGGAGAAATGTTCAAACCTCTGACAGAAAAAATAAATAATGAAATAAAATACTTGCAAATAAAAATGAAATATTAATAAGAAAATATATACATACTATGAAAATAATAAATATATATAAAAAAAAATTTGAAAAGGAAAAATCATAAATTAAATATAAATTTTAATTTATAATAATAGAGACAATTTGTAATTGATTTTAAAAGTTTGACCGTCCCCAGCGGAGTCGCCAAGCTGTCGTAACCGGTTTTTGTCCGGGCACGAAATATTATACTTGGCGGGAAAATTGATGTGAGTAAATGGTTTTGAAAATAATTTGGGAGTCGCCATCGGCCTTTTGGGTCAGGTAGGTCGAATACCTAAAAATTATTTTTAAAAAGAGTTTTAGAAAACATCAATTAAAAAATGAACTGATCTGCGTTTATAACCAAAAATTCGTTCTTTTTAATAATAAAAAGGGATTCGTGGTCAGTTACGTTTAGAGAAGGATTAGCACCCCTACAACGCCCAAAATTGGTACTTTTTAATTATAAATTGTCTCTATTATTAAGAATTTAAAATTTTAAAATATATTTAATTTAAATATATATAAATTATTATTTATTATATATATTTATGACTATATAACAATAATAAAAGTATTTAAATATAAACAGATAAAAAAATACAATTAGAACGATTATTTAAAAGCTGTAAAATAAATTTAAAATTATTGACTAAATTATAGTAAAATTAAAATTAAAAGCCTCAATTCATAATTAATCAAAATTTATAGGGATTAAACATGCTTTTCTTATTTTATTAATTTAGTGACTAAAATAAAACTATATAAAATTCGGATATTAGATTAAAATTATTAAAAACATACTATTCAGATTAAAATATTAATTATTAAAATTATAGGACTAAATCTATTATTTACCCTATATATTATTTTAATATAAAGGACTAAAACAAATAAAAATGAAATTAAAGAACGAATTAAAAGGATTATAACTCGATTTAGTGACTAGAAGTAAAAGTTACAAGTTATAATGGCTGCGGACGGGATTTAACAATTTAAATTTGCACAAATAGTCTTCCCAAAACGACGTCGTTCGGGAAGGCCTATTTAAGGTCCAAAACGGCTGGCCCGAAGGCCAGCCTTCATTTCTCTATTTCTCCTCTCTCTCTCTTCTCTGAGAGAGAGCAATTTCTCTCTCGCTTCTCTCTAAAACAGAGAGAAGCCAAACGGCCGGCAGCCGTCCGCCGGTGTTCTTCGCGCCAGCCATCGCCGCCGGCCACCGCCTTCGGTGGCCGGGAATTTTTTTTTTATACTAAAACATAGATCGGACCGTCCTAATGACGGTTCCGATGGCTTTTTCTTTTAAACGGATCCCGATCGGAGCAAATCTAAGAAATATACCTTCGGTTTTTCGAAGGTTTGGTGAGGTCCGGTGGTCGTGGCTTCCTCGGTAAGCTTTCTTCTTTTTTTCTTCTTTTTTTTTCTTTTCTGTTTCTTTGCTGTTGTTGTTGACTGAGATCGTTGGTAGTTTTTTTAGTATCTTGTTTCTCTGTTTTTCTCTCGGTCTCCTCTCTTTCTTTGCAGGTGGGTGATGGCTTTATAGCCATCACCGGTGCTCGTCTCAACCGGTCCGAAAGGGGTTCTTCGGTGAGTCAGGACTTCCAGTGGTGACTCACCATTTGGGAAAGACGTGTGCGGTGGAGTGGTGGCGAGACTGAAGCAGCGCCGCGTGGTCTTCTGGAATCTACGGCGGCGCTGGGATGTGTCCCTAGGGTTTTGATACCCTAGGTTTCCTCTGTAAATGTGGACCGTTGGATCAAACTAGATCCAACGGCTGAAACTGAGCGGCGGCAGCTGGATGATACAAACCCTAAATTGGGTTTAGGGTTTACTGTGGGATTTTGGATCCGGGCCATTGTTTGTAATTGGGCCTCCATTTTGGGCTTGTAAATTAATATAATATATAATAATAATAATAATAATTATTATTATAATTATAATAATTATAATTATAATAATAATAATAATATAAATAACATTAAAATGAAAAAAATGAATATCTTCAAAGATTAAAACATGTTGATTTCTCTGTTGTATTCGAGTTATCATCATAGAACGTGGCTCCTATACCTCGTCCCGGTGATGTTGGGGTACAAGCGGTGGCCATTAGAATAGCCGGAGACCAAGCCGCCTTCTGGGGTTGCGGTTGACGACCGTGGCCGCCATTACTTCAAGGATTGTTATATTCAAGGCTCGATCGATTTCATTTTCGGCAACGGAAAGTCTCTTTACGAGGTAATAACTTTTTATAAATAAATTAAGAAATAATTTATAACATCATATAAGATTCAACTAATCTTCAACAGGACTGTTAGTTGTTTTCCATGGCTAGGCCCTGTGGCACCGGGATCGAAATCCATAAATGGAGCGGTGATGGCACATGGACGAGCTTCGGCGGAAGAGAACTCCGGCTTTGAGTTCGTCAACTGCACCGTGGTTGGAACCAGGAGAATATGGTTTGGCCGTGCATGGAAGCCGTTGTCTCCTGTCATTTTCGCTTTCACATCTATGACGGATATTATTGTACCAGAGGGATGGAGTGACTTCAATGATCCTACACGAGACCAGTACGTATGAATTCAAAAATGAATACACTGAGTTAATGATGACAACTTTTTTTTTATGAATTTAGAGAGAAAATAATAAGAAAATTGGAGAAAATTCTGATAAATTGATGGCTAATTAATGATATAGGAGCATATTCTAAGGATAATACAATTGTACGGATGCAGGAGCAAATATGAGTGGGAGGGCACCGTATGTTCAAAAGCTGAATGATACTCAGGCTTCTGCTTTTGGCTATTTCACGACACTAATTTTCTTTAATATTCTCTTTCTGACATCGTTTGATCAATATTTCTCGAAGTAGCACCCTTTCTGCTGATCTGGCGAAAGGCGCGTCGCCAGGGACGCGCTTTACCCGTGTTTTCGCTGAGTTGGATGCCACGTGTGGAAGGCGCATCCCCGGGGACGTGCCTTTCGCCAGCTCGACTGCCACGTATTTTGTTTAATAATAAATATTTTATTTTTATTATTATTATAAATTAATAATATATTATGTAAAATATTTCGATTATAATGTAAGAATTATCAAATGTATTTTGTTAATGTATGTTAAAGGTGGAGTGATTTATCTACATTAATATGATATAACAATATATAAAAATCAGTTTTGACTTTATTGTAGTTATAGGAAAAATGTATGAAATTATAATATTACACATATGGTTATATATTATTTTTGATTTTGATTATCGATCTATTAATTTTATCAGTTAATTATTTAAATGTTATCAATCTAGTCTCATATCAATAACGAAAATATTGATGCATAAGTTAATAAATTAGTATAATTACATATTTAATCTTCAAGACTTACATATTTATGAAATTAGTCTTATTGAAAATTTAATTTAATAAATTTAATCATCCAATCATAACATGAAATGTGTCATCGTATACATAAATTTTTTAATAACTTTAATTTGTTAATTTAATTTTCTCTACTTAGAAGGTGGAATTATTATTATATTAAAAAATTATAACTAATAATATTAATTATTATATTAAATAAATATATTAAAAATATTTATGTATTTAAAAGTTAAAAAAATTATTTAGGTGTACATACATTGACAAATTATATAAATGCAATAACATTAAATTATTAGAAACAAAAACATTCATTTAAATACAATATTAATTACATAAGAGTTAATGGTTATATGATGATAACAGAGCTGGACATTTTTTTCTATCGTGCCCGATGTTTCTACATGCCACATCGTTTTTGTTCTGTTGACTTCTCCCGAATATCCATATCACAATGTATTCTAGTAGATTTTGGACGACCTGAGTCCCTCAATAGCAATGGATCTGGTACAATTGTAAGCCAAGTTTGAATCTCATTTGGGTCTCTTCGTTTCCTATGGGCGGAAACTCAAATTCATATACCTTGAATACTTGTGAAAGTTGGTATACGGGAAACATAATTTGTAGTCCAAATGCGAATGTGAGCAAGCAGCAATGACATGAGAGCATGGATATTTGAGTGCTTGAAAGAAACCACAATCGCACCACCTCTCTTGCAGATTAACTCTGAAAGAGTTAGCTTCAATCCCTTGCAGCGGACGTGGCATTTCGGTTACACGAAACAATTCACGGGTGCGAGAAAAATTTGTAACTAACATCCCATTTGATGCAGCCACTTTTTTCTGTAAATCAACTACTAGTCTTGGGTGGTAAATATGTCCGTTTTGCATCCAAGTAAGAGCTTGTCCACCGAGCTTTGCAAAGAATGACCCAAACGAAAATAAGTCGTTTTAAACCAACGCCGTGACTGGTAAATGACGCGCCCCCTTTAAGGTTGAATTTATTGCTTCAGCCAAGTTTGTTGTCATATGACCATAGCGATACCCCCCGTCATATGCATTTGTCCACATTTCTTTGCTGATGTCCATAATGTACTCGCACCCCTTCTTATTTTGCCAAACAGCTCTTGTAGCATCGACTCAAACCTTTGAGGTAAGAGTTCGTAACCTAAGCCATTAGGAATATGTAATAGTTAATATGAAGTATAATAAGTAATAAGAAATTGATAGAAAATTGGGAAAAAGTAACATACCCATCCGCACGACTAACTGACGTTCATCGTTCTTCTTGTATTTTCCGTAATAGTTTGCAGTAATATGACGGACACAATAACGATGTTGAACATGTGGAGGTCTATACATTGTACCTAAAGAGTCCATTGCTGCTTTTATCCCGGCTCCTCGGTCTGAAATAATGCATACTCGTTCCCTGGTGACAACATGTAAACGTAAATTTTTAAGGAAAAAAGCCCAAGACTCAGTGTCTTCTCCTTGAACGAGGGAAAACGCAACAGGAAGAATATTGCGGTTTCCATCTTGGACCACAGCCAATAATAAAACTTGCTTGTATTTCCCATACAAGAAAGTACCATCAATTTGGACAACTGGTTTACAGTACTTGACTGCATTAATACACTGAGGGTAAGTCCAAAAGACACGGTAAAATTGGCAGCGATCGCGAACCATTCGATCATTCACGTAATGATGTTGAGTTTCGAACTCAACAATTGTCCCGGGATTAAGTCTTTGCACAACATGAAACCAATTGGGCAGCTCGTTGTAAGAGGAATCCCATTCGCCATGAAGTTTGCAAATGGCATTCTGTTTTGCCAACCACGCTTTTTTATATGAGACAGTGTACCCATATTGTGACTGTATAGCAGAAATCAACACTGCAACAACTATATGAGAGGTTTGCTTCACAATGGGCATGATTTCTTGACAAATAATGTTGGAGTCCAAGTTGGGATGATCCTGGTTTATACCTGTTGCACAACATGTATGAGGACCGTTGTATGGTTAGTTCCCATAAGTTGTTCTTCCTCTTCCTCTTTGATACACGGACCATCCATTGACATCCGTTGTCACGTTGGACGCAGTAGCAGACATATTTCTCCGTGTTAGATCGATCAACTCGGGACTTAACTGAGTTATGAATATTATAACTCTTTATTGCCATCATTGCTTCTTCCTTCGATGTGAACTCCATTCCAATATGTAAATTACCGTCATTGACTAATGATTGAAGTCCATAGTTGCCAACATCAGGAAGATCTGGAAATTCAGGCTCATACATTGCATCATAATCAGCCTCATACATATGTACAGGAAGTTCGGCTGGTGTTGTATTTATCGGAACGTCATCCTCGTCATCATCAGAATGTATGTTAAACTGTGGTGAGTCAGGTTCAACGAATAATCCCGTTTCAGCACCATCTGCACCTGGCTCCCGAAGAGGTTCTTCTGGTGGAGATGAGGGTTCCTCCGATAATCCAATGTTGAGGTCAAATAAGTTCCCGCTTGCGTGTCCTCCCCTTGAACTTGAGGCCATTGTATCATGTGGGATGTGAATAGACTGTCGTCTCGTTGGCATTTCCATATGTAAGTCGAAAACATTGGCAGATGAATGTCTGCCCCTTGAAGTAGAAGAGATGTTGCCATATGGATTATTGGTGAAGCCACCTGGGTTGAGATCATAAGCAGTTGCAGATGAATGCCTTCCTATTGAACTTGATGGCATGGTATCTAGCATTGGATCCGCCATTAATGATGTGAAATCATTACAGATCAGTTGTGTCGGGCTATCAACTTGATCAGTTTGATATGCAATGCCAAAGTGAGAGGAATATGAGAGACCACGAGTTGCACGAACCTCAATAAAAGTGGCATACATTTCAATAAGAGATTGTGAACTCCCTATATGAGCATCAACCATCATAGAAATATCATCATCGTTTGAAAGCTGAAATGATGTATACGTGAGCAGAAAAAGTTCAGTAGGAAATCTGTACTGAAGTAAAGATAGTCTTCTCTGGCCTGCTACACGAATCTTTAACGAAATTTTTGTGATTAACTCCTCAATTGTGATGTTTCTCTTCAAGGTTAAGGGGATATAATGATCTGACTCAAAAATAACCCCCTCTTCAGCTTCCTTAATTTCTCCATCATACAAAACAACAGCAGAAAGACGACTCATTTTCAGAGAATTTGAGAATTTAGAGTTTGGGAATTTGAGAATTTCAAAGCTTGTGAACTGAAGTTTGTTTTGAAAGTTTATAATATGTTGCATATAATAGTGTCTATAATCGGAGTATTATTCACATGAAGGCGCGTTCCCGGGGGCGCGCCTTTCATTATTTTGTCAGAGAATATGTTATCATTGCTCTATTATGTCATCATGTCCTCGGGGACACTAGATATTTGAGAATTAGAGTTTGGGAATTGAGAATTTCAAAGCTGTGAACTGAAGTTTTTTGAAAGTTTATAATATGTTGCATATAATAGTGTCTATAATCGGAGTATTATTCACATGAAGGCGCGTTCCCGGGGGCGCGCCTTTCATTATTTGTCAGAGAATATGTTATCATGCTCTATTATGTCATCTGTCCCTCGGGGACCTAGATATATCAGTACCTATTATTTCACTATTCACATGAAGGCGCGTTCCCGGGGGCGCGCCTTCCATTATTTTGTCAGAGAATGTTATCATTGCCCTATAATGTCACTCATGTCCCTCGGGACACTAGATATATCAGTACCTATTATTTCACTATTCACATGAAGGTGCGTTCCCGGGGGCGCGCCTTCCATTTTTTGTCAGAGAATATGTTATCATTGCCCTATTATGTCACTCATGTCCCTCGGGGACACTAGATATCTCGTACCTATTATTTCACTATTCACATGAAGGCGCGTTCCCGAGGGCGCGCCTTCCATTATTTTGTCAGAATATGTTATCATTGCCCTATTATGTCACTCATGTCCCTCGGGGACACTAGATATATCAGTACCTATTATTTCACTATTCACATGAAGGCGCGTTCCCGGGGGCGCGCCTTCCATTATTTTGTCAGAGAATATTTATCATTGCCCTATTATGTCACTCATGTCCCTCGGGGACTAGATATATCAGTAAATCAGGTAAATTATAACCAAAATTTAACTTCTTTGAAAGTTCAGCAAGTTAAGAATAACTTAAATTAAAACGTTATGTGAAGTTTGAATAAATTATAAAAAGTTGGATAAATTGAATAAACGTGATGTGATAAGTTGATTGTGACATCGAAATTGTATGGAATGAGCATTGAAATGTGACATTGAATAAATTACCAATTCACCCCCCTCTTGGCCGATTCCGTCGATCGATTAACTCAACATAAGTTGATTTTAATGTATACTTTTAATATATATGTTAATGATAAATCATATGTATGGATAAATTTAATTTCAATTTAAGTATTGTGAACTATAATTGGAATATAACTTTTAATTTCGAATACAATTGGATATTAAGTTGAAATTTAATGTTAAATTTCGAATACTATAATTTATATTTTAAATTTAAATTTCGAATAATATTATTTTATTTTTATTTTAACTTTCGAATAATATAATTTGTATTTTAAAAACATTTATCAAACATTTAATGTTAAATGTGAATAAAAAATAACATTAAAAATATGTATGTAACAACCATGAAACATTTAAATAACATAACCAAATTACATAAAATTCTGAAATATAATTATTTAAATAACATTAAATACAACTGGATCACCGATGTCGTCTTCTCGAATGAGTTCCACATGGCGGTGGTTGTCTATTTCGTGGAGGATTTCTTCGTGGAACTTGTTCTTCAGTCTCCTCATCTTCACTATCATCATCAGCAGCATTTTCTTCATTTGGTGTAGATGACGCTGAAGGGGCGAAGGGCCTGTGTAAAACGACCCTGGAAGAGTGCTAGTAACAATCCCACCGCTCCCCGGGAACTGTGAAAACTGTGAAAACATTGTCATCGATGTCTGTGATCCAGATGGAGATTGAGGTGTCTGCGGAGAAGCACCACCAGCGAAATAAGATGCATATGAACCATATGCTGGATCATTAAACATAGTCGTATATGCACCTCCATATGGTATAAAACCCTGCGGGCTAGGCATGTAACCTGGGGCTAGGAATGTAACCCTGCGGGCTCAGAATGTAACCCTGCGGGCTCGGAATGTAACCCTGCGGAGATGGCATATAAACTGGTGGGCTTGGCATATGAAGTGGGCTGGGCATGTCCCCTGCGGCATCGACGATAAAGATGTTGTGGTGGGACTGATGCAGAACCGGTAGCGCCTTCTCTCCGTCCACGCATCGGGGGATGATGATATTGAGACGGTTGACGTCTTTCTCGGCGCCTAGGAATGTTAACCCCTCGTGCTTCCGCCGAAAGTAGAAACGGCTTCCCATTTTCATTAAACCAGTCCATATAGTTATCCGTAACCATATGACCAGTTTCAGCATAATATTGTCGAGGGGCCAACAGTGTATATCGGTTCTCCCAAAGCGCAATCCAATCTCTGTGTCTCACCACCAGTTAACATCTTTCTTTCCTCGTCTATCTATGTTATGCACGTCGTCTAAATTCCTAGGTGCTCCAGGAATATATTCCGTACAACCATACTGACGGAGCACGCGATCAACTGGATGCCACTCAATAATAACATAACATATAAGAGGTATAACCGATATCCATACCTCTAATGACCCACTAAGGTGGGGTGGGATGCAAGCTTTCACTTCATCGCTCGCATAAGGTATCCACTGAAACTGAATAAAATATACAATTCAAATAAATAAAATATTCTAATTATCTAGCATTTTAAATTAAAATATTAATAATTAACAAATTTAAAAACATACCTCAGACCCAGCTTTCGTATCAATAAGTAAACGAATTTCCTCTAACCCAGTAGGTATACTTTTATGGTCCTTTCTTTTCATCGACCACCTATGAAATATAATATAAACTAAATATCACCATATTTAATGAAAATATTTAAATCAAAATTTAGTTCGAAATTACCTCAACAATAAGGGGAATACGTATGTTCATTCACGATCGGCATAAGAAAGGCATGCGGAACCACGCCCATGATTGTAGAAGCAGAAGACATCCACCGATAGCAGTTTTCTTATAATTCGTCGCCCGACACATTTCTCTAAGAGAAATGCCAAAACTGCAGCGCCCCAACTATATCTTCCAGCTTCATCAAAATCGATCAGATGCCGCAACCACATACAATGCACCTGGTTGCGAGATTTGTCGGGCATCAATATTCCTCCAATTATTCGTAGAATATATGCCCGAGCACATGCCTTTGCTTGATCCTCTGAAGCATTTTCATTTAAAACCTCAAAATTAGCTTTCAACCAAGATAAAGCTATTCTACCTCCATTAAACTCTGGCGGAGCAGCTCCAAGATAATCAATGCACATTGATTGCCAATCACCATCCGCCATACCACACATCATATTTCCGTCGACGGGAAGCCCCAGATGCATAAAGACATCCTCCAATGTAATTGTGGCCTCTCCACATGGAAGGTGAAAAGTGTGTGTCTCGGGCCTCCACCTCTCAATCAGTGCAGAAATTAGGACATGTTCGAGTTTGCAACCGCCTATAATTGTTGCAATATACCCGAACCCGGCAAAAGCCAAATATGACAAAATACGTTCCGGTGTCGGTATACGTGGATTTTTAATAAAAGTCTCTAAAATATGATCAGTATCCTAAATAATATACATTATAAAAAATAAAAATTAATATAAATTCAACATAACTTTAAAATAAAAATAAATTTAAATATTAACATTAATTATAAAAATATTACCATATCGCTAAAATGTCTGGAGATATGATCAATATCCAATCGCAACATCATTTCGTTTTCCATTATAACTGTAGACAAAACAATATAATTAGCAAAAAAAAATTAATAATTCTAAATAAATAATAATTATAAATATTATTTAATAAAAAATAATATTACATAAATATATTAATATAAATATAATAACTATTTAAAAAATACTAACATAAAATAAATTTCTTACCACTAATAACAAATTTAAAACTCAAATAGTTGGAGAATTTGAGTTATATAAGAGAGGGAATATGATTTTGGTGTGAAGAATGAAGGAGGGTTGAGGGGGTTTTATAGGGAGGAGGAGGGGTAGTTAGGGAAAACGGGGGGCACATTAATGGAAGGCGCGTCCCCGGGGAAGCGCTTTCCACACGTGGCAGTCGAGTCAGTGAAGGCGCGTCCCCGGGGATGCACCTTCCACACGTGGCATCCAACTCAGCGAAAACACGGGTAAAGCGCGTCCCCGGGGACGCGCATTTGCCAGCTCAGTATAAAGGGTGCTACTTCGGGAAATATTGATCAAACGGTGTCAGAAAGGGAATATTAAAGAAAATTGGTGTCAGTTATGTCAAATAGCCTCTGCTTTTCTCAATACGTCATATGTCGATGGAGATCAATGGCTGCTATCTTACAATACTTAGACCCTTTGTCAATGTTTTGTATAATCTCCCAAATTTGTTATTAATTGATGTAATACTTAAGGACAAATGACTTTTGGAATCCATTCGAACCACGAGGCCTACTTTAGGTGTTAATTTGAACTTACAAGTCAAATTCAAGTACCTAATTTATGAAAAATAGTTTAGTTACCAAATTATACTTTGAAGCCAAATTCAGGTACTAAAATATATGTTTATCCAAAGGCTTAAATATATAAATGGTTTTCAACATATGCCTTTGGTTTCAATTTAGTGTCTAACGTTTTTTCGTTTCAGTTTGGTGTCTAACGTTTATTTCGGTATAGTTTGGTGCCTAACGTTTTATTCCGTAACTCAAACTGGGTCAGGCCATGACGAATCGTTAATTTTAGCCGTTAAGTGAAACGTGTTTTATTCCGTAACTCAAATAGGGTCAGGCCGTGACAGACCGTTAATTTTAGCCGTTAAGAGAAATATGTTTAATTCCGTAATTCAAACTGGGTCAGGCCGTGACGGACCTTTAATTTTAGTCGTTAAGTGAAACATGTCATAACCTGGTAATTTTAAAATTTTATTTAAAATTTAAAATTAAAATTATATATATTTTTTAAAAAAGAAAACACAAATTTTGAAATAAATATAATACTTTGAAAACCTTCATTTCAACCCCTAAACTCACACCGCTATCGACGAAGCTCCACCTGACCTCTCTCCCCTCGGCGAGCAAAACCCCCATGAAATCGAGACCGATCGACGGTCGATCGACTGTTGGAATCGTGTGGGATCACGGTTTTCATCATTGGGTTCACGAGGTATAAAACGTTGATTAGTCATCGATCGGTCGTCGACCGGTCACGATTTTATGGGGGGTTTTAGTTGCCGAGGGGAGGGGAGGTCGGGTAGAGGTTCTTCGAAGGCAAAAGGCGGAGGTGGCCAGTTTGGGTTTAGGGGTTGCAATGAAAGTTTTCAAAATTTTGGGTTTTTCAAAATTTGTGTTTTCATTTTAAAATATATATATGATTTTAATTTTTTATTTTTAAATAAAATTTTTAAAATGACCAGGTTATGACACATGTCACTTAACGGTCAAATTAATGTCGTTGACGGTCCGAGCACCTAAATGAGTAACATAATAAACGTTAGTCACCATACTGAAACGAAATAAACGTTAGACACTAAACTAGAACCAAATACATATGTTTGGCACCTTTTGTATAATTAATCCTTATCCTAAAGACACTTTTAACTATAACGTTGGTCTAACGTATTAGAATAATTGTCTTTATGTCTTATGCTAGTTTCAGTTACACTTTTGTGTTGGTTGAGATATACATTGTGCTTTAAATTTATGCATTGTTTTATGCTTTTTCTTCTTCTTTTGGGTTTGGATTTTGAAGAAAGGTGCAAACCACACCCCCAATATCGATCTCTAATTTATATTTCATACATAAGAAGTTATATTTCAATGGATACATGTTCATATACTGTGTCGAGATGTTTCTCTGCCCTGGCGACAGAGAGTGCAAATAGTACACCCTAGACGGTGTAACTAGTCTCGAAAAAAGTAAGTGTTTATCTTCCATGAATCAGATAAAACATCAAATTGTAGAGTCGCCACCAATCTTTTATACGGTGAGATTGGTCACCAAAATGTCATATTATTTTAATAAAAATTCTTAAGAATATTTTAAAATAATACAACCCGGGTCTGTTTACCAGAAAAATGAGTTTAGGAGTCGGTTACGTATGGAAAAGAATCAACATTCCCACAACGTCTAAAATTAGTACCAGTATTTATTAATTAAATGTCTTTGCAGTTATTATAAATTTGTTTTCTAAATTAAATAACCTATATAAATACTAAATATTTAATATAAATATTATTAACACAATAATATTTAATATTAAAATTATATAACTTAAATTATCATAATATATATAATTATACTAATATATAATTAATCTTAAAATAATAATTAATGATGTAAACATATAATATTAAAATTAATTAACATAATTCTAATGTACTAATAATGTAATTTATCATAATTTATTATACATGCCAAAATATAAGTTATTAAATACACTAAGCATCAACATGGTATTTATCTTAAATCATATATATATACATGATAATGACCATAATATAAATAAATAAAATTTACGAATAAAATTAAAATGCATGAAACATGTTTTTTAATGACTAAATTGTGAAGTTACAAGGTTACAGGGACCTCAGGTTAATTTCCCCACATCCCAAATTACACGCATGTCTCTCCTCGAAACGACACCGTTTGGGGAGGGATATAAATAGATCGAATTAGGCCTAAAACCCCAAAGCTTCCCATTTCTCTTCTCTGCTTCTCTCCCTAAAGAGAGAAGCTCTCACATCTCTCTAAAATTCACTCACTGGAGGGAATTCGTCATCGGCCGGCCACCATGTGCCGTCGCCGATAGCCACCGTGGCCACTACCCACGTGGTCGATTACCCAAACGTACCAAAATGAAACCGAGTTGTCCTAAAACCAAATCTGGTGACCGTTTCTCCTAAAAACCTTAAATAACGGTAGATCTAAAATTTTATACCTTCGATGGTTCATCTTCTCCGGCGGCGCGTGGAGGTACGTGAGTGCTCTGACGAGGGTAAGGCTTCTCTCACTCTCTGCTTTATATTTTCCTGGACTTTGGTTGTTGTGTATTGGGTGGTTTGCTCTCTGTTATTGTTGTTGTTCGTAGGTTTGCCATATTTATAGGGTTCTTCGAGTCCCCTTTCAGACCGGTTAAACGAATGAACCCCGGTGAGTCACCGGAGCCACGGTGGTTACTCACCCTAGGGGAGGTGAGCTGTGCGGTGGAGAGGTTGGGTGCATTAAATGTACCTGGTCTTGTAGATCCAGCGAGGACGTGGCTATTTCTAATTGGTAAGTTCGTCGGCGGGGCATCATCATCTCTACGGTGGTGCCGGAATAGCCCTAGGTTACAATGAGTATCCTAGGGTTTCTTCTGGTCGTCTTTGGTCACTTGGATTGGCTTCTGGATCAGACGGTTGGGACTCGTACGACGCTGGAACCTTACGTGAAAACCCTAGCTGAACATGGGTCCGCTTCTGGGCCTGTAGGGCTGTTCGAACCGAATCCAGGTATGCACTGGATTCAAGTCTGCTAGAATTTAATTGTAATCGGGCCTCGGGTTGTAACTTTGTGTTTGGGTCCTGTAGAATTATAAATATTAAGAATAATATAAATATAATAATAATTATTATATTTATTATGTATATAATAATATAAATATAATAATAATATATATAAACGTAACTCGGACGAAAACCATTGTCGACAGCTGCCCCTCTTTGTTTATTTTTGTGTAAACAACAATAAAGAAAATATAAAAAGACAAGTTTTCATCGAGTGAATTTCTTGCTTTGCTAGGGAATTTGTTCCACTACTCTTTTGTGGAGATCGAACTTTTGATATAATCTTGCTTTACTACTCTTTTTGTGAAGGCTTGATTGACTTGAGAAGAATCTATTTCACTACTCTTCCGTGAAGATCATATTCGAAGTTAATTTGATTCCAATACTCTTCCGTGGCGATCGGATTGACTTGGAAAGAAATCATTCCCACTACTCTTTCGTGGGTGCTATACTCGTGTAATCTTTTGGATATCCCTCTTTTAGGGATTTTGAGTTAACTATTCCAATCTCGAGATTTGGACTTTCGACTTCTTTTTGGAAAACCTGCAAATGTGACATTGTGTTTGCTATTATGCATTTATGATTGTCATGACCTTATTTATGACTAAAATGTGTGCAATGACAAAATTTCGGGGTATCTTTTTCTTCGAACAAGGACCCATTTTTGCTATCCATTCTTTAGTTAGTCTCATTATAGATGTGCAAACATAATCATTTTATCTCAACTGATCATCTTGATCCTTTTTGGTTGAACCTGAACTTGCTTTTATTCTTCTTGAATTCCACCAATACAAATGAAAACCATTCGGCTCATAACAAATATTTCAAATCATCATCAAATATCTAAAACTTCCTATGTATTTTAATGCTTCATATATCATGTCATCATATGTTAAAACATTGTTAGTCTCAGAATATCAATATTTTTCAAAGACTTTTTTGTAATAATACACCATATTTTATGTACTTCAAATTAAACTAAATGTTTTAAAACTTTCAAGTCAAGATGCTTTGCAAAAAGAAAAATATTTTTATTTATGTAAAGAATTTACATGGAAAACTTTTATTTGTAAAAGATAAAGTATGTGTCCTCAAACACCAATAGCATAAATACTTTTGAACTGGCACACCGCAAAGTGACTTGAGTGTAGCTTCTGTCAAAAGGATCTCAAATTATGATGAAAGTATGAGTTCCTCAAATCCTTTTTCTTTTCATGTGAAATATCTTTTAACTGCATCTAAATTTACTGGGTAAAGTAATTCAGGTCCATCCATTTCAGTAAGGACTAAAGCTCCTCCAGAAAAAACCTTTTTTACAACATAAGGTATTTCCCAATTTGGCATCCACTTTCCTCGGTGATCCTTTAGAAAAGGTAAAATCCTTCTGAGCACAAGATCTCCTTCGTAAAATTCCCAGAGGTGAATCTTCTTATCACGTGCTCGTATCATCCTCTTTCGGTACATCTGACCATGACAAATTGCTTTCATTCTTTTTTCTTCGATCAAATTTAATTGGTCATATCGGTTTGTACCCTGTATACCTCATCTAGCTTTACTTATGATAGAACTCGTAATGAATGAATTTATACCTCAATTGGTAAGACTGTTCTATTCCATATATTAATGAAAATGGAGTTGCCCCAGTCGATGTTCGTGCTGAAGTTCGATAAGCTAACAAGCAAATAGTAGTTTCTCATGTCAATCCTTATAAGTTTCAGTCATCTTCTCTATAAGCCTCTTGATATTCTTATTAGTTGCCTCAACTGCTCCATTCATCTTTGGGCGATAGGTGGTGGAATTATGATGATTTATCTGGAATTGTTCATAGACTGCTTTCATCATTTTGTTGTTCAGATTCAAAGCATTGTCTGTAATAATTCTTTCTGGTAGACCATATCTACAAATGATCTCTTTTTCAAAAATTTACAGACTGTGGGCTGAGTAATGTTTGTATAAGAAGTTGCTTCTACCCATTTGGTAAAATAGTCTATTGATACCAAAATGAAGCGATGACTATTTGAAGCTTTAGGAAAAATTTATCTGATAACATCTCTGCCCCACACAGAGAATGACCAAGGAGCTGTCATTACATGTAATGGATGAGGAGTATGCTTCCTGTGTCCATAGATTTGACACTTGTGACACTTTCGGCATAATTAATACAGTCTGCTTCCATAGTTGACCAGTAGTATCCAAATCTCATAATTTGTCTAACCATTGTATGCCCATTAGCATGAGTACCACATATTCCTTCATGTACTTCTTCAAGAATTGATTTTGCTTTTTTGGTATCCACACATCTCAATAAGACTTGATCTAGGCTCTTTTTGTATAAGACTTCTCCATCGAGTACATACCCGGATGACATTCTTCGGATAGTTCTCTTATCATTTTCAATTGCTTATTCAGGATAACTTTGATATCTGATATATTGCAAAATATCATAATACCAAGGTTTCTCTTATTATTCTTCTTCAATGTTAAGACAATGAGCTGGATATTCATAAGTCTGCATTTCAATAGGCATCATACTTGCATGTTCATTTACTTTAAATACGGCTGCCAAAGTTGCCAAGGCATCTATCATTTGATTTTCTTCTCTGGGGATGTAATCAAAAGTCACTTCTTCAAATTCTTTGATGAGTTTCAGAACCAATTTCTGATATTTTACAAGCTTGTGATCTTTTGTTTCCCATTCTCTTCTGATTTGGTAAATTACTAGAGCTGAATCCCCATAAACCTTGAGCATTTTTACTTTACGTTCAATGGAAGCTTTAAGACCCAAAATACATGCCTCATATTCAGCCATTTTGTTTGTGCAGTCAAAATTAAGTTGGCTGGTAAATGGATAATGCTCTCCATCTGGCGAAACTAATATTGCTCCAATTCCGTGTCCCAAAGCATTTGAAGCACCATCAAAAGTCAACTTCCAATGTTCATCATTGGACACGCTTGCTTCTCTTATTGAAATTGACATCAAATCTTCATCAGGAAAATCAAAATCTATTGGTTCATATTCTTGAGAAGTTGTACTTGCAATAAATTCAGCTATTGCACTTCATTTTACTACTTTTTGACTGACATATTGGATGTCAAATTCTGACAACAATATTTGCCAATGAGCTAATCTTCCAGATAATGCAAGAACATTCATTAGATATTTAAAAGGATCAAATTTGGATATGAGCCATGTAGTGTGATACAATATATACTGTCTAAGGCTTCGAGTAGTCCATACCAATGCACAACACAATTTCTCAATTAAAGAATATATGGTTTCACATTCAGTGAACTTCTTGCTGAGATAATAAATAGCTCTTTCCTTCTTCTCATTTTGATCATGCTGTCCTAATACACATCCCATTGAATTTTCCCAAACCGACAAATAAAGAATTAAAGGTTTGTATGGAATAGGTGGTACCAATATTGGAGTACTCGATAGATATTTCTTAACTGTTTCAAAAGCTTCTTGACATTCTTCATTCCATGTTCCAAATCATTCTTTCTAAGGAGGCGGAAAATAGGATCACATTTCTCAGTTAGCTGCGAATGAATCGAGCTATATAATTAAGTTTTCCAAAAAATCCTCGAACCTCCGTTTGTGTTTGTTGGGGTGACAAATCTTGAATAGCTCTGACTTTATCTGGATCTATTTCAATTCTTTTTTGGCTTACCACAAATCTCAAGAGTTTACCAGAGGTTACCCAAAATGTACATTTATTCGGGTTGAGCTTTAACTGACATTCCCTTAATCTCTAGAAAAGCTTTCTCAAATTCTCAACATGCTCTTCTTCAGACTTGGCTTTGACAATCATATCATCGACGTAAACTTCTATTTCTTTATGCATCATTCATGAAATAATGTTACCATAGCCCTTTGATAAGTTGCCCTTGCATTCTTAATTCCAAATGGCATCACTTTATAACAAAACGTTCCCCATAAGGTGATGAACGTTGTTTTCTCCATATCCTTAGGGTAAATTCTGATTTGATTATAGCCAGATAAACCATTCATAAATGAGAATAAAGAATTCTTAACAGTATTGTCCACTAATGTGTCTATGCCTGGAAAAGGAAAATTATCCTTTGACTGGCTCTATTAAGATCTCGATAATCAACACACATTCGGACTTTATCATCCTTCTTTGTTACAGGAACAATATTTGCTACCCATTCAGGGTACTTGGCTAC
Organism: Hibiscus syriacus; assembly: GCF_006381635.1. NCBI lineage: Eukaryota > Viridiplantae > Streptophyta > Magnoliopsida > Malvales > Malvaceae > Hibiscus > Hibiscus syriacus. Next base: position 230,339 of record NW_024063187.1, on the reverse strand, counting down.
CTTAATAAATCCAACATCAAATTGTTTTTTTACTTCTTCCTTGGTTTTGAGTAGAATTTCAGGTTTCATTCTTCTCAGCTTTTGTTGCACAGGTTTACATTCTGATCTTATTGGTAACTTATGTACTACCAATTTTGTATCCAATCCTAGCATGTGTTTGTATGACCAAGCAAATACATCCTTGTACTCTTGCAGCAATTTAATCAAATCCTGTCGCCCTTTATCAGATAAAGTGGTACCAATTTTTACCTCATTCTTTTCCATATTGGATCCTAAATTTAAGATCTCAATAGGTTCCTTATGAGGTAAAATTTTCTTATCCTCTTTTACCACTATTTTTAACAGTTCAGAGGGTAAATCACATCTTTCACCATAACCTTCAACTTCCTTTGGACACATAGGCTGCTCAAAATCAATTTTCGGGCTAACATCATTAGTATCTATGTCATGGATATTTGATTTCCTGAAATAAAAATAAACAAGAGTATACATATAATCATGAAAATGCATTTAAAAATGATTGCCATTTAGAACTAATGCATCTTTTATTGAAAAAGAAAAAAAACACAGTTTAACCCCTTACAAAAAATCAAACTCTTACCTTAGGGTATAGGCAATAATGAAAGTTTTGGTGTATTACTCTGAAAAAAGTTTGAAAACTACAGTTAATTCTTCCGCAGTCCAATTATTTAACTCAAAATATGATGATGCGGGGTAAATGCCCATAGCTTCTTTTGCTGTAGATTTATCATCTGATATGACATTGATACTCATTTCTTTCAAAGCTACTTCAACAACCAACCTTTTGCTTTGCTGATCTTCTTGAAACGTGTGTCCTCCAAACAAAGTATGTGAGATCTTCTCCAACTAACTTTTCCTTTCTCAATTCCTGATTCTTTCTAATGTTCCTTTGTCTCTCTTTTATTGTTGGCTGATATCCCAAACCAAATCGATCTTTCTTGGAGATAGAAAAGACTGGATTCACTGGTCCTTGCAAATAGCTTCCTAATCATTTTCCTATTTTCCTTTTTCCCTAGGGTCAACCTGAGTCCCATTTTTGTGCAATTAGAAATTTTGGGTTTAGGCATCCTTTTCCTCTCAGCCACAAATGTTGTGTTAACTAACTCCAAGGGTCTGAAAGAGCATTCAATAGCTTCTTCATCCAATTCGACATATGAAGCAGTGGTAGAAACTGAAGCAATAATGTCTTCTTCAGGATTAAGACATATTAACCTACCATCTATTACAAACTTTATCTTTTGGTGTAACGTATATGGAACTACCCCTGCCTGATGAATCCAGGGTCTTCCCAACAAACAATTGTAAGTGGGTATTGTATCCATTACAAGGAACTCTATCTCATATGTAGATAGACCAATAGTTAGGGGAATATCAATTTTCCTAATACTCATTCTTAGTTCCATTAAAAGCTCAGACAATACTCTGATTACTTCTAATGAGTGTGATGTCAATTGGTAACTTTTTCAAAGTCACTAATGGCATTACGTTCAAAGCCGAGCCATTATCTACTAACACTCGAGATAAAATATGTCTTTGCACTTAACTGTAATATGCAGAGCTTTAGGGCTACCATTTATTTCAGAAGGAATTTCGTCTTCAGAAAAAAAGGAAATTATCTACCTGTATATTTGCAATCAATCTGTCCAATTTGTTCACAGGCAATTCCTTTGGTACAAAAGTTTGATTCAATACATTTAACAAAGCATTATGATGTGCCTCAGAGCTTAATAAAAGTTCTAAAACTGATATACGAGCTGGCAGTTTATGCAACTGTTCAACGATGTTGTATTCACTATGCTTGAGAAACTTCAAAAATTCTACAGCTTCGCTTTCAGTTACATGTTCATTGATGTTAGTTTCATCCTCTTTTAACTGTAGCTCAACCTTTTTCCCTTTATCAACTGGACCTTGTTTCTCAGATTCCTTAGAATAACATCTCCCACTACGGGTAAAATGTCCAACGTCATATACCTCTTCATTTCCTCCCATTGTTTCCTTCATTTGGCATTCATAATTCCATGGAACTTGCTTGTCATCTTTATAAGGAAATGGAGATGGTGAAGTGATAACCACCTTTAGAGCTTTCTTTTATAGTACATGAGTTTTGGGTGTGATAATTATAGGATGATTAGAGTTATAAAACTCTTTAGCTGATCCATCAGATGCACAAATATCCATTTCTTCTTCTGATATTTCCTTGAAAATTCCATCTCCTTTTCATCCATCATTTTTTGTACGAAAGCTCGAAAATATGAACAGTGTTGTACAACATATCCTTCATAACCATGATAATGAAATATATTTCCACAGCTTAATTGTTCTGCTGACATATCAGATTTCAACAAACCAACTTTGATCATTTGAGTCCATATTCATAACATAGGCAATTTTACTTCACTGACTTGCTTTATCACATGCTTTCCTCTTTCTTCAATAACTGCATTGATCCCTGCTCCCGTATGATTTGGCAACGGATTTTGAGCCACATTTGGTTGCTCTTTATCACCAAAATTTATGATATTCTTTGTTCTCATGCTTTGAACAATTCTTTTGAATGCGATATAATTTTCGATGGAATGCCCACAAGCTCCTGCATGATATTCGCATTGCAAGTTATCATTGTACCACTTAGGATATGGAGGTTGTATAGGTGATACATGATAGGGTGATATTATATGTTTGTCATATAATATATGGTATAAATATTTGCAGGTCATCAGAATTAGATCAAATTGAAATTTGTCTCTTTCCACCATTGGTTCCCTTGTTTCTTGTTTGGCGAAGTTTGGTGTAGAAGATCCAATATCCTGAGGTCGAGACACTGTGATATTATTGGACTCATATTTCCTTGCTTCATTTACCTCACTTTATTTCTTTTTCATAAATGGCTTCTTGCTAGATTCACCACTTTCAAGTTTCCCGCTCTTAATTGCCATTTCAATCATCTCACCTGCTGTAACTATGTCAGCAAAGCTTTTGAAAGAATTCCCTATGAGGCGAGTAAAGAAAGGAGCTTTCAAAGTGTTGACAAATAGTACCTTTGTTTCTTCTTCTTCCATGGGTGGATGTACCTGTATAGCTATGTCCCTCCATCTGTGGGCATATTGCCTGAAATTTTCATTGAATTTCTTTTCCATGTGTTGGAGTAACATTCGATTTGGCCTTATATCATTCACATGCTTATATTGCTCCAAAAAGGATTTATCCAAATCTTTCCAAGATTTAATATGAGCTCTACTTAATTGATTATACCATTGGATGGTCGAACCAGTTAAGCTTTCTTGGAAACAATGGATCAAGAGCTGATCATTCCCTATATAACCCGTCATTTTTCTGTAAAACATTGTGATAGGGGTATAAGGACATTTTATACCATCGAATTTTTCAAAATCTGGGATTTTGAACTTAGGTGGTAATACCAAATCAGGTACCAAACTTAATTCCTTGGCTTCAATTCCATATACATTAGAGCCTTCCTTTATTTCCCTAACTTCTTCCATTAGTTGTTCCAATTGTTTGTTTGACTCTTTCTTTACTTCTTGATCAAAATCTGGAACATTCCCAACTTGTTGTTGGTTTATAGAAGAACTAAGTAAATTTATCTTTACCCTCCTTGTTTGAGTAAATGCCCCTGACTGGACTTTATCGTGAGAGGTTACATGATCAGGGGGTATAAAGGCTCCTCAGTTACTTTAGTTTTCAGACGATATGCTCTTGGTGTGAAGACTGGAGGATATAAAGGATCTTAATTGAAAGTACCAACAATTGGAGCATTTGTTTGATCCATATTTCTTCTTTGTAACATACTTGTGAATTTTTCCATCATCTCATTCTGGGATTTCATTAACTGTTCATGCATTTCTTCCTGAATTTTCTTAAAATTCTCTTGCATCTCAAGCTGATTCCTTTCAGTTTAAGCAACCTTATCGTCCATTGCCCTTTTTCTGGTATTATATGGATGCTTAGAGAGGTCCAGTATTCTTTGAAAAAGAATAAAAACCTTTTTAATGAATGTGGATGAAAAATATAATGTCAAAATGTTCATGCTCAATATGTACTTTCAAGAAAAAAAAACCTTTTTTCTGGTATTACATCTGAGCAGCTTCTCCTAACTGTTGTATGTGTTCAAGTAACTCAAATACCTTATGAGCTTCTTCGGTTTCTGATTCCAATTCCTCACTCAAAGTGTTAGCTTCGTATGCCAAGTCCACTATGTATTATGGCACTCCCTGACCTTGCTCTATATATTTTACAATGAGGTCATCTCTTTGTTTTATCTTCCATTGAGCGCATTCCCAACGGTATCGCCATTGCAAAATTCGTTCATACAGAACAATAGGGAGTTGATTTGCCCTTCTATAAAGATATTGGACTTTGATTTCCAGCTCATTCACTTGCTTTCTTAGATTCTTAGCTTCCGAGTTACTTTCTTGACTTTACAGTGCAGTTTCCAACCTTTCAATCTTGCTTTTTAGTCTCTGGTTTTGAGCTTGATTTTTCCGATAGTCTTTTCTCCAATGTCTTCTTTTCTTTAGCAAACATCTTGGTCTGTGTTTATTTTGTTTGAGCTCATCTTTACCTTCTTCATCTTTTCTTTTCAGACCTGTCAACTCTTGTTTGCTTGATCCTTCGGCAATCTGAGTCTTTACCACCCGTTGATAGGTTGACTGAAGATCGTTGAAGTCTATCCTAAGCTGTTTTTCAACCTTGCTAACTTGATATGCTCTCCCTTTATGGATATCTATCTTAATTTCCTTGTGGTAGACCTTTTCTTCCAGTTTTTGTAGAGTCTTTCTCCACTGCTTTCTTTCGATCTCAAAATCTTGTTTCGCCAATTCCAAGGGAGATGGTATAATTCTTAAATGTTCTTTGATGGGTTGAACATTCTCGAAGTTAACCAATGAATGTTGTCTTTGAGGCGGTTGATTCTCCATTTTTTGTATTCAGGTGAGAGCTTTTGACTAAAAGTAAATAAATTTACTCGATGAATCCACTTCCAGGCCTCAGTAACCTTTCTGATTTTTTCCTTGTATTGATCACTCCTGAACGCAAATTCTGATTTGGATAAACCAGATGTCGCGGGAATAAACTGTCTTGATCCATATTGTCTAGAGATCATCAAAGGTGCATATCCTATGGAACCCCAGATTCCAGGCAAGGGAACCCAATCGTGCTCTCCACACTTATATGTTATGTTTGAAGAAGTATTCCATGAAGCTTGCCATAATACGTCTTTATCTTCAAAATTTTGAAATATGTTCATCCATTTTTCCTCATCATAACCTCCGGGCCATTTGCGAGAAAGAAAATCTTGTAGGGGTGAAAAACCTTCTAGGAATACTCGTCCATGAGCTCTTTCTTCATGTTTAAAATGGTTCAGAATCATATCAATAATAGGGGTGCACAGCCTATAAAACGTCCCTCTCCCTTGCATCTGTAGGAATTCAAGGAACGAAATGTCTATGCTAATATGGAAGGAACTGGATTTGCATTCTTGTTCAATTTTTCAAACAGGTCTACGATTGATATATCCACATGCCCCAGAATCTTCAGGAAAATGATTAATCCATAAATTCCTAAAGCCATGATACAACTTGCTTCCTTTTGTCAGGATGGTGGTAGATTACTTCTTTGAAGGTAGCCCAAGTAATGCATTCACTATCACCCTTTTTCTTTATATGTCTTGTATCCCATTCTTCACTCATCACGGTCAATAAGAGCACTTTCTTCTTGAAAGGAGTAGTGTTAGGTGACTTGATATATACCATGTCTTCGTAGATTCATGGACAGCGGATAAGAGCCCGATATTCTTCTATAGTGGGTGTCAAATCTACCTTGCCAAAAATGAAACAACTGTAAGCAGGGTTCCAAAACTGTGATAGGGCTCTGAACAAATGTCTGTCAATAGGGATGTCCAAAAGATAAGCAATGTCTCCATATAACTGATAAAATAGCTGCTTGTTCGCGACTTCTTATTTCTCCCAGATTTTTTTAACTCACCCAGGTTATTTTGGCAAACGTTGATATGCATATATTTGACTAGATCTAACACGTATCCAGGTGATAGATTATTTCCCTGAACAGGTTGAGACTGCTCAGACCATCTTAGAACGACTGCATTATCTTCTACTTCATATTAGACTCTTTGTTCCATATTTCCAGCTTTCTATATGAAATCAGTCATGAATCAACACCATGATATGAAAATGAAAAATGCAGAAGTGAGAATGAAGCATAAAATTAAAAAAATAATTAAAGCCTAATTTTATTTAGACAACAAACCTAACCACATGATTTCTAGTTCGCATGAATTTGTTCAAAAAATAAATAATAAAATACTCAACATGCTTTTCCTTGTGTGCTAAATCTTACAAAACTTAATTGGTATGGGTTTCGTCTGAACCTAAGTTCTAAGTTTCACTATATGCTGGGTTTTGGCTCTATGGTAAAAAGGGTCAACGAATTGTCCTTTTTTGGTGTCCCATTGGACTGTCAAACTCTTAATCCTAATCCATTACAGACTTTCGGATTAAGTTCAATTCGAAGGAACACACTTCCTTATGTCCATACGGAGGTGAAAACCACACGAGGGAATAGTTTCTCATTCACTTAAATAGGATAAGAGCAGAGTTTTAGCTCATGTCATGAATGCAGTGCACAGTGGGTGAGGAAAAGCATAAAATAAAAAATAATATACAGTATATTATTCTATTCTAATGACCCAAATTTTAAATCTGTACACATAAAAACAAAAAGTTAGTAAAATAATAAAAATATTTAAAATAAAAATCAAAACAAATTTATTTTTACTGCAAAGACGAATAATTAATAAATTGGTGGATGAACCCTTATTTTTAAAAAATTCCCCAGCGGAGTCGCCAAGCTATCGAAAAGTTTCTCTGCCTTGGCGACGGAGAGTGCAAATAGTACACCCTAGATGATGTAACTAGTCTCGAAAAAAGTAAGTGTTTATTCTCCATGAATTAGATAAAACACCAAATTGTAGAGTCGCCACCAATCTTTTATATGGTGAGATTGGTCACCAAAATGTCATATTATTTTAATAAAAATTCCTAATAATATTATTAAAATAATACAACTCGGGCCTGCTTTACCAGAAAAATGAGTTCGAGAGTCGATTACGTATGGAAAAGAATTAGCATTCCCACATTGCCCAAAATTAGTACCGGTATTTATTAATTAGATGTCTTTGCAGTAATTATAAATTAGTTTTCTAAATTAAATAACTTAATATAAATACTAAATATTTAATATAAATATTATTAGCACTATAATATTTAATATTAAAATTATATAACTTAAATTATCATAATATATATAATTATACTAATATTATAATTAATCTTAAAATAATAATTAATGATGTAAACATATAATTTTAAAATTAATTAACATAATTCTAATGTACTAATAATGTAATTTATCCTAATTTATTATACAGGCCAAAAATATAAGTTATTAAATACACTAAGGATCAACATGGTATTTATCTTAAATCATATATATATATACATGATAATGACCATAATATAAATAAATAAAATTTACGAATAAAATTAAAATGCATGAAACATGTTTTTTTAATGACTAAATTGCGAAGTTACAAGGTTACAGGGACCTCGGGTTAATTTCCCCACATTCCAAATTACACACAGGTCCCTCCTCGAAACGACACAGTTTGGGAAGGGATATAAATAGGCCGAATTAGGCCTAAAACCCCAATGCTTCCCATTTCTCTTCTCTTCTTCTCACTCTTTAGAGAGAGAAGCTCTCACATCTCTCTAAAATTCCCTCGTCGGAGGGAATTCGTCCCCGGTCGGCCACCATACGCCGTCGCCGATAGCCACCACCTGCCATCACCCATGGTGGTCGGATTTTATCCAAACGTACCAAAATGAAACCCGAGTCGTCCTAAAACTGAATCCGGCGTCGTTTCTCCTAAAAACCCTAAATAAAAATAGATCTAAAATTTTATACCTTCGATGGTTCGTCTTCTCGGGCGGTGCGTGGAGGTACGTGAGTGCTCCGATGAGGGTAAGGCTTCTCTCAGTCTCTGCTTTATATTTTCCTGGACTTTGTTTGCTGTGTATTGGGTGGTTTACTCTTTGTTGTTGTTGTTGTTGTTCTTCGTAGGTTAGCCCCATTTATAGGGTTCTTCGAGTCCCCTTTCAGACCAGTTAAACGAATGAACCCCGGTGAGTCACCGGAGCTACGGTGGTGACTCACACTAGGGGAAGTGAGCTGTGTGGTGGAAAGGATGGGTGCATTAAATGCACCCAGATCTTGTAGATCCGGCGAGGATGTGGCTACTGTTGATTGGTAAGTTCGTCGGCGGGGCATCATCATCTCTACGGCGGTGCTGGAATAGCCCTAGGGTTACAATGAGTACTCTAGGGTTTCTGTTGGTCGTCTGTGGTCCGTTGGATTGGCTTTTGGATCGGATGGCTGGGACTCGTGCGACGCTGGAACCTTGCGTAGAAACCCTAGTTGAACATGGGTTCGCTTCTGGGCTTGTAGGGCTGTTCGGGCCGAATCCAGGTCTGCACTGGATTCAAGTATGCTAGAATTTAATTGTAATCGGGCTTCGAGTTGTAATTTCATTTGGGTCCTGTAAAATTATAAATATTAAGAATAATATAAATATAATAATAATTATTATATTTATTATGTATATAATAATATTAATATAAATATAATAGTAATATATATAAACGTCACTCGGACAAAAACAATTGTGACATCCTAAATTTGATATTGTATATTTCATTGGATGATGCATGTAACGGGCTGCTTTGTTGACAACAAAGGTAACACCCAGCCTTGTGTGACACACCTACAATGTTACAGCATTTGTCCCATGTCCATGGATGTATATAAACCTGGAATGAAAATATACTACACATTTAAATTTAATTATTTGTGTTTCACTTTGTAATGTTACAATTACATCCATAGTTGCTGAAATGTTGCAACAAATATTGATAGTGCGTGAGACTCACATTTATTGATAATACATCAAATATTTTATTTAAAAATTAACTTTGTTTTTTATTTTAAAAAGAGTAAATTATTTCATGAGTCACTGAACTTTAGTCATTGTATTCATTTTGTCACAAAAGTGCTTTAGAAAGTTTCAATTATATCACTAAACTTTCAACGTTGATTTTTTATCATTGGATTGTTAAATCATTAATGACACTACGTATAGTTTCTTTCCTATTTTCTGTAGAAAATCATCAATTCTTTTTACCTTCTTTGTTAGTTAATCATCACTTGTCGTCATTTATTGTATGATCGCTACCACAATATTCACATTCCACTCCTCTTTCTTTTCTTCAAATTGATTTCCTATAAAATTCACTCAAAATTGATGAAAATTTATATAAAGGTTGATGCTCTAATTCTTCGATCTCTTCCGACGATCATCATGTAGGCTAATTTCGAGGTATATAATTCCGCTTCTTAAAAGAATGCTTTTTACAATTTAATTTTTTTTTTTGAAAAAAAACCAAAAATCTCAAAATAGGAAAAGCAGAAATCCCCGATGAGTTTTTTTTAATGTTTTTTACAAGTAATTTTTTTTTGAAACATTTTAAAACGTTAAACTAGTAGGGGACAATGATACAAATTCTTCAATATCTAGGGTGGCTACAAAAATGCTGAAGAATGATAGTTTCTAATGGTAACTAAAAATGAATGAAAAACCTTAATTTTGATTAATAAATATTGAGGCGGAAAAAAATTAATTTTTTGATTTTGACATCGATATCAAATTATTGCATCATTCGAATGTTAATGATTTAACAATTCAATGATAAATTAAAAAAAATCGAAAGTTTAATGTTAAAATTAATTTTTTTAAAAAAGTTTACAAATAAAACTGATACCATTGACAGCCACGTAGTTTAACCTATAAAAATTATAAGTTAAATTTTCAATTCCAAGGACACCAGCAGACAACTACAGGCACATGTCTAGTTTTAATAAAATTCAAGTAGTGAAAACTAACTGAATTAAAAGTAATAAATGAAGCCTAAGCCCTGCTGAATATTATCCTAATTTTAGCCTTTAGGAGTGATGTATTTGAGCTAAGCTGATCCAAATGTTGCTTACATTTACTACAGAAAATCTGCCGACATCTTTTTTGCTATTTACAATATACAGACATACAGCTATTATATTCGAAAATGATAAGAAAGGCTTTCAAGCCCAAACAGCCATGACAGACATGAAGGCAGCTCCAAGAAGAAGAGAAACGGTGGCTCCCGCTTGAAGTGTAGCGTTGTTTTGCAACTTAGGGTTCATGAAATCAGCGGCGAGCAGGTCGACGAGCGCCGTGTATATTAAAATCCCCGCCGATGCGGCGTTGAAGAGCCCTTGGACGATGAGTGCCTCGGGGCTGCTGTCATTGTACCTTTTGGATATAATTATTCCTATAGCGATTCCAAATGGGGTTGTGAGAGAGAAAAAGAGTGCCATGATTGCAACCCCACCCAGCTTGAATTGTGCCTAACGATAACAACAAAGCCATAAAGATTCCTGAGGATTTGTGCCATGGAAACTAATGAAGCGCGTTAAATTAATTTACCTGGGAAATGCATCCACCCAGTCCCATGCCTTCAAAGAACTGATGGAAGCTGAGTGCAACCACCAATGGCTTTATAGTTTTTGGATTTTTTGAAGCTCCTAAAGATATCCCTATTATCACTGAATGAACCACTATCCCCAACTCCAAAACCTTCAGAAAAAGAAACATTAACGGATCAAAATCAAAACTTTATCAAAATTGCCATTAATCATGAATGAATTTTTAGTTGTGTTACCTGAGATATAACTCGATAACGAAGAAGCTCGGACGAAGCATATGCATGAACATGCACGTAATTTTCATCACCATGCTCCTCCGTTTTCTCTTCATCACAGCCGCCATCAACCTGTGGTGTTTGATTCTTAACGTGAGACTTGGTGTAATGAGAAGTAGCATAAACATCCACAATCAATGTAGCGATCGCAGAAGTCATCGCCACCAGTCCGGCGAACGGGAACTTTCCCCAAGTGTTTTTGTCGAGGCTATGGTTTGTCAAGCTATCAGTAGCATCGGGAAGAACATGGATGAAGCCGGTAGACAATATCACACCGGCAGCAAATGCTTTGATTAGGAAGAAAACGTTCTTTTCGGGACGTAAAGCATTGATGGCTTTTCCGAGAAGGGGAATGCAAACGCCAATGGATCCAACAACAAGAATCGAAGCTATAGCAATGATCTTGTATCTAAGCGCTGAAGAGTTTTTATTGGGATCATCAGTTTCTTTTCGCAAGTACAGCTATCGTCTCCTCCTACCAATACCAGGGAAGGAAATACGATGAAAAAGCAGCAAAGAAACGCTAAGAGCTTAACTTGTTTGAAGCTGATCATGGCTGCCGTGAACTGAAAGCTAAAATCCCAGATTTTTTTTTTAAGATTTTGATGAGAAAGTTATTGGTTGTAAATGGAAGTATGGGACTTGCAATTTGCAATGTCCTTTTTGTATAGTCCAATAACCAATCAAGGGGCAACAGACAAGCAAACTAATTGTTCACGGAAAAAATAAGGTATAATATAAAAATTATTCATAATATTTGACTAAATAATCATTTTAATTTTAATTTTTTAAAGATTTTGACTTTTAATATTTATTTTGTGAAAAAAAATCTTCTTTATGGATGAAAATTGTAAGTTATTTTTAAAATAGGAGTCTTTTTATCTTAAAATGAAATATTTAAGGGAAAAACGTTTCAAAAAGAATAAGGGTTAAAAGACTATTTAATTAAATAATAGGAGTATTTCTATCTTAAAATAAATTATTGAGGAATAAAATACTCTGAAAAAATTTAAAATAATTATTTTAATAAGCGTTAATTTTAACCTTACCAACGTTAATGAACCATAAAGGTCAAGGAAAGCTTGTTGTTTTGTGTGAAATTGGCTTGTTGGACAAGGACGGAGCCATATGGATGGGAGGGGCGGCTGCACAACCCCCCAACCCAACATTGACGGGCTAACTACATTTTATTGGTTATTGAACATTTTAAAACTATTACAATTAAGTCTTTATCCTCTTAATTTCTTGGTGTAATTATTTTTAGGATACTATAGTATTAAAATTAATATAATCAAGTCTTGACCTAAAATTTACATGATGTAATTACTTTTAAGGCATTATTGAGAGTTTAATTCTACTAATTTTAAAATTTACATGATTTAATTACTTTTAAGACATTTAAATTTTAAAATTAGTATAATTAAACTCTCAATCTCTTAATTTTTATGATTTAATTACTTATTAATTTCCTATTTATTTTAAATTAAACAACTTATTCCAAGAATTTAAATTAGCTCACGACAATCTTTTTAATTGTGTCGCATTTATCATGATTATCACAATAACGTATGCTATTAAATATCACAATTGTGTAATAAATATTTCAGATGATATCTTTACTGTTATATAATGACGGCTATTTTAAAAGCTAACCACTATTTAAATTTATGTTTGCCCCTTATAATTTAATAAAGACTCCCGTCTCCGTACAATGATGACTTGGGCTACTGATTACAAAGATTGAACACTCTGTGGATTGGTAAATTGTTTGCAATGATGAAAAGGATTTAGGGTTAAGTTTGATTTAGATGTTGTCTTGGATTTAAATGAAGATGTATTTAGCTGTCTGTTTTCGACAATGTCACATCAGAGCTCAAGCTGGTCCTGAATAGCATCTTTTGATTTTTCAAAAGCAGAGCAGAGCTGTTACTTTCGTTTACGACGTCCGAAAAATGAAAGGAACTTCTTCTTACTCCACACTTGTTTTTCCCAATCGTAAATGCTTCCTTAGCTAAACCTGTACGCAACTTTATTCCATCTTTCCACACATGCTTTAGAACATAAGAAACACACTCATCTTTCACCCGTCCGATGATTAATGTATGGTTTAATCTGTTTTGATTTGGACGAAAAAGTAGCGGTAATTAGAGTCTAGGCTCATTCAACTTCCTCTATTCGAGGAGGAAGAGCAAAAGGAAAGAAAGATCCCTAATTCTCTTGGTCTAATTGGTACCGCCATCCGCTAAAAAAGTCAAAGAATAAGCTGATTTGATCTATAAAAAAATGGCTTAAACTGTAAAAGAAAAAAAAAAGGGAAAAAGAGGGAGGAAGAGAACGGCTAAAGTTAATGAGAGAGCATTTGAAAAATGGTATAATTGTCTTTTCATCATTGAACTTAATGAGAGAGCATTTGAAAAATAGTATAATTGTCTTTTCATCATTATAGGTTCAATACTTGATACATAAAAGCCATGCTTGAGTATGCAATTATCGTATAATTGTAAATTTTTAAAAGGATAATTACACTTCTAGTCACTTAATTATTAAGATGTTACCATTTTGATCATTAAACTATAAAATCTTTTAACTTTTCCATTGATATTTTTTCGTTCTTTATTAAATCAATAATAGAAATATTAAAATGATATTTTAATTTATATAAAATATATTGTTCTTTTCATATTTTTATATCTTAATTTATGTAAATCTATCAATTTAATTTTAATTTTGAAAATTTAAAAACATAAAAATCAAAAGATGTACTTTAGCTCCTATTTGTTAGGAGCATTTTAACCCCTAAAGATTCAATTTTTGGTCAAAATAGCCACCCACGAATGATCACTTGGTGTCAAATCCCTAGTTAAGCGCACGTGAAAATTGATTGTTAGTCAACTAACAGTTTTCAGTCAAAATGGACTATTTTGATCAAAAATTAAAATGTTACAGACTAAAATGCTATAACAAGAAATAAGAACCAAAATGACTATATGAGTCGATGTTGGGGATTAATTTTATCATTATACCAAACCAAAACAACATTAATTGGACAAAACTAAATGATCTTTGATAGCATGAAACAATTTACCTTAGTGGTTAAAGAAATTATTGTTGTTCTTAGAGGTCACAGGTTCGAACACGAAAAGTTGTAGCAGGGTGAAAAAGAAAGCATTTTCAGCTATGATTACTAGGCCATAGAACCAATTCTTGTGGAAACATACGAAGAAGATGGAAAATTATGATATAAGGGCAACCCTGGTTGTTGGATGCTTGGTCTTGTTAGATTTGAGATAACATCCATGATGAGTGTTCAGAATCGGTAGTATTTGCTCGTTAATTCTTCGATTTTATGGATTTATTGCTGCTGATTTGGTTGTGTTATGCTTGTTTTTGTGTATGGTCTTACTCTCCTGACTTAGTGGTAAAACGGGCACATTTTGCACTTTTTATTATTATTTGGTTACGACTGGAGACATAGGCACAACTATGGACATGACACGGTCTGACGTGGCAATTTCTAAAAGGTCCAGTCAGCGGCAATTTTCTAGAAGATCTAGTCAGCGCACCTTCTGGAAGATGGACAAGCAGAGTTACATTAGGAGACTTGTTTAAAGTTTAAATTTAGGAAAAACAATTATCTTTAGGATTATTTTATTTTAATTTCTTTATTTATTTTTATATTTTTAGAGGCTATAAATACCCTCCTGGGGTAAGCCTAAACACACAACTCAGATTACAATTCTCTTTTCTTTCTAGTTTTATAAAAGTTCTCTCATTTTATTTTTCAAGTTTTTGATTTTTACTTTATTTTTAAAGACTTGTTTTTAAATATGCTAAGTATGACTTTTGTCATGCTTAGCTAAATTTTTCATAAGCCGAGAGCTGAAGAGATGACTCAATTCCAATGGGAGAATTGAAACAGACGTTTAACAACTTCGGAATATCTCTCTCAATCTCTGCGCTTATTTTTCAAAATCAAAATAGTTTTCAAAATCAAAGATTGACTTTGGTCAAGAGGTTGTTGCGATTAAATGTGTGGGAGGAAGATTCGGCTTATAGAAAGCACATTCGACTTCCTGGGAACACACTTGGCGAGATAGCTTCGCCAAGAGGGAATTGAGATCGGAATTGACGGTTATTGAAGTAACAATATGAGTCGGTCACCACGAACTTAAACGGTAGTTGATCTACGATAATTGATATTGATTAGATCAATTTTCAAAGCCGGAATCAAAGATTGCCTTGGGTATTCGGTATAAAAAATAGAGTCACGGGGATTTCCCTTGTAGACAAAGTTACTGACATCCGAAGGTAAAATCTAATTTGATGATCTGAAGGAAATTGAGTTAAAACGAGGCTTGAGGCTATTTTTACCATATCCATTTTTAACTTTAAAATTTTTTCTTTATTTTAATTTAAATCGCTTTTATTATCATTTAAATATCTTTTTACCAAAATCCCCCCCATTTAATTGTTTCACGCTTGGTCTAAGCAATTCAGACAGATAGTTAGAAAGGCTTGAGACATATTTCGTTATTTATTAATTGAGAATTTTTTTTTATTTTGACATCGAAATGACAGTTTTCAAATTGGAGCTGTTGCTGGGGACTTCGCCAAAGTTACTAATTTTTGTTTACTTTTGATTTATGACCAGGACTAATCCGGGCGCATTAGTATAGTACGACCCGGAAATCGAAGTTAGAGCTAGGAGACTTCACGTACAGACGCTTCGAGAAATAAGGAAATAACGATCAAATCTAGAATCAGAATCAAATTCAGGTGAATTCGTTAATACAGAACCAATTCTGATGGTTGATCCTACTATCAGAGAGTTAGTTGCGACACCCACTGAACAAGAGCCTTTGTGCATTGATTTTCCCCAAGGAAAAACTCCATAAGTTCAAAACTGACCTTATTCATCTCCTCCCTACATTCCACGAATTGCCAAACGAGAATCCACACAAACATCTCACGAAATTTCATATGGTTTGCTCTAGCATGAGACCACATGGACTAACCGATGATCAAATAAAACTTAAAGCTTTTCTTTTTTCCTTAGCCGAATCGGCTAAGGAGTGGTTATTTTATTTACCCCCTAATTCTATTACTATATGGGCTCAAAAGACTCATCTTTTCTTGACAGGTTTTTCCATGCGGCGAAAGTAAGTGAACTACGAAGGAGAATACTTGGAATCAAGCAGCTTAATGGAGAGTCACTTTACGACTACTAGGAGCGGTTTAAAAAGTTATGTGCTAGTTGCCCACAACATGGGTTAACAGAACAAACACTCCTTCAATACTTTTATGAAGGATTAACTCCCCTAGAGATGAAGATGATCGATGCCGTCAACGGTGGAGCCTTGGTGAACATGACCCCTAATGAGGGTATGGATTTAATTTCCACAATGGTCGAAAATTCTCAACAGTTCCGCACAAATAATGAACCTCCTCGAAGAGTTCATGAGATAAGTTTATATTCTTTAGAAAATAAGATAGATAAATTAACTGAAGTCGTCAACTCTCTTGTTGCAGGAAGATATGATCAAATAGATCGTGTGGAATATGTGCATTATCTGATCATCCAACAGACGGTTATCCACTAATCCAAGATGGCACAGTAGCCCAAGTCAATGCAGTCGGAAACTTTCCAGGACCTCCCCAAAGAGCTTATAATCCCTACGACAATACTTACAACCCAGGATGGAGGGATCATCCGAACTTTAGTTATACTCAGAACTCAAGACCGAATCAAGGTTATCAAGCGAGACTACCTCCACCACTACAAAAGCCGCAGAAGACATCATTAGAGTCAATTATCGAGAGGTTAGCACTTTCCTAGGAAAAATTCCAGATTCGTACTGAATCCCACTTACATGAAATAGACAAGCAAATAAGCCAACTAGCTCAAACCGTAGGCCGTTTGGAGTCACAAGGTAAACTTCAATCTAAAACTGAGGTAAACCCAAGGGAGAATGTCAACATCATCACTCTTCAGAGTGGCACCTCTTATTCCATCAGATGAAGCAATCGAAAAGATAAGAAGACTGATGATTCAGAACCCCAGAGAAAGAGTGACGAAGAACAAATAGATCCAACACCATCTCCCTATGACGTGCAACCACCTTTTCCATCAAGGTTAATTAAAAGGGATAAATAAGTTGAGGAAAAAGAAATACTAAACGTACTCCGAAAGGTGAAAGTTAACATACCTCTCCTCAAGGTAATCCAAAAGGTTTCAAGATATGCCCGGTTTTTTAAGAATCCTTGTACGATAAAAAAAAAAGCTTGTCGGGGTCGAGAAAGTGAATTTAGGAGAACACCTCTCAGCCGTCTTCCAACGAAAGTTACCACCGAAACTAAAAGACCAAGGTATGTTCGCAATACCCTGTAAAATTCGTAAAGTTGGCATAAAACGAGCTATGTGTGATCTTGGCGCCTCTATTAATGTAATGTCTCTATCTATTTACAAAATGATTACTAACGAGCATTTGAAGGATACAAAGATCTCAATACAGCTTACCGACAGATCAATGATCTACCCGGAATGACTCTTAGAGAATGTATTGGTGGAGGTAAACAACTTAATATTTCCTGCCGATTTTTATATAATCGACATAGAGAATGATCACACAAGTACATCCTCTGATATCCTGCTGGGGCATCATTTCCTAAGTACTGCTCACACGAAAATTGACGTAAGAAGCAGAATTTTAACTATGAAATTTGATGGTGAGATCGTTAAATTTGACGTGTATAAGGCAATGAGATATATTGACAAAGTGGAAAGTCTAAATTCTGTTGATATAATTAATCTTGAGAAAGTTTTACCCTCTCTATTGCAGGCACCAGAAGTTAAACTAAAACCATTGTTGGACCATTTGAAATATGTCTTCCTTGGAGCAAACAACACTTTACCAGTCATCATACCAAAAAGATTATCCGAGGAGGAAGAAAAAGACCTAATAACAGTTTTACGCACACACAATGAAGCTATAGGATGGACCATCACCGACATAAAAGGGTTGAGTTCATCCACTTGTATGCACAAAATTAAAATCGAAAAAGGCACAAAACCGACACGTGAAGGTCAACGCCTACTAAATCAGCCAATGATGGAAGTGGTAAAAATGAGATAAATTTTTTTATGCAGATATTATATATCCAATTTCGGATAGTAAATGGGTAAGTCTAATACATGTAGTTCCTAAGAAAATAGGAGTTACTGTGATCGAAAAGTTTGAGGAAGAATTTGTACCAACACGAGTTCAGAATGGTTGAAGAGTCTGCATCGATTATAGGAAGTTAAATTCTTTAACTCGAAAAGACCATTTTCCTCTTCCATTCATAGATCAAATGATAGAACAATTACTGGTAAAAACTCACTATTGTTGTCTTGATGGATTTTCAGGTTTCTTTCGAATTCTAGTAGCACTTGAAGATCAAGAAAAGACGACATTCACATGCCCCTTCAGCACTTTCTCTTACCGAATGATGCCTTTCAGACTTTACAATGCACCTGCCACGTTCCAAAGGTGTATGATTAGTATTTTTTATGATTATATTGATAAAGGTATTGAAGTCTTCATGGATGACTTCACTGTTTATGGTAATTCATCCAATGAGTGTCTATTAAACTTGATAAATGTGTTGCGTTGGTGCCTAGAGAAAAATAAGAAGACTGATGATTCAGAACCCCAAAGAAAGAGTGACGAAGAACAAACAGATCCAACACAATCTCCCTATGACGTGCAACCACCTTTTCCATCAAGGTTAATTAAAAGGGATAAATAAGCTGAGGAAAACAAATACTAGACGTACTCCGAAAGGTGGAAGTTAACATACCTCTCCTCGAGGTAATTCGAAAGGTTTCAAGATATGCCCGGTTTTTTAAGAATCCTTGTACTACAAAAAAGAAGCTTGTCGGGGTCGAGAAACTGAATTTAGGAGAACACCTCTCAGCCGTCTTCCAACGAAAGTTACCACCGAAACTAAAAGACCAAGGTATGTTCGCAATACCCTGTAAAATTCGTAAAGTTGGCATAAAACGAGCTATGTGTGATCTTGGCGCCTCTATTAATGTAATGTCTATATCTATTTATAAAATGATTACTAACGAGCATTTGAAGGATACAAAGATCTCAATACAGCTTACCGACATATCATGATCTACCCGGAAGGACTCTTAGAGAATGTATTGGTGGAGGTAAACAACTTAATATTTCTTGCCGATTTTTATATAATCTACATAGAGAATGATCACACAAGTACATCCTATGATATCCTGCTGGGGCATCATTTCCTAAGTACTGCTCACAAAAATTGACGTAAGAAGCAGAATTTTAACTATGAAATTTGATGGTGAGATCGTTAAATTTGACGTGTATAAGGCAATGAGATATATTGACAAAGTGGAAAGTCTAAATTCTGTTGATATAATTAATCTTGAGAAAGTTTTACCCTCTCTATTGCAGGCACCAGAAGTTAAACTAAAACCATTGTTGGACCATTTGAAATATGTCTTCCTTGGAGCAAACAACACTTTACCAGTCATCATACCAAAAAGATTATCCGAGGAGGAAGAAAAAGACCTAATAACAGTTTTACGCACACACAATGAAGCTATAGGATGGACCATCACCGACATAAAAGGGTTGAGTTCATCCACTTGTATGCACAAAATTAAAATCGAAAAAGGCATAAAACTGACACGTGAAGGTCAACGCCGACTAAATCAGGCAATGATGGAAGTGGTAAAAAAGGAGATAAGATTTTTTTTAT
The DNA here is from genome assembly GCF_006381635.1 of Hibiscus syriacus. NCBI lineage: Eukaryota > Viridiplantae > Streptophyta > Magnoliopsida > Malvales > Malvaceae > Hibiscus > Hibiscus syriacus. The sequence continues at coordinate 210,660 of NW_024063187.1, read as the reverse complement.
GCAGATATTATATATCCAATTTCGGATAGTAAATGGGTAAGTCTAATACATGTAGTTCCTAAGAAAATAGGAGTTACTGTGATCGAAAAGTTTGAGGGAGAATTTGTACCAACACGAGTTCAGAATGGATGGAGAGTCTGCATCGATTATAGGAAGTTGAATTCTTTAACTCAAAAAGACCATTTCCTCTTCCATTCATAGATCAAATGATAGAACAATTAGCTGGTAAAACTCACTATTGTTGTCTTGATGGATTTTTAGGTTTCTTTTGAATTCTAGTAGCACTTGAAGATCAAGAAAAGACGACATTCACATGCCACTTCGGCACTTTCTCTTACCGAATGATGCCTTTCAGACTTTACAATACACCTGCCACATTCCAGGTGTATGATTAGTATTTTTTATGATTATATTGAGAAAGGTATTGAAGTCTTCATGGATGACTTCACTGTTTATGGTAATTCATCCAGTGAGTGTCTATTAAACTTGATAAATGTGTTGCGTTGGTTCCTAGAATTTAACCTTGTTTTGAACTATGAAAAGTGTCATTTTATAATCGATGAAGGTTTAATTCTAGGCCATATTTTTCTTCTAAAGAAATTGCGATAGACAAGGCAAAAATTGATATAATACGTTCACTTCCTTACCCCACTACGGTGAGGGAAATTCTTTCTTTCCTTGGTCATGTAGGTTTTTACCGTAGATTTATTAAGGATTTCTCCAAGCTGGTGTAACCATTATGCGATTTATTATAAAAGGAAAAAGCCTTCAACTTCGACCAACAATGTAGAGAATCATTTGATGTTTTAAAGGTAAAGTTGGGTTCGACACCCATATCCAACCGCCAAATTGGGATTTTCCTTTCGATGTCATGTGTGATGCTTTAGATGGAAGTGTTAGAGTTGTGCTCGGACAAAGAATTGGGAAAGAGCCTCAAGTTATCGCCTATGCGTCACATACCTTATATTCCACATAACGGAATTATTCAACAACCAAAATAGAATTATTTGCTATCATTTTTGCATTAGATAAGTTTAGATCATATATTCTTGCCACTAAAGTTATTGTTTTTCTAATCATGCAACCTTGAAGTACTTAGCAAAAACTAGGCAAAGCCACAGCTAATTTGTTGGATCTTACTGCTCCAAGAATTTGATTTGGAAATCAATGATAAGAAAGGATGTTAGAACTTGGTGGCCGATCACTTAAGCTGGCTTTTAATCTCTACAGTTGATCCTCCCATTCGTGAGGAATTCCCAGAGTAAAGCTTGATGATTGCACAGAAGTCAATATCTTGGTTCGCAGATATAGTTAATTATTTAGCTACAGGTAAATTACCATCTGATTTGACGAGAGCCGAAGTAAACCGTATTAAAAGAGAATATTGTTTCTTAATTTGGGATGATTCGTATCTTTGGAAGCATGTTCAGACCTGGTAATTCGACGATGTGTTCCTGAAAGTGAGGTAAGCTCAATTTTAAATTTTTTCATTCTTATTCGTAAGGTGGACATTTCGGACTCAAGTGAACTGCTCATAAAATTTAGGAATGCAGTTTCTTTTGGCATCATATCTTTGTAATGCTTACTTATTTTAAAAATCCTGTGACAATTTCCAACATGCAAGTAATTCAAGTCGAAGAAACGAAATACCTCTTAATCCTATTCATATATGCGAAATATTTGATGTTTAGGGACTTGACTATTTCTTCTTTTGGCAATTGTTATATAATTCTTGCGGCTGACTATGTTTCGAAGTGGGTAGAAGCTAAAGTCACTCGAAACAACGATGCTAAAACTACTATTCAATTTTTAAAGAATTATATTTTTCGAAGTTTGGTACACCAAGAGCGATAATAAGCAATCACGGCACACACTTCATCAATCGAATAATTGATTCACTTATGAAAAAACATGGAGTAAATAATAGGATTGCCACAGCTTATCATCCGCAAATGAACGAACAAGCAGAAATTTCAAACCGTGAAGTAAAGATAATTCTTGTGAAAATAGTCAAGCCAAATCGCAAGGATTGGAGCTTGAAATTGATTGACGCTTTGTGGGCTTATTGAACTGTATATAAAAGACCTATCGGCATGTCGCCATATCGCCTTGTATTCGGTAAGCCATGTCATTTACCTGTCGATATGGAACACAAGGCATATTGGGCTGTAAACAATGCAATATGGAGCTAGAAGTGGTTGGTGAAACACGAAAGTTATATATACAGGAGCTTGAGGAAATCCGGAGAGATGCCTACGACAACACCAATATATATAAGGACAAAAAAAAAGAATTCCATGATCGAAAAATTATTTTTAAATATTTTTCGTCGGACAAAAGTTCTCTTTTAATTCAAATTTAAAACTCTTTGCAGGTAAACTTCGATCGAAATGTATCCAAGCTTGAAGAAGGTTCGGGTACTCGATTTAAAGTAAATGGACACAGGATTAAACCGTATTATATGAATAGCCAAGCTTGCCTAATTGAAGATTTCGACTTAGAAGAACCTGTAGTCTGACTCAGGTCGTCGAGCTAACGACGTTAAACAAAAGCGCTTTATGGGAGGCAACCATTGTTTTAAATTTCGTTACATTTTTAATTTTAATTTATTTTGATTAAGCATGTTTCATTCAATTTTTATTATTTTGCAGGAATCGAATGATTTTCAAACTTAAACAGCAAAGATTTGCGAAATTATCATCCGAACAGTGCCAACTTTGGACCCCATAAGTAGTATAAGTCGTGCAAAGCAGGGTAGTACCGATATTGCTAAGACAGTATCGATACCTTGGAAACATAATAAAAAAATGGTATCGATACCATTAAATAGTATCGATACTACTCTATGTAGCAGTATCGAAACTCACTTGAGAGTATCGGTACCGTTGTTTTCAAATGGCGCACGTTAGCACACTACTATAGAGCCCGACGCACGTTAGCAAAACCCAAATTGGTTTCCCCCTTTGTTATTTTCTACTACCTATCTCTCCCTATCCTTATTCCATTTAATTTGACCATGGGCCTACCCCATCCCTATCTCTATACATTCTCATTTCAATTTTAACTCTCCTTATTATAATAAAAAAAATTCACTCCAATTCAAATACCCCTTCATGTAATGCAAATAACACCCCCAACCCATATCCGACCAGATCTGAGTCCGAAGTGTCACATTGACTTTCAAAATTTTTCTTTATAAACTGACTAAAATTTAAAATTTTAGTTTCAAGAAACTGAATATTTTACATTAAATAAATCCATTGGTTTACAAACCATATCAGAGCATATTCAACTAAATCACTTAGTACATGCCAACTATAATTAAAATAACCAAATACATCTAAATCATCTTTTTGATCTAAAACTTTGTAAGGAAAATGCTAACCTGTCTTGCTCCTCTTAGTTTCTCTTCTAGCTTCTATAACCTACGTGTGAAATAATCACACGCTAAGTTTATGACTTAGTGAGGCATTAAACTTATAAAAGAACTCTAACTATTCACACATGCATGAACATATCATCTCATGGCACATTAAAACAATATAACATTATACAACATAATACATATACATATCACATATTATTTCCATCTCTAACCTATTCCACTATCAATATTCTTATCATTTTATCTATAATTATATCCTCTTATATCTATTCTTTTAATCAACATATGATTCAATTAACCAAGCAATACAGACATCATCATATAAATCATATCAGATTACTTAATAAGAAATACATACATACATATAAATCATCATAGTAACTTATCATTTAATCACATAGCACATATACTTAACCTTCTTAATCAAATACTATACCCATACCTCATCATATCTTTTTCTAACATTTATCATATCAACATATATTTGTTATTATCTTTTGATTAGCCCATATACATATGTGAGAACTATAGATATGTGAGTCTCTAGAGGTGTGCACTAATGTTGTCACCACAGCTCGTAAAAATGCACCGAAGTGCCAAGTAGAATTGCATCGAAGTGCCACGTAGAATTTCACCGAAGTGCTGCGTAGAATTACACGAAGTGCCATATAAAATGTCTCGAATGACAACATAGAAATTCCTTAAGAATCATATAAATATTCTAAGGACCAAGTATGTGTCTCAAAGGACCTCATAGATGTTCATAAGGATACATATATGTCCTAAAGAACCGCGTAGACCCTCGACTCTTGGCATGCCAACTATACCTCTAGCTCTCATGTCACATAACATGGGCATTAATATCTATGTTATCATACATTCACATATACACTGTAATCCTGAAATCAGGGTTAGTGACAAAAATGAGAAAAAATTGGGGATCAATTTTGGAAAATTTAAATTCAAGGATTTAAATAGGATATTTCAGTATTGGTTGAAAGGGGTAAATATTAAAGAATTATAAGGGCAATATGGTAATTTTAGCTTAAAAGATATTTCCCCATTTATAAGAATAAAACACGTGGGTTTGGAGATTTATCTGGAACTCTTCTTTTTCTTCTTCTTTCTTATTCCCGTGTTCATGCTTAAGCCTCAAAGGTGAGTTTTAATTTTGATGGTTAATTCTTGAATATTGAGTTCGTTTATTCTTTGAGTGTTATATAAGCTTAAAGAAAGCTTATATAAGCTTAAAACACAAAGAGGAAAGAATTAGAAAGGATTTCTATTAGAGTTTAGAACTGAACTTTTGTTATAGAAAGGTTTTGAAGTTCTAAGGATGGATTTGACTTGTCAATGGGTTAATTGAGAAGTTAAAGGTGATAGAATTGAATTAGAACACATGGAAAAGTTGATGAAAATCTTTAATTCAAGAATTTTGGTGAATTATGGAGATGAAAGTGTTAGTGTTATAAGAAGGTTTATATGTATAGATAGTTTAAAGTACAAGGAATGATAAGTAGAATTTGGGGTCAAAAAAAGACATTTTTGTGCTCAGGACGTAATTTTTGGGCTGTGTGCATCGATGCACATTCAATGTGTACCGATGCACTCTCAAATAAAAAACACGAATGCCTTAGTGCATCGATGCATAAGGAGTGCATCGATGCACCCCTTAAATGAAAACATCGAAGGTGATTGGTGTACCGATGCATGAGTAGTGCATCGATGCACATGTTAAGCATCGATGCATGGTATAAGTACGATGTACTTCAATAGAAAATGCAATAAATCTTTCTTTCAGTTGAAGAAATTAGATTATAGTATCGATGGAATACTGATAGTATAATATATGATTGTGTAGACATCGATCGAAAGCAAAGTTCGGATAGGTCTGTAGAGTAAGATACGCAAAGAAAACAAGAGCTTAAGAGTGTCATGAGACCAGGTGAGTACGTGATAGTAAGTGTACATTATGTTATGGAATTAAGACTTGCGATGAGTCCATTCTGATATTATATGATCTAAAGCATAAATATGTAGTGATATAGTGTTAGATGTATGGTATATGAGTAATGCATATGTTTAATTTTGAATGCATTTTATGTGTGAACTACGTAAATGCATGTATTATGATAATAGGTCATGTTATCATGAATATATGATAATATATATAAAAATAATATGACTCATATGTGCTTCTATTAGAATGTTATATGATATGTTATATATGAAGTGAATGACATGAATACATGTTAGTATAAGATAGATTAGTTATAATTGAATGAAGGGATGTATGAGAACATGTATATGCGAACATGTTTGTATATAGTGATCTATGAGATATTGATAATAAGACAAGATTACATGCATATGTAATATAAGTTAAAAAATAAGAATATGTTATATGTATATTAGAAAAAAGGTATATGTGATGTGACATGTATGAAAAGGATGAATAATAGTTTCATGGAAATGCTACGTGAAAGTAAACTACGTGACTATGTGATCATATGAAATATGATAAAGAGCTATGTGAAAGAACTATGTGATATGAATATTTGAATGTGTAATGAGTAAAGATGCCCATGTCATATGTTATGAGAGCTATAGGTATAGTTGGCATACCAAGAGTCGAGGGTCTACGCGGTCCTTTGAGACATAGTCGTCCTTCGGGACATATGTGTTATGTGGTCATTCGGGACATAGTGGTCCTTCGGGACATATGTGTTATATGTGGTCTTTCAGGATCTACGTGGTCCTTCGGGAAAAATTCTACGCGCCCTAGTGGGATTTATGAGTGGTGACAGCATAGTGCACAACCTCTATGTACTCACATACCTTAAGTTCTCAATAGTGTGCATGGGCTTTGAAAATGAATCTAATAAGTTAGGATCATATGATAGTAATGGTACAAGTGCACATGTGTAATGGTGATAAAGATGTTATGGTTGTATGAATGATAGTATTACTCAGGTATTGTTGTGTGTTGAAGTTATATTATATTTTGTTCAATATATGTTCATATAATGGAATGGAATTAATGACAAGTAAATAAGTAAGGATAAACATATTAGTGATGAGTTCAATAGTGTATAAGTATAATATGTATTACATAAGATGTTCATGCAATTGTTAGTTTACCTTATATATTTACATGTCTCACTAAGTCTATGACTTAGCATGTAAGTGTCTTACATGTAGGTGGATCAATCAGAAGAAGATCCGTAAAGCAGCATATCTTCGTGCAAAGTTCAGATCAGAAATATTTTGTAAAGTACGCCATGTCATATAATTTAGTATGTTGGCATGTAACTTCACTAAATATGTACGCTGATGGAGTATGTTAAGGTTTTGGACGTTTATGTAAAAAAATTCTTATGAATAGAAGTTTTAAATTTCTATGGTTTCTTTTATAAAGTATATTTTGTCTGGTCAATGTGACACATCGGACTCGTATCCGGGTCGGGTACGGGTTGGGGGTGTTACATTTAATGGTATCAGAGCTAAGGTTTAGCCGATTCTAGGCTTAAACCGAAGTCAAAAGTATTTTGAAAAGGTTTACATACCAATAAAAAGTGAAAGTTTCTGATTTGATAGAGTCATGATATGATGTCTTCTCTAAAGTTATATTGTTAGTATTAGATGTCTGATCGTGAGAGTCCTCGCAGTGAAAGGAGAAGATAGACCTGAGGGTAGTAGCAATTCACCTACCCTGGCCAGGCATGGTGAAGAGAGAACACCTCCAGAAGTACCAGTAAGATCGAGGGTTATTTTTCGAGACTTAAATGTTGTTTTATCGCGTTTCAACCCTCTGCGCCCTCAGTTCCTCGAATGAATATAGCTAAAGATTGAAAGGTTTAAGAGCACCTGAGTTTAAGGGTAAAGCTGAGGAAGATCCGATTATTGCGGATCTTTGGTTGAACGATGTTAAGATTATGTTGGATGAGCTCCACTATTCTGATATTGAGAAATTAGATGAATTTTCTTTTTAAGGGGACAAGCTAGAATATGGTGGACCAATGTCACCATGAGATTAAGAAGTGATCAGTGACTTGGTTATTCTTCTTGGAAGAATTCAATCGTAAGTATATGGTGACCAATATTAGACAAAGAAGCAGAATTTCTGAATTTGAAGCAAAATTATACAGTGTAAATAATGTTAGTTTAATAAGTTAAGTTATTGATGCTGAGCTTATTCCGACTGAGAAGGATATATGACTGGTTTGTGGAGGGTTTGCGCCCTAGGCTAAGAGAGTTGCTGATAGCCTTGAATTTATCATCGTTTTAAGAAGTGGTTAATCGAGCTAAAGCTCTAGAGAGAGCTCATAATGAAAGATTTAAAGAACAAGAGTTCAGAAGTCTAAAAGGATGAGTGCTTCGTCGAGCTCCTCTCATCCAAGAAAAATAGGGAATGGGATTCTCCAACTCATGATATGTTGGAATCACAGTTTTTTGATAGAAGATCAAATCTCAGTCAAGTCAGGCAATGTTCTTATTGTGGAAAGAATCATACAGGGGTATGTAGAGTAATCTCCGTAGCTTGTTTTATATGTGGGGGTGTTGGACATTTTATTCGAGATTCCACTTATGATTGAGGACGATGCAAAGAGAAAGATCACTACAGTACCTCAACGAATAGAGGTAGAGGTCGTAAAAAATCGATCTGAGTCATTCACTCAACATGATATGCAACAACCTGCTCAAGTTTATAATTTAAGGACTGATGAAGATTTTGATGACCCAGAGATTTTGACAGGTAAATTTCGATATAGTGGTAAATAGTTTGGTTTAATAGATTGAGTAAGGAAGATATTATTATTGAGTATCGAAGGAGAACGTATGAGTAAAGGTTAATAGTAAGGGTAAGATAAGAATTGTTGAGTATTATAAAGGATTTTTTCATCTCAAGGTAAAGTGAAAATTCGAGGACAGATTTTCTTTAAAGGAGGGAGATTTGTAACATCCTGAAATCAGGGTTAGTGATAAAAATGAGAATTTTAAATTAGAGATCAATTTAGGAAAATTTAAATTCAAGGATTTAAATAGGATTTCAGTATTGGATGAAAGGGGTAATATTAAAGGATTATGGGCATTATGGTAATTTTAGCTTAAAAGATATTTCCCTTTTATAAGAATGAAACTTTTGTTTTTCTTCTTTCTTTCTTCTTCCCGTGTGTTCATGCTTAAGCCTCAAAGGTGAGTTTAATTTTGATGGTTAATTCTTGATATTTGAGTTGTGTTTTATTCTTTGAGTGTATATAAGCTTAAATAAAGCTTATATAAGCTTAAAACACCAAGAGGAAAGAATTAGAAAGGAATTTCTATTAAGAGTTTAGAAATGAACTTTTGTTATAGAAAGGTTTTTGAAGTTCTAAGGATGGATTTGACTTGTCAATGGGTTAACTGAGAAGTTGAAGGTGATAGAATTGAATTTAGAACACATGGAAAAGTTGATGAAATTCTTTAATTCAAGAATTCTGCTGATTATGGGAGATGGTAAAGTGTTATAGTTATAAGAAGGTTTATATATGAATAGATAAGTTTAAGGTACAAAGAGGGATTAATAAGTAGAATTTGGTATCAAAACAAGACATTTTCGTGCTCAAGATGTAATTTCTGGGATGTGTGCATCGATGCGCATTCAATGTACCGATACACTCTCAAATAAATAAACATCGAATGCCCTTAGTGTATCGATGCACCCCTTAAAATGAAAACATCGAAGGTGATTGGTGTACCGATGCATGAGCAGTGCATCGATGCACATGTTAAGGGATGCGATGCATGGTATAATGTACCGATGCACTTCAATAGGAAATGAAATAAATCTTTCTTTCAGTCTAAGAAATTATAGATTATAGTATATCAATGGAATACTGATAGTATAAATATATGATTGTGTAGACATCGATCGAAAGCAAAGTTTGGATAGGTCTGCAGAGTAAGATACACAAAGAAAATAAGATCTTAAGAGTGTTCATTGAGACCATGTGAGTACATGATAGTAAGTGTACGTTATGTTAAGGAATTAAGACTTGCGACGAGTCCAATTCTGATATTATATGATATAAGTACTAAAGCATAAACATGTAGTGATATGGTGTTAGATGTATGGTATATGAGTAAATGCATATGTTTAATTGTTGAATGCATTTTTATGTGTGAACTAATAAATGCATGTATTATGATAATAGGCATGTGATCATGAAATACATGATAAAATATATATGAAAATAATAGACTCATATGTGTTTCTATTAGATACTATATGATATGTTTGTATATGAAGTGAATGACATGAATATATGTTAGTATAATAAGATAGATTAGATGTTATAATTGAATGAAGGGATTGTATGAGAACATGTATATGCGAACTTGTGTGTATAATAGTGATCTATGAGATATTGATAATAAGACATAATAACAGCATATGTAATATAAGTTAAAAGATAAGAAATAATATGTTATATGCATATGAGAAAAAGGTATATGTGATGTCACCATATGTGAAAAGGATGAATAATGTGAATTTCATGGAAAATGCTACGTGAAAGTAAACTACGTGACTATGTGATCATATGAAATGTGATAAAGAGCTATGTGAAAGAACTATGTGATATGAATATGTGAATGTGTAATGAGGTAAAAGATAATGCCCATGTTATGTGTTATGAGAGCTATAGTATAGTTGGCATGCCAAGAGTCGAGGGTTTACGCGGTCCTTCGGGACATAGTGATCCTTCGGGATATATGTGTTATGTCCTTCGGGACATCTACGTGGTCCTTCGGAACAAATTCTACGCGCCCCTAGTGGGATTTTTACGAGCTGTGGTAACAGCATTGAGCAAACCTCTATGTACTCACATACCTTAAGTTCTCAATAGTGTGCATGGGCTTTGAAAAGAAACATAATTTGATATAATGATATGTGTGTTTCTCGTGAAATGGTATATGTGATATGTGATATGTAAAAGTAATAAGTTAGGATCATATGATAGTAATGGTAACAAGTGCATATGTGTAATGGTGATATGAGATGTTATATGGTTATGTATGATATGATAAGTAATTACTCATGTATTGTTGTGTTGAAGTTATATTTTATGTTTATTTCAATATATGCTCATATAATGGAATTGAATTAATGACAAGGAAATAAGTAAGGATAAACATGTTAGTGATGAGTTCAATAGGTGTATAAGTATAATGTGTAATACATAAGATGTTCTTTCAATTGTTAGTTTACCTTATATATTTACATGTCTCACTAAGTCTATGACTTAGCGTGTAAGTGTCTTACACGTAGGTATGGATCAATCAGAAGATCAAGCTTGGGATCCGTAAAGCAGCATATCTCCGCGCAAAGTTCAGATCAGAAATATTTTTGTAAAGTACGTCATGTCATATAATTTAGTATGTTGGCATGTAACTAAGTCACTAAATATGTACACTCTGATGGAGTCTATTAAGGTTTTTGAGAAGTTTATGTAAAAGAATTTCTTATAGAATAGAAGTTTTAAATTTTCTATGGTTTCTTTTATAAAAGTATATGCTATGTCTGGTCAATGTGACACCTCGGACTCGTATCCAGGTCAGGTACGGGTTGGGGGTGTTACATATACAGTCTCATAGATCTTTCACATAGATCATTGTCATATAAATCGCATATCACATATACATATAGACACATGGTTCACTTACACGTAGAACCTTTTCATATGATTCACATATCACCAAGCTTATCACATATATTATATTTTTTCATATAATCACAAAGTCATATAATATTTCATATGATCTCATAGGTCATATCACATAGATACGTATTCAATACTCATAGTCAAATATCTTATCTCTTGTTCTAATAAGTTCATATTTATTATTTAACATATAGATTCTTATTGCATTTTATATCATATTCTTATACCACTAATTCATAATATAGTTTAGGTCAATGTCTCTTAACTTATTTTACTCTTTCACTTATTCATATAATTTTTACACCAATTTCTATAATTTGTTACAACATCATGTACTCCTTTTCATAAACATCCTCATATGATTTCAAGTACTTTGGTACTATACTTCATATAATATAAAATCTAACGGTTTTAGATCATAATTTCATTTAACATATCGACCTTCATGTATTACTTATCTAACATATTCATATACTCATATCACATAATAATTTCACCTGACTATATCTTATGTTCATTTCATGCTTAAATCAAATAATTTAAGTCTACATTATAGTTTACGCTACATATTCATAATCTTATTTGAATCTTATATGTAATTGCTATTTATCTTATCTCATTTCCCTTACCAGTTTACATGATTTATTACACTAACCTTTACAATATATGATATCACTTATCTCACAATATTTAAATACTAGTTTACTCTATTATTTAATTCAGTTTCATATACACCTATAATCTTCTCATAGGGGTTTTATAGTTCTTCATTTTATAACTCATATATCATAGTTTCTATAGTGCTTATCCTATAGGTTCGTATCACCATTATATAGTCATGCACACATACAAATCATATACATAATAACAAATAGCACATATACTCATCTTACACCCATGATGCTCTTGATTTCATTCATACTACCATGGGAATTAGACTCATCGCGAGTCTTGTTTCCATTCATCATACATCTTTAATAAGCACTCACCTAGCCTCACTAGTCAATATCGATCTCTTATCTTTTCCCTTGATCGATTTTACTTGTCAAATGTTCTAGAACTCGTTTAGGCTGTATCATACATAATTACACATTTTAAGGAAATTATTAGATGCTTACACCTTGTAATTCGATACTAACTACTTAAACGAACTTAATAAACCAATATTAACTTTTTCCTTTTGGGGGTATAGATACCCTCCTTAGGGTATCGGTACCCTCATTTCATTATGTAATTTTTCGTTTGAGAGGGTATCAGTACCTGTTGAATGGGTACGATTCCCCTAGCCTAGAAATCACATTTTCAGCACGAAAATTACTTCATTAAACTTTAACACTTCATATTTCAACCCCTTTTATATACTAAACTCAAACACATACTTAAGCCCATTTGTACTCATTTATCCCATCTCAAGTCTTAAAATCCTATATTCCCTATGGAATTCAAAAATCATACTAAATTTTCTACTTGTTCTAAATTCAATTCCATCACTTCATATCTCTTAATTAAGTTGAGGACAAGTCAAATTCATCATTAGAATTTCAAAAACCTATCTATATCAAAATTTCATTTCTAAACTCTTAATATAAATTCATTTCTAATTCTCTCTTCTTGATGTTTAAGCTTATATAAGTTTTCCTTAAGCTTTTATAACCCCCAAAGATTCAAAACAAACTTATAAATTCAAGAAATTAATAGCTAAAAATCAAACTTACCTTTAAATGAGCTACGAGAAGAAGAAGAATAGATCAAGAAGAAGGCTTCCAAAAATCTCCCAAAACCCACGTGTACAACTCTTATTTAAAGGGAAAAAAATATCCTTTAAGCTGAAAAGACTAAATTGCCCCTTTAATTATCCATCTATGCTATTTAATCCATCATCAAAATTATTTACTTAAATCCCAAAACTTTTAACTCATTTCAAAATTGAACACAAAACTTTAAAATTCTTATTTTAGTAACTAGCCGGATTTTGGGATATTACAAATCTCCCCTCCTTTAAAGAAAATTCATCCTCGAATTTTCACTGCATACCTTTATAATATCATGTCTTCTAATATTTGATGTTGCTCCCCTTTCTTAATCTTTCCTGTTACCGTTAGCAAACTTACCATTTTCCCATACTCAAATCTTCATATACACCACATCTTTATAAGTCCATATATAATATCATTCATTATATAGACATTTACCCCACTCTTATTCCTTATTATTATGAATCAATTGATCTTTTCCATCATTCTCGAAGTGCCTTGCACATTAATCAAACTTTTGCTCATTTCTTAATCCTTGTCTGTATTACTATACACACAATCTTTTAATATAACCCTTACGTATTTGTTCAAAGAATAATCACCCATTCTCGTTCCTCTAATAAATGAAAATTGTATCATTTCAATTTCAAACTTATAACTTATATCTCAATACCTCTTGTCATATTTTATCTTTTAAACTCCATCTTTGACTTTTCCTATCTTTTATTCTTTCATTCCTTCAAAATCAAAATCTTCTTATACACATATCATATCTTTCTTTAACGTTCACATACTCTTTTCTTATCATTTATACTCATCTTTGATTATCAATCTTCCCCACATGTTCGTAACTTTGATATCCACTTTACTTATACAGAACCTCATTCTTTACTCTCTTGTACTTGTATTTCATTCCTTAAAGCCCCCTTTTTAAACATACAAATACTTATTTCCTTGCCTACATTATATCTATTATCAGGACCACATCCAAATCCACATCATATATGATTAACTTAACTTTATATTTTCTTCAAATCTTATAACCCTATTATCCATACTATTACAATTAATCATCAACGTTTTAATTTAGGGCATAAGGCCCTAATCAGACTAATCATATTCATCTTCTCAGTTGAAATCCAACCAGTGCAATTTACTCATTTATCCAACCCACACTCTTATTCATATACATTACTATTCTCTTGTCTCTTCCATTACCTTACATTTTCCTTGATAAAAATACATAATCATGTCTCAATTCACACCATACTTAGTTAATTTACCCTGACATCATCTTCTAATCCTTTAACTTTAATACACTTACCATCACATAATTCTGTTAGTCATCACCACTTCTTTTAATCTAAAGCATAAACCTTCATCGAACCATTCATATACATTCCTTCTAGTTGGAATTATCTCAACAATAGTTTACTTAACTTATCAAATCCACATTTATTCTCATACACCACAAAATTTATGTTGTTCCAACCCAGAATCTAACTTCCTTTATCTTATAACTAATAACTGATGTACCCATTCTTAAACTCTTCTTATCAATCCTTAACTTTACTCAAACATATGAATCCTCACCTTCTTCATTATGTCACATTATTATGATCAAAATATACAACTGTATCCAGATCCACCTCATTTTAGTTATTTTATCCTGACAATATCTCAAAATCTTATCATTCCAACATTTCCATCACATAATCTGGTTAGCCAACGCTAACTCTTTCCATCTAGAATGTAAACCCTTATTATATCCACACTCTGCTTATACACGATACTTTTTTGTTTCAAGTTCATCACTCTGGTTTCATTTATCTTATAAACTGGTCACTGATTCACTTATTCTTGAACTCTTCTACAAATTCTAATCACATCATTAGATCTTTTAATTTCTTGTGGTGACACCTGTTCACCATATTCTATCTTATCCGCGTAATAAAAAAATTACTACATATCATTTTTCGATTCAAAATAGTGAAACCCTTATATCACTATTCGGATATGATTTCAATTTTTGAAATCAACCTTTTATCTTACGAGGCACTTCCTGAGGTGTCTACTCTTCATCTTGCCTGGCCAGGGCAGGTGAATAGCTATCACAATCAGGAATATCGCATTTCACTTTACTTCAAAATTATCATAATCATACTTATATTATAACTTAGCAATCTAATTCTATTAGCAAGACAACACACTTCTTACACTATCATATCAGAAATTTTCACTTTATGTTGGCATGTACTATTTTTAAATCTCTTTTACCTTCGGTTTAAGCCTAGAATCGGCTAAACCTTAGCTCTGATACCATTAAATGTAACACCTCAACCCATATCTGACCCGGATCCGATTCCAAAGTGTCACATTGACTTCCAAAACATTTTTCTTTATAACTGACTAAAATTTTAAAATTTTAGTTTCAAGAAACTGAATATTTTACATTAAATAAATCCATTGGTTTACGAACCATATCAGAGCATGTTCAACTCAATCACTTAGTACATGCCAATTATATTTAAAATAACCAAATACATCTAAATCTCTTTTCTAATATGAAACTTTGTAAGGAAAATACTAACATGTATTGCTCCTTTTAGCTTCTCTTCTAGCTTCTATAACCTACATGTGAAACAATCACACGCTAAGTCTATGACTTAGTGAGACATTAAACTTATAAAAGAACTCTAACTATTCACACATGCATGAACATATCATCTCATGCCACATTAAAACAATATAACATTATATACAACTTACACATATACATATCACACATTATTTCCATCTCTAACCTTATTCCACTATCAATATTCTTATCATTTATATCTTATAATTATATCCTCTTATATCTATTCTTTTCAACATATGATTCAATTAACCAAGCAATACATACATCATCATATAAATCATATCAGATTACTTAATAAGAAATACATACATACATATAAATAATCATTAGTAACTTATCATTTAATCACAGCATATACTCAACCCTTCTTAATCAAATTCTATACCCATGCCTCATCATATCCTTTCTCTAACATTTATCATATCACAACATATATTTGTTATTATCTCTTGATTAGCCCATGTACATATGTGACAACTATAGATATGTGAGTTTCTAGAGGTTGTGCACTAATGTTGTCACCACAGCTCGTATAAATGCACAGAAGTGCCGTGTAGAATTGCACCAAAGTGCCGCGTAGAATTGCACCGAAGTGTCGCGTAGAATTGCACCGAAGTGCCATGTAGAATTGCACCGAAGTGTCATATAAATGTCCCGAATGACCACATAAATTCCTTAAGAATCATATACATTTCTAAGGACCAAGTAGTGCCTCAAAGGACCTCAAAGATGTTCCAAAGGATACATATATGTCCCAAAGGACCTCGTAGACCCTCGACTCTTGGCATGCCAACTATACCTCTAGCTCTCATGTCACATAACATGGGCATTAATCTATGTTATCGTACATTCACATATACACATAGTCTCATAGATCTTTCACATAGCTCATTGTCATATAAATTGCATATCACATATACATATAGACACATGGTTCACTTACACGTAGAACCTTTCATATGATTCATATATCACTGAGCTTATCACATATAATTATATTTTTTTCATATAATCACATAATCATATAATATTTCATATGATCTCATAGGTCATATCATATAGATACGTATTCAATACTCATAGTCACATATCTTATCTCTTGTTCTAGTAAGTTCATATTTATCATTTAACACATAGGTTCTTATTGTATATTTTATATCATTTTCTATACCACTAATTCATAATATAGTTTAGGTCAATGTCGCTTAACTTATTTTACTCTTTCACTTATTCATATAATTTCATTACACCAATTTCTAATTTATTACAACACATGTACTCCTTTTCCTATAATTGATTCATTATTGCCATATAATTTATATTTCTAATTTCTATAACATCCTCATATGATTTCAAGTACTTTGGTACTATACTTCATATAATATAAAATATAATGGTTTTAGATCATAATTTCATTTAACATATCGACCTTTATGTATTAGTTATCTAGCATATTCATATACTCATATCACATAATAATTTCACCTGACTATATCTTATGTTCATTTCATGCTTAAATCGAATAATATTTAAGTCTTCATATATAGTTTACGCTACATATTCATATAATCTTATTTGAATCTTATAGGTAATTTCTATTTATCTTATCTCATTTCCCTTACCAGTTTACATGATTTATTACACTAACATTTACAATAACATATGACTTATATCACTTATCTCACAATATTTAAATACTAGTTTACTCTATTTATTAATTCAGTTTCATATAACACCTATAATCCTTCTCATAGGGGTTTTACAGTTCTTCATTTTATAACTCATATATCATAGTTTCTATAGTGCTTATCCTATAGGTTCGATCACCATTATATAGTCATGCACACATACAAATCATAACATATAATCACAAATAGAACATATACTCATCTTACACCCATGATCATGCTCATGATTTCATGCATACTATCATAGGAATTAGACTCATCGCGAGTCTTGTTTCCATTCATCATACATCACTAATATGCACTCACCTGACCTCACTAGTCAATATCAATCTCTTATCTTTTCCCCTGATCGATCTTACTTGTCAATCGTTCTGGAACTCGTTTAGCCTCCATAGCTACATAATTACACATTTTAAGGCAATTATTATATACTTACACCTTGTAATTCGATAATAACTACTTAAACAAATTAATAAACCAATATTCACTTTTTCCTTTAGGGGGTATCGATACCCTCCTTAGGGTATCGGTACCCTCATTGCATTCTTTTTTTTTTGAGAGGGTATCGGTACCTGTTGAATGGGTATTGTACCTTTAGCCCAAAAATCATTTTCAGCACGAAAATTATTCATTTAAACTTAAACACTTCATATTTCAACCCCTTTTATATACTAAACTCAAACACACATACTTAAGCCCATTTGTACTCATTTATCCCATCTCAAGTCTCAAAATCCTATATTCCCTATGGAATTCAAAATCATACTAAATTTCTACTTGTTCTAAATTCAATTCCATCACTTCATATCTCTTAATTAAGTTGAGGACAAGTCAATTCAACCTTAGAATTTCAAAAACCTTTCTATATCAAAAATTTCATTCTAAACTCTTAATAGAAATTCATTTCTAATTCTCTCTTCTTGATGTTTTAAGCTTATATAAGCTTTCCTTAAGCTTATATAACCCCCAAAGATTCAAAACCAATTTATAAATTCAAGAAATTAACAGCTAAAAATCAAACTTACCTTTAAGCTTGAGTTACGGGAAGAAGAAGAAAGAGAGCAAGAAGAAGGCTTCCAGAAATCTCCCAAAACCCACATGTAGAACTCTTATTTAAAGGAAAAAATATCATTTAAGCTGAAAAGACTATATTGCCCCTTTAATTATCCATATATGTTATTTAATCTATCATCAAAATTCTTTACTTAAATCCCAGAACTTTTTAAACTTTAAAAATTCTTATTTTAGTCACTAGCCGGATTTTGGGATATTAAGAATCACCAAGTTTAACCCAACTCACTTCCTTTTTCTTCAAAATAAAACCTCTGTCCACAGTCCTAGAGGACGTCACTACTTCCATGCACCGGCGTTTGTTGAGTTTCCATGTGATTCCGACTCCGTTCCGCCACTACCTCTGGTTCACCCAACACGAGACCGTGGCTACACCCCAACGTCACCGTACCATTCAATTTTTGCGCTGATTGCCTCCCTACGCCCCGGGTCGAGTACCTCGTCATCCATCACCACTACACTCCCTATCTCCATCGTTCCACTCAATGCCGACAGTAGTAACATCATCATCTCATCCGCAACCCATGGGCTTCCCGTCGTATTCGATGATTCGGTAGCGTCAGACGATGCTTCAGAGGTAACATTAATCATGTTTCGGTTCAACCTTTGCTAATTTACCATCCGATTTATAGTTTTACAAAGGACTTTACTGCTGGCTTTCCACCCCCGGATCCCTCTCCACGACGTCGAGCTCTAGGCAGTAGCTTGGGTGGCATGCTTCGTCGACCTGTTCCCCTATCCCGGGTGATGCCCTTGCTCCTGACAGCCTACCCATGAAAATCCTGAGCGCAACCGAAGGGGTCGATCGTACGTGTCCTTGCTGAAGAAACGCTACATAGGTACTTGTAATTTTCAGATGACAAATTGGTACATTTTGAGTCAGTAAGACATCATCATTTCCATATAGGTAAATATATTCCGACTTGAACTTTAGAAACTTTGCCATTTATGTGATCTATCCATACGTATTTTGTTGCCATTAGTTGGACTTTATATACGATGATTACCTATGGAACGTTTTATGAACTTGTTTTTGAATTTTACGCCCCTTTTAATTTTTTCACCGAATCATCTTCTTATGTTAATTCGCCCGATGTCATTATATTCCGACTATGCGAAAGTTATTTTCAATGTCTATATCGAAGTTAATCTTGCTATGGGGTTCATGACGGATGTCACAATCATGTGTATTTGATACTTTACTTGAGATTCCACAAGACTTCAATGCCGATGGCCTATGAAACACTTATCGGTTTAGTTGACCATACATTCAATGCTCGCTCACCTTATCCACGACACGGCTTTGCGCTACATCCATTACTTCTTCGCCTAGATTATTCCGGGTGAAATGACTCATCTTCTCCTTGAGCCAAGTTGAACTATTCTTCTTATGGTGCATATCAGCCGGCCAGTGGGTGAACTTGGGATTTTGGTTTGCTCAAGCATTTGAGATCGTTATTCGCTCTAATCGCCCACTTATCCTTGGCTCTTACATTACTCATTTAGCCTATCGCATCGCTAATTTTGACTTTACACGGTTTACTTGTGTTTTCTATAGATACTTTGGATGAGCGATGCTTGGATTCGATGGGCCTATTGTTGGAACCCCGAGCGCACATACTTCGTTCCACCGTATGTCCTCACTCCTCACGCGAGCAAGTCTTTGTTCGCTGTAATGCACCACAACCGCCACCTGTAGCACCTCGCCCCAGATATGCAGTCTCAAATTGATGAAGTTCACAGCGTCTCTATTCCATTAAGATGAACATTACTAAGATTCTTTCCTATCTTAGTCTCAGCGCCTCCTACCATGGCCGGGTTGTGGCCGTTGTAGTTGATATAAATTCGGGGAGTACTTTATTCCTTCTCTTGCACTTAATTTTACGTTTCGAGGCAAAATGCTTTAAGTGGGGGGGAGTAGAGTGTAGGTTGAATTTCCCTTTTGCTTATCTTTATGTGATTCTAGTATGTGTTGGTTGGATTTGCGAAAATTTCATTGAATTTCTGTCTTGTTGAAAATTTTTGGAATGCTATGCTTGTTTAGGAACACATGATTGTTTAGGTTAGGATGTTCTTGATAGCGATAGCATGAATTGTGATCAAATTGGTATTTTTGTGATGTTTCATGATTTTGTTGGTTTGAAATATGCTTAGCTCAATGCATGAAACAATTTTGGTGAGATTTGAGCCTTACGAGCATATCATTTTCGATATCATTTTATTGGATTGAATGTGTCGAATTTGACATTGGTATTCTAGAACCTGCATTTTAAATACTGTCGAGATTACACATGAACATGATGCTTAAAAAAGATTTGTGCACTTTAGGATTAACCATTCCGTTTTCCCCACTAAAATTACTTACCCATGCATTTCCCCTAGTTAACCACTTTTGAGCCTATTCACATTTCTTTTTTTTCACCATATTCATAAACTCGAGCCTTTTCATTTTATCCTCTTTTCTACAATTTTCAGGGCAAGTGAACAATTTAACTATGTATACTCCATGAAAAAAAAGAAACAACAAGCAATTCGAAAAAAAATAGAAGTTGTTCGAAAGAAAGAAAAAAAGAAAAAGAAAAAAGACATGAAAAAAATGGAAAACGAACAGCAACAAAGAGAAAAAAAAATCAAATGCATTTCGAAAAGAAATTTATTGTTTGATAGTTTATTTTTTTATCCTGTTGTGTTTAATATTTAATGGAGTTGAACTTATTATTTGTTAGTTCCTTGCCTTGAATTTTTAGTCATATATTTAGCATTTTCCCACCTTTACCTAAGCCCCATTACAACCAATCAAAGACCTTTGATTTATGCATCTTGTTCTTATTAATAGTTGAGATTTGATTTAGTTGCAAGCTTATGGTGATATTGTGTCGGTTTTGACATTGAGCGTTTCTTTACCCCAAACACATTGATTTTGAGTGAATCCCAGTAAGGTGTTGAGTTATGGGCATTTAGATTAATGAATGAATGGATGTTACAATTGCATCTAACTTATTCCAATTGGTGATGTTCAATTGATGATTTCTTGACTTGAATAATTCTTGTGGTCTCTACCTTTCTTCCTTGAATGTGAAACTTGACAAAGAACGGTAAATGGAATTTTTGGCTTATTTGATTATATCACACTTGAGGACAAACATAAGATAAGTGAGGGGGAATTTGATGAGTGTTCAGAATCGGTAGTATTTACTCATTAATTCTTCGATTTCATGGATTTATTGCTGCTGATTTGGTTGTGTTATGCTTGTTTTTGTGCAAGGTCTTACTCTACAGACTTAGTGATAAAACGGGTGCATTTTGCACTTATTTTATTATTTGGTCACGGCTGGAGACATGGGCACGACTCTGGGCATGACACGGTCTAACGTGGCAGTTTCTAGAAGGTCCATTCAATGGCAGTTTCTAGAAGGTTCAGTCAGCGGCAGTTTTCTAGAAGATCTAGTCAGCGCCTTCTAGAAGATGGACGAGCAGAGTTACATTAGGAGACTTGTTAAAGTTTGTATTTAGGAAAAACAATTATCTTTAGGATCATTTATTTTAATTTCTTTATTTATCTTTAGGTTTTAGAGGCTATAAAACCCTCTTGGGGTAAGCCTAAACACCAACTCAAATTACAATTCTCTTTTCTTTCTAGTTTTTATAAAAGTTCTCTCATTTTATTTTTCAAGTTTTCGATTTTTACTTTATTTTAAAGATTTTTTTTAAATATGTTAAGTATGACTTTTGTCATGCTTAGCTAATTTTTTCATAAGTCGAGAACTGAAGCAATGACTGAATTCCAACGGGAGAATTGAAACAGACCCTTAACAACTTCGGAATAACTCTCTCAACCTCTGCGCTTATTTTTCAAAATCAAAACAGTTTTCAAAATCAAATAGTAACTTTGGTCAAGAGGTTGTTGCGATTAAATGTGTGGGAGGAAGATTCGGCTTATAGAAAGCACATTCGACTTCCTGGGAACACACTTGGTGAGATAGCTTCGCCAAGAGGGAATTGAGATCGAAATTGATGGTTATTGAAGCAACAATCCGAGTCGGTCGCCACGAACTTAACGGTAATTGATCTACGACAATTGATGTTGATTAGATCAATTTCCGAAGCCGGAATCAAAGATTCCTTGGGTAATCGGTATACAAAATAGAGTCACGGGGATAGCCCTTGTACACAAAGTAACCGACGTGAATCCCGAAGGGAAAATCTAATTCGATGATCTGAAGGAAAATGAATTAAAGCGAGGCTTGAGGCTATTTTACCATATCTAATTTCAACTTTAAAATCTTTTCTTTATTTCACTTTAAATCGCTTTTATTATCATTTAAATATCTTTTTATCAAAATTCCCCCATTTTACTATTTCACTCCTGGTCTAAACAATTCAGACAGAATGTTAGAATTTTCTAAGTCTCTGTAGAATTGACTTTTATTTCATTTACTATTTTTTTATTTATTAATTGAGAAAAAAGAATTTATTTTAACATCGAAACAACAATGGTCAATCCATTAACATAATTGAGCATTTGTCTGTCTGTTTCTTTGTCTTTTTAAATGCGGAGAAGTAAATATGATACAATATCTGATAAAACAGATCCCAAATTACAATATAGAGTTGTAAATATGCTCAACATCGTAGCAAAAACTAGCTTAAGCATGACTTTGTCATTCATATTTTCTCCCTTTATGTTATTGGGTCCCATTGCACAGCTAAGATTCATCCCCTCTTACCAAACATTTCACACTCATATTTGTCCTTTCTTATTTTCTATCAAATTTTGAATATCTTTATACCTCTTCTTTTCTTTATTTATTTGCATTAATAAATACGCTGAAATAATTGTTTTTTCTATCAAAACAACATTCCTTCTTAATTATCTACCTCTTCTTTTCTTTTATTTATTTGCATTAATAAATAAGCTGAAATAATTATATTTTCTACCAAATAAGTTTACATCGATTAAGTTAAAGTAAATAGATCATATATTCATATTCATAATTTATACATAACAGATTAACTAATGACAAGATTTGATAAATGTATTCATATTATTTTTCCCAATTTTGCTTTCACTCCAAAATTGGAAACCAAATGGTCCAAATCTTTAACCCTGCGCAAGCTTTATATTATTTTCATTTTTTTTATGGATTATTCGATCTATTGATTGATTAATCCGGATCGGGTACTGCAGAGGCAATGTCAACCCTCCCAACTTAGTTTACTCCATTGCAATAGTCAAGATTAAAACCCCTGACTTTGTTTAAGAGATCTAATACATCATCCCACTAGACCAACTGATTTTGATACATAATAATCTTTTTTTAATGAAACCAAATATAAAGCAAAATCAATCCGATCCAACAAATTTTATTTTAGGCTCATAATTAAAAGTGTAATTCTTGTTGAGTTAATTGTATATAATTCTATGTACTATTGTAAAATTAGATGATTAATTACATAAATTTTTTTAAGATAATATATCATTATTTTAATCGTCGATAATATATAAAATTTGTATTATGAGTACATCAAATATTAACTTTTTTTAAAAATAAAAAAAAATATTGTATTAAAAACATAAACATTAATATTTATATAAATTAGTATAAAAATAAAAAATAAACCCTAAATCTAAACGTTGGAGGCTATCTAGTAAGAGACAATAGCATTGCAAAAGGTTGAAAGAATAAAAGAAAAGAAGGTATAATAAAAATAAAATATTTACATTGGCCCATGTTCGTGGTGAACATTTTCATTTCTCTGTCTCAAAGTCTAAAAAATGTCTGACCAAAAACCAAAAGAAATCTCAAAACATGAATGAAGTGCGAGTCCTGTTCTCATTGGAGGAGCTGGTTCTAGAAGAAAGAACCTTGGAGAAACACCCTCTGCAACAAACCCTTCGGACACAGCCTCCATGTTTGGTCTAGGGTTCCCCCCAAGTCTTTGAACCAAATGGTCCCCTGCCCCAACATTATCATCATTGCTGTTCAACATGTATACCTGATTTTGATGTTGCATTAACTGTTGTTGATTTTGCAATTGGAATCCAACCGGAGGAACCATGAGGGAACCGTAGTTAAGATGGAGTTGACGTCCTCCAATACTGAACCCAAAAGCCGGTCCACCGGGTGAGCTGAGCCTGGTGCAAGACTAGGATTGCCGGTGAATTGTTGAACCATGGCTCGGAAATTTGTGGTGTCGGTGTTGAGCAAAGTGGTTGGGGTTCGCCTTGAAGCCCTCGATCGTTTTCGAGCTGGCTTCCCAACGCGGCCGCCTTCGAGACTCAAACGGCCACCACTTGAACAAGCTGGGACGGAACCTACTGCGCTAGGTTTGACCGTGGCGGTGACAACGGTGGAATCGTAGCTTTGGTCTCCGAACATTGGCTCCTGATTCGAAAGATTTTGTTGGTAAGGCTAGGCCAATCATCAGTGGGGATAGACATGGGAGAGATCAGTTATGGCAGCCAAAAATACTGAAGAAATGTTGTTTTGGAGGGGATATGTGAGGAAGAAGTGAAGGGGAAGAAGAGAGCGTAAGATTATGGTATTTATAGTGGCTTTGGTGACGGTCAAAAGAGAAATAAAGGGAAAATCGTTTGCCATTAATTTTGGTTAGATATTTGAAAGCAACACCAAGTGGGGCGTGGCGGAAAAATAATTGAAATGTTCGGTCGAATTGCGTGGGGGCTGTAATGGCTTTTTTACTTAAAAAATTTAAAATTTATTTTTCACACTTTTGAAGTATTCTAGAATCAGCTATGTATTTAGATGAGGTGGTTCTAGAAGAAGTTGTTGAAGTAGTTACACGGTTATACCGGTGTGTAAGATGGTGGTTATTGTAGTTGTGTATATAAAAGTGTACTGAGCTTTGTAGAATATGAATGCATTTTTCTTTACTCATGTATATTCTATCTACATTTTAACATGGTATCTTTCACCATTTGATCCTGGAGTCTGCAGTTCTGTGTTTCATGGGTGACTGTGGTAACATTTCTTTTGAGCTTGGAGAGTGTTTGTGGCAAGCTGTTCACTCATAAAAAGATCAATATCTTGCTTGATGAGGCGAATTTCTTGTTGTGGAAACACAAGTGTTGCTCACGGTTTCGCCGTCACAAGTTGGAAAGACTACTCAATGGAGAGCTATTACCACCGCCGTCACGAATCTCTAATGACTCAGGTGCACTTTTTGTCAATGACGACTATGAAAGTTTTGTTGCTCAGGATAGTGCTCTTGCATCTTGGCTACTTTCTACTATCAACGATCCTCTATTGCCACAGTTTGTAGGTGCCGAAACGAAAGCGATGTTTGGCGTTTTTTGTCAATGACGACTATGAAAGTTTTGTGTTGCTCAGGATAGTGCTCTTGCCTCTTGGCTACTTTCTACTATCAACGATCCTCATTGCCACAGTTGTAGGTGCCGAAACGAAAGCGATGTTTGGCGTAACGGTGTAGAAGTTTTTTTTTCGCTAACCGATCGCCTCAGTGTGATGAGCTTCTTGTAGCTTAGATCTATCAAGAAGGTATGATAGTATGATCTTATCTTACAAAGATCAAAGAGGTTTGTGATGCACTTGTGTCGTGTGGTGCGTCTCTGATCTTAAACAGATCGTTACTATTCTAAATAGTATTTTGATTGAATACCAACCTTTTGTGGCGGTGATCACATCCAACAAAGGTATGTTTTCAGTTGATAATATTAAAACAATCTTGATGGATGCCAAATCTTCGTTGAATGGTTTTTCACTTCAGCATCTCTCCGATGATGCTAATATGGCCATGTCGGTAATAGTGAGAATGACAGATCTACAGCTCAATTGTATAGTGGAAATGAGACTGGTGGTTATAACAGGGTGGTAAATCTGTAGCTCGCGGTCGTGGTCGTCCACGGCTACAATGTCAGTTTGTGTGAAAAAATGAACACTTTCCGTTGATCGTGCTGGCATCGCTTCGATCAAACGTTTCTAGTGTTTGACTGATAAAAGTGAGGAAACTGAGGGCATCATACTGTTTTGATGAGTGTAAGTCGTGCAGCAGGGTATTCATGCTCAAGCACATACTGCATCTACGAGTTCTGGTCGTTGGATTGTGGATTCGGGAGCGACTCATCACATCATCCCTGATGTCTCAAAGCTTCTACTAGCTCGGATTATACTAACCAGTAAAGTGGTTGTTGGTAATGGTCATAGTCTAAATATTGCTCGAGCTGGTACTTTTTTTATGTCTGTTAACTCTCGAATGTTGTTTCTTAATATCTATTGCATGTACCCTCAGTAACGAAAAATCTTCTCTCTGTGTCAAAGTTGCTAGAGATAAAAGAGTTTACTTTGACTTCATGCGGGTCTTGCTTGGTTAAAGATGAAGAACTAGAGAGGTGCTACTGAAGGGAAAAGTGTGCTAGACTCTATCAATTTACTGCAGATGTTGATGCTTGAAATCCTTTCATGTTTACGGTGGTAGAAGATCCTAGTAGTACTAATAAAAACTATGATCTGTGGCACAAGAGGCTTGTACATCCTGCTCATTCTGTTTCTTGTATAGGCATCTAAACAAGCTGGTGTAATTTTTTCTTCTCAAAGTAAAAAACTGATAGTTCATTTTGTGTTGCATGTCGCTTTGGTAACATAAAATTCCATTCAGTAATTCTACAATGGTGTATGCCACTTTATATAGTGTTTAGTGATGTATGGGGACCGTCTCACATAGCTTCTAATTGATACATTTATGTGTCTTTTGTTGATGCATGTACGAGGCACAACTAAGTTTTACTTACAAAACTAAAGATCAAGTGCTTTCAATATTTCAGCTATTTTTAGCCTGGCACAAACTCAATTTAACGATAAAGGAGTTCAGAGTGATTGGGGAGGTGAGTCGATCGGTTTCGACCTGGCTAAAATTGTTGGGTATAGTTCATCGTTTGGCTTGTCCACACACAGCCTGAGCAGAATGGTGTCGTTGAGCGCCAAAAAACAGACACATTATTGAACTAGCTCTAGTTCTGATGGCTCAAGCATCTCTCCATCAAATCTGGTCTTATGAGTGTCTACGCTGTTCAACTTATTAATCGATGCCTACTCGTGTTTTTAATTGCAAGTCACCGTTGAGGCGTTATATGCTAAAAAGTCAGATTATGTTACTTTAAAGTTTTGGGTTGTTGTTGTTTTCCATATCTACGACCTTATCAAGCTCACAAGCTGAGCTATAGTTCTTCTCCTTGCGTATTTTTAGGATATAGCACTCAACACAAGGGTTATCAATGCATGATTCGAATGGATTTCTATGTTTCACGCCATGTAGTTTTTGATAAAGCATTTTTTCCGTTTGCAGTGTTGAATGGCAAACTGCTTCACGTCGAAGTGGCATAAACTCTTGTAGTAAATGGTGCTTATGGTGTTTGCATGGAAGGCGAAATATATTAATATTGTGTTGTCAAGTACATATGAGACAACTTTTAATTCCTTTAATAATATAGATCCAGCTAGAGAATCTGATCATGGATCAGATGATGTTATGCCTATGCATGTGATGTCATGAAATAGTGTTGAAGATGACGTTGTACAACAAGGTGAAAATAGTGTTGTGCAGCAGGGTGCTGAAATTTCTGGAAATGCATCAGCTAGTCTACTTCCTAGGATGGTGTAGACATAAGCAGTGATGAGGAAATGGTTGGTCATAATGGTGCTTCAATACCAGTGACAGTTACCATATGGTGAAACGTAGCAAGAATGGGATATTTAAACCCAAAGTTTACTTTTCCATGCACAATGGACGTGAATATGAGTCCATGCTCGAAGACAGTGAAGTTGAACCTTTGAGTGTTCATGAAGCCTTCAAGTATCCGTTGTGGAGGTTTTGTTCTTGCTGAATATGACCCTCTTGTCAAGAACAACACTTGGGCACTTGTTCCTTTTCTAGAAGGCAGGTCCATGGTATGATGTAATGGTTATTTCGAGTCAAACATAATGTAGATGGCTCTGTTCAAAGCATAAGGCTAGACTTGTATCCAAGGGTTTTCACAAGTGCATGGTCAGGTTTTTTAGGATACTTTCAGTTCTGTTGTAAAAGTGTATACAGTGAATGTAATGTTGACGATATCTGCTCGTAATGGTTGGAACTTGAGGCAGATCGATGTTAATAATGTGTTCCTGAATGGTAACTTACAAGAAGAGGTGTTCATGGAACAACCTCAATGATTTGAGTAGTAGGCTGTAGATGGGAAAGTTTGGTCTGCAAGTTACAAAAAGCCTTGTATAGGCTGAGGCAGGCACCGAGGAATTAGTACTCCAATCTGAGAGACTATCTTGTGAGTATGGGATTTCAAAGTTCTCGGGCAAATAGTTTTTTGTTCATCAAGCACAGTAAGTGTGTAGTACATATTATAGAATATTTTGATGGTATTATTATCACATGGAATGAAAATAAAGAAATTGAGGAGGTTATAAAGCTGTTGGGAGAGAAATTTTCTCTCAAAGATCTGGGTATGCTCAAATTTTTTTCTTGGCATTAAAGTAAATGTGTTGATGGTGTTGTCTTCCTTAGCCAAAAGAAGTACATAATGGAGCTTCTGGCCAAGTCAGGAATGAGTAAGGTTGCGCCAACCTTGATGCCTATGTTGTATCAGTTAATCTTACTACAACTAATGTAGAAAGTCCATTAACAAATGCAAAGGAATATCACAGTCTGGTTAGTTCCTTGCTCTATGCGTGTTATACGAGACCGGTTATATCGTATTGTGTAAACAAGTTAGCTCAGTTTATGCATACACCCTGTGAACAACATCTGGTGGCAGTTAAACGAGTGCTAAGATATCTCAATGGTACTCTTGATTATGGGTTGGTATTTCTTCTATGGGAGTCACTCCAGCTTATGGCATTTGTTGATGCTGACTGGGGGTAGCATCGATGACAGAGGATATCTGGAATGTGTGTTTTCTTGTGGTAGTTTGGTGCAGTCAAACTCAAAGAAGCAGAAAACGTGTCTCGATCTACCAAAGAGGTTGAATATAGAAGTGTAGCCGATGCTACGTCTGATGTTATTTGGCTTTAAGTGTTGTTAAAAGATATGACGGTTCAAGTTCGAGCTACGTCTGTGGCTTGGAATGATAACACTATGCTATTGCCATAAGCACCAACCCTGTGTATCACTCGAAGACCAAGCATGTGGAGTTAGACGTTCATTTGTCAGAGAAAGTGTTGCACCAGGGAAACTTAAGTGAATCATGTTCCCTCTGAACATCAGTGGCACATGGATTGACAAAGGCTATAACAAGGACTACTTTGCTCGGTTTGGGTAGAAGATTAGGGTTTTCTCGTTTGATGAGGTTGAGAGAAGAAGAGTAGGGAGAATATTTAAGTATTCTAGAATTAGTTGTGTATTTAGATGAGGTGGTTCTAGAAGAAGTTGTTGAAGCAGTTACACGGTTATACCAGTGTGTAAGCTGGTGGTTATTGTAGTTTGTATATAAAAGTGTACTTGACCTTTTTAGAATATGAATGCATTTTTCTTTACTCATGTAAATTCTATCTGCATATTTTAACACACTAACATGTTTCTAATTATTTCTTAAAATGATTTTTTTTAAGTCACATATGATAAAAGTGTATTCACCAAATAACATCTTTCAAAAACATAGTTTGTATTTCATGAGAGTATCTTTTCCATACTCGGCACAAATAGTTGGCATTATAGTATTGCTTTATTTGTACAATTGAGAGATACGAGATGTGCTTTCATGAAATTTTAGGAAAAAACTATGGTATGATATTTTATTTTATGGTTTATAATTTAATGTTACGGAATTTTATGATTTAGAGTTTAAAGTTTTGAGTTTTAAAAATATTAATATAATTAAATATTTTTATTGTAATTAGTTTTTTATATTATCTGTATCGTTTATGGTGTCTAAACCTTTTTTTATATTTATACTATCATAGATTTTAAGTGATGTCGGATGACCCTTTAGATATCTGTGCAATAAAGGATTCAATAACAGTTTATGCCTAGTAACACCCTTATTTTATTACATTTCATTATTGATAAAAGGGAACTCATGCTAATATATGTTGAAGATATGTCAGAGTATGTATATGTCATCCATATATCATATGTAATCAATATGGGCATATAAAATAGGATTATAATGTGGGGGTAAGGATAATTGATTGCTTAAGAGAATCAACAATCACACCATTAGTTCATTTATAACTTTCACATGTCATACCATTCCTGTAACACGAAAACTATGATTTTGTTATCGCATTGGATTTTGCAACAATATCTTCCAGTTATGCATTAATTTTAGTTGGAAAATCGTATTAGAATTTATCATAGTATATATCTTTCACTAGGTAACATAGACAACCGATAATATATTGCTTTGATGAGAGAATTAGAGGCAAATGGTGTGTACTCTTTAAAAATGGAATTATAGCGTGCATCAAGTTTTTTTTTTTAACAGAAGAAACGCCAACCTTTTATTCATTAATTAAAGAAAAAAACCCAAAGGTGCCAGCTGCACCGCAAAACAGAAAAAGCAAACAGAACGAAACCCAAATAGTGGAACACAAAAAGATCAAAACATGAAAAACCAAAAACCGAGGAAATAGCTAGCCTTTCAGCTTCTTGCAATCGAACCAAAAAACTCCAGTGAAAACCCTCTGCTGCAAGAAGAAAACAAAACACCAAGCTAAGGTTGAGACTCTAGTAACCAGGAGAACCTCGACCTACCTACGGTGGCTCAAGACAATGACGATCAAGACGACCATAATCTTCATCATGGGCCACAAGATGAGCAACCATATTACCAGATCAGGGGGTAAAAAGAAACATGCAGGACCGAAAACCCTCTGCTCGACTTTTCGCTTCCCACGTGAGGGCACTAACCTCCGGTAGGTCAACTTCGGGAGATGAGAACTTTTCAATGATCATCTTCGAGTGCCCCCTCTATAATGCATAGTACTAAATTTTGGCCGCAACGCAGCTTAAAGTTCGTATCGTAACGATTTTTAAGGTTATCGCGACATAATATCGGCGTAACGCAATAAGGGAATTGCATCACGATTATTCCGATTAAAAACCGTTACATAACACCGCAACACGCTATAAACTGCTCTGCAATGCTACAACAAACTTTAAATTATCTGAAATATAAAATTACATAGATGAATTGTTATAATTTAATTCTTAAAATTAAATTATAAATATATATAATTAATAATATCGTAATAGTTATGTTTAAAATTAATTACTTAAATTTGAATTAATTAAATTATTTATTAACGTTATTTTAAAATTAAATTAATTAAATTAAATTAAAATTTCTCATATTTAAAATTAACGTGATTAATTTTAAATTAAATTTTTATATTAACATTAAATCATAATTATATGTTTATTTATTATTATATAAATTTTGTATAATATAGGAATTCACTTTATACTAATATAATCGTATATGTATTTTATATTTTCTATTTACTATAAAATTTTATTTAATCTATGTACTATAAAATTTTATCATACATGTTTTCTACTAATGATGTATTTTATGATGCACATAATGTGATGTCTTCTTCACATGGAATAAGAAGGAATCAAAACCAAGACAATGAAGAAGATGAAAATACTTTATATCTGCCATGCATTAATTTTGGTGGTGAAATGTAAAGATATATAATTTTTATATTTGTAGTTATGTATTTTTTCTCTTTTTTTTATAAGTTATGTAAATTGAACATTTTTATGTTACAATATAAAAATTTGATGAAATTTTAGTGATATTGTTTATATGTTATTCATTAACATTATAATTGTTATTACTCATTATCTAATATGATAACACTTCTATGGTTTATATTTGTTTTTAATAAATTTTTATTTATGAAATTAAATTTTTATTTTCAAAATAAAATATTAAAAGAGTATATTAATATTAATATATTAAAAGATAATTGTAAAATGTATAAATATAATATTTTAAACGTATTGTGATTTTTGAGAAAGAAATCACGCCACGACAGCCGCAACATGTTACGTAATGTTCACAACATCTGCAATCGTAACACCGCAACCGCATTCGCATCAAATTCCGCAATCGCAATTTGATACTATGCTATGATGACGTTCTGAAAAAGCACACTGCATGGACCGCCGCTTAAACTTCCGCCATGAAAGGTGAGGTTATCCCCTAGACTCTCGTCGACATGCTATTATCCCTGACCACGTCCTCTTCTGTATAAAGAGAAAACGGGCATCGAAATTGATTTTTACAAAAAGGAATCGGAGGAGCTCGCCAACAGACCTGAAGGAGAGATGAGCTGCTTTTCAGACGCGCATTTGCAATGGAATAGTCCGAGCATTGAGCCCGAACCAAGGTAGGAACTTCATCTCTTCTAATCGAATCACCTTGACGGAAATTGATATTTCGAGCAAATTGTAACTAAAACCATTGCATGTTGATTAGTGTGTGTATGTTGAAAGAGCAAACCCAACCAATCCACCAAATCCAGATTGTCGACATCTGAAGTCCATTGAAAACCCAGATCCTTCCAAATGCGTTTAGCCATCCCACAGTCCCGAATAATGTGAAAACCCAATTCTACCATACCATTACAACGCGAACAGTGAGCAGAATTAAGTAATCGTTTAGCAAAATGGTTCTGACGAGTTGGGACAAAATTCCTAACAAAACGCCACACCTGGAGTTTAATTTTTTTTTGGCATCCACTCGCCCATATATTTTTGTACAAAAATCTCTCCATCGAAGAGATAACAAGTTCCGATAGAGAACGACGGTACCCACTTCTAACGCTAAAAACTCTCGAAAACTCCGCACTCTATACAAGGCGATCAACTTGGTTAACTTATTCGGTTGCACAAACTAATCGGTTGGAATTGTGATAACTTATTCGGTTTCTCCACCTTCGGAATGAGCACAATATGCGTATGACTAATTAGAGAAATGTCGATCTCTCCCGTGATAGCATTTATGCAGTACTCAACAAATTCTCCCCCAACCACTTGCCAGAATCTCTGGTAAAATAAGGCTCCAAGACCGTCCTCCCCTGCTGGCTTCAGAGTGCTTATCGAATTAAGAGCCTCAGGAACGTCCTCATGAGTGAATGGCTGTAACAGAGCTCTATTCATGGCATCCGTAATACTAGGTTCAATACCTCTTAAAATCCCATCATCCGTATCCATGTATGTAGATTCGAAAAATTTTTGGAAATATGAACGAGCTAAATCCTCCATTCCATGATCAGACGAAATGGTCTCACCCTTATCTAAAAATAACGATTCTATCCTGTTCCAACTCTTAAGTTGTGAGGCAAATCTATGAAAGAATGACGTGTTATTGTCACCATTTTTAACCCAGTTTGCTCATGCCCGTTGCTCCCAGTAAAGTTCAGTCATATCCGCCTCTAAATTAATTTGGAGCTTTGTATCAATCATCTCTCCCAGAGTTTCATCGGTGGACTGAAGCTCCAACAAATCAACTAACCATTTATACAGGTCCACAGAAAATCTTCGTTTAGCATGACAAAGCGCCTTGAACCACTTGTCCAAACCATGACAGACCCAGTTTAATTTATCCGGCTTCAGACCATAACTTCTTCACTTCCTCTTCTCACTCTTCGAATAGCCAATCTGCTTCAAAAACGAAAGTGCCACCGCCTAGTCATTCCCCTATTCTAATATCTATGTAAGTTACTATTTGCTAAGAAAAGATTTCAAGAGTTAGTGTAACACCCTTAACCCGTATATATACTCTACTAGGAGTTAAAGATGTCACAGTATCCATTTAAAGCATTTACTAACCCGAAATAGGTAAAAAATTTGTTTTTTAAAAAAATTTCAAATTTAAAAATTATTGCAAAACTAATTAATATCATAAATCAAAATGTAATATTTTAACTTCTAACTCAAATCCGATTTCAGGCAGCAATTACGCAGTTTTATACTATTTCATATTATAAATAAAACTGCATAAAAACTGTCTGATTTAAAATCCAATCAATTAATATTTAAAACATAATTTAATATGATACAATTCATTCATAGTATTATTTTATATCTAATACTAACCATATTAAAGAACTACTAATTTACTATTACAAAACTGGTTTATAACTAATCTATCGGAGCAACTAAAACATTTATAATATACATGCCACTAAACAAGTCAAAACAACATCAAAGTATGTATTATTGATATTGTAAATATACTTCTTGCTATGTAGGATGCCAAGTACTCATTACTTCGATTTCTACTTTTTACCTACTCATAAAAATCATCACACACTAAGTATACACTTAGTGAAACAATCATAATAATAATCAGTGGAATACAATACATGAATATAAGTAAATAACATTACTCAATGCACTATGATCACTTTACATTATTTTAATCATGTTACAAAATTTTAACATGATATAAATCACGAATAAATTTTCTTATCAATATACTTGTCATTTATTCCAAAAGCTCATTAGCTTATTCAAATGTTTATCATTTATTAACCAATAAACCATATCCTAAATATAAACTTATGAGGACCCTGGGTATACGAGTCAAATATGCATCGAAATACTAATACACATAAGGTCGTCGTGCCCACCATATAGACCAAGTGTCCTTTATATGCACTATAGTGCTAAATCGAATACACATCCTGCTGTTGGACTCTATGGCATGCCAACTATATCGTCGTCCCTCAATGACATACTTGGGTATATAATATATATTTATTCCATCCATGGCAATGTATATTAATATAATTCAACACGGGATAGTTCATACCCAAAATAACATTCTTGATATAATATCATATATAAGCTAATGATCAATGCATTTTATATTAACTTTTGACATATTTAGAACATGTCAAATATATGATAAATGACATAAATATCATGCCAATATAAACAAGGTAGCAAGTCTTCCTAATGATGTATAAAACATCTATGCATCATGTTATGCATTGCACTAACCTTGACACTTTTTATACAAGTCAAAATATAATCCTTACTAAGCTTGATCTTTTGCTTTCGATTCACTTCAATCACAATATTTATCAAGGTCTATAAAAAATCATATATATACAAC
This sequence comes from Hibiscus syriacus, assembly GCF_006381635.1. Taxonomy (NCBI): domain Eukaryota; kingdom Viridiplantae; phylum Streptophyta; class Magnoliopsida; order Malvales; family Malvaceae; genus Hibiscus; species Hibiscus syriacus. The sequence goes on along the minus strand of NW_024063187.1, from coordinate 175,314 downwards.
ACATATATTCAAAGCATATGTTAGTATCATACTAATATATGCAAAATCTAATAAATAAATCCATAAAGTTTATTCGATACTTATTCAATACAAATATCATTTCATAACTCTATCAACCTTAACATTCCAAAATGACACTTTAATTCCTTTAATATTCATATTCATCACTAATCCACAGAACTTTCTCAACTATACATTTCAACCACCATTTATGGATTCATTTAGAATCCATCCTAACTTTTCTAATTCATTCAAAATGGTCCTTTTCCATTTCACTTCAATTTAATTCCAAACATCAAAATTTCTAGCATTTTTAACATTGTATTCAAACTAGTACCTTCACACTTGCATAATTGCATTTAATTCTCATGATTTCCAATATTCGTGATTTAATCCCCAAACTTTAGCAAACTTACAATTTGATCCAAATCAACATTATAACCTTAAAATTAACATTCCAATATTAAATTCCAAAATAGTACATCAACTATTCAATAATTGTACTTTCATCCCTAAAATTATCAAAATATATAAAAATAGTCCTTATACTTTCATAAATTTCTAAATTGTCCAAACCAATTTCCAAAGCATGTAAAATCATCACTAGATTATTTTTATCCCTTGTATAATTTTTCCAAATTTATTTCATAATGGTCGAATACTTCAAAGTAGCAATTCAATGATTTCCAACTCAAGCATGAATTCAACCTTCTAACATCAATTTTAATAAAATTTCAACAATTCTTGTAACACCCTAAATTTCGGGCTAGTAGTTTTGAGTTTACCCGAGAGGTAAGTGGACCCTCATGAATTTTATAATCTTAGGTCATTGGGCTGATTTGAGTTTAATTAGGCTGTTTCGGAGCCTAATTAGCCAAAAAGAGATTTTTAAATGTTGGATAATTTAAGAAGGACCATGTGCAATTATCCCATTTTTAAAAGTTGAGCCTATTTATTTCTTTACATTCTCTTCCCCTCATTTCTTCATATTTTCTTCTTCCTCCTCCTTTCCAAGGGTCAAGGACAAGGTAAGAGTTTAAGCCTTTCTCAACCTTCATTTTTGTTTGTAATTCCTCTAGCAACGTCGTTTTAGTGAATTAAGCTTTAGGTTTTTATAGTTAAAGAGAAAAGTGGGAGTTTTCACCAAAATCAATAAGGAAAGGAGTTTGACTAAGCAAGGGAATTTATTTCGGGTTTCTAAAATCAAGGTAGTGTATTTCTAATCCATTGGAGAGTTAAGATTACAATAAGAATGAAGTTTTTCTATGATTTGAGTATTTAAGCATTTTAGGGTTTATATTTTATATCATGAACAAGTTATATTTTATGCTACTCTAAGAGCCCAGTTAACTCCCTAAAGCTTTAGCACTTGATTAGAAACCAAACTATGGTCTTTAGGATGGTTTTTGGGTGATTTCCCAAGCCTAAATAACCATTTCAGGGTTCATATATCGATACTAGAATAAATAGTATCGATTGATGAATTGGAGCTAAAATTAGGGATTTCAAGCTGGAAGTATCGATATAGCCAAGGGGAGTACTGATACTGTAGGGACAATATCGATACTCAGGGTGATAGTATCGATATTGGGCCTCAATTTCAGAAAAAATGCATTTTTTGTACCGATACTCATAGGGGTATCGATACTTGACCCTAGGGTGTCGATATTACAAGTAGAGTATCAATACTACTTACTTTGGATGGTTAGTTTTGACCTAATTAAGGCTTGTAAGAGCTAAGGACGATTCGAATTACTAACATTTAGTCCATGAGGGTTAAAAAAGGCCAAAGGGGTCCGAATGCACTCGTAGAAGTGGGTTACAACCAAAGTAACCATAGTAGGCGTAATGCATTCAAGTTTCTTCAGTCAAGTGCATATACGGATTGGTTGAGAATGAGGATTGTTGTAGAGGATGTACCGACTAGCGGTACAATGAGCAAGTTAAATTCTGAACCAACAAAAAGCGTGGGCTTCAAGAATGTTAGTGAAACCCAGGAGGTGGAATTCATCCTTTTAATTCGAGGGGTATTGAAATGAAGTTCATTGAGGACGATCAAAGTGTCGCTATTTAGTGTTGAACTCGAGCCAGATATCGGGCTAGCAAATGGTTCAGCCAGTGAACAACAAATATTGAAGTCATCGTAAAACCCCGAGAATACATATAAACTTCACTAGAGGCAAAGAATGATTAATATACTCTTAAGTAGCGAGTGACCAAAATGGAGCATCATATTAAATAACAACAGTAACAGACCAGTAAGCCTTCACATAACGTTCTAAGCGAGATAACAACTAGAGAGATGATGACCTCACCTTAGTGAGTCCAATTATGCTAGGGTATACCTAGGTTACCTTAGTTGGCCTAGTGGGGCATTGTAAGTGCACAAGACACTTCATGAGCTAGTGAGGGCGTGAGGCCCGAACAATCATGAGGACTTAGTTAGAACTGTCAATGTTGTGTGGCCTCTGGGCCTTAGGTATGCATGTATAATCACATCAGTCCAGTTCGGTGACGATCGTCAGGTGGTATAGGATATCCGAGAACACCTGAAGCAAGTGCACGAGGTACTTTTCCAGCTGACTATGTGTCGAGGCCTTAACACTCCTGAGGGATGGGTTGGCAGGTGTAATGTCCTTACCTAGATACACCATAGTAAGTGTGTGAGGCACTTCGACGGCTAATTTGGGCGCGATGCCTAACTCTCGCGAAGGTGGATTAGCCGGACGTGATATCCGCAGTTGCTAGTGTCTAATGGCTTTTTTGAGACCAAATACTAGTCAACATTGCGTATAGATAGTACACAGTCAAGTTAGAGTTGCATTTAGATAATGCAAAGCAGTTGCAGTTAGTCTGAGTAGAGACCCGATAAAGGTGTACTCATGGCGAGGCCCTTGTCCGATGACTAATGGAAGCGTGAGTCTCCTACTTCAGTGATAGAGCAGTAAATGCTTAAGTAGATATCACTTGATCAAGATCATGTATGTGCCTACTACTTAGTACCCTATCTTTAACATGCTTATGTTTATAAAACTCTTAATGCTGCTCTAGATTAATGATTATACTGTTAGCTTCGTAAGCTCGACCTTTAGATGTTTTCTGTTGGCAGGTCAGTAGCTTGGGTAGTTTGTGAAGTACTGTCGCTGCAGAACTTCCAACATCTCCAATAGAGTAATGTACTGTAGCTTTAGTGGGCATGTATATTCAGAGAACCTTACTTGTGTATTTATTTTATAAAACAATGAGATGCATTATTTTGGGTTTAAATTATGAGCCACGGAGCTCCGATTTATAAAATGTTTTTATAACTGTTTTATATGTTACATGATACCATTCAATATTTTTTTTAAAATGAATAGATTTTGAAATTCGGGGGCTGCCTCGATAGCCCAATGTGACACTTTAGGCCCAATCGGGTTTAAGGTATTACAATTCTTCATGAAGCTGTAAGGTGACCAAGTCTAACATAACCATTTCTAATGGTTTTTATTCATCAGACATGCTTGGAACTCCATAACATCACAAAAATCAAAATCCAACTTTAAATCGTCAAAATCAACTTGTTCTTTGTCCACCATATTCATGAAATCATTACTCCAAGAATGAAAACATGAAATATTTACACCAACTTGTATAGAATTTGATGTAGATAAATTTTCGCACTTTAGTCCAAAAACCAACTAAAATAGCTTAAAAATGGAATTGAAAATTCTTCCTTACCTTAGCTATGGCTTACGACAATGAGAAGATGAAGATGAAGAAATCTTGAAATTTCTGATAAAATATCTCTTAACACATATCTTTATACTAATTAAACGAATTTAAAATTCTTTAATCATTAATGAAACTTGATAATTTCCATATTGCCATTGCCATGACATCATCTTTAAAGTAAAAAATGAATAGAAGTTTCCATACTTTTCACTTTATCCTTGTAATTTTCAAAAATTACAACCTAGTTACCATAATTAAACAATCTAGGTTTAACATAGAAAATCAATCTTAATTCCAATGATCTATGTTAAATTTCACCATTCTAAAATATGAAAATAATATTTTTAACCTTTTTCTATCATCCTTTAAAATTTCTCAAACTTCTTATTAGATCCGATTATTCGAATATTTTACAGAACTTTATCGCTTAATAACTTTTAATAAAAACTCCATATCAAAAATCTAAACCAACGAAAACATCATTCTTGGGGGTGAACTATTCATTTACGGGCCAAAATATATAACTTTCAAAAATTACATTTGGATCCCTAAACTTTCACAAAGTTTCTACTTTGATTACTGAACTTTTAAAATTTACATTTTGGTCACCAGTCCAAAAGTTGGGATATTACATGAGATTTCATTAATAAAATCTTCTCGCCAAACAAAAAATGTTATATATTAAATGTAGATCTATCCCTGATCATATAAAGTTATCAACATCTATTTTTTTTAATGAAATTTATCGACCATAACGACACACCAAAGAGGATCTTTTAGGGCCTAAAACACTATTCGTAGTTCCTGGTGAAATGTGTTGGATGTTGCAGAGGTTTTTGTGACTGAGAAAGGAAAGGGCTTGAGAATTTTGACAATCAAGTGTTTGGAATATAATTGAGAAGTACCTAAGAGGCCTGGACCGTAGTGGTAAGGCAAAGTCGAGTCGAGACACAAGCTTTCTAGTGTTGTTTTTCGCTCTAGTTATCATGGGGTGTTTATTTTGTGGTGGTGATAAAGGAGTTGATGTAGATAAAGTTACAGGGGAAGAAGATATAGTCAAAGGAAAAGAACGCACATTCATTTGAGGAAGCACTACATCCAGCGGGTACCTCTGGAAGTGGCAACGTAGAAGCATGAGCATACAAAGAGGGTGTATTTTTCGTAGACATAGGAATCACAACACGAGGTGTCCAAAGAGAGACAATATACTTATTATTATTAGGACGACAAAGAGAATCATACTTTTCTTTGTAAGGATAAACATGTTCAACAAAATCGATGTCTCGAAATGAAAATCTTACAAGTTGAGGGATCATAACATTTACATGTTTGATGTGCTTGAGGGGGCTTGGCATATAAATTGTATACTGATTGACATTCATCATATGAAGTATACCACGCTTGATAGTTTGAAGGAGTAAGTTTAATAGGGAGCTTGGGCGATTGTGTCAATGGAGATGAGTTCACTATGAGTCGAAGGAGAATAAATAGGTGAGAGCGGCATGGTTGTTGACCTGAGTTGGAAGGGTGGGTATGAGATATTTAAGAAAAGCATGTGGATTATTAGGGTGGCAGGTCGGTATGAGCTATAGGACATGGAATAATAACTAAATCATTAAAAAAAATGAAAGAATAAATAATACATCAAATAATAAAGGGACCCAACAAATCAGGGATATTGTTTTTGTATTAATTTGGTACAAGTACATGACAATATCAGTACAAAAATAACTCTAAATCATTTGACATTGAATGCTCGTACCCCTGACATCTATAATGCTTGAACCCGAGACTTCAAAGAACAATAACTATTCATTTACCATCGATGTCACTTTGTTCATGCAATATATGTGATTGTTGACTATACAGATAAGGAAATAATGAAATCTTGGAGTTAATTTCACATGATATCCTCAACTTATGACCCCTATTTTAAATTGATCTTTAAAATTTTAAAATATTCTATATCAATCATAAATTATAACTCAGTCTGAATTAATTCCTAAACTTTAAAATACTTTTTTTATATTCTCAATTTATCAATATCATTATATTTTAATCCTTATGTTAAAGCGTCGTTAAAAAAAACTCTACTAATTTTAACGCGAGGGAATTAAACCCGTGACATCCTAAAAAACTAATTTGTTTATAAAGGTCCTAAAAATTGATATTGTGATCTTATAAAAATGTTATCAATTTTTGCAGGTCCCATGATTTTTTTAGAAGGTTGACTTTAATTCTAAAGACCATAAAAAATAAATTATTTTAGAAGGTTGACTTTAATTCTAAAGATCATAAAAAATAATTTTTTTAATCATTAGAGTTAACAACACTTTAACAAGAGGATCAAAATAAAATGATATTGATAGTTTAAGATCGATATATGATGTTTTAAAGTTTAAATATAAATTTAAAATATAATTATAATTTAGGGACATATAAAAAATTTAAAATTTAAAGATTAATTTAGAATGGAGTTATAATAGGAAGATATTTTATACAATTATCTCGAAATCTTAATTAAACTCATAAATTTATAGGTTTTTCTTTAAAATAAATTTAGGTTGAAATAATATTCACACAACAACAATAACAACAAAACCTTATTCCCATATGCAATAGGTAAGGGGAGGTAGGGTAGTAGGCTGCCCCCAATGCCAGGTTGATAGCAGCTTCCGTGGAAGACTTCTGTCAGTCAGAAAATTAAAAATAAAGATAAAATACAATACATGTATAAATAAATAAATAAATACATAGTTGAACAATCTTCATATGCAGTCTTCATATACGCGTCTGTAATAAAAAATAATTCCTGCAAATAAATCCTACGTAAAAAATCTCAGCAAATAATATTTACATGATCACCACAAAATATTTATAATAAATTGAAAGTCCATCAAATCACTTTTGATTCTTTTTAAAAAAAGATATATGTATTTTACAGGTAAACTATAAATTTCATAATTCGACTTTTATTTTACTCTTGTTCCTGTCATTAAAACTTAAAATTTTTCAAATTGATCACTTAATTTTGAAAGTTGAATTTTTAGTACTTCGCCTTTTCTTTGTGATAATATGATGATATGACCTATTTTATCGATATTTGAGCTATGTAAACACCTATGTGTTTGAACTGATGATTGTTGTTAAAAGAAAACATGTTTGAATAAAAAAAATATTTGTCTATCATTAAAATATCACATCTTTAATAAGAATAATTTATTTAAAAAAAGAAAAAGAAAATGAAAGAAGTTTACCTTTACCTTTACCTTTAGAAAATCTCTTACTATCGAAATTTTCATTTGATGATTTTAACAGTGGAGAGGTCCCTTTGAAGAGGAACAACATATCTTCATTCAGATTTCATCCATCAATGAATGACGGAGATTAAAGAACATAAAACTAAAGCATCCAAATCTATATTCATGGAGTTTGGAGTGTTTTTGTTAAACATACATTGAATTCACGTTTACAACGATAAAACGAGTTTGATAAAAAAGTAAAGATACACCAATCGTTAGTGATTTACGGTCTTAGTGAATAAAATAGACTAATTCAAAATTGAGTGATAAGTTGTAAGTTTTTAAAATTTAATAACCTAAAACATTAGTGAAGTAAAAGTTAAGTAACGCATTTATAGTTTACCCTTCTTTTATTGAAATGTAAAAAGAAAAAATCAATTTATTACCGTGGAGGCTGCAATTTATTTCCCTTTCTTTTTGCGTCAAAGATTTTATCTTTTGTCAATTTCTGATTTTTTTTCAACAGTTTTTCACATTCTGTACTTTACTATTCTTTTCTCTCACCCTTTCCCCTATATGCCGCCCTCTTCTGTGTTTCATTCTTCCTTTATTTAGTGCTTTCATTTGCTTTTCATGGACTAACCCTTGACTTCATACTGGGAACCCATTGTTAACATTCTCTCATTTCTTTGTTTTTTGGGACTATTTTTATGGGTTCTTAATTTGGTCTTTGGTTGCAAAGGGGGAAGCCCCTTTTCTTTCCCTTTCCGTCTCTCCGTAACTGTTTACTTTTGTGCTTGTAATGGGATTCTGTTCCTAGGGTCTTTTTTTGCATTTAGGGTTTTGGGTTTTCTGGGTAGGTGTTGGTGTGTGAATTTTGCAGGGCAGTTATGGTGAGGAAGCATGGATGGCAACTACCTGCTCACACCTTCCAGGTAATGTCCCTTTGATTTTGTTTCTTTATGCATGCTTGGACAAGAAGTTGCTGAGGATTTCTCTTGGATCCATGTTTTCTCTGTGGGGCTTAGCTGTTTGCTGCTTCAATTCATGTGAATTGCCCTCGATTTAGTGATTGTCCTCCTATTTAGTGGTGACATTTATTGTTAAAATATGTTTTTTTTTTAATTTATTTTTTGTTCCTTTTATGCTATAGTTTCTGTTGTATTGCTTTCTCAGCTTTGTAGTACTATAGTTTTGAACTAATAGACTGACTTTGTGAGGGTTTGGCTTTTACGAATTAATTCTAGATTCTTGTAATTCAGTAGGGTCGCATTGGACTTTAGTAATGTTCCAAATATTAACTGTATGGATGAGTAAAGATTCTGGATTTGACAGATCTGTTTTGTTCTTTTGAATTGCTTATGGTGTTGAATTAGAGATTTTTTTTGATAGGAATTGAAGGCCTCATTAAAAACCACCTTCTTGATTAGAGGGACTTATAGATAAGCTCCTTAATCAGCGGAAGGAGGAAAAGAGTGCCTTAGGATTTCATTAAACATAAAAAAACCAATATACATCCAGAGATCGACCCCCTACATAAAACATAACACCATAAAACAACCGAAAACACCCCCACAGCAGCAACAAAACTCAACCTAATCCAACATATCAACCGCAACAGCCTCTAAAGGACTGACCCGACTGAAAGCCTAACTCTTGGCTCGAAGGGCACCAGAAAACAAAACTCCTAAAATAAAGACCAAAAAGTACAGCTGACTCGAACCAAAGAAGCCAAAATAAAACACAACATCCAGGAGCTTCCACACGAAGAGGCAGAAAACCCAGCTGTAGACTCTTTCTCCAAAGATGGAAAAAACGGAAACATATTCTGGCTCCAAGAACAGACAAAACACCCTCACATTGAACCTTCTTCTTTTCTTGGTTCAGCAGTATCTAGCCTTTATTTGGGGACCCGAATCTCTCTCTTCAAAGGATTGGGAAGAGTTAAATTCCCCTCCAATACTCTAAGAATCTGTTCCAAATCCTTATCTACACACCCCGATTTAGCTCTTCCATCCAAATTGCCAACCACATCCCCATCCTGTTGGGCCTCCACACCCTTGGAATTACTAATAGAACGCTTTTTGATAATGTTAATCACGTTCTTCATCACCTTTGCCTTTAACCGACCATCCAAGTTGGACGAATCAAAAAAATCCATTATTCCCACTATATCACGTGCAGACTTACAACTTTCGCTTCTTTCAAAAACTGACTCTCTCGCCGCGTGTTCCAACACAATCTCGTGCTCCACCACATCCTCGAATTCCGAAGGAATCTTCCCCATACCAACAACATTATTCCTTAAACCCATAATATAATCCTCCCCTATGTTCCTCTCCACTACTTCCCCACCCGACAAGATGCAACCATTAAATCTTTCCCCCATACAACATAATAGACTTTCTTCGTCCACAGAACATCGCTCAGAAATCTTCTCCACCGAACAGTCCACGTTTCTACCAGCTGAACAGTTCACGTTTCTACCAGCTCCCTCAAGACATACCTCCACCACGGGAGAAATAACTGGCGAGACACCGACGAGCTCCCCCACTAAAGAGAACGGGGAGGCAACTGCCTCATCCATCAGGAACGAGTCTGCCCAGACCGAATCAGGACTGAAACAAGGCTCAAAATAAGAAATAAAAACTGTAAAAAACAAATCCCCAGCTTTCAAAACAACGGATTCTTCCACACGTGTTTGGCAGTTTGTAATAATTTGAAACAAAGCCCTGTCAAAAGAGCCTGGATTCACAGATCCTTCCTCAATGGAGATAAGTTCTCCCCATTTGTCTGCAATGCTTCTGAAGGTGGAAGGATTCCACAAAAACGGTGGGATCCCTTTGCACGATAGCCACGCCCGGCGGCTGCTGCAATGAAAGTTTTCCGACCACACTTCTACTTTGCCAAAACATTTATTCAATTCCCCCATCTGATTGTTCAGCGTGAAATCCCTACTCTCTTCATCCTCAAAAATGATTAGAACTGCTAGCCCGCTTAACCTCATAATTTTCGGGCCTAATATGCCTTCCTTGTGCATAATAGCAGCCAACTCTTTCATCTTAAAAAATTGCTGCACCACCCTACCAAGCTGCCTCTGCAAGTTGAAAGATTGTCCTCGTCAACAGAACCCACAATGGGAACCTCTGAACGCCAACATCCTCCCTATTACTCTTGCTCACGGCTGGTTTTAAACCAGAAAACTTCTTTCTCCAAAAAGCTGCCCGAGGTTGAAATCTGGCCAAGAAAACTCTAACTTCATTACCACGAATCCTAGATCTGTCAACACAGCTGATAGCCTTCCTTGCGTCCTCCAAACTGGTGAAACGAACAAAGCCAAACCTACTTCCTCCCTTGCTTCTTTTGTTAGGGATGAAAGAATCGACCACCTCTCCATATTTATCGAATAACAGCCAAAGACCTTTATGATGAAAAAGCTCTGGAATGTTGAAAATGATCACCGTAAAACAATTCTTCCCAGTAGAACTAATCACCTTGCTAGGTTGCTGAGGAGGAGGGAATGGTGTATATGGTTTCTTCTCTTTACTCTTAACCTTCTTTGTTTGAACATTTTTCTTCTTGAAATTTGGAAGAAACCTGTCCCAGTTTTCATCTTTAAGAGCCGGATCCTTCTCAAGTTCTTTCTTCATCATGAGAATCTTGATATGGTATACAGGATGCATTTTATTCTCTATGCAGTCCTCCACAATCCGCCTGACTTGTTTTAAACCTTTAAATGAACCCATAGCTGCGACAGTATTTCCCTGAACAAGAATGTAGCAGCCTGTCAATATTTCAAGTGCCTTCAAAGTCGAAGAATTTGGCCCCACAAGACGCTGCCTTCTTTTAACAAATCGTTCCTTGTTGCGGACCAAGTTTCCAATTTTTATAATGTCACACTGCATTTCATCATCGAGTATTTTGACAGCCTGAGGTGCAGGAACACTTCTTGATAGAAGCTTGATGAGATCCCTGGCTTTAATGATAATATATGGATCCCTAGTTTTCCTTGTCGTAGAAACTGTCATAGACCCTTCAACCAAGTTGAGCTCAGCAACAATACCATATTCTTTCAAAGCTGATTTAACCTTTGGCCAAGCTTCTTGTAAGTATTTTTCTCGATAGCGAGGAAGATAGTGGAAAAAGAGCTGACTTCCAATAATCCATCCGGGTTCCAAACTTTTCAACTTTCCAACGATCAATGTTCGGGTCCTCATCCCATGGCTTTGGCTTATCATGTTTACCTTTATGCTTCTTCTTCTGTTCCAGATTCACTTCTGTTGCATTTTTTACTTCCATTTTGATTTTCGAAACTCTTGAAAAAATCTGAACCAACTTTCGCGATCAGTTCGGTTGGTTAACTCGCTTAACAAAAGTATTTGATTTGGGTTAATTCAGAAGTTGTCGGCTTAGCTGTGGGTTTAATTTCAGTAGCATTCAGCTCAACTGTGGGTGGAGAAGACCCGGCAAGCAAGGCAAGGGAGGCGCCTCTTTGGGCGGAGGCGCGGCAGGCAAGGGAGGAGGAGACTGGGAGGTGTTGTCGAGCTGACGGCTATTGTGATTGTCAAGAAAATGAGGAAGGAATCTTATTTCGTTCTTCATACCAGAAAAGTCATCTTCATTGAGTGATTGTGATTTGTGCTAGCTAGAGTTGATTGTCAAAGTATATACTAGATGAATAGTTGACCCGTCTGAGGTTGTTTAGAAGTTTCTGTGTTTTCTTACAGAAGCTTATTAAGAACATTTTCTTTAAGTGGATTGTGGATGGTCTAAAATGTGGTTGGACTCCCAAACGGTTCCTAACACCTTTAAATCTGTCTCCATTAGTCAACTGGATGAAAGCAGCCATCTCTGAATTAGGCATACTTCACTTTAATAGATTAGGAAACTCTAGAAGAGGTAGCTATGTACAGAACCTGGTGCTTAATTGTGATTTAATTGTGAACATTATCTCTAAGCCTGACCTGGAAGGATGAGAATGAGGTTTAATCTGTGTGTGACAGTTACTTTCAACTTGCACTGCATGTGGAGTTCTAAGGGGCGGTTGATTATTGAAAGTGACAGCAAGAATTATGTGGAGTGGATAAAGATTGTGGATGTCTGCCCTGGCATTTATGCTTCAATTTGTAAGGAAATAGAAGATAGAATTACGAGCAAAGAGAGTATTCTCCGTTGGATTGCAAGATCATCAAATACTGAAGCAGATGCACTTGCTAAGGCTGGAATTGGATAAGAGAGAATTTCTTTCTTGGATTTGGATGTTTTGTGGTTTTGGATTTTTTTAGGGATCTAGTTTTGTTTGGAAAAATAGTCTGTTGTATTAAACTGTTTGTATTTTCCTAAATATTATAATAAAATATGAGGTACTCTTTTCCACTTTCCGCTTTTTACTGGAACACCCTTGGGTATTCTAGTAATTATGAAGGGGGGTTTTTAACGGGCCTCCAATTCTTATCAGAAAAGAAAAAACTTGCACTGCATGTTTCTTGAACAAGTTTCTGATTTGGGTACACTGCTATAGTTTTATCCAACTACTCTGATCAGTGTAAGAAGAAGACAAACTAAAGCACATGTTTGGTAAAACAAGTGTGAGTATCGTAGAGGTTCATAGGTAGACATGTTTCTAAGATGGATAACTATTCGAGGGAGGCTTTATTGCCTCATTGATATATAATATCTTTTGGAGGTAGTGAAGCATTTGTCTAATGACTAATCCTAATCCATGGATCCGACAAGTACAATACTTGATGATTAACACATTGTCGGCTAAGTTCATTCATTGGATTTTGAACCATGCATCTGATTTACACTTTATCTGAAGGTCAAGCCTAAATTTCAAAGATGGGCCGATATCCTCTTTAAAGGAACCTCAACTAAGAAAAATGTGATGGGCTAAAACTGATACCAGGCAAAGCCTGGGAGTCATTGGTTTGAGGATCTTCATGCTTTAACTTTCTTTAATAATTCAAATCTGTGGATACTGTATGTTGAAATTATCTTGTTCTTTATTTAGGATAAAGATGTCAAATATGTTTTGCTCTATTATGATTTCTATTCCTAAAATAAACTAGAACTTAGGCCAGAGATTGCATCCTTCTAACATCCCTCCCCCTTTATTTTTCCTTTAAGGAGAACAAATTAAGTAACGTCTCCACCTATTGAAGCTGGAGAGAGTAAAAGACATTTCAAAGTTATTTTCCAGCGTTGTTAATGTGTTTTCTGTGATTACCTTTGTGTTGCACTCACACGCAAATGATACCTATCAATAACTCTTTCATATTATTTACATATGATTATAATTCCTTTATAGGTTGTTGCAATTACTGTGTTCTGCTTGTTAGTGGTTGCTTTTTATTCTTTCTTCGCTCCTTTCCTTGGAGGGCGCATCTGGGAATATGCTCTGGTTGCAGCTTACTCACTGGTGGTATGTGAGTTCATTTGTTTTATTTATTTATATTAGGGCTACAGAATATCCTTTATTGTACATTTTTGATTTTTGCATGAAAGATCTATATAGGTTTTTAGAACATTTTAATACCTGATAACGTGTTAAGATCTAAGTAACATTGTTCTTGCCCTATGAGTAAATAATTTTTTGTGAAAAAAGAATTTCCTTTTTAATCTGCATAACACAATACAAGCATAATCCCTGAATCTTATGTCACTACCTTTTTTCTTTTGATTGCTATGCAGGCACTCCTTGTTTTTATACTTTATGTTCGGTGTACCGCAATTAACCCTGCTGATCCTGGCATCATGTCAAAATTTAATGGTGGATCAAACAAATTGGAGAACCATGGTTTATCTGTGAAGGATTTACGCATAAAATATGATGAGTTAGGCAGTGGGCTGAATTCATCACCATCAAGTGTTTCCATAAGCTCTAGGGCAGCACCAAACTCAAGTATGAAAGGTTCAGTGGGAGATCCTGGAGCTAATGATGGTCCAACACAATATGCTAGCAGGAAATCTTGTTGCATTGGAGGAATCTTTTGTGCTTTATTTGTTCATGAAGATTGTCGCAAGCAGGACCCACCTGCTGAGCAAGGGAATGAAGATGCTTTGTTCTGCACATTGTGCAATGCCGAGGTATTTTGGAACCTATTTGGTTACCTTTTCTTATCATATTATATCAGCTTTAAGTTTCATCATTTTTTAGTATATTTATGTCCAAGGTGTCCTTAACATTCCCCACAAAAAATTGAAAAGTTGCTTTTATCTTGTTCATTAAACAATTGTGGCGTGTAGTGTAACACTCTTGAGTTGGAATTAATGTTGCCGAGATCAAATAATGGAAAAAACACTATATTTTCATTACTGTTCAGGGTGTCTCAGCATCTCTACATAGCTATATTTTACTATGTTTTCTTTGCCACTCCCTGGATTTTCATGACATGCTTAGCACCAATCTTATCATCCACTGCAAGTCCAGGCGAATAGCTGTTACTTTTGTCTGCATTTGTCAAATGCTACTACCAAATGTATTGTAAGGCAACAGTGAAAATAAAGCTGATTGCGGAAAATTGAACACCTTCAACCAAATTTTTGGATTCCAACTATCAAAACAAATAAAATATATGGGAAGGTATTGTTCCTTTAGAGATCTTTTTTCATTGGTTAAAATTGTATTTTTCTTCTTAACTAATAAATCAAGCTTGGATAGACGTTTTTTTTTGTTGTGATATAGTTTTAAAGGGAGCACTTGATTGTTATATCCTATAATTTGGCAGATCAGGATTTGGAAGACGTTAGTGTCTTAAAATGGTGTATGGCTTTCTTTCTCACTTATGAATGATTTCTACGGTGCAGGTGCGCAAGTTTAGTAAACATTGCAGAAGTTGTGATAAATGTGTAGATGGTTTTGATCATCACTGTCGGGTAAATATTTTCATGTTGCTTCTTTATGGTCATAATAATTGTAAAATCTTTCAGCTTGTATGGCATTGGAATAATCTGGTTATTTGTTTGTGGAAATAAATCTCTATCTCAAATGTGCCTGCAGTGGTTAAACAATTGTGTTGGACAAAAAAATTATATCACATTCATCTCTCTCATGGGCATCAGTATTGTTTGGGTATGTTTTTTTTTTGTCAATTGCTTGTTATATAAAAATCATACTTCCTGGATTCTGATGATGCTTTTGTCTCCCCATGGTTCAGCTAGTAATGGAAGCTGGCGTCGGTATTGCTGTCTTAGTTCGTTGCTTTGTTAACAAGAAGGGTATGGAGACTGAGATTATTGATAGGCTTGGAAATGGTTTTTCTCGTGCTCCATTTGCAACAGTAGTGGTACATTCCTTAACAAATGCCTTGAAGTTGATATGTAACTTGTGATTTTATATTCTCATAAGTATTTAAGTCGGATACAAAATTTTGTAGGCGGTATGTACTGCAGTTTCTGTCCTGGCTTGTGTACCACTGGGTGAACTTTTTTTCTTCCACATTATACTAATCAGAAAGGTAAGTTTTCAAGAAATATAACATTACTGTCATCTTATAGGGAAGAGACTAAAGCCATTTTGACTTTTACCTGGAATTAGGGCATTACAACCTACGAATATGTTGTGGCAATGAGAGCAATGAGTGAAGCACCTGCAGGAGCATCTGTGGATGAGGAACTTCCAAATATGATGTATTCTCCATCTGGATCAGCTACAACTGGCATGAGTGGAGGAAGTTCTCTTGGCCTGCAGTACAAGGGGGCATGGTGTACTCCTCCTAGGGTTTTTGTGGATTATCAGGTACTTCCATTTAAATGTTTGCTTTACTCGTTTTGTTTGTATGAAGCCGTAAAGTAATGTGATCTAAGAGTACAGAACATTTAAGTTATCCTTAAGGTTACTGAAAATGATTTAAGATACCGAAATCTGAAAATTTAGACCCCGGGTATTTATTAGTTGAGGGCTAGGTCGATTGATGCTGTTGATGGTTGCACAATTTTATTCATGTGACGTACTTTTGATGTTTTTTTCATGATAAATTAATATAAGCCTACCTTCTAGGAAGTAGATTCATCCCAAGTCTCTGGTTTGACTTATAGAGTTGTGTTGCCTTTTGTATCTATGTTCTACCCTTGACGTGTATTTCTTTTAGTATTACACTGATGACTTAAAACCTTGGTTGGACATGGCTACATCAGGATGAAGTTGTGCCCCATTTGGAACCTGGAATGCTTCCATCCACTGTCGACCCAGATGCAGCTGGTTTTGCTGAAAGAGGGAACAAGGGACCCAGAAAGCCTGTTCGTATTAGTGCATGGAAGCTGGCAAAGTTAGATTCTACTGATGCCACGAGGGCAGCAGCTAGGGCAAGAGCATCTTCTTCTGTTCTACGGCCTGTTGAAAACCGCCGTATAGGAGATCCTGAACTGAGTTCCAGTGGCAACATGAGCATTAGAAGTAGTGTTAGCACAGATACAGGTGCAAATAAAGAGTTAAAGAATGATCAGCAATTATCGCCACTAGGAAACTCTTTTGCTCCAAGTCAAGGTAGCCGTGATGAGTACGAAACAGGAACTCAAAGTGCAAGTAGCTTCAGCAGTCCAAGCCACATTCATGAATCAGTCATGCTTAGCCCGCTACCTCAACCTCAAGGTGGTCGTTTCAATATGGCTACCTCCGCTCCTGGCCTGCCCGGTCGTACGTTTATGTCAAATGCTCCATTACCTGCTATCAACAATCCCATCAGACCTGGCCCATCTTCTTCGGATGAAAGGTTAATTCATAAGGGTGGAACAGTTGATCCATTGTTGCTTTCTGCTCCTGCCGCTTCCCTTCTTAGAGATGTCAAAAGGACTTCAGTTGTATGGGATCAAGAAGCTGGTAGGTATGTATCAGTCCCCATCTCTGCAACTGATGCTCGGAATAGACCATCCATGCAAATAGGTTTGCCAAATTCTAGTGGAGAAACTAGCACACAGGGTAGAAGGGCAGTTTTTCCACCGCAGGAGTCGTCTTTGCCAGCAAGGGGTTCAGCACAACAAGCAGAGAAGCTACTCTATACAGGGGACTCTATTTTTTTTGGTGGTCCACTTTTGAGTTTTCCTGTTAGAGATAGTTTGAGAAATGATAAGGGTTTGGGTTCAAGGGAAGCTCAAGAAAGAGTAGGTCTGAACTTGCCTCGAGAGTCTAGATTCAAAAAGGACTCTGTCTCGAACCAACTTCCTGTGTTTGTCCCTGGAGGCTTTGAAAACCCTGCTGCATCTGGTTCTGGTTTAAGGTAGACTTCAGTTAAACTCCTAACAAAGCTTCTGCACATTTTTCCTCAAATCATCAAGATGAATGTGAAAGGGTAACACAGACATTGGAGGAGCCTCTTAGATGATATGCTCGTACACTGGAACCTTGCAATTTTGAGATGTTGCAAACTAAGATTATTGCATGGTTCAAGTGTACTCTTCTCAAATGATTCGCATCTGAAAATGCTAAAAAAAAAACTTGAATTTTCCACAAGATTATTTAATTTCAGTTGGATTTTGTACTACTGCTTGTAAGATGATTTTCAAGATTTATATGGTTGATGGTTAGAAACAATTGACATTGCTGCACTTTATGATTATGCTTCAATCTCAGAGCATTGTCAAAGGCAGTTCTGAGAAACCTCCAGGGAAGGCAAGCATATTTTTTTTTTCTGAAGGGAAACACTTTGGGATTTTGTAATTTTTTTTGTTTGCAATCAACTACAATGCAGAATCCTCTTAAAATCAGTAGGCACGGTAATCCCTTTCTGCAAAGACAAAATGAAGCTGATCTATTATGCACCAAAATTTTTGCAACAAAACAATTTTGTGGCTGAACCAATCTGTACATATGAACCAAAGTTAGTGATCGAATCTGGGAACTGAACGTTGCATCTCGAACCATTGTTGGCAACCCCAAATATTTCTTTAGGTCTGTCAAAATACCTCCAAGGGAGGCTCCTGATATGTCATAAGTATGTATGTTTACGTTGTTACTAAAATAAGCTTGGCTTATCATAATTAACCTTCTTCCCCTTATGCCTCTTCATATATCGAAATCAACCCCATCATTGTTGGTGCACGTGGTTGTTGCCTCGCCAAATAAATTACTATCATCAGCAAAAACAAAAATAAACGAGTTAATGTCGTATCGATTTTATCAACCTTAACTTCTCGAATTTGATTAGATTCCTTAATCTTATTAAGAAGTAACTACAATCCTTCCGCACAAAACAAGAATAAATATGGTCTAAGAAGATCACCTTATTGTTACGGACCACGAGCCAAGACCAGAGAAACACGATCAGGGCTGCCCAAAGCTTTTTTTTTGCCATGTTTTTGGCCTTCCAGAATATCCAGAAGAGTTTCTAAAAGACCCAAGGGAGCTGGCCCAGTCATTTGGATAAGGCATGATAATTAAATAATTAACTATATTGTAGATAAATCCCTTGTAATTTAAAAGAGTTTTGCCAGGATAGGATTCTCTTTGAACCATTGATGTAATTCAATCTGTACCATTGGATGTAGTGGACTCTAGTATAAAACATGGTTCACTCCACTTCATTTTTCATCGTCACTTTGAGGAATACAAGTTAGCATTCACTCATATTCTCTTCTCTTTTTTACTTTGAGCGCCCATATTTTTGTTTTCCTTTCTTTTGGTTTCGTCTTGTTCTAAGCATTCTTTGCTTAGTCTTTTGGGTTACTTAGCTGACGTTTGACCGAGAATGCGACTAAGACCGTACGAGTTTGCTAGCAGAAGTCTAACCCCGTGATAAGTGGTATCAGAACGAAGTTTTGATCAATTGAGATGGCACAACAACAAGATGAGGCAATAATTTTTGAGGGGAATGAACCCCGTAATGGTTGAAAGAATAGGGCTGCATCGAAGGATGCTTTAACATCCATCTAGGGTAGAGTCACCAAGTTGGAGAACTCCATGAAGGATGTTAATGAGGTCACGGAGCAGTTGGAGTCTGTGGATCTGGAGAAGCTGGGGAAATTGGATCTCAATAAGATGGTGACCTATGGAGATATCCATGATGAGGTGCAAGCAACCCTCAATGGTATGGATATTAAGTTGGCTCAACGTGGTGATGTTATTCAAGCCATAGTCGAGGCTCTGAGGAAGGAACTTAAGGAGCTCAAGAACCAAGGTTCCGACTATAAGTTACTGAGCAGAAAATGGAGGTAGAGCTACTCAAGAGCGAGTTATTGGTGTGCAAGACTACGATCGGGAATAACTTGGCAATGGGAGCGCCCAAGGCCATGGGTGATGTCCTAAAACTGGAGAAGTTTAAGGGGACAAGGTTCGCTTTGGATGTGGAGAATTTTCTTTGGGGCCTGGACCAATATTTCTGAGCAGTCGACATCGAGGATGATGCCAAGAAGGTAAACATTACCAGTGTTTATTTTGGCGACGAAGGTGTAACGATGTGAAGTGAGGGAATGCTTCAATCGAGACCTGTGAGGAGTTTAGAGTTGAGCTCAAGGAACAATTCTACCATGAGTATGTTGAAGATGAGGCGTGGTCAAAGATGAGGCGTCTCAGACAAGAAGGGTCAGTGAGGGAGCATGTTTGAAAGTGTGTCGAGTTGAGTCTCCAAGTCCCGAGTTTGACAGAAGAGGATAAGTTTTTTACCTTCATGGATGGGCTGAAGCAATGGGCAAAGAATGAACTAAGGTGGCAGGGTTTCAAAGATCTCTCCACTGCCTTGACAGTAGCTGAGTCAGTCATTGAGCTTGGTGTCAAAAAGCCTAACTCTTCCAAACCAAAACCAAAGTTCAAAGGTAGCAATGGAGATAGGGAGAAGCCATTCAAAGGAGACAAAAATTTGAGTGGCGCGCTAAGCCATAGAATGCAAAGAACGGGGATAGGAAGGACAAACAATCTATCCAATGCTATAATTGCAAGGCCAAGGGAACTTGGATTGCCCACAGAGGAACAAGATATTTTCCATTAAGGAGAAAGATGGGGAGGAGACTGAGGCTTTTAACCTTGGTTCCATACTCAACACCATGGAGGTCAAGAAGCGTCGAAAGAAGAAGGGATTGATGTTTGTAGATATCACCCTAACTGGCCAGAAGTTGAGCGCACTAGTGGATACAAGTGCCTTTGAGTTGTTAATGTCTGAACAAGTTACTAAGAAGCTTGCTCTTTATGTGGAGAAGGCAAGTGGCTCTATCAAGACTGTCAATGACAAATAAGCTCCGATTGTGGGGGCCACAAAAGGGGTTGAGATGATTATTTGAGGTTGGTTTGGCAAGGAGGCCATCAAGGTGATTCCTCTTGATGACTTTGATTTCGTGCTTCGGTTGAGTTTCTTGGACCGGATCAGTGCTTTCTCTATTCCTTTTTCCGATTATTTATGTATTATGGATTCAAAACATCAGTGCATTATTCTAGTGAATCGAGGGAATGAATTTGGGGCCAAACTTTTTTCTGCAATCTAGTTCTCAAAGACGGTACCAAAGAGGAGTCAGTCTTTCTATCTACCTTGGTGTGTGATGGGCTATTACAACCGAGGACGTTCCTAGTGAAGTGGGAATTGTGCTGACAAAATTCAAGAATGTGATGTCTGCCGAGTTACCGAAGAAGTTGCCTCCAGAGAGGAAGGTTGATCACAAGATTGTGCTTGTGCCGAATGCTGAGCCACTCGTCCGAGCCCCTTACCAAATGGTTCTGCCCGAGTTAGAGGAGGTGCGCTGATAACTCTCCAAAAGAGTTATTATTTAGAACTTCGCTACTTAGGTTTGAGCTTGTACTTTACCATATTAGGATCATCTTTATAGTGTTTTTTAGTTAATTTTACATCATATGTATTATTGGAAGTGATTTGGTAATTTTTGGACTAATTATGATATTTTGTCGTGATATTGTTACCCTGATGTTGTGACGTTGTCTGATGCTGCAGTTGTTGTTGTATGCTAATACGAGGCAAGATTGCCAGGTCATTGTTGTATTAATCAATGCTTGGGTAGAAAGTTATTGACAAATGGACAAAATCCTATTATAGAAAGGATCGAAAAGTAGAAAGAAATCTTAAAGGAAAAGGAGTCTCAATTTAATGTGGGTTTAAATTATACTTTTTAGGGTTTTTTAATTAATATATAAAGGAGACGACTGCATTTAATTAAAGGGGAGTTTTTAGGGTTTTATTTTAGTCTTTTATTTTCTCCACCGTTAGTCATGGTCGCTTAGGTAATTTTGGGGAAAATAAGTAGTTGGACGTGAAGGCAAAGTCAGTATCAAGAGGTGGTGGCTGGTGATCGAGGAGAGCATCAATGATAGCAATGATAAAATAATTTTGAGAGGGGGTTTTATTTTTGTTTAGTTGAAATACTGTTTAATTTATGTGGGATTTGTTAAACCTTGGATGCTATTATTTTTAAATATATTTTGTGTTTCATGCTAATTAATTTTGTCCATTGATTCAATTGGTGTTTGCTTGGTCTTATTAAGGCATTTAGTATATATATATATTTGCCTAGTCCACTACATCGAGAGGTGAGTGCCACTGTTGTAGCATCAGTGGTTGCAAGAGCAACGTTTCAATGTAGAGAGATATTGTGGGCTGATTATTGTAGCATCCTTAGTAAATTTACATAAGTGGGTATATGGATATAACATTGCTGTGAGTTTCTAGGTTGAGCCATCGAGAGAGAAAAACTTGCTAATTTAATGCTAGATGCATCAATTGTATTGTTGTGGAATCGTTAAATGTTGTGATTCCATCATCCTTAATATCTTTATTCACATATTTATTTTAGCTTTTATATTTTTATTGCTTTGTCTACAACATCAACAATACAATTATGTTATTTTACTTACTAAATGCTATAGTAATTCTCTAATTAATACTAGTCTCTGTGGATACGATAATCAATTCATTAATTTGTATCCACTTTATTACTTGATATGATAGTGTATGCTACACTGATTGCTGTTACATTATTCGAAGCATCAAGTTTTTGGCACCGTTGCTGGGGACTAGTGCCATTACTGTTAGAATTGTTTTTTTTAACTAACATAGTTTTTTTTTCTTTTTGTAGGTATATTTTAATAGTTTTTTGGTGCATAAATCAAATCAATAATCGATGGAAGGAGATCAACAATAACAAGTGCTTAATACTTGAATAGTTTCAACTTTGCAAAATATTCCGATGCTACTAGTTTTTCACAACATTGATGACAGAAATAGGCCAATCTGAGAACATGTTGTGCCCACATTGGATGATTTAAATCCTGGCATTGTTCGACCGACCATCCATGTTGCCAACTTTGAATTGAAGTTGGAGATGTTCCAAATGCTACAATCAATGGGGCAATATACTGGAGCATTTACCAAAGATCTTAGAGAAAACTTTAGAGCATTCATGGAGGTACGTGACTCATTTTTACAACACGGGTTACCTGAAGAAGCCTTAAAGCTAAAGTTGTTTCCCTTCTCACTCCTTGATAAAGCTAGAGAATGACTTAACTCGCAACCACCGAATACTATAGCATCATGGAATGAACTTACCCAAAAGTTATTGCTGCAATTTAATCCTCATAACATGAATGCTAGATTGAGGAATGACATGACATCCTTCAAGCATTTAGAGGATGATAACTTGTATGAAACTTGGGAGTGATTTAAAAACTTGCTGCGGAAATGCCCGATGCATGTTTTCTAGCATTGGACGTAATGAAGATTTTCTACAACGGACTTATCATGCAAACAAGAATGGTTGTAGATACTTCCGCCAATGGAGCATTACTGGAAAAGTCCTACAATTATGTTTATGATATATTGGAAAGAATATCAAACCATGACTACCAATACCCCAATATGAGGTACATGTTTGGCAGACGTGTTGCTGCAGCAGTGGACAATGATGTTCTGAACACACTGACCACACATGTGACAACATTGACTGAAATGATGAAGAACATGCTAAATCCTGGTGGTATGTATGAGGTAAAAGATACATATCTTATCAATTGTGTTTATTGCGGTGATAACCATAATTTTGAAGACTGTCGACAAAACCCCCAGTCTGTGTATTTCTTGAGAAATTATAATAGGAATGACAATGCCAACATATAAGAACACCTACATTCCAAATATCTAGAATCATCCCAACCCCAATATAGCATTACAATCCAATTTTAGGAATACACAACAACATTATTCGCAGTAATAGTATACTCAACATAAGCCAATGTTGCAATCTCAACAGTCATAATGCCACAACAATAAATATAACAACCAACAAGGTTATCGAGGGCAGTCTTTCAACCAAGCTTCAGCTTCAACATCAATATCTCTTTAGTCTCCACTGAAGGAGTACATCTCAAGGAATGAAGCAATGATCCAACGCCAGAAAACATCGTTGAGAGCATTTGAGAATTAATTTGGACAACTAGCTAATGCAATCAGCAACAAACCATAATGAGCATTTCCGAGTGACACTGAAGTCCCTAAGGCTAATGGAAAAATGCATTGCAAAGCTATCACGATGAGAAACAGATTCCAAATTGGGAACAATGATGAAAATAAAAAGAAATATGATGAAATGCCTCAACAACAATCAAAATACAAGAAACAGAAAAGGTGATTGAGTCACCTATCGTGAATCCTACTTCAAAGGATGCAAGACAAAGCAGTAATTGTAATGCCCTGAATATTGGCCTAATATTTTCATGTCGACCCAATAATTTATTTAATAGATTTATTATATTACGAGGGTCCTCTGGTTCGAATTTGAGTCTAATCGAATAAGAAATTAGTCTTGTAGAAAATAAAAAGGGGATTTTTAAGCTTGTGGTGAAAGAGGAAGGACCTAAAGTGTAATTATACCATTGAATAAAAACATGGCTAATTTGGGGTGATACTTTCCTATATTAGATGTGGGTTTTTGTGGTGAGCCAAAAACGCTCATTTCCTTCTTCGATCCAAAATTTAGAAGTAAAATTCTTAATCTAGGGTTCTTGAGCTTTGTGAAAAGCTCACCATTTTCTTTAATGGTGGTCAGGAACTCATTTTAAGTTTTGGGAGGGTTTAAGCTTCAAGAGATTCGTCCCATGATTTTTATTTGATTTTCATGTAGTTTAATTGTTGTTTAACACCTAGTGTCATTCATTTTCATGTTACAATCTGATGGTGGTTTTTGAGTGATGAAAAAAATGGTGAATGAACCCCATTGAGTTAAGTCAAGGAAATATTGATCATTGGGTAAGCTATAGACATTTTTTAGTTTCTATGAGCTTAGATAACACACTATAACTCTTCTTTACTACTTTTAATGTCATCTAAATGAACATGTTGCATGTGTTGGGTAAGGAAAGCATGTGGGGAGTTTGGATTCATGAAACATGTATAAACAATTCATGGCATATTCTATGGTTGTGTGTTTCAAGCATTATAGATAGTACCTTTTGACCTCTAAGACACTAAATAAGACGTTGAACATGTTTACTAGTCTTAGGGGAATTTTTGGGTGTTTCCCGAGCTTAAGCAAGTTATTCCCAGAAAAATGATCGATCACTCGACCAAAAAGATCGATCCCAAACTTTCTATTGTGAATATGATTGATCCCTTTTTAAAATGATTGATCCATCAGGAAAAAGGATCGATCCCTCGACCAAAAGGATCGATCCCTCAACCAAAAGGATCGATCCCAAACCTTCTATTGTGCATAAGGTCAATCTTTTTTCAAAAGGATCGATCCCTTGGGAAAAAGGACCAATCCTCGACCAAAAGGATCGATCTCGAACTTTCTATTGTGCATATGATCGAACCCTCGAGAAAAAATATCGATCCCAAACTTTTTGTTGTGCATTGGATTGATCTCTTTTCAAAAGGATCGATCCATCGGGGAAAAAGATCGATCCCTCGAAAGAAATGATATATCCCTTCACTATTTTGCTCAATGGAAAAATGGTGAAATTGGATTTTTTAAGGGCCTAAATTATTGAGAAATGTTGTCTTGACCTCAACATGTTTAAATGATTTTAATTTGGTCGATTAATTGATTTGCTTAAATACTTAAACCCTTAATCTAGGATATCATTGATAATGATCAACTCGACTAATAACGTTATGAAATAAAGTGACATAAAACTAGCCTTTGTTTGATACTCGGGAAACGGGTAGGAGACCCGAGTTACATCATTATGATGTTTGTATATTATGTTATGTAATGTTGTTATCCGGATATCTTTTGTTTAGGTACGCATCCAATGCACGTAAATTCCAGGTCGTATCGGTATGAATTCTGATGCACGTAAATTCTGGAATTGTACCTTATGCTCGAGAGCCCATATTTGTAGGATCGGGATGTGAGCTTTTGATGCACATAAATTTCAGACCTCACCCCGACCTCTCGAGGATCTGTAATAGACTAAGGGCTATAAGTTCCGATGCACATAAATTTTGGTTATTACCCCGAAGCTATTGTGTTTAGATAGACTATTATGTTATCCGAGATGCACATAAATTCCTCCGACCACATTGCTGGACCTATCTCATGTTTTCTGATATGTTTCTGTATATCAATAAGATGTTAGGCAAGCTAGGGTGTCGACCTAAGATACACATAAATTCCTCCAACCACACCACTAGACTTACCTCAATATGTTTGAGTGTATTTGTATTCACATATTTTTCTCGTCAACATGATCATTTGATGAAAGCATGTAGTCTTATACATGTATTGTGTGACACAGGGCTTGCAAGCTCAACATTCGGAATGTGTTTTTGTTAGTAGGTTTCAGGTTTAAAAGGATTCATTTTGTGTATATATATATATGGGTTATTTATTTTATTTATTGAGTTTTAATTTGGGCTTGGTTTTTATAAATTGTTACAATTTGTATTTTATATAAATACTTTGAAGTAAGTATGAATTCTGGGAAATTTTTTTGGGTCTTCACTTTCAAAATTTCGTGTGACATTCGAATTTGTGTGGTTTTGGTGTTACATTTAATGGTATCAGAGCTAATGTTTAGTCGGTTCTAGGTTAACCTATTCAAGTCTTACATGCCCTAAAACTTGCAAAGTGTACTCTAGACTAAGACTCCAATGTCGTTCATCCATCATTGGTCGGTAAGTTAATGTGATAATCTGACTAATAAATGAATAGTTGAGATAAACTTGTAGAAAAGATATACTAAGATGACTAAATTAAGGATATGAAACCTAGTGAAAATATCAAATGCTAAAATATGGTAGAAAAGGGTTCAAGTAAGGAACCTAGTCTCTCACGGTGAATATAGCTAAAAAAGTAATTTATGAATCTATGTATAAAGGTACTCGAATAAAGTGTGTAAAACATTTTCGTAAGACTAAAAAGGAAATGTTGTGCCTCAGCGATACTTATATGTATGGGGTAGGGTAATCTCATCAGAGTGATGTGCGATTTAGTAGGACAAGAGTCTATTAGACTACCTTCATTTGGGTAATTTTGTGGATGTAAGTAGAGCTAATCTCCTTCCTCGAGTGTCTTTGATACCAGAGTACACAGTGAAAAAGAAACTTTCTTGCTAGCCATGTTATGGGAAACAACATATATGTAATAATAATAAATTGTGTGTCTGATCCACGATTGGTCGAACGAATTCTTTGGAAGAAGTAAGATAACACTTCCTCTGGTTTTTGACCTGTAAAAACAAATTTGTTAGGACATCATTCTCATCAAGTACATTTGTCGTGATTCATGTCTGTGAACTTTCGTATAAGATCGAGACTCTGACGTAATCCCATTTTTTGAGGGTTGACCTCATCGATGATGTCAGGTAGGCACTCTAATCTACAATGTTTAGGTAGATAAATTCCCCTCTCTTAATAAGATCATGTCTCCTAAGTTTGACAAATTCTCTTTACCATTGATTCTTAAATACTCATAAGTGGTTCGATAAATATTTTTCGTCACCTTGTTAAGCGAATGCCTTCTCATTCTTGTTAAATGAATTTTTCTGATTTACAAGATACCGTTTCTGGTTCAAACGTCATTTAGTGAAGAAATGTCATACCTTATTCTGACGGAGTTGTGTTAAACTCTTATGAAAAATCTTATTTGGCTGATCGAACCCTAGCGAGAATGTACGTGTCATTCCTCTAAGTCAGTAATTGTCGGAAGCAAATTTTACAAAACTTGTATATCTTCGAAAGAAATCTCTTGTTCGATTCATATAGATCTTAGATACTTTTTTTTTATCTTAAAGGAGGATCCATATAATATATGTCTGCACAAGTTTTCCAAATTCTACTCCTTATTATGATTGCGTCATTTCATTGGGTAATTCCCTTAATGGCGTTCTTTTGTATTAGACCTAAGTCAAGAGCCATCGAATAAACCATTTGCTAATGAATTAAGTGGAAGCCTCCTTAATTTTAAAGATTTCCTACCTATAATCTTCGAGTAGAATCCATACACAGACGAACAAGTCTTTTCCATTCTTTGATAATAAAATGCCTTTTCAGCCTTGCTAAACTGATTCTCAAACGTTCAAAATAGAATTCTGCAGTTGGATGTCCTATGAAGGCAAGTGGTCGTATTATTTCCAAAACAACCATGTTTAGTTCTAAGAAGATTCGTTAGTGTGATAATCCATCTGTTTGCTATTAAGAGTTTAGTTATTTTGGGAGTTCCTATGTTACATTTGAGGGACCCTTGGTCCAAGATTTGTGTTTTGTCAAATTATGTTAAATTAAAGTTACAAGTTTGAAATTATGTAAAGGTTTGCACTGTAGAATTTTTAACTTGATGGATTCGTTAAGGCACAAGTTTCCTTGATCTTGATAAATCATTTATCGTAAATTCTGAAATGATATCCTTTGATCAGTTCGCGAATAAATTTGATAATCAAGCTAGGCCTTAAAGTGTGTCTCGTATTTGCGAAACGACCCTAAAAGTGAAAACATGTATGGGAAAATCTCGTGGATGCTTCGCATGATGTATCGACTTTCTTTTGTTAAGCCTCGAATATTCTATCATGTTCTGATGTTTCGGTCAATGATCCTTCTCAACAAGTTCTTTAAAATGTCGTATATATTCCGTAAGAGAAAAATAAATATTTGTAAGTTCGCTCATTTCCATGCTACAGTCTGTATAATTCAAGTATGATATGACCTCTGATCGTTTTGGACTCTACCTTGCTATTAGATATTTATTCAGCCTATGATTGATATTACATTCAATTTCTTCATCCTTATCACCTTTACAATGTCTTTATTCGATCTTTAGAATCGTAAAACTTGTTAGAGGGTGTTCGTGAACCAAAGATTTCGTTGTCTCAAAAAAATAAAATTTGCTCAGTATGTTGAAACCTTCATATGTTCGTAAATTCGAAGTGTCAGAGAAAATTCGTTAAAGTAAGTTAAATCTGTCATTGTATTTCTTGGTTGATATACTAAATACTCAAAATTATTTCGTTTAAATGCATATTCCATGAAAGATTTCTCTTTTTGTCCAAGAGTCTCGTACCAGATTCTAGTCGGCTAGTAAGTATTGAGTTCATTATGGTCATATACCTTTTATTCCTTTAGAGGTGCAATGATTCGTAATGATACATTTCGAATGCAATAGAATGCGATTAGTAAAGGTCTTCGGAAGGACTTGAGGAGTCTCCAAAGGTTGCGCAGTTCGAGTATTAAACTAACGCTTTACTGGGATCAATTTTTTTAAATGAGTTTAGAGACATGTTTTTTTAGACCTATTGATGGGTTGAAGTGGAAGTGGATTCAGATTTGCACCCCAAGTACTAAGAATAATATAGGTAAGTTATTAATTCACGATTCTCAAGGTGTGATTCTCGAAACATATAGATTCCTATGATTTTGTTAGTAGGAATTCATGCCTGAACATAAATCGACTTAGCTAAGTGAGCTAAGTCTCATCCGTAATGTCTTCATGTTGGTATGTGAGCGTGAGCCATATACACTACATAAAACCCTTAAGTCAGAATGTAGTTGTAAGAGATCTTCGTTTATGAAGAATATCCTCTAAGAGAGCTAGATTTCGTTAGTCTCGCTCGGCAAGTAGCCGATTTCTAGTTATGAACACCTTAGGTGCTCGACTCTACAAGGGATGTGTGAATTAACTTGATTAAGTAAGATTAGCCAGAATGAAACTCTTTGGGTTATAGATTCTCGAAGGTTGTTGCTTAAAGAGCGACGTAGTTAGCACCCTATAGAGAAAAGAAAGTCAGAGGTCAGTTATAAGTTTTCGAGTTGCAAGACGAGTTGCAAGACGAGTTGCAAGGACTTATTCTCTCAGGATCAGGTTATTATGATTTTAAGGTCTTTGACGTTTGTAACTAGTTGATCTAAGACGTGTCGTTGTTTGGACCTAGTAAATTTCGAGGAAAAATTTTTCTTTTTAGGAGGGGAGACTTGTAACGCCCCAAATATTGGCCTAGTAGTTTCGTGTCGACCCAATAATTTATTTAATAGATTTATTATATTACGAGGGTACTCTGGATCGAACTTGAGTATAATCGAATAGGAAATTAGTCTTGTAGAAGATAAAAAGGGGATTTTTAAGGTTGTGGTGAAAGAGGAAGAACCTAAAGTGTAATTATACCATCGAAGAAAGACATGGCTAATTTAGGGTAATTATTTCCTATATTAGACGTGGGTTTTTGTGGTGAGCCGAAAAGTCTCATTTCCATATTCAATTAGAAATTTAGAGGTAAGATTCTTAATCTAGGGTTCTTAAGCTTTATGAAAAGCTTATCTTCTTCAATTGTGGCCATGAACTCATTTTAGGTTTTGGGAGGGTTTAAGCTTCAAGAGCTTCATCCCATGATTTCTATTTGGTTTTCATGTAGTTTAGTTGTTTTTTAACACCTAGTGTCCTTCATTTTCATGTTGGAATCGGCTAGTGGCTTTTGAGTGATGAAAAATGGTGCAAGAATCCCCCTTGAACTAAGTCAAGGAAAGATTGATCCTTGGGTAAGCTATAGACGTTTTTGAGTTTCTAGGAGCTGAGATAACACTCTATAACTCTTCTTTACCACTTGTAATGTCATCTAAATGAACATATTGCATGTATGGGGTAAGGAAAACATGTGGGGGGTTTGGGTTCGTGAAGCATGTATAAACAATTCATGGCATATTCTATGTGATAACTCCGTAAAAAGACCATATTTAGGGCATTTTTACTTAAGTTATTGATTGTTTAGGAGCTCGTATAGGATCATATAGATGCATTTAGAAGCATATAGTTGCATGTGGTGGAAATATATTTTATCGTGACATTTTATTTTGAAAACAGTGTTGCGTTATGTGGAAAGTGCTTTGTTTGATGATGTGCAGGATTTGGGAGCAAGGACGAGCGAGAGAATTGATGTGACAAATTGGAAATACTGAGCAGAATACGAATACCAACTCGGACAATATTTCGAAAGCGAGAAAGACAAAGGAAGATATTTTTCAGCCAGATGTCCTTGTCTTCATGTGGCTTTAGCTGCCAGACCCCTAGGAGGGAACATCTATCACCTTGGTCGGCTGACCTTGTTTGCACGTACGCCCAGTTTCCAGCCACCCAGGAGGGGACCGCTGCCACCTCTGTACCACCTCTCACGTGAAGGGAACAAACTTGGGGTATCATGGGAATTTTAACACAAATCCCTAGGTTTATTCCTCACTATAAATAGGAGATGAAGCCACCAGATTATAAGACTTGATTTGGAGAAAAGAAAGTGAAGAGGCGGCTGAAAGAAAAAGTTTCCACATTTTTCCAGTCCTCCACTTTTGTCGTGGCATTCCTCCATTAACAAGCTAGAGGGAGTGGTGAGCTAGGCGTCCAATAGGAGCTAGCGAGCTAGGGTAGTTTGTGGTGGCCGAGGGAGCTCCATCAGTGGACATCGAAGGGTTTTCCTGCATCCCTTTGCTATTTTTATCACTTATCATATTTGGGTTGTATAGATCGAATGATCTTCATGCCTTGTTGCTTGGAATATTCGAACCCTACCATGAACTAGCTTTATTTGGTGGGAATTCATTATGGATGCTTAAGTTTTATTTTAATGGATGATTGATTTGTATGCTGTTATTTGTTTTTCTTATGATTCTTAATGCCTTAAGGTTGTAGGAGCTATGAGAGTAATCATTCCTTAGGAGAATGTTTAGTATTCGAGAGAGTGACTAAGTAACATATATTTAGTGTTCGAGAGAAACTAAGGAGGATACATATAAGAAATGGGTTATAGATAGTAACTATACCTAATCCACCCTTAGACATATGGCTAGGATTTCAATCGACTAAAAGGTGTAGTGCTCGGTCGATAGGCTAGATGCTAGTGCTACCACTGAGTGTTTTTTTGTGACATATTGTGTTGATCTGAGCCAATAGGATCCCTTCACCTGCTAACGTCGAGAGGTATTTCCATGTCATTCTTAACATGACAAGTTACTTGACTAGAGATATCATAGGACACTTTTTGTAAACTCTGTTGGCCAAGTAAGGGAAAGAAGTAAGACCATCCTGAGAAGATATACTTAAGTTTCCTAAGTGACTCATATCATTCATTCCCGTAGTAGCTTATTGTGTTAGGATTGTCAAGTCATTTTATTTAAGTCCAATGTTTACATTTTGTTTTGCCTTTACATTTTCATTTGATTGCACTAAACACAATATATTTTTCCATGATATCTCCATTTGTTTCCACATCAGACTATCATCCTATCCTCACCAAAATACATTTCATTTTGCCTCAACATTCTAATCGGTACATACCATCACACTAACTATATTTAGATAAAGCATTTATTTGCTTTGATTGAACTTATAAATTTCCTCCAATCCCTGTGGATATGATACTCACTCATCACTGTATTACTTGTTTAATTGTGTATACTTGCACATATTTCGCGACCATATTTTGTACTCACAAATCACATACAAGTTTTTGGCACCGTTTCCGGGGATTGGCAATTGGAAGTTAATTAGTTTTGTCATATCATTTTTATTTTACTTCTTTATTTTTTATATATAGTTTTACTTGTTATTTTCCTTGTTTTTTTCATTTTTCTTGGTGTATGAACAGAAGACACTTTGAGGAACCATTAGAACCAATTGAACCTGAGATTGAGAGGTTTTTAGGCTGAGGAGACGTGCTCAAACAAACATGTATCAAATTAAAAATCAAGGTATTGGTCAAGAGGAAGACCAAATGCCGAAGCAATTCCGAATGCAGGGAGTGCAATGACAACTCCGTAAAACACCTTGTTCTAGGTCTTTTTACTTAGGTTACTGTTTGCATAAAAACCATTTATCATAGATTTTAGTTTCATATAGTTGCATTTAGTATACATTTGCATGTGGTGTATAAGTTTTTCTATGGCAAACTTTATTTGGTTCAACTGATACTACTTTAGAGGAAGGTTGTTGGTTGGTTGTGTTGATGCAGACGAA
Source organism: Hibiscus syriacus (assembly GCF_006381635.1). NCBI lineage: Eukaryota > Viridiplantae > Streptophyta > Magnoliopsida > Malvales > Malvaceae > Hibiscus > Hibiscus syriacus. The sequence goes on along the minus strand of NW_024063187.1, from coordinate 142,999 downwards.
GGAGGAATTTATTTACCGAGACAGAGCAATTCTCCAGGGCTAGAGGAACACAAGAAGACGACAATAAGGAATAAATTTTCTTGCAAGACAAGATTTATCTTGCAAGTCTGACGTGGCTTAACAGAACTACTGACGTCACTTGCCCAATTTCATCCTCACGTGCAATCATGCCCTCATCAAGGAAGTTGACCCTACTAGCTACCATGTCATTTATAAAATGTGTATGGCAACGAGGATATTTAGGGAATTTCCAAGGACACTAAACCCTAGAAATTCTTATTATAAATACCCCATCATAGCTTTTCAAAAGGCGGCGCAATCGAGGAGAAAACATATCCTAGGCATGGAGTAAGCATCTACAACACCCTAATTTTCACCGTTCCCACTCGACTGTCCTTGGTGCCCTCCATAGCCGGGCTTTATCGGAGCAACGACCATGTCCTCGAGAGAGACCGGCTCTGGAGCAGGTGTGGTGGTAGTCAGAATGTCATGGCAGAGCTATTTTTTGGGAGTGTTTCTTCCTTTGTTCTTCATCTTTATATCCTTTAAGGATTGTACTTAAAAGAATGATTTGTGGATGATATTGATTGCACCATGAACTGTTTTACTTTGTACTGGTTATTGTTTTGATGAACATTATTTTCTTGTTAATGAATGATGCAGTTTGTTTTATGCTAAGTGTTGTTTTGTTCACTATTAAAATATTTTTCCTTGACACTGGAAGAGCTTTTGAGAGATTGTTGGTGCCTTAGCAAAACATTCCTAAACTTTGTAAGAGCTTTCGAGAGATTTCATTTTTCTAGGAATAAATGCCTAATATCGAGAGAGTTAAGGTAGATCTACGTGAACAACGAAACTAATCCTGGATAGTGAGGTTCTAATCCGTCTCAGAGATAAGAAAAGTGTTGTATTCGACTAAAAGGGGTAAATAATTGAGTAAGATAGGAAAAAATACAGTTTACGCTGAGGGGAATGCCACAACAACAGTTTGACAAACCAAGGGTTGTAGCTCACGTCGAGTAGTATTATTGTAGCAACCGTCCTAGAATACTCTAGTAATCCTATCGAGCAGCCTAAGTATAGCACACTAAATTATTCTTAGCATGAAATGACTTCTCGCCATAGCAAAACCAACCTAAGTGCTCCGTAAGAAGACTGATTGTGTGAGCTTTTTCTGAATTTATTGAACTCAACATTTTTATTTGCTTCGACAACTTTTATTTATTTACTATTGCATAATTCTATTTCTTTAAGACCAAACTTTTTTGCACACCATACTTTACATTAATTCTTTCCCCGTCAATACTTTTCCATCTGTTTAAACCATTTGCTCCCGTTTACTTTCCTCTTTGATAAGAACTATAGGACTAACTTGTGACACCTAGTTCTAGCTGTAGCAAAACATAAAAAATTCCCACCAATCCCTGTAGAGACGATGCTCAAATTACTATTATATTACTTGCATCGATTGTGTACACTTGCACATATTTTCTTGCCTTAGCATATACATTTACAAGTGATCAAGTTTTTTTGGCGCCGTTGCCAGGGATTTACAATTGGAGGAATTTTGATAATTTCTTCCATAACAAATTTTTATTTTATTGTCACATTTTCTTTATTTAGTTTAACTCATTTGTTTTATTATTTTCTTTTATAGGTTTTTTTTTCATTGCATGACAAGGAGATATGATGACGAACTATTAATACAATTCAACCCTGAGATCGAACAATCATTCAAACAAAGGTGATATACTCAGCGTGCTAGAGACTATATGAATAGAATGCAGTATAAGATGACAATAATATGGAATACTAGGCAGATCCCAATGTCACAGTAAATAATATTCCTCAATATGTTGTAAGACCATGAGCCATATGAGATCACTTAAATCCTATTCTCGATGATCTCAGCCCCAGAATCATGGCACCAGAAATACATGCAGCTCACTTTGAACTCAAGTCGGTGATGTTTAACATTTCAATTCTATCTGTCAGTTTGGTGGCTTGCCTAATTAGGATGCTAGACAACATGTGCATGTTTTCCTTGAAGTATGCGACTTGTTTAGACAACAAGGTGTGCAAGAGGACGTGTTTAAACTAAAATTATTCTCATACTCTTTACGCGCCGAGCAAGAGCGTGGTTGAGTGGAATCCCATACGGCTCAATGTAATATGGGATGACTTATGCAAAAGTTTCCTTCTTAAATACAACCCACCCAATATGCAAACCCAGCTCCGAAATGACATTGCAAGTTTTCGCCAAAGCAATGATGAATCTATGTATGAGTGTTAGGATAGATACAAAAGTTTGCTTTGCAAGTGCACTAACCATGGATTCCACTACTGGACTTAAGTCATCATGTTTTACAACGGTGTCAATGCACCTACTCGCATGATGTTGGATGCGTCATCAAATGGCACTTTTCTCGATAAATCACCCGAGGATGCCTTTGATATCCTCAATCGGATAGCCAATAATAATTATCAATTCTGGTAACACACCTAACCCGTACCCAACATGAATACGAATATGAGGTGTCACATTGACTTTTCAAATCATTGATTTTTTTTTCAAATAAGGAAAATTTAAACTTTTATTCATATTCAAAAGGTGGAATCATTGAATTAAAGTAATTAATAAAACTCACATTCATACTTAAATAAAACCTTTATTAATATACATAAATATAAAAGTATGAGTTTACAAAAATAGATAGAGCATTTCAAATTAAGCTTGTAGTACATGCCAACAGTTTACAATTTACAAGAAACCTACATTTAATTTTTCTTGATCTGATCTTCACGGGAGTATGATATCCTCGACTAGCTTCAATCTTCTGGTTTCTTCAAACCTACGTGTGAAACAATCACACGCTAAGTCGATGACTTAGTGAGGAAAATACAAATTAAAATAAAACTTTATGATGAATTCTTTAAGAATTCTATATACCTTTCATAAGTGGTTTCAAATTATTTTTCGTAACAAAATTGTAGAACTTTTATACATGATTCTTTGTATATAACTTTACTTTCAAATGATCAATGTATACTACTAAGAACTCTAGGTATTTGAGTACATTAAGGTTGTGCACTAATGTTGTCACCATAACTCACATAATTGCACCGAAGTGCCACATAATTATCTCGAAGGACCACATAGTTTTGTCCCGATGGACCACATAGTTTTGCTCCGAAAGAACACATAGGTTTTGTCCTGATGGACCACATAGAACCCTCGATGTTGGCATGCCAACTATAACTCTAATCCTCATACATATTCCTTAGGCTTTTAACTATATAATTATTTATCATTTCCATATTCAAAGTGTATCTTGTTACCGTAGGCACTTTCACATCGAATATCTTTGTATTCACATATTCACATTTTCATAGTTATGCATTCATAAACATCAAAACATAGCTTAAATAATATAACTTAAATAAAACATTGCAAAATATAACATAAAAGAATTTAAAAGGTTTTCGATCGAAAACTTTGAGGTTGGCTTATCGCAAGTCGCCCTCGAATCTAATATAAAACCAATGAGTTTCACTCACCTTTGCGTCACTGAAGTCTTAAATGAATCCTTATCACCTTTGATTGCTAACTTAAAAATGTCGAAGTGTTCGAAATGAGTCTTTGATCGATGTCTACATAAAAAATAATCGAAATTGAATATCACAATTCAAATCACTTATATTCATACATAACAACTTAAGCTGAATGAAACACTTATTTTATCATTTCAGGCGCATTAGTATCGATACTCCTACTATAGTACCGATACTGAACTTTTATGGTATCGATACCCCCTTCGTATCGATACCATTTCGACATTATGGAATTCAAACCTGATAATGGTATTGATACCCAACTCTTGGTATCGATACTCCCCTTTCAGCGCCAGTACCTTCCTCAACCAGTACCGATACTAATCCTTGAACTCAACTAATTTTTCCTTGAAGTATTAATACTATTTTTCCAGTACCGATACCTCTTGCCCAAAATTTACCACTTCCAACTCGAAATTTAACCAAAACTTAACCAAAACTTCTACTTTAATCTCCTTTAGTGCTCTTAAACTCAACCTTACTTATTAAAACCAAGTTATCTTAAATTAACATTCCTAAATATCAAAAATCTCACTAGAACACTTAAATCTAAAAATCATACCATAAATTCAAACATTTCTTAATCTTTTCTAATATTTCTAGCCCCTTAATTAGCCCATTAACAAGTTAAATTTAGCAATAGGACTCCAAAAACTACACCATACCAACAATTCATTCGAAAACCCATTTTACAAATTCATTACTAATTCATTCCTCTTTATGTTTTAATCCCCTACAAGATTTCCTTAAGCTTATATAACACCCAAGCTTTCAATACCAAACCAAAAATTGAAGAAACAACCAACTTATATTAACTTACCTTTGAAATGGAGCTCACGACACAAGGAAAAAGATAAAAACCAACTCCATACTTCTGTATTCATTTTCTCTATTAATTCAACGTGTTTATATACTTTAAAAAGAGAAGAAAAATCTTTCTTGTGAAAAGACCATAACGCCCTTCCAAAAATTCAATTTTTATATCAAATCCTAACCAAAATTACACCATAAATCCTTTAACTTTTAAATAAATTCAATTAAACCACTAAGTTTAGAATTCTTACAATTTGATCACTGAACTGATATTTAGGATATTACAAATCTCCCCCTTAAGAAAATTCGTCCTCGAATTTTAATTGTACAAAGAGGTGGGGATATTGTCTCCTCACATCTTCTTCACATTCCCAAGTAGCTTCTTCTACTTTATGGTTTCTCCAAAGAACTTTAACTAGCGAAATCATCTTATTCCTCAGCTGCATGATTTCATACGCAAAATTTGTTCCGGTTCTTCCTCATAAGTCAGGTCAGATTGAGCTTCTATCTCGTCCGGAGTTATGATGTGAGCTGGATCTAATCAATATTTCTGAAGCATAGACACATGGAAGACATCGTGGATCTTTTCCATCTCTGGTTGCAATGCTAACTGATATGCCACTGGTCCAAGTCTTTTCAGAACTTCATAGGGTCCAATGAACCTAGGACTGAGCTTGCCTTTACGCCCAAAACGAAGTACTTTCTTCCAAGGTGATACTTTTAGAAAAACCTTATCGCTTACTTGAAATTCAATTTCTCTCCTCTTCAAATCCGTGTATGAATTTTGTCTATCTGATACCGCTTTAAGATTCTACTGAATCACTTGAACTTTATCTTTCACTTATCTAATCAAATCAGACCATGAACTTCCCGATCTTTTAGTTAATACCAATTAGTAGCGTTTGAAACTTACTTACATACAATGCTTCATATGGTTCCATTTTAATACTTGATTGATAGCTATTATTATATGTAAATTCTGCAAGCGTCAAATACTTTTCCCACGATCCAAGAAAATTAATCATGCACGCTCTCATCATATCTTCTAGAGTCTGAATCGTTCGCTCTGATTAGCCATCAGTCTGAGGATGAAAAGCAGTGCTAAAATTCAATCAGGTACCCAAAGCTCCTTGCAAAGACTTCGAAAATCTCGAAGTAAATCTGGGATCTCTATCCAAAACAATTGAAATTAGAACACCATGTAGTCGAACTATCTCCTTGAGGTATAACTCATCATACTTTTCCATTGAGTAATCCGTTCACACAATAATGAAATGTGTCATCTTTGTGAGGAGATCCATAATTACACAAATTGAATCCTTTTTATTTGGTGATAACGACAAACATATTATGAAATCCATCGTAACTCTTACCCATTTCCACTGAGGAATGGAAATTGGTTGTAATAGCCCTGAAGGCACTTGGTGTTTAGCTTTTAGTTGTTGACAATTCAGACACTTTGATACAAACTCCTAAATGTCACTTTTCATGCTTGGAAACCAAAAACATTCTTTCAAATCTTGATACATCTTGGTCCCCCTGGGTGAATAGTTAATGGACTACAATGTTCTTTATAAAGTATATATCTTTTCAACTCATCAACATGGGGAACATAAACTCGATTTTTGAAGTATAAACCACCATTAAACTTTACTTTAAAATCCTTGATTTCACCTTTTTATAATTTCTCCAACCAGGCTAAACACTTTTCATCCTTCTTTTGTAACTCCTGATTTAGTTCTAAGCGCACCATTATCTTTTAACATGATTCGGGCATCTAACCTACGCAAAGCAGCAAAAGTCTTCTGACTAAGAGCATCAACTACTACATTGGCTTTTTCGGGATAATAATCTATAACCGCATCATAGTCCTAGAGTAATTTAACCCATCTCATTTTCCTTAAATTCAGTTCCTTTTACGTCAATAAATACTTCTAACTTTTTTGATCTATGAAAACGTAGCAACGTTCACCATATAAATAGTGACGCCAAATTTTCAATGTAAAAACCACATATGCTAATTCAAGATCATGCGTCGGATAATTCTTCTCATGGAATTAAGTTGTCTCAAAGAATATGCAACTACTTTTCCATCTTGCATTAATACACATCCCAAACTATTATGGGAAATGTTGCTAAAAATCGTAAAATCCTTTTTCTATTCCAGTTGCACCAACACCGGAGCTTATGTCAAAACTTTCTTCAATGCTTCAAAACTCTTATGAAAATCAGGGATCCAATTAAAAGACACATATTTTCTTAACAACTGGGTCAAAGGCATAGATATCATTGAAAAGTTCTTGACAAACCTTTGATAATAACCTGCGAGACCTAGGAAACTCCGAACTTTTGACACACTCTTCGAAATTTTCCACTCTAAAATAGCTTTTACCTTATGAGGATCCACCCAAATTCCCTCTGCATAAACCATGCGCCCAAGGAATGCTACTTCAGGTAGCCAAAACCCGCATTTAGAGAACTTAGCGTAAAACTTCTTGTCTTGCAATGCTTAAGGAATCAGACGAAGATGAGTATCATTTTCCCCCATTGACTTTGAATACACTAATATGTCATCTATAAAAATGACCACAAACTGATCAAGGTACGGTTGGAAAACTCTCTTCATAAGGTCCATAAACACTGTAGGTGCATTAGTTAAGGCAAATGGCATTAGTAGGAATTTGTAATGGCCATACCGAGTCCTAAATACCGTTTTTGGAACATATTTTTCTTGTATCTTCAACTGATGATAACCTGGGCACAAAACGATTTAGAAAACACTGCAACTCCCTTAAGTTGATCAAACAAATCGTCGATTCTTGGAAGAGGATACTTATTCTTTATGGTCACCTTGTTGAGCTGAAGATAATCATTACATAGGTGCATCGAACCATATTTCTTCTTTACTAATAATACTGGAGCACCCCAAGGTGACATACTGGGTCTGATAAATCCTCTATCCAAAAGCTCTTGTAACTGAATCTTCAACTCTTTCAATTCATTTGGGGTCATCCTATAAGGAGCTATTGAAATCGGTTTTGTACCCATCATCACTTCAATTTAAAACACAACCTCCATATCTGGAAGTAATCCAGGTAATTCTTCCAGAAATACTTCTCGGAACTCTCAAACCATCAAAATATCTTCAAACTTTCTTTCATTGGCCCTAGTATCGATAATATTAGCGATATAAGCTTGACATCCTTGTAGCATTAACTTCCGAGCCGACATCATCGATATCACATTAGCTAAGGAATTAATTCTCTCGCTAACCACACTAACTTCTGATCCATCGAGACTTCTCAACACCACACACTTAAGTCGACAATCCACATTGTGTGATAATGATAGAGCCAATTAATTCATAATATAACCTCGAACTCGTCAAAGGGTAATTCTATTAGATTAGTAGGGAATTCAATTCTTTGAATCCATATAGGACACCCTCGACATATTTGTCTGACCCGAGCATTATGTCCTAATGGATTAGTCACAATCACCTCATTACAAATAGATTCTAACAGAATTCTCAAGTCTTTTATCGGTTTACTACTAACATAAGAATAATTCGATCCTAGATCAATCAAACTAATAGATTTACTAACTATCTGAAAAGTTCCTACAATGATTTTAGAATCATCACTGGTCTTTAGATTATATACTCGAGCAGTGGAGTGTACTTCAGGTTGAGCAGTGAACTTAGATTGATTTCTTCCTCGAACTTGACCTCTACCTCTAACCGTTGTAACAATGAATCTTTTTGTTTGGGCAGGCTCTCCGGTCATCAATGGGCAGTCCCAAATAAAACTGTTCTTCTCTCCACACTTAAAACAAGCTCCAGAGACTCTTTGACGTATGCCACTAGGATGTTTTCCACAGTGCTGACATTGATTTGACTTATCCACTCCTGATTCCATAGATTGAGCATGTCTTGCTCTTCCAGGATTAGATCCTCTACCAGAAGATGCAACTGACTCTGATTTGGTCTAAGGTAAAAAACTTGAGCCTCAACTCTTCTTTGATTGTGATGCACTGGACGAGGCACCAGATCTCTTATTCCATTGAGACTTTTTATCCCCAAATCTCTCATTTTGAGCTTGCTCTAGGGCTTTGTCTCTATTCACTACCTCTTGAAATGAAGAGAGTTGAGTGCCAACAATAACTTTTTTCAATTGAGGGTATAAACCCTCCACAAACTAATCGTAGGAGTCTTTTCCGTAGGGACCAACTCCTCTGCAAATCTACTCAACTTTTTGAATTCGAACTCATACACAGTGTGATTCTCTTGCTTTAAGCTCATGAATTCTTTCTTCATCTGACGAATGAACTGATCCCCCAATTTTTTTTGTTCTTAAATTCTTCTAAGAAGAACGACCATGTCACTTGGTCCCTTACAGCTTTCTTCCTTACATTAGACCATCATATTCTGGCTTGACCTTGCAATAACAAAACTACCCCATCCAACTTCTCCATTTCTGAACAATAGAGATTCTCCAACATTATCTTAAGGTTGTTAAGCCACAGATCGACAGCAACTGGACCTTCCTCAGCTTCTCCTTTAAACTTGAGTGCTCCTAAAATTCTAAGCTCTTTAGCAACATTCAACTTAGGAGTTGAGGGAGCCGACGGTTGGAAACACTTCAAAATCGCATCCAACGTTTGGAAAAAAGGTCCACTGATCTTGTATAGGTACTCCATTATGTGCTTGCTCCTCACCCTGCCTACTCGAGGCATGTGAGTTGCTACTGCCTTCATTCCTATCTCCCGCTTCACTTCGGGAGCCCTCAAAATCTGACATCTAATAAGATCAAATCACTATTTAATTATTAAGGACAACATACTAGTCACCTTATTAGATCAGAGAGACTAAACTCATAGTTGGCATGTACACTTTGTAAAAAAACAACTTCATTTCGTACTTAAAACCAATTAAACCATAGCTCTGATACCATTAAATGTAACACCCCTAACCCGTTCCCCGACCCGACCCGAATACGAAACCGAGGTGTCACATTGACTTTTCAAATAATTGATTTTTTTAATAAGAAAAATTTAAACTTTTATTCATATTCAAAAGGTGGAATCCTTGAATTAAAGTACTTAATAAAACTGACATTCATACTTAAATAAACCTTTAATAATTTACATAAATACAAAAGTACGAGTTTACAAAAATATACCAGATCATTTCAAATTAAGCTTGTAGTACATGCCAACAATTTATAATTTACAAGAACCTACATTTAATTTATCTTGATCTGATCTTCACGGGAGTATGCTATCCTCGACTAGCTTCAGTCTTTTGATTTCTTCAAACCTCCAAGTGAAACAATCACACGCTAAGTCGATGACTTAGTGAGGCAAATACGAATTAAAATAAAACTTTATGATAAATTCTTTAAGAATTCCATATACATTTCATAAGTGGTTTAAAATTATTTTTCATAACAAAATTGTAGAAATTTTATACATGATTATTTGTATATAACTTTGCTTTCAAATGCCCAATGTATACTACTGAGAACTCTAGGTATTTGAGTACATTGAGGTTGTGCACTATTGTTGTCACCACAGTTCACGTAATTGCACCTAAGTGCCACATAATTGTCCTAAAGGACCACATAGTTTTGTCCCGAAAGACCACATAGTTTTTTCGCGAAGGACCACATAGAACCCTCGACTTTTGGCATGCCAACTATACCTCTAATCCTCATACATATACCTTGGGCTTTTAACCACATAGTTATTTATCATTTTCCATATTCAAAGTGTATCTTGTTCACATAGGCACTTTCACATCGAATATCTTTGCATTCACATATTCACATTCCACATTTTTCATAGTTATGCATTCAAAAACTTCAAAACATAACTTAAATAATATAACTTGAATAAAACATTGTAAAATATAACATAAAAGAATTTAAAAGGTTTTCGATCAAAAACTTTGAGGTTGACTTGTCACAACCCTCCCTCGAATCTAATATAAAACCAATGAGTTGCACTCACCTTTGCCTCACTGTAGTCTTAAATGAATCCTTATCACTTTTGCTTGCTAACTTAAAAATGTCGAAGTGTCCGAAACATGTCTTTGATTGATGTCTACATAAAAATAATCAAAATTGAATATCACAATTCAAATCGCTTATAATCATACATAACAACTTAAGCTGAAGGAAACACTTATTTTATCATTTTAAGCACATTAGTATATTTACTCCACTATAGTACTGATACTTTCCTTCTATGGTATCGAAACCCCTTCGATACCGATACCATTTCGACATTCTGGAATTCAAACCTGATAATGGTATTGATACCCAACTCTTGGTATCGATACTCCCCTTTCAGTATCTGTACCTCCCTCAACCTGTACCGATACTGATTCTTGAACTCAACTAATTTTTCCTTGAAGTATCGGTACTGTTCTTCTATTACCGATACCTCTTCCCAGAATTTACCACTTTTAACTCGAAATTTAACCAAAACTCCTACTTTAATCTCCTTTAGTTCTCTTAAACACAACCTTACTTATTAAAACCATGTTATCTTAAATTAAGATTCCTAAATATAAAAATTATCACTAGAACACTTAAATATAAAAATCATACCATAAATTCAAACATGTTCTTAATCATTTCTATCTTTCTAACTCCTTAATTAACCCATTAACAAGTCAAATTTAGCAATATGACTCCAAAAACTACAACATACCAATAATTAATTCCAAAACCCATTTCACAAATTCATTACTAATTCACTCCTGTTTATGTTTTAATCCCCTACAAGCTTTCCTTAAGCTTATATAACACCCAGGCTTTCAATAGCAAACCAAAAATTGAAGAAACAACCAACTTACATTAACTTACCTTTGAAATGGAGCTCATGACACAAGGAAAAATATAAGAACCAACCCAGACTTCATTCTTCATTTTCTCCCTTAATTCCACGTGTTTATATCCCCTAGAAAGAGACGAAAAAATATTTCTTGTGAAAAGACCATAATGCCCTTCTAAAAATCCATTTTTTATATCAAATCCTAACCAAAATTCCACCATAAATCCTTGAACTTTTAAATAAATTAAATTAAACCACTAAGTTTAGAATTCTTATAATTTGATCATTGACCTGATATTTAGGATGTTACAATTCCCATATGCAAGGCTTGGAATCGGCAGAAAAATATCTAAGGCATATGAACTTGATAGTAAGGATTCAATTTCTACCCAACTTTCTTCCATAACTTATGTACTAAAAAATTTGCAGCGTTCCAGTGAGGTGAAAGAAGACAAGACAACTAACTGAGCATGCATTTTCTGCAGTGGCAACCATCATGAGTGCGAATGTCCAGAAAACCAGGAGTCTATCAATTTCGTGAGTAACTTCAACAAAAGCAAGAAAACCCCTACTCTAATACATACAATCCTGGATGGCGACAACATCCAAATTTTTTGTAGGGTAATTAAGGGAACAAAAATAACAATTATGCAAACAATTTTAACAGGTCGTAGCAAAACATTTATGAAAACACAAGTTCGCAATATCAACAGATGCCCTGGCAAGGTAATAATAAACTTAATGCATCTTCGTCAAATTATAACTCCATTGAAGCTTCACTGGAGGAATTTATGGCCTCGACAAAAGATTTCATGTGTTCAACAAAGACCTTGATACACGAGCACTCATCAACAATCAAGAGTCAATGTTTTATTGCAAAGCCAAGTAGCTTTATTACAAAACCATAGCTAATAATTAAGAGCGTTAAAGAATCAAGTGGGCCAAATAGTTATAACAGTACATTCTGAATCGCAAAGAACTTTCCCCAGTGATATTCAAGTCACTAAGCCTCATGGGAAAGAGCAATGTATTGCGCTTACACTTAGAAGTTATTCTCGAATTAATCTTGATGATAAGTTTGGGGGAGAGAAACAAGAAATTTCTTGCCAATGTACTACATATCAAGAATCTTACGGTCAATAATAAATTACTGAACAAGAAGAACTGCTTAAGGAGAATGAAAAGGAGGTAGCTTTAACAAGTCATCACACTGATGGTGAAAAGTTATTTGCCAAGAAAAGTTTAATCACCATATACAGCAAATGAAACTAGACCTGCAACACCCTTCTCTTAACGGTTGAAGAAGCTTAATGACAAGATCCAGTTTAGAAAGTTTGTTGATGTCCTTGACTAGTTGAATATCAATGTTCCACTACTTGAAGCCATTGAGCAAAATGCCTTCCTATGCCAAATTCTTAAAGGACATTATCGCAAAAAAGAGAAAGGTGGAAAGAGTAGAAATTGTTGCCACTACAACATAACATTGTTCAGTAATAAGTAAACTTTCATCGAAGCAAAAAGATCCTGGTAGCTTTGTTATAACATGTTTCATCAGTGATAAATATGCGGGAAGAGCTCTCAGTGATTTAGGGTTAAGTGTAAATTTGATATCCAAGTCCATATTTTTTGAAGCTTGGAATGGGTAACGCTCGACCAACCACTATGATTCCACAACTAGATGGTCGATCACACGTTCGTCCTAGATGTGATTATTATTGTAGACAAGTGTCTTTCTAGTATATTTCATCATTTTAGAGATTAAGGCCAAAGAGAATGCACCTATTATTCTTGGATGCCCCTTCTTAGCTACCGGACATATTCTAATAGATTGTGAGAAGGGATAATTCACAATGAGGGTGGCGGATCAAAGCTTCACGATCAATGTCTCAACACTCGAAAATATGTTGATTATTCTGAAGAATGCCATTGCATTGAAGACATTGATTCAATGGAGGAAGATGGAATGGAAAAGTCTGGCCAAGGTGAATTTTTACATGTTGATTAGTATGACAATATATGCCAAGGTAAAAAATTTCAGAAGGAAGAGTGTATAAATTTTTGCCACAACAATTTGTTACAACCAGATGGACAAAAATATTTACCCAGGCGAAACTTATCTGAACGAGGCATACAAAGATATTTGTCTCGGCACAAGTTTTTTACTGAAGCAGATGAAAGACATACTGAAGGTGGAGTGAATGCGAAGTCTGAGGACAATTCATTGGTGGAGGAACAGTCTAGTTTACTTTAAGCTAGACCAGGTATGAGATTCGAACCCCTTTATTTCAATGAATTTATTCATCCAAAACCTTCACTGCATCATGCGCCTACTTTAGAACTTAAACCATTGCCATCACATTTGAAATATGTGTACCTAGGTAGTGATAATGCTTTACCAATTATAATTTCTACTAGTCTAACCCACAAGCAAGAATGTAGCTTGTTGAATGTTTTTCCATAGCATAAAAAAGCTCTAGCTTGAACTATGGCAGACTTAAAGGGAATCGGCCCTACAATATGCATGCACAAAATCCAGCTAGATGATTGCCATATTAACTCATTGGAACCATAAAGGAGACTTAATCCGATAATGAAAAAAATGGTCAAGAAGGAAATCATCAAATGGATCGATGCTGGGGTGATATATCCAATATTTGATAGCTCTTGGGTCAGTCCAGTTCAATGCCTACCGAAGAAAGGTGGAGTGACCGTGGTAAAAAATGAAAATTATGAAATTTTTTCTACAAGAACTATTAGAGGCTGGCAGATTTGCATGGATTACAAAAAGCTCAACAAGGCAACAAAGAAATACTAATTCCCCCTTCCTTTCACCAATCAAATGATTGATCGGTTAGCAGACAAGGCATTTTACTACTTCATTGATGAATATTGTGGGTATAATCAGATCTCCATACCACTAGAAGATCAGGAGAAGACCACATTCACATGCCCATATGGCATGCATGATTCTACAAACGGTTCATCAAGGTTTTCAAAGATTTCAAAGCCTTTGTGTCTTTTTCTCCAACAAAATCATTCGTTCATGTTCAATGACGACTGCCTCAATACATTCACTGATATAAAGAAAAAGCTTACTTAGACACCAATTATAGTTCCACCTGACTGGGACGCTTCTTTTGAGCTAATGTGTGATGTCGGTGACTACATGGTAAGGACAGTGCTAGGTAAAAGAAAAGGAAATATCTTCCATATCATCTGTTATGCTAGTCCTACCCTTAATGATGCTCAACTCAATTATACCTCTACTGAAAAAGAATTGATTGTCGTGGTATTCGCTTTTGATAAGTTTAGGCCATATGTTATAGGGCTTAAGGTCATAGTACATATTGATCGCTCTGCTATTAAGTACTTAGTTAATAAAAAAATGCAAAGCCTAGGCTTATTAGATGGATATTATTGCTGTAAGAATTCAATTTGGAGGTAAAGAATAGGAAGGGTACTGAAAACCAAGCATCGAATAACTTGTCTAGGCTAGAGAACAAACATATTTGTCATGACATGAAGGATATTCAAGAGGATTTCCCCGACGAGAAAATTCTATTTTTCGTGCCAGTGTCGTGGTACAGTGACATAGTTAACTTTCTTGTTAGTGGTATTATGCTTTCAGATTTATCTAGCCATGGCAGAAAAAATTCAGACATGATGTACATCACTATTATTGGGATGGACCATTCTTATTCAAGCAGTGTGGAGACCAAATCATCCGATGGTGTATCCCCGAAGAAGAACACAATGAGATCCTATTTCATTGTCATACATCCCCATGTCGAGGGCACTTTGGTGGGATGAGGAATGCAAAAAAGATCATTCAATCCGGCTTCTACTAGCCCACCTTATTCAAAGATGCACACGACTTCTACAAGTCATGTGATAGTTGTCAGCATACTGGGAATATATCAAAGAGAAATGAAATACCATGGAAAAACATTTTGGAAGTTGAAATCTTAGATGTATGGGGAGTAGACATTATAGGGCCCTTCCCATCATCCTTTGGTGATTTGTACATACTCTTGGCAGTAGACTATGTTTCTAAATGGGTGGAAGTTATGGCCACACCTCACAATGACTCCAAGATCATACTGAAATTCTTGCACAAAACATATTCACGTGTTTTGGAGCACCACGAGCAATTATCAGTGATGAAGGTACTAACTTCAACAATAAATTAATTTCCAAGGTGTTGAAGAGATATGGGGTGCACCATAGAATTTCCACAGTATATCATCCCCAAACTAATGGGTAAGCTAAGGTCTTCAATCGTGAGATCAAGTAGATTCTTGAGAAGGTGGACAACCCGATGCCTAAAAATTAGTCACCGAAGCTTGATAAGACATTATGGGCCTACCGCACAACATTCAAAATGCCCCTCGAAATGTCACCATTCAAGTTAGTATATGGCAAGGTATGTCATTTTCCCGTGGAATTGGAAAATAAAGCTTTTTGGGCTATTAAGAAAATAAAGATGGTTGCACAACTTGATGAAGAGAGAAGATTGTTGGAGCTAAATGAGATGGACGAATTTAGAGCTCAAGCGTATGAAAATGCCCGCCTTTACAAAGAAAAGAAAAAAAGGTGGCATTATAGAAAGATTTTGCCTATGCAATTTTTTTCCTGGACAACAAGTACTTCTCTATAATTCAAGACTCAAGCTGTTCCCAGGTAAACTGAAGTTTAGATGGTCAGGACCGTTCATAGTACATCAAGTACATAACCAAAACACATTAAAAATCAAGAACATGGATGATGAGTCTACCTTCAAAGTGAATGGTCAACAACTCAAGATGTACAATGGAGCACCCATTATGCGTGATAAATCAACATCGTTACTTAACGATACCGAAGAGTTTGCCCCTCTTCCCTGAGCAAATTTTCTTTCATAGGCAACAATAATTTGTGCTATGTACATAAATAATTTTTTTATTTTTTATTTATTTTTCACCATTTGTTTATTTCTATTTTAATCTCTTATTTTGTCTCTTTTAGTAGCTGGGGTACATATGAGAGTATAGGGTTCACGTTCACAGATATAAGGAAGTTAAACCCTAGAATATTAGTTTTAGCGGCACTTTTAAGAGGTAAACCAATCTCTTTCCCTTTTATTTTATTAATTTTTGCCAACTCAAATATCTTCCCATTTAATACCACATCTCTTTTCCATATGCATTTTTACTGATTTACCCTCAAGAAACCACCCACTACCCTTTTTTCCTCCAAAATTGCCAACCTTTATCTATTACCTCTCACCGTCTCTTTCATACTTTCTTTTCTATCTTTTCGATTATTTTCTTTGAGTTTTTAACCTCCTAAAACCCTCAATAGCTACCGTAACAATCACTTTTTTCAATTACAATTTGTTGCTTATGGCTTGATCGAAGAAGAATGTTGGTACCTCTACATCCTCTGCTGCAACTACATACTTCAACTGCTTCTAAACCACCGAGGTTGAGGCAAAGTTAAAGGCACACTGTGTATGTTAGAGGGAAATCATTCTGGTTCACTCCCTTGGCCTTAAACCACTACTTTAAGCTCAGCAAGGTGGAGAATCAACATAAAAAAATTCTTTCTGAGATAGATTTAGAGACATATGATGGTGTGTTGGATGATTTGTGTTTCGGCTGGGCGAAGTTTCAAGAGAATACGCCCAACCGGAAGCGTGTGGATTGTCGAGCCCTTATACATGTAACCAAACTGTGGAACCACTTTTTGAAAGGCAAGTTGATGCTTGCCTCGCACAACACGATAGTATTGGTATGACGCTTAATGCTACTCCACTCAATCATTTACGGGCACACGATCGATGTGGGCGAGATAATTTTTAAGCAGACCAACTAGTGTGCAAAGATGACCTGAGGTAATCTACTTTTTCCCAATTTAATCACCATTTTGTGCAGGAAGAAAAAGGTCATTGAGGAACCTTCCAAGGACTTTATCAACTCAAAGAAAGGAACCACCAAAAAGAAGGTGCCCAAGCTTATGAGTTTTGATGTCAACGCTCCACACGAGGTCTTAGAGCGAGGAGCAAAATCAGTTGTCGCGATAAGAATGACAGCCGTGGTCATATCCACTCAAGAGACAAATGAACGACTGGAATGTTTGGAGGGTTACATGGAGACATTATTCAAGTATTCAAGGAGCGAGATGCCTAGATGAATGTTTTCTTCAAGGAACTACTTCCAGTTACCAAGGAAGACCTGCCACCTTTTTCCGATGAAATCCTACGCCAATCGGTCCCTACAGGAGGGGTAATACATCTTTTGCCTCGACACAATAGATTCCACCCGAGTCTCTAGTGGATGTCACTCCTCTTGCTATGCATGCTTTCCCTATACATAAAGAAGGCCACGGTGAGACAGATGAATATCTCAACTCCTCCTCATATTCTTTCGAGCATACTCGAGAAATCCCACTAGAATTAATTGATGATGATGATTTGGACCCGACCACATATTTTGATGTCCTAGTCCCTGACCAACATACCCCTAAAGAAGCATCTAAACAACAATCGTATTTGAATGTTGAACCTGCTATTGATCCTGAAGTAAGCCAACCACACGACGTCCCTGCTGAACTCTTGCACACTAAGGAGTGCCATCACCAGCAAGTACCGCAAGGATGAGGCATCACCTCAAGCGCACAGCCAGATGTATCATTGTGCCATCTTTAACTGAGCTTTCTTAATACGATACTAGATCCAAAAGCCCCCTCCTCTTATATGACACAAAACTCGTGTGTCTAGTCGAGCCTCTCCACCACAATAAGGTACCATTCTTGCATTTGCATATGCATGTTCGAGACATTTTTATTGTATTGATATTCATGCAATGAGGATAATGCATCTCTCAAGTTTGGGGGAGGTGTTGTACTCCATACTTAGGTTAATTGAATTTGATAATAATTGGTGGAAATATTTTTTTGTTATGGCATGAGTTTCATTAGGATAGTTGTTGGAATAAGTTGAGGATACCCGATGATGAAATTAAATTTTATTGCCTAGGCTAGAATCATTTCACATGACTATTAAGGATAGTTCCTACCCTAGAACTTGGTGCTTTGTGATCTTGTAACACGATTGTATGTTTTTTCTGCTTAAGGTGCTTAGAAAATTTTTAGGGAAGAAATTTTTGCATTTCGTGACATTAAATGGTTGAAAAGATTGTGTTGAACTCCTTAATGTTTTGAATTGTGTTGAATTGAAAATAAATGCCTTGGCATAACTGTAGAGGGACACTCCTCTATGTGTTGGCATAACCTAGAAAACTTCTTAAATAAATGGTTGCCTTAGCATATGAGTGAATGAAAGTAGTCACAGGATGACTCTACCTGATTAGCTTGGGGGTGGAAGGTATGCTCCCTTTCACCTAGAGTGTGGGATGATAGGTGTGATAAGTTGACTCCCCTTTGGCAGTATGCTAAAAAAGTAAAGAAGAGAAAGAAAGAAATGACAACTCAAAGTATGAATAAATAGGAGTGAAACTGTTCTTAGTGAATTATTTGATGCCTTGGTAAAATAGAAGAACTTACCTAGGAGTTTTGTAAACACGTTAAAGCATAGAATAGATACAATCATGCACACACACTGACAAAGAATCTTGACCTAGGGAAAGTTTCTTAACTTCTCGTACAGTCTAGCATACTGAGGCTAAACTTTTTGCTGAGAGCTAAATTTTAAAACCACATAATTGTCCTAATTTTTACTTTGCCGTGACACTTAATGTTTTTACTGTTTGTTATCCATTACTTGAGGACAATCAATAACTTAAGTTTGGGGTGTGATAACTTCATAAAAACCATGTTCTGAGTTTTTTTACTTAGGTTATTGTTTTCCTAAAAGCCATTTGTCATAGCATTTTAGTTGTATATAGTTGCAAGTAGTATACATTTTCATGTGATGGATAAGTTTTGCTAAGGCAAACTTTATTTGGTTCAACTGATGCTGCTATAGAGGAAGGTTTTTGGTTGGTTGGTTGTGTCGATACATGAAATGATAAAGGAGGAATTTATTTTCCAAGATAGAGAAATTCTCCAGGGCTAGAGGAATACAAGAAGACGACAGTGAGAAACAAATTTTCTTTCCAAGGCAAGATTCATCTTGCAAGTCTGAAATGACTCAACAGAACTACTGATGTCACTTGCCCAGCTTCATCCACACGTGTAATCATGCCCTCATCAAGTAAATTAACCACTGCTAGCTGCTATGTCATTTATAAATTGGGTGTCAATGAGGGTATTTTGAGAATTTTCAAAGGCACTGAACCCTAGAAATTCCCATTATAAATACCCCATCATAGCTTTTCAAAAGGTGATGCAATCAAGGAGAAAACATATCCTAGGCTTGAAGTAAGCGGTTGCAGCACCCTACTTTTCACCGTTCCCACTCGACCGTCCTTGGTTCCCTCCATATCCAGGCTTCATCAGAGCAGTATCTAGGACCTCGAGAGAGGCATGCAGCTTGAGCAAGCGTTGTGGTGGTCAGAATGTCACGGTGTAGCTCTTTTTTTTGGAGTGTTTCTTCCTTTGTTCTTCATTTTCATATATAGTTAAGGATTGTACTTAAAAGAATGATTTGTGGATGATATTCACCGCACCATAAATATTTTTACTTGGTGTTGGTTATTGTTTTGATGAACGTTATTTGCTTGATAATGAATGATGTAGTTTGTTTTATGCTAAGTGTTGTTTTGTTCACTGTTTAAATATTTTGCCTTAACAATGTAATAGCTTTTGAGAGATTGCCTGGTGCCTTGGAAAACATTCCTAGACTTTGTAAGAGCTTTCGAGAGATTGCCATTTTTCTAGGATAGATGTCTAATATCGAGATAGTTAGGGTAGATCTACGTGAAGAACGGATCTGATCTGGGATGGTGAGGTTCTAATCCACCTTAGAGTTAAGAAAAGGGTTTTATTCAACTAAAAGGGGTAAATACTTGAGTAATATAGGCAAAGAATACAATTTACGCTAAGGGGTATTACCAAACAACATTTTGACAAACCAAGGGTTGTAGCTCACGCTGAGTAGTATGACTGTAGCAACTGTCCTAGAATACTCTAGTAATCCTGTCGGGCAGCGTAAGCATAGCGCATTAAATCATTATTAGAATGAAATAATTGCTCGCCATAGTAAACTAACCTAGGTGCTCCATAAGAAGTTTTATTGTGTGAGGGTTTTTTGAATATATTGAACTCAACACTTTTATTTGCTTCGAAAACTTTTATTTGTTTACGTTTACATAATTCTCTTGCCTCGACCAAACTTTTTTGCACACCATACTTTACATTAATTCTTGCTTCAACAATATTTTTCCATCTATTTAAACCATTTGTTCCCATTAGCTTTCCTCTTTGACAAGAATTGTAGGACTAGTTTGTGACACCTAGTTCTAGTTGTATTAAAACATCAAAATTCCCACCAATCCCTGTGGAGACGATACTCAACTTACTACTATATTACTTGTATTGATTGTGTACACTTGCATAGATTTACTTACCTTAGTATATACATTTACAAGCGGTCATGCAGCTAGGCCTCGTACTATATGAGATCACTTAAAACCTATCATGAACGACCTAAATTCTGGAATTGTGGCACCCAAGATTTAAGCAGCCCACTTCAAGATCAAACCGATTATTTTTGACATGTTGGACTTGATTGGCAGTTTGGTGGTTCTCCTCATGAAGATGCAAGGCAACATGTTCGAGCATTTTTGGAGGTTTGTGACTTTTTTCGACAATTAGGTGTGTATGAAGATGTGCTAAAATTGAAGTTATTTCCATATTCTTTGAAAGATCACGCCAGGGCATGACTTAATGGAGTACCTTCTTGCTCGATAAGGTCCTGGGTAGACTTGTGCAAAAACATTTTGCAATCGCATAATCCTCCCAATATGAACAACCATCTTAGGACTGTCATAGCATCTTTTATCCAAGGAGATGAAGAGTCTATGTATAAGTATTAGGACCGATACAAGGTTTTCTTCGTAAGTGCACCAATCACGGATTCCACGATTGGAATCAAGTTCTGGAGTTCAACAATGGAGTAAATGCACCCACTCGCATGATGTTGGGTGCTTCGACAAATGGTACTCTGTTTGACAAATCACCCAAGGAAGCATTTAACATCATGAATGGGATTGCCAACAATAATTATCAGTTACCATCTACAAGGCCTAGAGCCGGGTGAAAATGGCCTAGGACATTCAAGTTGGATACTACGGATTATGTGTCCGCCCAACTTTCTTCCATCACCAATATGTTGAAAAAAATTTAACGATCAAGTGTGGTGAAAAACGTGAAGGCAGCCAGCTCAGCATGTCTATTATGTCATGGCAATCACCATGAGAGCAAGTGTCCTATCAATCTAGAGTCCATCAACTATGTGGGGAACTATAATTGAGGTAATAACAACCCCTATTCTAACATCTACATTTCTGGATGGCTTTAGCATCCAAACTACTAGTCAGGAAATCAAGAAACCAGCAATGCTAGTCAGCCTGTTAGGCAGCAGAATTTTAGTGACTCCCTAGGTTTTCAAACGAATATGCCATGACATAACTCTAATAAGGGAGTACCATCTTCATTCAACATAAGCTCTTTAGAGGCCATGATTCTAGATTTTATAGCAACCACGAAGACCATGCTACATCCATAAAAAACTAAGGAGCCTTATTACACAGTCAAAGAGTTTTGCTTCAAAGCCATAGCTTATCTTTGAGGGCCTTGGAGGGTCGGGTTGGCCAAATTGTCATGGCATTACATTCTTTCCCATAGGGCAGTCTACCTAGTGATACTGAAATCACTAAGGCTGAAGACAAGGAGCATTACAGTATATTCACCTTAAGAAGTGGCATCAAAATCTACAAAGATGCTAAGTTTGGTGGGAGACACTTGGAGAGCCCAGTCATGAGGTTTTGCACGACGATTCAAAGATGCAAGAAGATTCATATTTGATGGAAATTAAGGAAGAGGGTTCAAGGAGTGCAACCAATGAAGACAAAAAAATTACAATGAAAAAAGAAAAAAACCCTATCAGCAGAAGTTGATGACCAAAGGAAAGTTGTATAATTTTGCCACAAAAACTTTTTATGCACTGATAATCATTTTAAGTTCGATCAAGAAGAAAAAACTGAGCTCGAGGATATTCCAAAGGAGATGAGTTAGTCTAGCTTATTCATATCTAGATCAGGTATGAAATTTGAACATTTGGATTTCATTAAATTTACTCATTCTAAACCCCAAGTGACTGTCCATTTGTCTAGGCTAGAAATTCTGAAAGAATTAAGGAATAAAATTGAGATGAAGGAAAATTCCCTAATGAGAAATTATTATTTACCATGAAAATTTTAAGGTATGTTGACATTGTCAATTTTCTCGTTAGTGTTGTTTTGAATAGCCAGGAAAAGAACAAGGTCATACAAGATGGTGGCTAGAGGTGCACAAAAAATCTGAATATTCGATTTTGCGCAAAAAATATCCGAAACTGGATTTGGGAAAAACCAATTTTTTTAAACCGGAACGGATATTTAAAATCGATAGTATAACTAGTTTGGGAAAAATATTGGATGACCGGTTTTTTTACCTGATTAAAAATCAGTTTGAAATAAATCGGATAAAAAATTGATTTTTATCCAAAAAATCTGGTATAGGGTTTTAAAAACTAGCCTTTAATATAGCCGTTGGGGGGTTTTGTGACAGTTTTCCCTTAAAAAATCACCATTTTACCACCCTAAACATGTGTAAATAGGTTGGGGATGTATTTGGTTGATTACAACTTTCTCAAATCTTATTACACAACACCTACACATCTCTCAAATCTTATTTTTGTAATTTTTTGTTCATTATGGCTACAAATACCGGTTCTAACATGGTTGAATCTTCCATCGGGGAAAACCTTGAAGTCGTGAGAGTGATCGAACACACTCAAAACAAAGATATTTGGGATCACTATGATTTATGTGAGATGTCAAATGGCTCGAGGAGGGTGTGATGTAAACTTTGTCTAAAGTTTTATGCACCGGAAGGAAACACAACGTTGAAGAACCATTTTACAAAATCATGCAAGGCACTTCACTCAAGATCGGTCCAAGTCAATTGAATCTTACACCGCAAGGTGGTGTTTTTGTTTACTGCAATGAAAAATTACGATAAGCGTTTACAAAGTTCGTGATTACAAAAGCATTGTCGTTCGACCACTTTGATGATGAAGATTTCGCAGCAATAATTCAACAACTAATGCAACCACGTTATACTCAAGTAAGTCGTACTACCCTTATAATAGATGCTATAAAAATGTGGCGTACGACGAGGGAAAAATGATTTTAGGATTACAAGAACACCGTTATGGTGTGCCTCTTACATGTGACGTTTTGAGCTCCCCTCATAATACCAAAATTCATTTTTAGCCGTTGTGGCTCATTGGTTAGATCAAGATAATTGGAAAATGATGAAAAGAACAATCACGTTTGAATTATTCGGTGAGCCGCATACCGATGCTAATTTATTTACACTTTTAAAAAGAGTAATTTGTCTTTATAAATTAGAAAATAAAGTTTTTTCTATATCCTTTGATAATGCATCGAATAATATAAACAGGGTTCCAAGATTAAAAATATTACTTTCATCGATTTTAGACGGTGCGTTTTTTCATACCCGTTGCATTGCACACATAATTAATTTATCCGTGCAAGCCAGTTTGGAGGTTATTGAGCCGATTAGATTAGAATTTAAAGCAATGATAAAATCAGTTATTTGTAACAACAACAAAAGACTAAATGATTATAAACGATTTTGTAATAAAAAAGCTTTGGGTCCTCATTTGGATTGTCCAACTCGTTGGAACTCAACTTGGATGATGATGTATACCGCCTTAACGCAAAGGGAAACATTGCAAACAATTCACGATCGACTTTTCGAGAGGGGCAATGTCCCAAACATTTATCCGGATTCGAGTTGGGAAACTATAGCCAAAATAACCGATTTGCTTGGGGTTTTTAAAAATGCAACAACTTTTTTATCCGGTGTTTATTACCCTACTAGCCCGTTGGTTCTTAATCAAATATTTTTATTGGCTAACTGACTAAATGAATTTGAATTTGAAACCAAAGTTTTTCAAGAAATATGCTTTGCAATGAAGGAAAAACTTTTAAAACATTTTAAGGAGATTCCCCCCATTTTTACTTGTGTCGCCGCTTTAAACCCAACGTTAAATGTTGGCGAGGTTGAAACACTAATCGAACAAATTGCATTTTCTTTTAATCTAACCGATGATGAACCCAACTTTGTTCAAAACCAAATAAATTATTTTAACAAATATTTTCGAGACATGTTTGCAATTTATTTAACTAAATACAGATCAAGTAGTGTAATACATGATCAAATGAGAACGAATGTGGAATCATCTAGTAGACATCCAAGTAACATAAATTTGTCACTTTTTAACACTCTAGTAAATTCCCAATCCAAACGATCACGTACTACCACCCCAAGTAGCGAGTTGGGAAATTACATGTCATGCGGTTTTCTATCAAAAATAACATTTGAAGAGTTTGAAAGTTTGGATATTTTGGCTTGGTGAAAAGAAAAGGAAGCACAATTTCTAATTCTAGCTTCCATGGCCCGTGATTTACTAACCGTCCAAGCTTCTATGGTAGCTTCGGAATCCGCTTTTTATGTTAGTGGCAGGGTTATATCGCAACGGAGATCAAGACTAAGTCCCGAGTCGGTGGAAGTATGCATTGTTGAAGGATTATTTGGATGGAGTTGCTCGAAAGCAACATATCACCACCCTAGAAGATCCAATTGATGCCGATTTGGAAGCAAACTTACACATTGAAGAAGTCGGACTTGGAATATCCCCTCCAAACAAAGAAGGCGAAGATAATGAAAAAGAGATAACGATGTAGTTTATTTTTAAACTTTGTTTCAATTATCGTAAACTTTGTTTAAATTATCGAACTTGTAAGTTTTTAAGTATTTGAATTTATCGAACTTGGAAGTATTTAAGTATTTCAATTATCGTAAACTTTGTTGCAATTGATGACGATGTAATTTTAATATTTAAGTATTTTAATTTATCGTTGATGAGTGTCTTGTGTATATGCTCTTCACATGCATAAAATGTTTATAAATACACCACTACCATTTTTTTATATCCGTTTTTTTAAAAACTAGGTTTTTTCAAACCGAAATTAGTTACATCAGTTACACCATCCAGCCCTCCAAGCCGGTTTTTTAAAAATCCAGTTTTTTGGCTATGTGAAAAAACTAGATCGGTTTTTTATCCGAATTTGTGCATGTCTAATGGTGGCCATTGTCATTGAGATGACCCATACCTCTTTAAAGAATTTGCTGCCCAAATAATTAAAAGTTGCCATAACAAATAGAAGCGAAAAAAGATCTCATTTCACTATCATTCAGCTTCATACATATATCGATTTGAATGAGAGAGGACTACTGAAAAGGTCCTATAATTCAGATGTGAGAGAAACGAAATATCAAGAAAAATATTTTGAAAGTGGAAATGTTATATGTGTGGGGCATTTTGGTCTATAATGGTGCTCCGATTGAATGCGACAAAATGCCATAATAATTTAAGATGTTTCGAAAAGAATAGACTCCCAAACATGTGGACAATGGTAAAACCCTACGGTAGCTGCACCCCCACTTAGAAATAAGTCTCAATTGATGTTGGCACAAACGATGACATTACTGATAATGTCCACCCATCTGCACAAATAGCACACTAAATTGCAGCACTTCAGGCCAAGCAGACCTAAAGTCAAGTGGCGAATCTGACTAGCAACCTGATGACATTATTTGCCTATGTTAAGTGAAGGGACGAGGTCATGGCAACAACCTTCATGGAGCTCCTTCCGCATGTAGCTCTTGATCTTTCAGTCTTCCCTGATGAACTTTTATGAACATATGTGAATGTCATGGCATCAGCAGATGCTCAACAGTTAGATAATGAGGATGAGATGGAAGATATTGACCCAATCCACACAATGCCCGTAATCGATCGACAAAAGGTTGAGCCCCAACTACTAACCCTGACAGCACCACCGCAGCCCACGAAGCCACACAATGCAGCACCATCAGAAATTCCATAGTAATTCACTCTGTGAATGAGTCAATTCCATTTGAAGAAGGCATTTCAGCATAAGGAGCCTCAATTCACCTCGATCCTTAAATGCCCTAGGATGCCCCTACTGCACTACCAACAAATTTTGAACGCTCTAGCTCCGTACTTATGCAAGCACCCACGTCGCACGAAAGTCCTATCACCACCAAAAATAGTCAAGGTACCTTGCATTGCATAACATGTAGTCTAGTTTTTACTTAGTTTTTATTTAGCATTGAGGACAATGCTTCTCTCAAGTTTGAGGGAGGTAGGATTCTCAAGTCATTGCATGATAGTATTAGTAAAATGAATATGCCAAGACATTAGTAAGTGTTTGAGTTAGTTCTTTGGATTAAATTAATGATGCTCGATGATGATAAACTCTTTATGGTTAGAATTGAATGTACATGACTATTGAGA
Organism: Hibiscus syriacus; assembly: GCF_006381635.1. Classification (NCBI taxonomy): domain Eukaryota; kingdom Viridiplantae; phylum Streptophyta; class Magnoliopsida; order Malvales; family Malvaceae; genus Hibiscus; species Hibiscus syriacus. Next base: position 116,184 of record NW_024063187.1, on the reverse strand, counting down.
ATGATGGAACCAATTCTAAGACTTACTTCTTTGTAACTTTTTGATACCCGATTGTATGTTTTTCATTTCTAAGGAACGTAGAGATTTTTTTATAAGAGAACTCTTGCATGTCTAGGCATAAAATTTTAGTAATGTCCTTGAATGATGAAAACCCCACATGTTCCTAAAAAATTGAAATGGAAAATGATAAAATAAAATAAAATTGTGAATAAATGTTTCAGCATAACTGTAGAGGGACACTCCGCTATGGAATAGCATTGCCTGGATAATGAATTTAAATAAATGACAGCCACAACTTATAAGTGAATAAAAGTAGTCACGTGATAACTCTTCCCAATAGGCTAGGGAATAGAGTGTTTGGTCCACCTCATTATCAAGTCTAGAACGGTAGGTGTGATGAGTTGACTCCCCTCGTAGCAGTGTTAAAGAAGAAGAAGAAAATAATATGGGAGTAAAATTGTAAATGTCGTTGTAAAACAAGAGAACTTGCTTAGAAAGTTTTTAGATTTGTTAAGCATGGACTTTATACAATCATGCACACACAAAAGAAAAGGATCTTGCCCTAGGGAACAATACTTGATTTCTCAAATTAGTCTAGCGTGTTGAAGCCAACTATTTTGAGGGTTGAAATTCTATCTCATATGACTATCTTGAACCTGAACTTGCCATGGTATTTTTATTTTACTTACTACTATTCATTGCTTGAGGACAAGCAATAGCTTAAGTTTGGGGTGTAATAACTCCGTATAAAGGCCATATTTAGGGCCTTTTCATTTAAGTTATTGACTGTCTAAGAGCTCATATAGGATCATATAGATGCATTTAGGAGCATATAGTTGCATGTGGTGGAAATATATTTTGCCATGGCATTTTATTTTGAAAACGATGTTGCATTATGGCGAGGCACTTTGTTTGATGATGTACAAGATTTAGGAGCAAGGACGAGCGAGTAGAATTGTTATGACAAATTGGGAATGCTGAATAGAATGTAAATGCTAACTCGGAAGCCATTTCAAATGTGAGAAAGATAAAGGAAGATAATTTTTAGCCAGTTATCCTTGTCTTCACGTGCCTTCAGCTGCTAGACACCTAGGAGGGAAAATCTACCACCTTGGTCAACTAACCTTGTCTACATGTATGCCCAACTGCCAGCCACCTAGGAGGGACCATTACCACCTCTATACCACCTCTCACATGAAGGGAACAAACTGGGGTATCATGGGAATTTTGACATAAATCCCTAGGTTTATTCCCCACTATAAATAGGAGATGAATCTACTAGATTGTAAGACTTGATTTGGAGAAAAGAGAGTGGAGAGGCAGCTGGAAGAAAAATTTTCCACATTTTTCCATTCCTCCAATTTTTCCGTGGCATTACTCCATTAACAAGCTAGAGGGAGTGGCGAGCTAGGCGTCTAAGAGGAGCTAGCAGGTTAGGGCAGTTCATGGTAGCCGATGAGAGCTCCGGCAGTGCACATAAAAGGCTTTTCCTCCATCCCTTTACTGTTTTTATCACTTATTATATTTGGGTTGTATGGATCAAATGATCTTCATGCCTTGTTGCTTGGAATATTCGAACCCCACCATGAACTAACTTTATTTGGTGGGAGTTCATTATGGATGCTTAAGTTTTATTTTAATGGATGATTGTTTTGTATGTTGTTATTTGTTTTGCTTATGATTCTTAATGCCTTAAGATTGTAGGATCTATGAGAGTAATCATTCCTTAGGAGAATTTTAGTATTCGAGAGAGTGACTAAGTAACATATATTTCGTGTTTGAGAGAAAATAAGGAGGATTAACATAAGAAATGGGTTCTAGATAATAACTGGACCTAATCCACCCTTAGACATAAGGCTAGGATTTCAATCAACTAAAAGGAGTAGTGCTCAGTCGAGAGGTTAGATGCTAGTGCTATTACTACCGCTGAGTGATATTGTCGTGACATATTCTATTGATCTAAACCAATAGGATCCCTGTACCTACTAACACTGAGAGGTATTACCATGGCATTCTCAACATGTTGAGTCCCTTGACTAGAGATAGCATAGAGCACCTTTTGTAAACTCTGTCGAGCAAGTAAGGTATAGAAGTAAGATCCTCTTGAGAATATAGGCTTAATTTTCCTAAGTGACTCCTATCATTCTTTCTTGTAGTTGCTTGTTGTGTGAGGATTGGCAAGTCATTTTAGTCAAGTCCAATGTTTACATTTGTTTTGCCTTTACATTTTCATTTGATTGCACTAAATACAATCTATTTTTCCATTACATCTCCATTTGTTTCCACATCACACTATTATCCTATCCCCACCTGCATATATTTTATTTTGTGTCATCATTACTCATTGGTTCATACCATCACACCAACTATATTTAGATAAAGTAGTTATTTACTTTGATTGAACTCATAAATTTCATCCAATCCCTATGGATACGATACTTACTCATCATTATATTACTTGTTCAATTGTGTATACTTGTACATATTTCACAACCATATTTAGTACTCACAAATCACAAACACTATAGTTGTGTGTCTTAGGGAAATTTTTGGATGTATCCCGAGCTTAAGCAAGTCATTCTAGAAAAAGGACCGATCCCTCGACCAAAAAAATCGATCTCAAACTTTCTATTGTGCACAAGATCAATCCCTTTTCAAAAGGATTGATCCCTCATGAAAAAGGATCCATCCCTCGACCAAAAGGATCGATTTCAAAATTTTTATTGTGCATAGGATCGATCCCTTTTCAAAAGGATCAATCCCTCAGGAAAAAGGATTGATTCCTCGACCAAAAGGATTGATCCCAAACTTTCTATTGTGTATATGATCGATCCCTCAGGAAAAATAATCGATCCCTCAACAAAAAGGATCTATCCCAAACTTTTTGTTGTGCATAGGATCAATCACTTTTCAAAAGGATCGATCCCTCGAAAGAAATGATCAATTTATTCATTGTTTTACTCGATGGAAAAGGGTTAAAATACATTCTTTAAGGATCTGTAGTATTAAGAAATATTTTCCTGACCTCTACATGTTTGAATGAGTACAATTTGGTTAATTAATTTATTTGTTTAAATACTTAAACCCTTAATCTTAAATATCATTTTTAATGATCAACTCGACCAATAACATTATGAAATAAAGTGACATAAAACTAGCATTTGTTTGATACTCGGGAAACAACTAGGACACCTGAGTTACTCTAGCATTATGATGTTTTTCTGTTCTGTTACTTACGTTACGTTACGTTACGTTACGTTACGTTACGTTACGTTACGTTACGTTACGTTACGTTACGTTACGTTACGTTACGTTACGGTTACGTTACGTTCGTACGTTACGTTAGTTACGTTACGTTACGTTACGTTACGTTACGTTACGTTACGTTACGTTACGTTACGTTACGTTACGTTACGTTACGTTACGTTACGTTACGTTACGTTACGTTACGTTACGTTACGTTACGTTACGTTACGGTACGTTACGTTACGTTACGGTACGTTACGGTACGGTACGCTACGGTACGCTACGCTACGCTACGCTACGCTACGCTACGCTACGCTACGCTACGCTACGCTACGCTACGCTACGCTACGCTACGCTACGCTACGCTACGTTACGCTACGTTACGCTACGTTACGTTACGTTACGCTACGTTACGTTACGTTACGCTACGCTACGTTACGTTACGTTACGCTACGTTACGTTACGTTACGTTACGTTACGCTACGTTACGTTACGTTACGTTACGTTACGTTACGCTACGCTACGTTACGCTACGCTACGTTACGCTACGCTACGCTACGTTACGTACGTACGCTACGCTACGTTACGTTACGTTACGCTACGCTACGTTACGTTACGTTATGTTATGAGGATATCCGAATATCTTTTGTTTGGGTACATATCTGATGCACGTAAATTTCAGGACGTACCGGTACATATTTCTATGCATGTAAATTATGGAATCGTACCTTATGCTTGAGTACCCGTATATGTGGGATCGGGATGTGAGCTTTCGATGCACATAAATTTTGGACCTCACTCTGACCTCTTGAGGATCTATGGTAAACTAAGGCTACAAGTTCCGATGCACATAAATTTCGGGTTTTACCCCTAAAATGTTGTGTTTCGATAGGTTAGTATGTTGTCTCAGATGCACCTAAATTCCTCAGACCATATTGATGAACTTATCTCATGTTTTCTGATATGTTTCTGTATATCCATGAGATGTTAGGTAAGCTAGGGGTATCATCTTAAGATACACGTAAATTCCTCTGACCATACCACTAGACTTACCTCATTATGTTTGAGTGTATTTTCATGTACATATTTTCGCTCATCAACATGATCATTTGATGAATGCATGTAGTATGGTAGATGTATTATGTGACATGAGGCTTGCGAGTTCAGCATTTGAAATGTGTTTTTGTTTGCAAGTTTTAGGTTTTGTAGATCGCGATGGGAAAACGAGATCATCAGAGGAGTCTAAGAAGAGTACCAAAGAACAGCGATGTCAGCTTAATGGGCATATAGAGGTCATATTTTGAAAATAGTCATTTTGTATATATATATATATATATGGGTTATTTATTTTTTATGGAGTTTCTTAATTTGAGACCCATTTTTATAAATGGTTACGATTTGTATTTTATATAAATACTTTGCAGCAAGTATGAATTATGAGAGAAATTTTTTGGGTCTTTACTTTTAAAATTTTGTGTGACATTCGAATCTTTGTGATTTGTTTGTTACAGTAATTCTAGGACATTGCCTCCAGCAATGTTGACAACACTGCCACCTGTGATACCACCAGCATTGTCAGTGCAACAGCATCAAAGACCTCCACCTAGATTCCCCCAAAGATTCTAGAAGAACAAGGAATACTGAAAATTTAGAACATTCATTGATGTATTGCGGTAATTATGTGTTAATATGATGGAAGCATTGGAGAAAACACCAAACCACGTTAAATTTATGAAGGAGGTGCTTTCCAAGAAATGTAGAATTAGTAATTTTGAGACCGTTGCACTCAGTAAATGGTGTAACACCATTGTCATGAGCAAATTGTCCCAAAAATTTTTAAAAATCCAGGGAGTTTTACTATTCCTTACACTATTGACAATCAATACATAGGTAGAGCTTTATGTGACTTATGCTCTATCATTAACTTAATGCCTTTGTCTATTTTCAGGAAACTTAGCATTGGTAAAGCACAACCCATAATAGTTACAGTTCAACTTGCCGACTGATCCACTATCTATCTTGAAGACAATATTGGCAAAGTGCTAATACGAGTGGATAAATTTATCTATCCGGTGGACTTTATTGTCTTGGACTGCGAAGCTAACAAAAAGATGCCCATAATACTAGAAAGACCATTCTTTTCTATTAGATGAACATTGATTGATGTTAAAAAGACTATCTATCTTGAAGACAATTGGCAAAGTGCTAATACGAGTGGATAAATTTATCTATCCGGTGGACTTTATTGTCTTGGACTGCGAAGCTAACAAAAAGATGCCCATAATACTAGAAAGACCATTCTTTTCTATTAGATGAACATTGATTGATGTTAAAAAGAGATAACTCACATTATGTCTCAATGACCAACAAATTACATTCACTGTGTTCGATCCATTGCCATGTGATGAAGAAGACGAATTTCATGTTGTTAACATTGTTGAAGCAATAGTATAAGAGTAATTATATGAATGTGGGAGCATTGAAGAACTCTTTAATATTGTTGTGAGAAAATAAGACTCAGACGAGCCAGATGGAAATCGATGTTTCTATATTGATCCCAATGACAACATTAGTTTTACACCACTAATACCGCTTACAAGGCTACAACATAAGCACCTGAGAAAAATGAAAATGCTATTATGGTGCAAAAAAGCACATCATCAATGAAGGTTTTGCAAGGTTCTAGTGATGTCTCATCTGAGAATTCACCCGTGAAGTCACAGCTTGTCTTTGATAATAATGACGAAGTCCGCTTCGAACAATATTTCTATCACACAAGTGCAAAGGACCAAAAGTTGTACGATTATGTCTCAACAACCTTCTACAAGTGAAAATGGATATCATTTTATTGGGACTCAGGAGAAGTTACCACAAACTTCAATTTCACCATGTGAAATAATTTTTGTATATACTTTCAATAAGTCATTTATGTCATTAGATTATATTTTTTTAAGTTTTATTTAATGCTTTTCTCCCAAGTTTTTCTTTTTTAGGTAATTCCCCCACATTGATCACTGTATCATCCTGAGTTTCATACTGTTATTGTTGTCTTTCCTTCATAGTATTAGTTCAAGTTCCAAATAATCAGTGCTACCTAGAATCTTTTTGAATTCCAGACTGCCATTAATGCACAACATGCCCAACTCACCAGGGGAGTATTGTTGTCCCCATTATATTATGCATTTAAGTTCATTTTTTTCTATATGCATTGAGGGCAATGCACATCTTAGGTTTGTGGATGTGTTGTTCGTTTGTGTTGTTCATTGTTAAGTGCATTTGTCATGTTCATGATTTTTGTTGTTCATTTGAGCTTTCCACGATATCTAGCTTGCCACACCATTTGGATAAGCAAACAATTGTCGAGACTTTGCATTTACCTATGATGAGATAATTGTTGATATCAATCCAATGTCGAGAACCTTATAATTTAGAGATACCTTCAGATTGCCTTAATGATTCTTGTGGTGCTATAACTTTTTATCGAATGTCATGCTTGGTTGACTTGTGGGTATTTTGGAAAATAATTTGTTATCTTGCATTTTAAAAAACATAAAAATGAGAAAAAATGGAAAAACCAAAAAAAATTAAGTTCTGTGTGAATTGCTAGAGGTGCCCAACTGACTTTAACTGAATAAATTGTTCACAACAATCTTTTAGCTCTGGGACACTCTGCTGTTAAGGTAAGTCTGATATGCTTAGTGAATACTAAGTAGGAAAGATAGTCTCGAATAACATGAGTGAATGAAAGTCCTCACGAGATGACTCTACCGAAATGGCTCGGGCGTTCGTTGTTGACAACATCTTACTACTCAAGTACTGGGAAGTAGTTATGATGAGCTGAAGCTCTAGTGAAGCTAAATAGAAATTGTTGTAACATCTTTTTCTTTATTGATTACTTGGATAATTATGATATTCTCTGCAAATACCCATTGTGGTAAACCTTTTCGACTAAGAGCACACACATACACGAGCATCATAAATTGATTTGAGTTGATTTCTTGTTGTCTTGAGGTTTAAAGGTAATTGGACAGAAAATTCCTAAGGTTCTGAAGTAACAAGTTCAAGGCAAGTGTAAGAGTTACCATGTCTAATTATTGAGGGAAGGTTGTTGTCATGCTTTGCTTGAGGAAAACCAAACACTTAGATTTGGGGGTGTGATAAATCTCCTAAAGAGTTATTATTTAGAACATTTTTACTTAGATTTGAGCTTGTAATTTAGAATATTAGGATCATATTTATAGTGTTTTTAGTTAATTTTGCATTACATGTATTGTTGTATGTTAATAGGTAATTTTTGGAGTATTTATGATATTTTGATTTGATATTGTTACCCTGATGTTGTGACGTTGTTTGATGTTATAGTTGTTCTTATGTACTGATACGAGGCAGGAATGCTAGGTTGTTGCTATAGCAATCGATGCGCAGGCAAAACGTTGTTGACAACTGGATAAAATCCCATTATGGAAATGACTGAAAAGTATAAAGAAATCTTAATGGAAAATGAGTCTCAATTTAATGTGGGCTTAAATTCTACTTTTTAGGGTTTTTAATTAATATATAAAGGAGGTCGATGCACTTATTTTATTCTTTTCTTTTCTCCACCGTTAGTCATGGCCGCTTAGGCAATTTTGGGGAAAAACAATAGTTGAATGTGAAGGAAAAGTCAGTATCAAGAGGTGGTGGCTGGTGATCGACGAGAGCATCAATGACATCAATGATAAAATAATTTTGAGATGGGTTTTGTTTTTGTTTAGTTGAAATATTATCTATTTTATGTAGGATATTTTAAATCTTGGATGTTATTATATATATATATTGAGTTTCATGTTAATTAATTTTGTCCATTGTTTTGATTGGTGTTTACTTGGTCTTATTAAGGCATTTAGTATAGAGATATATATTTGCCCAGTCCACTACATCGAGAGGTGAGTGGCATTGTGTGAGCACTGCATCAAGAGATGAGTGTCACTGTCGCAACATCAGTGGTTGCGAGAGCAACATTTCATTGTAGAGATATCTTGTTGGCTCATTGTCGTAGCATCCTTAGTAAATTTGCATAGTGGGTATTGAGATATAGAATTGTTGAGTTTCTAGGTGTAGCCATCGAGAGAGGAAAACCTACTAAGCTAATGCTAGACGCATTGATCGTATTGTTGTGGCGTCGTTAATTGCATGATTGAGTTTAACAATACCATAATCTTTAGCTTGGGTCATTCCACTGCTTTCATTGTCAGTGTTGTGATTTCCTTTATCCCTTAATATCTTTATTCGCATATTTATTTTAGCTTTTGTATTTTATTTCTTTGTTTATAGCATCACCTATATAATTATGTTATTTTACTAACTAAATGCTATAGCAATTCTCTAAGTAATATTAGTCTCTATGAATACAATACTCGATACATTAATTTGCATCCAATTTATTACTTGATACGACGCATTGATCGTATTGTTGTGGCATCGTTAATTGCATGATTGAGTTTGACAATACTATAATTTTTAGCTTGGATCGTTCCACTGCTTTCATTGCCAGTGTTGTGATTCCCTTTATCCCTTAATATCTTTATTCGCATATTTTAGCTTTTGTATTTTTATTTCTTTGTTTATAGCATCACATACAATTCTGTTATTTTACTAACTAAATGCTATAACAATTCTCTAAGTAATATTAGTCTCTATGAATACAATACTAGATACATTAATTTGCATCCAATTTATTACTTGATACGACGCATTGATCGTATTGTTATGGCATTGTTAATTGCATGATTGAGTTTAACAATACCATAATCTTTAGCTTGAGTCGTTCCACTGCTTTCATTGCCAGTGTTGTGATTCCCTTCATCCCTTAATATCTTTATTCACATATTTATTTTAGCTTTTGTATTTTTATTTCTTTGTTTATAGCATCACATATACAATTCTGTTATTTTACTAACTAAATGCTATAGCAATTCTCTAAGTAATATTAGTCTCTATGAATACAATACTCGATACATTAATTTGCATCCAATTTATTACTTGATACAACAGTGTATGCTTGCATTGATTGTTGTTACATTATTCGAAGTATCATAAGCATACATATAAAGGATCTCCTTAATGCTAGTTACATCCAACCTTCTAAGTCACCCTATGGTGCGCCGGTGTTGTTCCAAAAGAAGCATGATGGGTCACTTCAGATGTGCATCGACTACCGAGCTTTGAATAAGCTCATAGTGATAAGCAAGTATCTGATTCCACTCATTGCGGACTTATTTGACCAACTTGGTGGTGCAAGGTGGTTCACTAAGTTGGATCTACGATCAGGTTATTACCAATTCAGGATAGTTGAGGGGGATGTACTGAAGACGGTCTGTGTGATGAGGTACGATTCATATGAATACTTTGTGATGTCTTTCGGCCTCACGAATGCTCCAGCCACTTTCTGTACATTGATAAACAAGGTGCTACAACCCTTTTCTAAACAAGTTCGTTGTAGTATACTTAGATGACATTTTGATTTATAGCAAGACGTTGGAGCATGTGGTGTAACACCCATCTCCCATATACCTTTCCATATACGAGATACAGATGTCACATCACCTTTTAAAGTATTTCCTTATTTGAACAGCCCGTAAAATTTTGTTTTTTGTTTTCTTAAAACATAACATTACTAATATAAAGCAAAACATTAATTGTATCTATTACGAAGTTATACTTAATTATAATTTATAGCATTTTTAGAATTTTATTTACATGCCAACAATTTTTTTTCAAAATAAACCGGATTTTCCTATTATTACTGAATTGTCAACCTTAATTGATGATTATCAATGTTACTGCTGCTCTCCTTACTTAGCTAATCTCTTCCATTACCAACGCGTGAAATCAACACACGTTAAATATGTACCTAGTGTGACATAATATTGTAAAGAAACATTAATGTATACTTAAGTATATCATGATTATTTGGTTTTGAACTAATTCGTATCATCCTAAGTATTAGATATGTCACTATTATGGAACCCAAACTTCTTTCATACTATCATCATAAACATTCTTAGTATGTCCAACATACTTTTCTTTCTGTACATTTTTCCCATTTTTCTTTAATAATTTTTCATTATTTGTATTTATGGCATCCTTTCATGCCTTAATGCACCGTTATGCATTTCATTTATGGCATCATTTCTTGCCATAATGCACCGTTATGTATTTTATTTATGGCATCTTTAATGCCTTAATGCGCCGTTATGCATTTCATTTATGGCATCCTTTAATGTCTTAATGCACCGTTATGCATTTCATTTATGGATTCGTTTTAGAGCAGTTCATACTCTAAAACTTATTCATAATATCCTTTCCATACATATAATTATAACATATTAGATACTATAAAACATACATTAAATTAAAATGTTCTAATTTGAATCATTTTGAATCTTCTTCATCTCAAATAATTACAATAAATGTATTCACCTGGTAATCTCTGACAATAAGATGTAAAGATGTCTGGCTAATCAGATACTTTATCTTTCCCCTTTTTTCTTGCTAGATTCAAGAGCTTGTTATGATCTGCACAAGCATCCATTAAAGACATATACCATACTAAATGTTAGTGTATTCCCTAACATTTACACTTTAATAATACTCAAAAGTACCATTATTTCAATTTCTATAACAATTTCAATCTATCTTATAGTTCCAGGCTCAATAGTATCGATACCCTTACCATGGTATCGATACTTCTATACTATGGTACCGATACCTTTCTCATATCGATACTACTACACAATGGTATTGATACTCCCTTTCAGTATTGATACCATTTTGGCATTCTGTTATCCATGTTACAGATACTTCCTTTTGTTAGTATCGATACCCCATCAGTATCGATACTACTTGCATCGGAACCGATATTGTTCATCATATTGCTACTCATTTGCACCTATAATATCGATATTGTTCTATCAGTACCGATACCCTTACCCAGATTTACCATTTATCAACCCAAATTTTACTAAATTTTCCCCTATAATCTCTTACTTTTACCTTTAACAATACTATTAAACTTTTCTTTACGTAACCCCACTAACTCTCCTTTTTTAACCTCTTATAACATCTAGAATCTCCAGAGAACACTTCAACTCAAAAATCATATCATTTTTCTAAGCATGTTTTTAATCATATCTTATGCTTCTAATCTCTTATTCAATCCTTTGAAAGTCAATTATAATAAACCTCAATAAAAACTCATATATCAACATATCATTAAAAATCCCATTTCCTTAAATCTCATATAAAATATCCACCACTTAGTTTTAATCTTCTTTAACCCTTCATTAAGCTTACATATCACTTAATGTTACAAGGGAAAACCAATATTTAAATGAAGAACTAACTAAATGAAGTTTACTAATGCTATGGGGAAGAGCACAACCCACGTGAAAAAGAAGAATATGAGTAAAAATTACTTACTTTCCTCTTTTACCCTATATAAAATCCCTAATAAGGAATGTATTTTAAATTAATTTCCCTCTTAAAAGACCAAAATGCCCTTTAATTTATCTATTGTTACAAATTAGTCTATAACATTATTCTAAATCATTTTGTCATCTTTTAACCTTTATTCAAATAAATCTTCAAATTTCAAATCTTTTCAATAAATTCCCTGGCCTGATATTTGGGGTATTATATGTGGAATACTTTAGAGGTTTTCCAGGTCTTGCAAGAAAATGAACTCTTCGTCAAGGAAGATAAGTGCACATTTGCCCAGAAGGAGGTCCCCTTCCTTGGCCACATTGTTGGAGATGGCATTATCAATATGGAAAGGGACAAGATTCAATCCATTGAAGAATAAGAGGCACCAACCAAGGTGATAGAGTTGAGATCGTTCCTGGGGTTGGCCAACTACTATCGAAGGTTTGTTAAAGACTACTTTAGAATCGTCGCACCATTGATCGAGTTGTAGAAAAAGGAAAGGTGTGGGATTTAGTACTAGAGTGTCAGAAAGCCTTTGATGAAGTCAATCTTGCTATGTTAAGTGAGCCAGTCTTGGTATTTTTAGATTGTACCAAGCCTTTTGAAATTCACACCGATGTCTGATGTTTCCATTGGTGGGGTTCTTATGCAAGAGGGATATCGGTTGTTATGAAAGCTAGAAGCTCAACGAGACTGAGCGAAGATACACAATTCATGAGAAGGAGATAACGCGGTTGTGCATTGTTTACTCACATGGCAATATTATGTGCTTGGGTCATAGTTCATAGTGTACACGAATAATGTTTCCAATAGTTACTTCCTCATAGAGAAGAAGTTGTCACCAAAATAGGCTCGTTGGAAAGAGTTTCTTGTTTATTTTGATATGTCCTTGGAGCATAAATCAGTGAAGGTGACCTCGTTACCAATGCCTTAAGCTAGAGATATGTTTATGGGGTGGTGAGCTTGTTGGAGGGACCACTGTTGGAGCATGTCAAGGAGGACTTGTCACAGGACCCTTTGGCCAATTCACTCAAAGCATTTTCTAGAGAGGAAAAAACTCAGAGATTTTGGCTTGAAGGGGAGCTATTGTATGCCCAAGGATATCGACTTTATGTGTTAAAATTTGGGGTTTTATAGAAAGAGCTCATGAGAGAGTGCCATGACTCCAAGTGGGTAGGAAATCCAGGGATCCACTGGACCTTGGCCTTAATAGCGGAGCAATACTATTGGATACACATAGGAAATGATGTTGAGACCTATGTGAAGACTTGCCTTGTGTGTGCCAACAAGAAACCATAAAGAAAAAGAGACTGAGGGTTGTTACAACCACTGTTGATCTCGGAGAAACTATGGGAAAGTGTGTTCATGGACTTCATTGTCGGTTTGTTCATTTTCAAATGATGTTCAAGCATCATGGTGATAACTCTCCAAAAGAGTTATTATTTAACGCCTTTTTACTTAGGTTTGTGTTTTCACATTTGCATATTAGGATCATATTTAAAGTGTTTTTAGTTAATTTTGCATTACATGCATTACTGGGAGTGAGTTGGTATTTTTTTGATGAATTATGCTATTTTGCTGTGATATTGTTACCTTGATGCAGTGACATGGTCTGATGCTGCAGTTGATACGAGGCATGATTGTTGGGTCGTTGTTGTAGCAATAGACGTATGGGCATAAAGCTATTGATAGTTGGATAGAATCCTACTATGGAAAGGACTGAAAAGTAGAAAGAAATCTTAATGAAAAAGGAGTATTAATTTAATAGGGGCTGAAATTCTACTTTTTAGGGTTTTTAATTATTAGATAAATGAGGTAGTAGCCACCAATTAGAAGGGAGAGATTTTTAGGGTTTTATTTTTTTATTTTATTTTCTCTACCATTAGTCATTGTCACTTAGGAATTTTTGAGGAAAAGCAATAGCTGGACATGAAGGTAAAGTCAACATCGAGAGGTGGTGGTTGTTGATCGACGAGAGCATCAACGACAACACGATAAAATAATTTCAAGATGGGGTTTCTATTTTTGTTTAGTTGAAATACTATATATTTTGTTTTGGAATTATTAAACCTTGAATGTTATAATTTTTAAATATATTTTAGTTTCATGTTAATTAATTTTGTCTAATGATTCGATTGTTGTTTACTTGGTTTTATTAAGGAATTTAGTATAGAGATATATATTTGCCATATCCATTGCACCGAAAGGTGGGTGGCATTGTGTGAGCACTGCATTTGAGGTGTCACTGTCGCAACATCAGTGGTTGTGAGAGCAACGTTTCAGTGTAGAGAGATCTTAATGACTGATTGTCGTATCATCCTAAGTAAATTTGCATCAGTAGGTATAGAGATATAGAATTGTTGTGAGTTTCTGGGTGGATCTATCGAGAGAGGAAAACCTACTAAGTTAATACTAGACGCATATATTATTGTTTGGCATCGTTAATTGCATATTGAGTTTAACAATACCATAATCTATAGCTTGAGCCAATCCACTACTTTCATTGCCACAGCTATGATTCCCTTCATCCCTTAATATCTTTATTCAAATATTTATTTTAGCTTTTATATTTTTATTTCTTTGTTTACAACATCACCTATACAATTTTGTTATTTTACTTACTAAATGCTATAGCAATTCTCTAAGTAATATTAGTCTCTATGGATACGATACATGATGCATTAATTTGCATCACTTTATTGCTTGATATGACAGTGTATGCTTGCACTGATTGTTGTTGCATTATTCGAAGCATCAAGTTTTTGACGCCGTTGTCAAGGACTAGTGCCATTACTTTTAGAATTGTTTTTTTACTAACATAGTTCTTTCCCTTTTTGAAGGTATATTTTAATAGTTTTTTCGATGCATAAATCAAAGCAATAATCATTGAAAGGAGATCAACCACAAAAAGTGCTTAATGTTGGAATAGTTCTACCATTGCAAAATATTTCGATGTTGCTAGTTTTTTACAACATTAATGATAGAAATAGGTCAATCTGAGAGCATGTTGTACCCACATTAGATGACTTAAATCCTAGCATTGTTCGACCTACCATTAATGCTGCCAACTTTGAATTAAAGTTGGCGATATTCCAAAAAGTTGCAATCAATGGGGCAATATGGTGGAGCATTTACCGAAGATCCTAGAGCACACTTAGAGCATTCATGGAGGTTGTGACTTATTTTTATAGCAAGGAGTAATTGAAGAAGCCTTGAAGTTTAAGATGGTTCCTTACTCATTCCGTGATAAATCTAGATCATGGCTTAACTCACTGCCACCTGGTGATATAGCATACTGGAATGAACTTACTCAAAAGTTTTTTCTATGATTCAAACCTCCCAACATGAATGCTAGATTAAGGAATGATATCACAGCCTTTAATGAATTGGAGGATGAGAACTTGTATGAAGCTTAGGAGCGATTTAAAGACTTATTATGAAAATGTTGGATGCATGTTTTCCAGCATTGGATGTAAATTGAGATAATCTACAATGGACTTAACATGCAAACAAGGATGGTTGTAGATGCTTCTGTCATGGAGAATTGTTGGATAAATCCTACAACAAAGCTTATGATATATTAGAAAGGATTTCCAACAATGACTATCAATACCCCAATACAAGGGTTATGTCGGGTAGACGTGATACTGCAGCAGAAGATAATGATGCTCTGAACACATTCACCACACAGGCGACAACATTGACTGAAATGATGAAGAGAATGTAAGGGTTTGGAGGTATGTATGAGATAAAAGTTATATCTTTTGTTTCTTGTGTTTATTGTGGTGTTAACCATAATTTTGAGAAATGTCTGAATCTGTGTATTTTGTGAGAAATTATAACAGGAATGACAATGCCAGAATATATGGGAGCACCTACAATCCAAATTTCCAGAATCATCTGTAACACCCCTAACCCGTACTCGGGCCGGATACGAATCGAGATGTCACATTGACTTTTCAAAACAGATGTAATTAACAAATAAGTACAAATTTAAATTTTTAATCAAGATAAAAAGGTATAAACCTTAACTTAAATAAGATAATAATTTCACATTCATATTTACATAAAAGATTTGATAATTTACATAAATACCAAATATATGAGTGTACAAAATCGATCAGAGCATTTCAAATTTAATGTCTAATACATGTCAACAGTTTACAAAATTAACAAAAACCTACATTTAATTTCTCTTAATCTGATCTTCACGAGGTATGCTATCCTCAACCAATCAGTCTTGAGCTTTCTTCAAACCTACGCGTGAGGAAATCACATGCTAAGTCGATAACTTAGTGAGGCAAATACTAGAGTACAAACTTAGTAAACGAAATCTTATTTGTTTTTATCAAAATATTTTATAAAGAAATCTCATTATTTTCCATATCAAAAAGGTATACTTATGCATATTATTCACTTTGTATAGCTTTGTTTCAAATTCCTAATGTATACTACTGAGAAATCTAAGTATTTGAGTACATGGAGGTTGTGCACTAATGTTGTCACCACATCTCGTAATTTGCACCAAAGTGCCACATAATTATCCCCAAGGACCACATAGGTTTGTGTCGAAGTGCCACATAGGTTTGCAACTAAGTGCCACATCATTCTCCCAAAGGACCATATAATTGTCCCGAAGGACCACATAAACACTCGACTCTTGGTATACCAATTATACCTCTAATCCTCATACATATACCTTGGGCTATTAATCACATAATTATTTTTCGATCATTATTTGAAGTGTCTCTTATTCACATAGCTACTTTCACATAGAGTTTTTTCTCATACACTTGTTCAAAGATCACCTTTCCATAATCATATAATCATAAAACAAAGCTTATATAATATAAATTAAATAAAACATTGCAATGTAACATAAAGGAAATTGTAAAGTTTTTTATCGAAAATAATGAGGTTGGATTATCGCAAGCTTTCTCAATTCTGTTATAAAACCGAGAAGTTGCACTCAGCTTTGCCTCATTAAAGTCCTAAGAGAAATCTTTAACACTTTTGAATCAGTACTTATAATGTCGAGCTGACCGGAAGTTGATTATGTTCAACCACTACACAAAACAATCGAAAATCAATATCATACTTAGAATCGTTTATATCCAATCATAATCACTTATGATGAAAGAAACACTAACTTTTATACATGCCTAAATGTATTAGTACTACCACTACAGTACCAATACTTTCCTTTAAGGGTATCGATACCTTCTTACGGTACCAATACCATTCCAAGGTTCTGGAATTTTATCTTGAAAATGGTATCGATACCATTCCCATGGTATCGATACTACCCACTCAGTATCGATACCTTCTTCAAACGGAATAGATATCATCCTTAAAAAACCACAAATTTAACCCTTGAAGTATCGATATTGTTCTAACGGTATCGATACTCGATGCCCAGAATGGCTATTTTCACTTCGAAACAAACAATAATCTTCCTAAATCTCTCATATTCAACACACATTAAGCCTTTAAGCTCACCTTATACTTCCAAACAACTTGTCCTCATTTACTACTCCTAATTATCCAAAATCTTGTATAAACACTTAAATCTCAAATTCATACCAATATTCCAAACATGTTCTTAATCATTTCTATTACTCCTAGCTTCTTAAATGGATCATTGACAAGTCAAATATCCAAGTAAAACTCCAAAAACTACGATATATCAACAATTCATTTCAAACCCCATTTTATAAATTCACTTCTAATCTACTCCTCTTGTTGTTTTAATCCTATATAAGCTTTCCTTAACCTTATATAACACCCAAACTTCCATTACCAAACCAAAATTTGAAGGAACCAACAGATTTGCAAACTTATCTTTGATGAGGGAGTTCACAATAAAAAGAAGAAAGAAGTAAGAAATGGATTCCATTTTTCCCAAAACATGTGTTTATCCCCTAAATAAAGGAGATACTTATCCTTGAGCATGAAACGACCATTTTGCCCTCTTCATAATTCCAAAATTGCTATCAACCCTACACAGAAATTCCACCATAAATCATTAAATTTATTAATTTCTTCTAAATCAACCATTGAGTTTAATATTTTTTACATTCTGGTCACTAACCCGATGATTGGGATGTTACAAATATCCCCCTTAAGAAATCGTCCTCGAATTTTCATCGCACAAAGAGGTGGGGATATTGATTCCTCATATCTTCTTCACGCTCACAATTAGCTTATTCTACTTTATGGTTTCTCCAAATAACCTTAACTATTGGAATCGACTTATTCCGCAACTGCTTGGTATCAAACGCTAGGATTTGAACTGGTTCTTCCTCATATATCAAATTAGATTGAAATTCTATTTCATCTGGAGTTATGATGTGTGCAGGATCTGATTGATACCACTGAAGCATAAATACATGGAAGACATTGTGGATCTTTTCCATCTCTGGTGGCAATGTTAATTGATAGGCTACTGGTCCAACTCTTTTCAGAACTTCATAAGGTCCAATGAACCTAGGACTCAGTTTTCCTTTACACCCAAACTGAAGTACTTTCTTCCAAGGTGATACTTTTAGGAATACCTTATCACCTACTTGAAATTCAATTTCCTTTATTTTTAAATCGGCGTATGACTTTTGTCTGTCTGATGCCACTTTCAAATTGTGCTGAATCACTTGAACCTTTTCATCTACTTCTTTAATCAATTCTGGACCATGAACTTCCCGATCCCTTAATTAATACCAATTGAATGGCGTTCTACACTTCATTCCATATAATGCTTCATACGGTTCCATCTTGATGCTAGATTGATAGCTATTATTATAGGCAAATTCCACAAGCAGCAAATACTTTTCCCACGATCTAGTAAAATCAATCAAACATGCTCTCAACATATCTTCCAGAACTTGAATTGTTCGCGCATATTGACCATCAGTTTGAGGATGAAAAGCAGTGCTAAAATGCAATCGGGTACCCAAAGCTCCTTGCAAAGACTTTCAAAATCTCGAAGTGAATCTAGGATCTCTATCAGAAACTATTGAAATTGTAACACCATGAAGTCGCATTATCTCCTTGATATATAACTCCGCATGTTTTCCATAGAGAAATCTGTTCGCATAGAAATGAAATGCACAGTATTTGTAAGGTGATCCACAATTACCCAAATCGAATCATTTTTACTCGGCGATAAGGGAAAATCTATTACAAAATCCATTGTAATGTTTTCCCATTTAAACTGAGGAATTGAGATCGGTTGCAACAATCTCAAGGGTACTTAATGTTCAGCCTTTACTTGTTGACAATTTAAGCACTTTGATACAAATTTCGTAATGTCTATTTTCATACATGTTCACCAAAAATGCTCTTTCAAATGTTGATACATCTTGTTTCATCTTGGGTGCATCGTTAAAGGACTACAATGTTCTTCATAAAAAATATCTCGTTTCAGCTCACAATCATTAGAAACACAAACTCGATTTTTGAAATATAAACACCCATCCAACTTTACTTCATAGTCCTTGAGTTTGCCTTTCTCTACTTGTTTGAACCAAGCTAAACACTTATCATCCTTCCTTTATAATTCCTTAATCCTCTCTAATAATAATGGTTTCAACATTAACTCAGCCATCAATGCACCATTTTCCTTTAACATGATTCGAGCATCCAAAGTACACAAAGCGATAAAAGTCTTCTGACTAAGAGCGTCAGCTACTACATTGGCTTTCTCGAGATAATAATCAATAATTGCATCATAGTCCTTAATTAACTCCATCCATCTTCTTTGCCTCAAATTTAACTTTTTTTGCGTCAGTAAATACTTCAAACTTTTATGATCGGTGAAGATGTAGCAACACTCACCATATAAATAGTGCCGCCAAATTTTCAATGCAAAGACCGCAGTTGCTAACTCCAGGTCATGTGTCGGATAATTCTTTTCATGAGGCTTAAGATGCCTTCAAGAATAAGCAACTACCTTTCCATCTTGCATTAAAACACATCCTAAACCATTATGGGAAGCATCGCTAAAAATAGTAAAATCCTTATTTGATTCCGGTTGCACCAACACCGGAGCTTCCGTCTAAACTTTCTTCAATGATTCAAAACTCTTCTGACAATCAGGAGTCCACTCAAATTGCACATCTTTTCTTAACAATTTGGTTAAAGGCAGAGATATCATCGAAAAGTTTTTGACAAACCTTCGATAATATCCTGCAATACCCACGAAACTTCGAACTTCTGACACATTCTTTGGGATCTCCCACTCTAACAAAGCTTTAACTTTCTGAGGATCTACACGAATTCCTTCAACAGAAACTATGTGTCCAAGGAATGCCACTTCTGTTAGCCAGAACTCGCACTTAGAAAATTTTACATAAAGCTTCTTACCTGGCAACATTTAGAGAACCACACGAAGATGGACATCATATTCCTCCTTTGATTTTAAATACACAAATATGTCATCAATAAAGACAACCACGAATTAGTCAAGGTATAATTGGAAAACTCTATTCATCAGGTCCATAAACATTGTGGGTGCGTTAGTTAACTCGAATGACATTACTACAAATTCGTAACGGTCATCCGAGTCTTAAACGTTGTTTTTGGAACATCTTTTTCTTGTATCTTCCATCGATGATACCCTGAATATAAATCGATCTTTGAAAACACTGTAGTTCCCTTGAGTTGATCAAATAAATCATTGATCCTTGGAAGAGGATATTTGTTCTTTATGGTCATCTTGTTAAGTTGTCGATAATCAATACAAAGGCGCATCGAACCATCTTTCTTCTTTACAAATAAAACTGGAGCACCCCAAGGTGACACACTAGGTCTAATAAATCCTTTATCTAAAAGTTCCTACGACTAAACCTTTAATTCTTTCAATTCCTTTAGGGTCATCTTGTAAGGAGCCATTGAAATCGGTGTTGATTATGAAATCAGTTCAATCTGAAACTCAACTTCCTTATCTGGAGGTAACCTAGGTAATTCATCCAGAAATACTTCTGGAAACTCTCTGACTGTAGGGATATCTTCAAGCTTCTTTTCTTTAGCTCTCGTACCGATTATATTCGCAATATACGCTTGGCATCCTTACAACATTAACTTTCAAGCCGACATCAACGATATCACATTAGCTAAAGGATTTATTCTTCTACTGACCACACTAACCTTTAATCCATCCAGACTTGTTAACATAACTTGCTTAAGTCGGCAATCCACATTGGCATAATAATGGTACAACCAATCCATTCCTAGAATAAATTACTCGTCAAAGGGTAATTCCATTATATTAGCATGGAATTCAATTCCCTTAATCAATATGGGACACCCTCACAAATTTGTCTCACCTGAGCACTATATCCTAATGGATTAGTCATAATCACCTCACTACGAATAGGTTCTAACTCAAGTCTTTAACCAGTTTACTACTAACATAGGAATAATTTGATCTCAGATCAATCAAAACTAAAACAGATTTAGCAGCTATCTGAAAAGTACTTGCAATGATTTCAGAATCAACACAATCTTCACTGGTCTTTAAATTGTATACCCGAGCGGTGGAACGCACTTAAGGTTGAGTGGTAGACTCAGACTGGTTTCTTCCTCTACCTCGACCTCTGCCTTAATAGGTGCTGCAATGGATCTTTCTGTTTGGGCAGGCTGGCAGTCTTAAAAAAAGTGACATGCATCTCCACACTTAAAACAACCTCCGGAGACCCTTTGGCAAACTCCACTATGGTTTTTCCCACAATATGAATTGTTTCGGCTTATCCTCTCCGGATTCCACCGAATAAGTTTGTCTTACTCTTCCCAGATTTGATCCTCTACCTGAGGATCCTGCAGACTTTGTTCTAGTCTGAGGTCGAGAACTTGAACCTCTACTCTTCTTTGACTGAGAAGCACTAGATGAAGCACTAGCTCTCTTATTCCACTATGATATTTTCTCTACAAACCTCTAGTTTTAAGCTCGCTCTAGGGCTTTATCTCTATTCACAACCTCCTAAAATGAAGGGATGTTAAGTACCAACAACAACTCTTTCAGTCTGGAGCGTAAACCCTCCACAAACCAGTTACAAGAGCCTTTTTCTATAGGGACCAACTCTGCAGCGAATCGACTCAACTTGTTGAATTCACACTCAAACTCATACACCGTGCGAATCTCTTATTTTAAACTCATAAATTCTTGCTTCATCTACCTGATGAACGATCCCCTATATATTTGTTCTTAAACTTGTGACACATTGACTTTTCAAAACATTTATCTTTACAAAACAATTAAAATTTCAGTTCATATTGAAAAAAAAGTGAATAAATTTCATTAATTACAATAATATGATTTTTACAAAACCAATCTGAGCAAATATTGTTCAAATCTTTATTTACATACCAACAACTTCATTATAACAAAATAGATACAACTCAATATTATTTTCTGATCTAATCTTTGGAAAGGAGAAGCAGCCTGTCTTAACCCTCTATGCTCCTTAACCTTCTCGAAACCTACGTGTGAAACATTCAAACGCTAAGCCGATGACTTAGTGAGGCATAAAACATATAATAGAAACTCTAAATACTTAACAATGCATGAATAATTCATACTATGATATCACACAAAACCATGAATATTCATAGTATCAAATGTAGACATACCATATCTCGTCATTAACCTAACTTCATATCATCATATCATAAAATATCATATATTATCACATATAACAAAATGCATGCTTACACATCCATCATCATTATCATCAGTAATATTCTTATCATTATCGATAATTCCTTTTATCGTATACTCTTGAACTTATTATCTGTACAAAGCATATAACACATTTCACAAAGAAACACACATAACATCACACAAAGTTTATTTATATTATCACTTTTATTAGCCCATGTACACATGTGAGAACTAAAAATATGTGAGTACATAGAGGTTGTGCACATATGTAATATGTGAGTACATAGAGGTTGTGCACATATGTTGTCACCACAGCTCGTATAATTCCCATTAGGGCAATAGGATTTGTCCCGAAGGACTGCATATTTGTCCCAAATGACCACAGAGAACCCTCGACTCTTAGCATGCAAACTATACCCCTTTCTCTCATATCACATAACATGGGCATTATCATTTATTTTTGTTACACATTCTCATAATCACACAAATTTCACATATGATCACATGGGTCAGATCTCATATCATATATCACATGGGTCAGATCTCATATCATATATCACATGTTTCATGTAACCTTTTCATATGGTTACTTAGTTCTTTGGATTAGAACACATATCAGATAAGTTCATATCACATAACATGTAATACAAGCAAAATGTATTAACATAACTTATAACCATATAATTTAAGAAAGTACTCTTATACATATCTTATTATAATCTGTATATTAATACAATCTAGCTTATCTTATAGATTTTCATGATCATTTATATCATAAAGTTTATACTAGTTTCCTATATTCACTTAGTTCGGCTTCACATCTTTTGTTACCTAAGCATGTATTCTCATATGGTTTCCTATATAATTAGCATACAGCTAATATTACATATTAGTATAATAACTTATGTCAGTATTTCCTAGTTTACATCTGTTTCTCATTTTATTATCATATATATATCAAAGCTACTAAACTTATCTCAATCTTCATGTAATCACATAAGTCCATCATATTAGTTCACATAGATCTAATTTATATAACTTATACTTGGTTATCATATTTCACCTAAATCATTATCATACAATATACTATATGCCATATAGTTCCCTTAAACTTAGAACATTGTCTAGGGTTCGTGTTCACTTATCATGTATTCACATAAGTACTTAAGATGATAACACATAAATACATAAATTCTTATTCCATAGTTTACCTATTGTTTTTAACTCTTCTCCTAGTCATATAGACACATAGATCCTTATTACCTAACCTAAATTACATGTCCATATAATTATTGGTATTTATACCACAAAGCTTGTACTACTTCCTCTTGTTATTACTTAAGTCTTTGTCATCTACATAGTTCATGATCACATAACTTATATCATATTCTTATAACTTTGAATCTTCCTGGCTTGACTTCGATCGATATCTACACAAATATATGACTTATATGAATATCGGAGTTCAAATTGCTTATAACCAATCAATATAACTTAAGCTGAAAGAAACTCTTAACTTAACATTTCAAACTCAATAGTATCGGTACTCCCCATATAGTACTGATACTACTCTCCTATGTATCGATACCCCTCCTCGATACCGATATCATTTTTACATTCGATGTTTACAACTTGATAATGGTATCGATACCCCTTCAACCATTACCGATACCACCCTTTAGGTATCGATACTTCTTAAAGATTTCATCCCATTTTATCATCTGGTATCGATATTGTTCCTTTAGTATCGATAACTCAAGCTCAATTTCTACACATTTAGCTTTGAAGTATCAGTACTAGATGAAAAGTATCGATACCCCATGCCCATAACCCGAGAATTTATCAAAGCTTACTTAAACATCTCATTTTGAACTCTTTTCATACCATTAACCTTAACTATACTTACTCATACCATGTAATATCCATATAACACACCATCATCTTCAATATCTTATTAGAATTCTTGAAACCAAGAATCTTACTAAATTTTCAACATGTTCTTAATTCACTTCTATTACTTCTAACTTCTTAATTAGACCTTGACAAAACAAATTCAACTTCAAAATCTATATACTCCTTTTTTAACAATTCACTCAAAAACGTGTTTTACTTAATCTCTCATAACTTGCAAATCTTTGAGTTATTACTTATCTTTAAGCTTCCTAAATCTTTCGTAATACCCAAAGATCAAAACCAACCTGAAAATAAAAGGAAATATCACAAAGAAGTATACTCACCATATGCAAAACCCATGGTGTAGAGGAAGAAGAAAGTTGAAGAAGACATTGGATAAGTTTTCTCCACTCCCACATGTTTATATCACTTAAAGAGGGAATATAAAAAATCTTTCCTTTGAAAAGACCATAATACCCTTCCAATCATCCAAGAGTTTCTAGAAGACCCAAGGGAGTTGGCCCACTCATTTGGATAAGGCATATTAATTAATTATCTTGTAGATAAATCCCTTGTAATTTAAAAGAGTTTTACTATGATAGGATTCTTTCGGAATTATTGATGTAATTCAATTTGTACCATTGGATGTAGGGGACTCCAGCTATAAAAGGAGGTTCACCCCCATTTCATTTTTCATCATCACTTTGAGGAATACAAGTCAACATTCACTCATATTCTCTTCTCTCTTTTACTTTGAGCGCTCATCTCTTTGTTTTCATTTATATTGGTTTCGCCTTGTTCTAAGCATTATTTGCTTAGTCTTTTAGGTTACTTAGCTGACGGTTTGACCAATAACGCGACTAAGGCCGCACGAGTGTCCTAGCATAAGTCTAGTCCCGTGACATTATCATGGAATACATGTTAAAAAAATCATCTAGGACTACATTAAATACTGCAAAATAAGAGACTATAGACAAAGTTCATCACCAATGAGACCCATTGAGCATTAAAATTCATTTGCAATCACGGATGGACGCAAGATTTTATACTAGGGAGACAAACTTATAAAATTATAGGATGAGAAAACGTATCATTAATAAAAATATAAAGAAAATTTCTAAAATATATGATAATTTAAAATTTTAGGGAAACAATTCGGTCCATCCATATTTCCAACATCACCTTTCATACAAAAGTTCATTCTATTCTATCGTAAGTTTTATTCATGTCTTGTTTTAAAACAAATGAACCATTTCTTTCCCATTTTCTTGTTTTCAATGAATGTAACAATACTTCATAGACTACTAAACTATCATCAGTGAATGTATTCCAAGAATAAAAACACTTTATGTCTCATCAAAACATAACTTTCTCATGTTACATATTAAAAATATGCACACATATTTAAATCTAATTTTATTAACATATTACATATTAAAATATACGAATATAATTTAAATATATAGTTTATGGAGATTAATTTTTTTTATCAAACACAGATGATAATATATTAGAAGGATTTTAACTTTCCAAAATTTTAAAAATTTAATATTTATTTTAATATTTTCTTAAAAATAAATTTTTTCTCTTCAAAAAAAATAAATTCTTATTAAAATTTTATTTTTCTAAAATATTTTTAATTAAAATTCCTTTTCAAAATTTTGAACATTTTCATTAAATCTCAAGTTATTTAAAATTTTTAATTTTAGATTTATAAAATCTCTAAAAAAATCTAATAGACTCTTAACTTATTTTGTTAAAACCTTTTGTGGTCGACCCACTGTTGGGAGCTGCTAGTTTGGAAGATTGAAAATTTCAAGTCTTAAATTACAGCCGAGAAGCTCAGCCGTCCAAGGCTTGGTCAATAGTCAAACTGTTTGGGTCCCTCGTTGCAATTTGCAAATAAATCAAATGCAACTAACTTTAATTCCTCCATTTTCCCAAAAAAGAATTATATATTCATCAGTGTAAGAAAAATTATAATTACAGTCAAGTCTTACATTTGATCACTGCAAATTCTATACTTTAGGTCATTAACAATATAAATCTTTAATTTCATCGAATTATATTATTAACCTTTTACTATTATCAAATTAAAGCAGTTATATTTTATATTAAGTTTAATAAACTCCAACCACTTTTTTTTCTCTCTTACACTCTTTTCTTTTAATTTTTTTAATACTTTTCTACCGCCATCAACGATACTAGTCTCAAGCTTATCACTGATTGCTGACTTTTTTTCTTCTATTCTCTCATTTAATTTGAGTTAAACTATTGTTTTATTTAATTAATCAAAAATGATAGATGGTTTTATCTACTCTTGTAGTGTATATTTTCTAATTTATTTTTGTAGCATGCTTTTTTATATTATGATTGGATTTGATGTCGTATCTTCAAATTCAAGTGACACTTATTTGGTTATTCCGCTAATATATCTTTGATTTGGACCCTAGGTTGCATGTTTATATATCTTTGTTTTGGGCCCCATGTTGAATTTTTTTTACGTAAAATAATGATATTTTTGTATGCGAAATCAGAAAATGAGTTCGGAAATCAGTTACACATAGCCCTCACATAGCCCAAAAATTGGTGTCTATTCGATTACCCCATGTTTTAAAATTGAAAATTGAAAATTTTTAGTTCGAAGTTTTATTTAATTTATTAGAACCAACCATAAGCGGAAGCTTTGTTATTAATTCTAATAAATATTGTCTAAATAATTTAAAAATCATGATGCAGATTTTGAAAAAGGATGTTGATTTACTTCAGGAATCGATAGTGGTCACTCCCGAACATAATGCTGAAGATACACTATTAATGTAACACTCGAAACCGATACACAAAGTTGACCGATTATAATGCCACACAGAACCACCAGAGTGGCTAACCCAAAATTTTCTTTAATTACTCGTTAAAATGAATGCTTAAAATCATTAAAAATAAAGATTTAAATATAAATATGTAATAATTCGCATTCAGGAGATCCCAAAATAAACGTATCAAAATAATACAAATCGAGTGTATTCAAAATAATGTTACGACTCAAATACAAAAAGCGGTCTACAATTAATACAAGCCCTCTAAAGAAGATATCTCTAGACATACTCTGTTCTCACTCGATTATGGAATGTTGTTGCTAAAAAATGCTCCTCGGATGCTTCTCCTAAATACTTGCTCATGTTAACAAATTTCGAGTGTTCATCAAATGCACAAGCTATCAAGTGGAATGCAATAGTGAGTATATTTGTATACTTCACTCTCTATTCTATGGTAGACATCATGGTGCAATTGAGAATTTTGCATCTCGGAGCTCACGCACCCCTCTAGTCTACCGAGGATAAGCCCATAATCTCTACATCGGACACAACACCCTCGACTAACCCACCCTTTGAAAGTGTCGGGCCTCGACCCAAGTTAGTCAGTTTAAACTACCTCGCGCACTACCTAAGGATATCCGGACAATTCTATTTCTCACACTAATATCATTTACTAAAGTAACTCAGGTGTCATTATTTCCCGAGCATCAACCAAGGCTATTTTTATGTCATCTTAGGTGGTTCTTGTTTCTAGCTTCAATTGATTATTTTGGTTCTCGCTTGTAATCTTATTAGAAATTCTCCCATTTAAAAGCATAATATAGGTTCACGACCTTCCATGTACCATTCTAGGCCTATTTGGCAATTTTCAAGCATGGGTTCCTAAACCAGCCTAAGGGAGTTTCAAAACCAATGTCCATTTTTACAATCTGTCCAGGGAGTTTTAAAACCACCCGAAGGGGTTTTCTAAAACTCCATGAATTTTTACATTTTGTACAACTGATTTCAAAACCAGACAGAGGGGGCCTCAAAACCTCTATTGCTGATTTCAAATTTTACGCGTACAAACTCTCCAAAACCCTTTCAAAAGTATCCTAACATTTCCAAATGATTGTTATAAGTTTATACATGAAATAATGGGTCATAAAAGGGCTTTATACAAGTTGAATAACATCAAATGCTAGGATATACCGTGGATGCTCATACATGATTCACGACTTAACTCTCTAGCTTGCATGCATTATAAAGACTCACAAATGGTATAAAAGAGTTATAATGTGTTACCTTGATGTTCTAGTTGCTGGAACTCTTCCAAAATCAACCAAGGGTCAATTTCTCATTTTCTCTACCTTTAAAGTTCTTTTCAACTTCTCTCACTAAACAAGGCAAGAAAATGGATTACTAACTCAACTAAGAGCTTGGATTGAGGTTATAAACACTTCATATAACTCAATCAACTAAAAATGGGCTAGAATCACTTGATTCTCATAAACCTCCCTAAAACCCATTTTTGGGTCCTAAGCTTAAAACTTGAAATATGGGGCTTAAATTGAAGCTTGAGGGATGGAGATTAAGGGGATGTTTGTTTACTGTTGAATGTTGAACCATTCAGCGCTGAATGTTGAACCGTTCAGCATTCAGCGTGTTTGATTCTCACCTTTGAATGAAGACTATGTTGAATGATTCAGCAAAACACTTTTGAATGATTCAGCATTAAAGTACATTCTGAATGATTCAAAACCATTATCAAATAGCATGTCACATTTAGAGCTAATTCATACAGAGCCTTTGAATCATTCAGGCCATTAAATCATTCAGCGCTTAATCATTCTGATTTAATCAAACAACCCCTAAATCTTGAAATTTTAATGCTTTCACATTTACATAATTTTGGAGATGATGAATAAGAAGAAGAAAAGAATAAGAGAATATGAAGAGTGTTTGGTGAGTTAATGGGGATAGGTTTCACGTGTAATCAAATAAAATAAAGGGTTTTCAAGTTTTGATTTAAGAAATAGGTAAATTACACATTTAGTCCCCTCTTATATCTCATATTAAAATCATCCTAAATCTCTATCACTCTAGCCCAACTCAAGCCCACTTCCAACTCAACTAAGTCCACACCATTCTAGTAGGTTTTTTAGGCTTGATTTATAGGTCTCGGGTCGACCTGAACTACTAAATCGGGATTCATTAATTTACAATTTTTGTTCTCGTTTACTATTCTCTTTAACTACTATCTCGGCCCTTCTCTCATCTAGAATGTGGTGCGAGGGTTTATTATTCTATTACTACTGATAATCTACATTGATCTGGTTGTTCTCTATTTAAGGGAATTTTTTCATTCTCTAACTCCAGAGAAGTCTCTCTGCATTTTGTGGCTTCACGACGACTACCATATTTACTATTTATGGCTGTGATATTGGCTAACTCTATACCTGACTCGGGTTAATTCTTAGTAGCTATACTATATTCTCTATTACTATGCTCTCAGTCGTTCTTGTAGTAAACACTCGATGTTTCATAATTTGATTATTCGTTCATACCGTTTGCCGATACACCCTATACAATATCCTCCATCTATAGATACATGTTACGTGTTCAACTGAAGATACTTATATGCATTAGGCATGCCATGTTTACTCTGGTTGTAACCTATTCCCACGAGTGTCTCTGGGTCCCTTTGGCCATTTACGTCCCCCACGGACTAAGTTATATTGTTATGGAATCCTTAACTCTTACGAACCTTAATCGAGTTAAATACAGTCATCCAAGGTCGATGGTATTGATACTCTACCTGTAGTATTGATACCTTGGGGTCAAGTATTGATACCCTTATGAGTATCGATATCAAAAATATTTTTTACTGAAAACGAGGCTCAATATCGATATTGTCACCCTGAGTATCGATTTTGAAGTAATATCGATACTCCCTGCCTGAAATCCTTAGATTTTTCCCTAATTCATCCAGGATTGATACTGTTCATCCTAGTATCGATACTAAAACCCATAAATATCTTATTTAGGCTTGGAAAACACCTAAAAATCACTTTAGAGGCATAGTTTAGTTCTTAAACGTGTGCTAAAGTTGGTAGGGGAAGTTATTTAGGGTCTTTGAGGTGTCTTAAAAATATTTTCTTTACATCTAAAACATCATTAAATCATGAATAAACCCAAAAATGTTCAACTACACCAATCTTAGCAAGTTCTTCATAATTATGAAAGCCTTAACACTCCAAAGTATTAGAAATACACTACATTGATATTTGAGTCTCGAAATGAAGCTCCTTGCTTAGCCACACTCTTTCCTTTGAGACTTGGATGAAAACCCATCACTTTTTTCTTGCATCCAAATAACCCAAAGCCTTGATTAATTAAAAGATGTTATTGGAGGAATTGTGGGTAGGCTTTAATATCTTATCTATGCTATGGAACTTGGAGAGAAAAATGGGAGGATAAACTCTTCATCACCATTTTCTCTTCGTTTTTCTTTCTTTCTCATTTTCCTCCTTCCATTTTCCTCTCCCAAGTTCTATAGCAAAGGTAAGACTTGAGCCTACTTTCATGCTTCAAATTCTTCCATAATGAACACCTTTTAAAAATGGAAATTTTGCACTATAGATCCTCTCTCATCTTTCTATAATTTATAAACCCCTTTCTATGGATAATTGGCCCCAATTCCGACCAAATTAAGCCCAACGACTTAAATTATGAAATTCAATGGGTCCACATGCCTCTCATATCAATGTGAAACTACTAACCTAGAATTTGGGTGTTACACCTGCACATGGCCAAGACCCTTTGAGCCCCCATAACTGCTCACTGGTCATTGTACGACTATGGCCATCTTCGCTCTGATCACCACTAAACCCAACCAAAAAA
Source organism: Hibiscus syriacus (assembly GCF_006381635.1). Lineage (NCBI taxonomy): Eukaryota > Viridiplantae > Streptophyta > Magnoliopsida > Malvales > Malvaceae > Hibiscus > Hibiscus syriacus. Next base: position 85,230 of record NW_024063187.1, on the reverse strand, counting down.
GCCCTAATTAAACCCCCTAAATGAACCAAAACACCTATTTTCTTCTAAAAATATCTCATATCTTTGACTAAGACTCAACCTTAAACCCATAATCATTATCCATTCATCGTAAAACGACACTATTCTTTCTCTTATGACCACAACCAACGGTGGTCGTGCTAACCAAATTCTAAACCTAGGCCTAAAACTAATCTCCTTTGTTCTAACGCCTTTAAAACATAACCTTAGAAAATGCTAAATCACAGACTCCCAACAGCCGATAAAATTTTGACTTTTCAAGTTACGATTCCGACGATCGACGACCACGACAAAGGTAAGCAACTCGCCATTTTTTTTTTAAATTTTTCTTCCAAAAAAACACATGCATAAAGCTGTCGGATATAAAAAGTTAAGAAAATACCTCAAAATAAGTTGTGTTTTGATTTTTATTTTCGGACTTTCAACCGTATACACGAATTTTTTGAGACCTTTTAAAGGTGTTTTCATATTACAAACGGAAAATAGAATAAAAATTTCTGATTGGAAGCCAATTGTCTTCCAATCATATTACAACAATATGCCAATTCACATTTTTCTTTGTCTTCATCTCCATGTTGTTGCTGATGAAGAGGATGAACCATTGGAAGCTTGTTGGAGACTGTTGTGGCTACATGGAGGAATGGGGGGGCCACGGCTTGATGATTTTGACGTGGACGAGGGACCAAGAGCTGCTGACGGTGGCTGGAACATGGATATTAGGGTTAAGATAACCCTATTCTTGGATTAATCAGGACCATTAGATGCAAGGCCAGATCTAACGATCAAGCATTAATGGTGCTTTAAGGGTTAATATAAAACCCTAATTTGATGAATTAGCACGTTTAAGCTTCTTCCTTTAGGCTTCAAATGGGTCAACAGTTGTTAGGCTTCAAGTTTTGGATGTTTAAATGGGTCTTGTATATATGTATGGATTTATGATAGGTACTCACAATCACCAAACATATATCACGATTAAGGTGAGGATTCGATCGTCGATCGAGTCAAGTAAAATTTTTGAGTTATTCAAGTTGAGGAGATGTAATTTACAATTCAAACTTAACTTGAAAATTTTTCAAGTTGAGTTAAGTTTAAGAAATTCGAGTCAAGTTATTCTAGTTTTTATACTAATTTTGTTGTAATTATTTATAAATGGCAAGGACATAAGGAATTGATGGGAAGAAAGAATTTGCAAACAATTATTGTCAAATGGCCAAATTGAGTAAAATGCAAAGCTAAGGGACTAAATAAAAAAGAGTGCATTTTTAGTAAAAAAAATGTAAGAATTGAAGTTACATAGGTATTTTATTGTGGTAATGAGCATGTGGTTCAAAATTGGTAAAAAAATAGACTTGAAATAAAGGGTGAATTGAAAAAAATAAGTAAATTATGAAAAATTGAGGGATTAAATTGAAAATAAATTTGTTATCAAAAAGAGGAATTGAAAGTACATATATATTCTACGATGATTTAGAAGCATGTGGTTCAAATTTAGTAAAAAAATGAAATTGAAATAAATGGTGAATTGAAGAAATAAGAAAATTGTGAAAAATGAGGGACTAAATTAAAAATAGAAAATTTATTTTCAAAAAGATGAATTGAAAGTACATATGTATTCTAGGTGGTTTAGGAGCATGTTGTTCAAATTTAATAAAAAATTAGACTTAAAATGAAAGATGAATCGAATAAACAATAAAATCAAGAACTAAATTGTAAAACCGTCAAAATACTTAATCAATTAATCATTCAATTGGCTTTCCAAATCCGCATTGCCACCCCCACCCTTTAATTAATTGATCATTTAATTGGCTTTCCAAATCTGCATTGCCACCCCCACCCTTTAATTAATTGATTCAATTGGATGGAATTCAAACGCTGCCATGATATGACTCTTAGGTTTGGTTCTTTTCAACAATTATTTTTGTTTTTTTAATATATGGAAATGGAAATAGTTTTCTAGAATTATTAGTTATACTAAACTCTGTTTTTAAGGAATAATAACTTACTTTATGTTTTTTTATAGATAACCAAAATTTATTCTTACCAACATAATTTGGCCTCTCTCTTTTCTTTTTCTAAATATCACCTTTGAAAAATTAATATATAAAAATATATATGTTTCAAAAATTTGATCAATCAACTTTGCCAATTTTTTGTCTGGCCAATTAAATTTAAAATTTTCAAAATTGTTTCTTTCTGGTCACTCAATCATTAAGTCCTTAATGTCGTTTTAATCTTTTGAGTGAATTTATGAAGAAAAAAAACCTGAATCCCTCCTTTCAAACCCATATTTTCATACTTCCTTGGACTCACCAGTATGAAGATAGTTTCTTCAAATCTGAACAATGGAAAGGTTGATAATGAGAAAAAAAATAATATATCTTGATTTTATATTGGTAAGACAATGGAGATTGTAAATCGAACCAAAATAAGTTTGAAATTCTGGTTTGAGTTTTATCAACTTTGAGAGATTTTTTTTTTTAAAATTAAATTGAAAAAAGATGAGAAAAAATATTTTAGAACTAATTATATCGTAAATATTGATCGATGACTGTCAAAGAATGTTGGAGAGTGATATCAATTACAAGGAAAAGAATGTTAAATTTTTTAGTCAATTTTAAAAAATAAAAGGCCCCAAAACATAGTGTTTTGGTATTGACGTTAAAGACTTAATATTTGAGTTATAAAGAAAGCTAAACCCAAAAATTGGATAATGAAATCGAAAAATGTTAAAGTTAAATGATGCAAAGAATAATATAGACAAAGTTGAATAACCAAAAACATAGTATTAGGCGGGTAGGACAAATTTATAACTCAAAGCTGACTCAGCTGACCAGTTGCCGATACTATATTTGGTAGTACGGTCCAATGTTGCCAACTATATAATATCGAGTGAAATTTTCTTAAATTTCACCAAATAAGAAAGTGTAGGAAAAATAATGTAATCTTATTGGGGGAAAATAACACGCAGGAAAATATTTAACCGGTTTTATTTTGATTGTCTACCGTTAAAAAATAACGATGAAATTAATGTGTTATTATATGATAATTGCACACACCATCTTTAAAAAATATAAAAATACAACTCTCGTATTTCTGTTAACTTTCTAATGATGGATAATCAAAATAAATATAATGTTATACTTTAAAAAGAGAATAGTTAAATTACTAAAATAAAGTAAAAGTTATAATTAAGATACTAAATGTGTAGTTTGCCCATAAATAAATAAAAGAGGAAGGGCAAATGTCTTTTTCATCCAATGAAGGACAGAGTCCGCTCTCCACCCGGGGTTACCCACATAAAACTAGAAGGGCGGTCTGGTCGGTCGTGGATGGCAGCCAACTTGAGACCAAAAAGCAGCCCGACAATTCTCTAATGTTGTCGAATGACCAATCAAACCTTCCCCCCTCTTACACCTCCTAAACACCATTGCCTTTTTTCATGTGCTATAAACTACTTTCATTTTTTCCGTATAAATGATGTTATAAATCAACTGAATTAAATTATATATATATACACTACCAGAGTTAGTTTAAATGGTAAACAGCTTGATATCGTTGAAGCAAAGTCTTATGTTAGAGTCCTTGTGTATGCAAAAATCCTTGTTGGGTTATTCATCCACAAAAATCAAATGTATGACACGAATCAATCTGAATTAGTCAAGACGAAGCCTTGTAATCGAAAGGGTAACAAAAAAAATTCTATATATATTTACTTTGAAAATGATAAATTTAAATTAAGAAAATTAATTAACAATTGAATATATAATAAATTCACACTTGGGATACTTTTGGATTGTTGATTATATGTTATTTATTAGGGGTGTTCAAAAAATCCCGTAACGATAATCGTTAATTAGTATAATTATTATATTTAATAAGTTAATTAATCGAATTGTTAATAGTAAACAATTTCAATTAACTGGACTTCTAAAAATGATGGTTAACGGTTAAAGTTACTATTACGAATTTTGATAAACAGTTAACTATTAATAAATTAAATTTATAACTATATTTGTATTTTATTATTTTTTACACAAATAATTTAATATAGTTTTCTTTTATTTATAATTTATATATATATATATTAATAAAAATTGTATACAAATAGCTTAATACATACTTTTATTAATTTTAATATTTTATTTCTTTAAAATATAGAAGCATACTTACACCAATATAATTATGTGTTTATTGTTAAGTACTAAGATATTTGGAGATGTACATAATTTATATATTTTTTAATAAAATTTGTATACAAATAACTCAATATATATTTTTTATTTCTTTGAAAATATAGAAATATACTTATACCAATATAATTATGTTTTTATTGCTAGATACTAAGATATTGAGATATGTACAGACTTATACCGGTGTTAGTATGTGTTAAGTGATAACTTTTTTATTTTATTCACTTATATCGGTGTAAGCTTGTGTTAATTGTTACACTTTTTTATTTTATTCACTTACACCAATTTAAGTATATGTTAATTGTTAAATTTTTTTGTAGTATGCATTATGAAAAAAAAAATTGATAAATAAATTTAATAGGTTAATCGGAACTTAACCTATAACCGAACCGTTAATAACAATTAACCATTAACGATTACGTTATGGTTAAAAAAATTCATAATAGTTATAATATTTAACCAACCGTTTAATTAAACAGAACAATTAACTATCCATTAACAATCCTATTATTTATAGATATAATCGTTTTTGTGTTGTGGATTCTCACCTTAAATGATTTGAGATTATCTGTTTATGCAATTAGATATTCTATGATTATGCAGAAATTAAGATATTCTTTTACATTATTATCCTTATTTATATATTCGGTAAGTTCAATCTTAATAACTAAAAAAAAGGTAGAAGGTGAAGAAACTGAAAAGAAAAAGGAAAGAGAGAGAGAGAGAGAGAGAGAGATTGGTTGGTATGAAATGTAATTAGGGAGAAATCTATGGGCGCTGTATTAGGGAATTGGCAGCATTCCGACCCAGGTATTGTGGTATTGGCTGTTGAAGTGAGGCCCCACGTACTGTGTATCGCTATATATACCGAAGATTCTCTCTCACAATTTTTTAATCATTCATCGCCCTCACCTTTCTTTTACTTATTTCTGAAAAATTCAGCCATTTTCAGAAAATCAAAAGAGCAGCAAAAGCAAATCCATTCGCATTTTTCTCATCAGGCAAGCATCAAATCCCTTTTTAATCTTTCCTGCATGTGTATATATGTACATATTATACATATATAGGATGTACGAATCATGATCACTTGTTTCTCAGGTGAACAATTTTAGATATTCTCTGCTAATCCTGAGTTTGTTGTTGTTGTTTTGTCTTTCTGTTGTGGATTGGGATTTCTGTTGACTGTTGTTTTGTTGATCCACTAAAGATCAAAATAGCTGCTACTCTTTCATCGTTTCTGCTGACTGTTGATTTTGATCCTTTCTTGATCGGATCACCGATTCCATCTCTCTTGATCACCGTTTCGTTTGTTGTAGTATAATTAATTAATCAAATCAAATTTATCTGCAGATCAATTATATGTAAAATTATACACTGTTTCTAACTTTTGTTTTCTTCTTTTCGCTCAGTGCTTCCTGTTAGGTAGAGTGTTTTAGATCTCAAAGGAATCTATAACGTCAAGGATTCCTTTTAGTTAGCCAAAAAAAAGGCTTTTTAATAATAATAAAAATTAATAAAATTTTGATTGGGATGTGCACTGAACCTTCCACTTACGACTCTTTGTATTAGTTGGTAGAAGTGAAAAAGACGACGTTTTCTCTCCTTGAAGAAAGTAATCAATTTTGTAAAAAATATATATGATATATTATTATAACTTTGATTTTTATATATATTTTTAATTAAGCCGGTATTAGACAAAGTTTAAACTTGATTAATTAAGTAATATTATTAATTCTGAATTGTGAACTCCTATGATCACAGGTGAACATGGAAGGAGACAACACAGCGAGTACTGAAATCCCAGTGAAGGAAGCTGTCGAGGGCACTGGAATTGTTTCCGGTCCTATTAAGGTATATGCATATCTAAAATTCTTATCAGTTTTCTCTTTCAAAACTTCAAATTTTGTTGTGATAATAAACTGTATGTGTTTGAGATTCACAACTCGTTTCTAATGGTGGTGATAAATTACAGGCCTCTAATGGAGACCTGAGGGAAGTCGAAAAAGAAGGAAAGAAAGAAGCGGAAGAAACCATCCTAGATGGAGAGTTCATTAAAGTAGAGAAGGAAGCACTAGAGCTGAAAGATGGTTCTAATTTGGCGAATCCTGCATCTGCGCGGGATAATGAATCGAATATCGAAAGATTTGCGAGTGGATCTAGTAGAGAATTACTTGAAGCCCAAGAAAAGTCGAAAGAACTCGAGCTTGAATTGGAAAGAGTGATTGGAGCATTAAAGCATTCTGAATCAGAGAACAGCAGATTGAAGGATGAAGTTCTGCTAGCGAAGGAGAAGTTGGATGAGGTGGGAAAAAAGTATGAAGACATTGGTCTTGATCATAAGAAATTGCAAGAACAGATCGTTGAAGCTGAGCAGGGATATAGTTTACAGCTAACCAGTTTGCAAGAGGCTTTGCAAGCTCGAGAGACAAAACAGAAGGAACTCACTGAAGTAAAGGAAGCATATGATGGTCTCAACATTGAGATCGAAAACTCAAGAAAGAAGATGCAAGAGTTGGAGCAGGATCTGCAGAGTTCTGTTGAAGAGGCACGCAAGTTTGCAGAACTTCACAAACAAAGTGGCTCACATGCCGAGTCTGAGACACAGAGAGCTTTGGAGTTTGAGAGATTGCTTGAAACTTCAAAACTTAGTGCAAAAGAATTGGAAGATCAGATGACCGCCCTGAGAGAAGAAGTCGAGAGCCTGTATGAGAAGGTTGCCGAAAGCCAGAAGGTCGAAGCAGCAATTCAAAGTACAACAGCTGAACTTTCTGCAGCAACGGAGGAGTTGGCACTTTCTAAATCACTAGTGTTGGGCTTGGAGGAAAAACTTGGTTCAAAGAAAGCTCTTATAAATGAGCTGACTGAGGAGTTGGACCTGAAAAAGGCTTCAGAATCCAAGTTGAAGGAAGACATCTCAACCCTTGAGAATAGTTTTACTGCAAATAAAAAAGATCTTCAAGCAAAGGTTTCTGAGCTTAAAGATATCAAGTTGAAACTGGAGGAGGAAGTCAAATCAAGGGAACTGGTTGAAGCTACGCTGAAGGAACAGGACCTCAACATTTCAACTGTACAAGAAGAATTAAGCAAAGCGCTGAAAGAAAAAGAAGCTCTAGAAACAACCATTGCAGATCTTAACAGTAATGAAGAACTGTTCAAGGAGTTGTGCAGCGAACTTGAAGAAAAACTGAAGCTTTCAAATGAGAATTTCAGTAAAACTGATTCTTTTGTCTCAGGCTCTGTCTAATAATGAGGAGCTTGAACAGAAATTGAGATCTCTTGAAGAGCTCCATAGTGAATCTGGAGCTGCTGCAGCAACTGCTACTCAAAAGAATTTTGAGCTGGAGGATATACTTCGGGCTTCAAATGAGGCAGCAGAAGATGCAAAATCGAAACTGAGGGAAGTTGAGGCACGTCTTATAGCAACCGAGCAGAGGAATGTGGAGCTTGAACAACAGCTAAACTTGGTAGAGCTCAAAGGCTTTGAAACTGAGCAAGAACTGAAGGAATCTTCAGGGAAAATATCTGAACTTGAGACAAAGGTGGGAGAGGTTGAGGAAGAAAAGAAGATGCTGAACAATCAAATGCAGGAATGTCGGGAGAAGATAAATCAGCTAGAATCAGCTCTAAACCAGTCGGCAGAGAAGATTTCAGAGCTCGCAGAGGAGTTGAAGACTGCTTTAGAGAGAAGTACTCACCATGAGGACAGAGCTAATATGAGTCATCAGCGCAGCCTTGAGCTAGAGGATCTGTGCCAGACCTCTCATTCCAAATTAGAGGGTGCCGAAAAGAGTGTCAATGAGCTGGAGTTGTTACTTGAAGCAAAGAAGTACAAGATCCAGGAACTTGAGGAACAGATAAGCAAATTAGAAAAGAGGTGTGGAGATGCAGAAGGCGAGTCCACTAGATACTCTGATAAGGTATCTGAACTTGCATCTGAACTCGAGGCATTCCAAGCTAGAACATCGAGCCTTGAAATTGAACTGCAGATGGCCAATGAAAAGGAAAAGGAATTGACAGAGTGCTTAAATTTGGCAACAGATGAGAAGAAAAAGTTAGAAGAGACATCGCAAAGCTCCAGTGAAAAGCTTGCAGAAGCAGAAAATCTGGTGGAAATCTTGCGGAGTGATTTAAATCTGACACAGCAGAAGTTGGAAAGCATCGAGAATGATCACAAGGCTATTGGTTTGAGAGAAAGTGATGTCATGGAAAAGCTCAAGTCTGCTGAAGAGAAACTAGAGCAACAAGTAAGAGTATTAGAGCAAGCTAAGGCAAGAAACTCAGAGCTTGAGTCATTACATGAATCTCTAACAAGGGATTCAGAGCTTAAGCTCCAAGAAGTGATGGAAAACTTCTCCAACAAGGATTCAGAAGCAAAATCTCTGTTTGAGAAACTTAAATCGCTTGAAGATCAGATAAAGGTGTACGAAGAACAGGTTGCTCAATCAGCTGGACAGTCCGCATCTCTAAAAGAAGAATTGGATCAGAACTTAGTGAAACTGGCTTCGTTGGAAGGCACAAATGAACAACTCAGAAAAGATATGTTGGAGGTAGAAAAAATCCCTTCAGTCTTCCTCAGAGAATGAGCTTTTAGTCCAGACAAACATTCAGCTCAAGAGCAGAGTTGATGAGCTTCAAGAATTGCTTAACTCAGCTGTGTCCGAGAAGGAAGTAACTTCTCAAGAGATTTCTTCCCACATGTCCACAATTAAAGAATTATCAGATCAGCATACAAAGGCCTCAGAACTCCGAGCTGAAGCTGAATCACGAATTGTTGAAGCAGAGGCACAGTTACATGAAGCTATTGAAAAATACTCAATGAAAGAATTGGAAGCCAATGATCTGATTGAAAAGTTGAACATGCTAGAAGGCCAAATTAGAACATATGAAGAACAAGCTCATGAGGCATCCACAATTGCTGTATCTCGACAAGCTGAGGTGGAAGAGAGTCTTGTAAAATTAAAGCAGCTGGAAAGCTTTGTTGAGGAACTGCAAACCAAGTCAGCTCACTTTGAAAAGGAGAGTGGAGGACTAGCTGAGGCAAATTTGAAGCTTACTCAAGAACTTGCCAAATATGAGGCAAAGCTCGGTGATTTGGAAGGCAAACTGGCAGCAGCCTTGAAAGAGAAGGATGAAACAGCTGAAAAGCTTCATGTTTCAAAGAAAGCTACAGAAGATTTAACACAGAAGATTACCTCTGAAGGGCAAAGTTTACAGTCTCAGGTTTGTTGAAAACTTTATTAGCATCCAACTACAATATGAAGATTTTCCATTTTTATAAGATAGTTCCTTTGTTCTTAATTTTGCTTTGTGTTATAGATTTCTTCACTAATGGAGGAGAATAACCTGCTCAATGAAACACATCAGAATACAAAGAAGGAACTTCAATCTGTAATATTACAGCTTGAAGAGCAATTGAAAGATCAGAAAGAAAATGAAGATACTCTAAACTCGGAGATTGGAAATCTCAAGGCTGAGATTGCGAAGCATTCCTTACTGCAAACTCATGTCAAAGAACTCGAAGAACAGGTGGTGACCATTGAAAATCAATTGAAAGAAGGGGTACTATACTCTGTTAATAAAGGACTCTGATAGTTGACATTTTCCAAATCAAATGCCAATGATCAGTTCTAAGTATTTGGTCTTTTGCTTGTAGATTGAAAGTGTTAAGACAGCTGCCTCTGTAAGAGAGGCTGAGTTAACTTCAAAATTGGAGGATCAAGCACAAAAAATCAGTGATAGAGATGTTATCAATGAACAAGTGCTTCAACTTCAAAGAGATTTACAAGTCGCTCAGACAACCATTGCTCAACAGGTTAAACAATAAATTTATTAAATATTACGCATCTTAGTGATCCTTTTTCTGTATGTTGAATTGAAGAACAACACAAGTTCTGACACCTTAAGTTAACCAAAAACTTATTCAAAATTTATTATGAAATCTAATCTTGATTTCTTTCCATTTTCATGCTGGAAATTATCAATTCTGAAGGATTGGATTGACCGTTTCTTATTCTTTGTCAAAATGTCGAACAAACAGAAAGAAGTTGATTCCCAGAAAGAGTTGGAACAGGAAGCGGCTTTAAAGCTTTCGATTGAAGAGATTGAAGCCAAAAAGAAAGAAGCATTACTTCTGGAGAAGAAGGTCAAGGAGTTGGAAGATAAATTGCAAGTAGCTGAAGCTAAACTGAAGGTCAGTTCAAATCTCCTCTCCAACTTTAAGATGTTTATTTTGTTCACATCTTGTGATACTAATACATTTTTTTAGTGAAACAAATCAACAAATATAGAGTGCTCAACCTGACTGTTTTTCAACTCGATACACTATTCAAGATCATTTTTGCTACATTTTCTGAAAATTTTGAGAGTTGCTTATCATAAATCGTGTGTTGCAGGATGCAAGCAGTGCAGCCGAATCAAAAGATAGCTTAGAGACGAAATCCCGAGACATTGATGGATTAACATTTTCAACACCATCAAAACGTAAGGGTAAGAAAAAATTGGAAGCGGTTTCTGCGCAAGCTGCCTCTTCTTCAACAACTACCCATGCCGAGGCTTCTCCTTTGACAACCTTAAAGATCGTTTTGGGAGTAGCCTTTGTGTCGGTGATCGTCGGTGTTATTCTGGGAAAGCATTATTAGTTAAAGGGTTTTTTGTGTTTCTTGATTCTGGTGTTGCTCTTTTGTTGATTTTCCCCTCTGCATTTTCCTTTTAATTATGCATAGTAGAATTGAAAGCTTTATAGCTCAGGTTTTGAGGTTGGTTGGGAAACTTGTTTGATTCTTTCCCTTGCATGTCTGCAAATAACAGTTGGAGCTTCTTAAAATCTAAGTTTGTATTCAGTAAAATTCGATTGGATCGAAAATGTTTCTGGTTCATATCTCCTATCAATTCTATAACCATAACGTTGCACCATCTATTTATTTCCCCTAAATCATCGACATTTGAAACCTATATCCGGCACATACTCGGACATGAGTTTGTGAGCTCCAAATCGAACATATCCGTGTCAAAGACATACCTGTATAAAACACTAGTCCGAGTAACGTGGAACTATTAGTAAAGCCTTTCCGATGTCAGCAGAGGTGATACAAGTTTTTTATTTAGTCCCTGGCTTTCATACCGAGGAAAAAGGCTATCATGAGACTTACCAACTCTAGCCCGTAAGCCTTTTAATCCTCAACGAAACCTATCATTTTCTCAGGGAAGAAACTTACGAGGCATTCTCAGAGAAACTGCATGTAACTGATAAAATTGGTAAATACAAATTACAAGCTGTGATTGCAGCAAGGATCAAGAAATTTTAACCCTGGCTTAGTTCGTATTCCAGTATTTGTACTCATGACAAACTCACACAAAACAAATTGCACAAAATGGCCCTCATGAGACTAGCAACCTTAAATTACAACCGCATTCCTTGATAAAGAACTATTTCCAGCATTCTTCAGCTTTGGTCAAGTGCAGAAAACTAGACTTTAAAGTAGTTTTCTCAACCTTACAGGGAGAAAATTTCCTAAACCCATTGCTAGTTATTCTGAGAACTCTAACAGCTTTCTTTGTACATATTTCTTAGGTGAGAGTTTAACTGCTTTGGTGCACCATAGCATTATCTTCATATCTCCTCTTTGACCCCCTTCAATCCATTGAAAATGTCTAAATCTGTAAGCCCTGCACATAGGCCACAATTATGAGTTTATCATCTTCGCCAATAAGTGAAAAAATACATCCAACTGTATGTACCTCTGCCCAAGAAGTCTTCGGTTTCTTCACCTGGGGGTGCTAAAGGTGTTCTGTTATCAACTGGGGGATCAAGTGACATCCAATCTGAACTCTCATAATATTCAGGGTATACCTCATTGGCAATCCAATCTTCAAGAATATCTTTGTTGTTAAATGAGAGAGGATTCACAGCATGCTTTTCTTGGTTTCTAAGAACCCTGCAAAAGAAATTACTTGAAACTCAACATTTCCTTTACATCCAGTTACTGTAAACTTCCAAAATATTGAAGTAGTGTTGGCGTTTTAGACTTACATTTGTCTCAGATACAAATTGTATTGAACAAAGACAAGATCACTAAGTCTTTGACGCTCGAGAATATTTCTTGTGTCGTGTATTTCTTCAATTGAAATCTTATTTGGCCTACACCCAATTGAACTGCAAGTTTGACCGAGAACGCGGATGGCCAACTGTTGCAAATTTGGGCAGCCTCCACCGGTATATAGACCACCATTCACCTAATAATATGGATGAATATGAAGAAAATGCGATTAGATCACTATCCCAATTTGTAACTTAGATACATAATGGTCTGCATTAAGAAAAAGACAGATAATTTCTTATAAAGCATGTCATAGACCTAAAAAAATCATACCATAACTATTTTCAAAGATGTAGTTCGTAAAGTTCTAACTTTCAATCAGGCAACTTTGTCATAGGCATGTGAAGGGGGTTATTTTCTTGAAACTTTCTTAAAAGTAGCAATGACGATAAACGAGAACTAGCAATTTTGAAATTCCACTCTATATATGGATATCCTTCCAGGAAGTAAATTATAGGGCTCTAACTGCCATTGGCCTTCCTAGATCTCCACTAGCATTCTTGTATAAATTTATTTCTCTGACAATTTGGTCCTGGGTGTTCGCATCAGGAACCAATCTCTTTCTATGCTATCAAACACCGACGATAGGACCATTGTGCATATTTCCCTCGGTACTGTAAAAAACTTGGGGTTAAGGAAGAAACCAGCAGCATAAAGAAGATGCCGCTGTTGTTCCCATCTATTATCTATAATATTCTAGTAGACCATATATTCATCTTTCTTGACAAGTTTTTTCTTAATTGTTTCTTTTGCTCTGTAAATTCCAGCATAAATGTATCCCATAGCGACTCTCTTCTTGCTACCAACTATTTCTAGAACTTGCAAGAAGGGATGTGTTATTCGCGCAATCAAGATGCATGAATTCCAAAATGACCTATTTCTAACAATGTCCGACATCGCTAGACCCCCTGGTTTCTTCGCATAAGGGCATTCCAGCCAATCCTGCGAGCTAACCATAGCCTGCAAAATTTAGCTTACGACCAGCCATTTTTCAGTGTTGCAAAGTAGCAGCAAAACGAAGTGCTGGTTCCACAATGTTGTTACCACCAGTGAATCTTCTCATCATATTCAGAACCACGCAACGATTGTAGACAAATCTTGTCAGAGATTAAGCAAGTTCAATTGTTTCATTCATCCAACCAAGGCTACAAAAATCCTGAAGCATCATATCCACACAATGTGTTAAGCAAGGAGCCCAATAAAGTGAAGGAAATGACTCCATCAACCTTTTACCGGTCAAGAAATATTGCTCATCGCAACTAGTGATTACTTGAACAACATTCTCAGCCCCTACTTCTTCAATCACCTGCTTAAGCAATTCAAAAAAATAATCCAGGGAATAAAAACATGGGATGCATCCACGGATTTTAAAAATACAGTTGCTTGAGGACAATAAACCAAAAAACTTAGCAAAATTCTGCTGTTTTTCGAGCTCCATTGCTCAACTATATAGAACACCTTGTCTTAGGCCGCATTGCTTTGTTTCTATTGATATCATCCTTTACTTCCTCAATTACATTCTTCAATATCCATCCCCTAAGGCCTTCATAGGAAGGTGGTACAGTCCCAGATCCCCCAGAAACAATAGCATCAATCATTGGTTGAAAACAAACAGAGTTCACAGCATCCAAGTCAACTCCAATGTCATACAGGAAACACCCTATCGCCATATGAACTGGATTCTCGACCCTGATCAGAACCAATTCAATATTTTTTTTTTTTTTGCACACACTTTTTGCCATCAAACTTTGATCCCTTAGCCGTTTCCTACCTCTACTTCCCCTAGTGACTTCCCCTATTCCATTCAATGCCAAATCAGAATCAGCTTCCAAAGTGTTTAAAACAGAAATCGGTATGATGACATCTCTCATATCATCATGAGAGGCATAATTTTCTTTCTCAGCTACGTGTGGACTACTACTACTACTACCGCAGGCTAATAAGTTTGGGAATTGCTTTTGCTTATCTGGGTTTACCTAAAACCCCATTCAAGCTATCCTGCGTAAGAGCTCGAACCTCTTGTGGAACTTGTTCACATATCAGACCCTGACCTTTCCGGCCGGCTAAATGTTCCTTAAACCTATGAATCCCGCCTCCTTAAACATTTTGCCACAATACATACATTTAATTTGCAATCTTTCGCCATTTTAAACACTTGACAATTCCAAGCAGGATCTTGCTTTTGTCTTGTAATTGATATAGGCAGTGTCGGAACCGTCTTTCGGTTGGGCTCGGAATTGGGCTTTGACTTAAAATGTGTGGTTAGAGTCGTCACCGACCATTTTAAAAATATTTAGCTAGGTCGGACACCATCTTACCTGATCTGCATCTTACCAGAAACATGTCGGGTTCGGGAGTCGGTTACGGTCAAGGAATGATTAGCACCCTTGAACACCTTTTCGGTACCAATTAATTCATCGATGTCTTTAAATGAGAAAATTGAAAAATTTAAATTAAATTTAAAAAAACTTGATTCGAATTACTTACCTTTGATCGGTTGAAATTTCTCTAAAAATGGTCGAAAATATTAGAAAAAATATTTAAATAAATAAAAGAAAAAAAATAAGAACAAATAAGGTAAAACCAAAAGAAAAAATTAAATAAATCAAAAGGAAAAGTAAGATAAATAAAAAATAGATTAAGTAATCAAAAGAAAGGAAAATAAAATGTAAAGTAAAAATAAAATAAAAAGGAAAAGGAAAAAATAAAAAGAAAATTAAAGAAATCAAAAGAAAAACAAATGAAGAATAAATAAAGGAAAATAAAAAATAAAAACAAATATACATATATATATATAGAAATTAAAAAGATTAAAGAAATGATAATAAATAAATCGAGACAGTGAACAGTTAAAAATTAAAAGGACCAAATTGAATGAATTAAAAATACAGAGGTGAAATTAAAATAGGTGACTAAATTAAACATGCATAAAATTGGAAGTCAAAATTAAAAATATCAAAAATTGATTTCAGTGACTGAAATATATGAAAGTTAAAGGCCCTACAAAGGGGTTTACCAGATTTTAAAATTACGCATCGACCCCTCTCTAAAACTACGTCGTTTTGGGGAGGGTATTTATATCTCCTAACCTGCCCTTAAGGCCAAACTTATCATTTTTACATTTTTGGTCTCTCTCTACAAAATGAGAGAAAGAATTCTCTCATCTCTCTCTAATCCGTTGGTAACTCGGCCCCGTCGGGTGGTTACTCCTCCGTTGCCGGCCATCGATCACCGCTGCTTCCGGCCGCTGCTATCGGCGGCGACAAAATAAACCACCCACATGCTCTCCTTAATATCTACGCCTAAAGTTTTGACTCTTTACCTTCGTCGACGGTGATTCCTCGGTTCTTCGGCGTTCTCGCTTTCGTGTTTTGCTTCTTGGCTGACGCTTGTGTTGTGGTTTATATTCTGCTGATTTTTTTGTTGTTTCGTAAGTTCTGTTTTCTGATATGGTAGTAGTTGTGTTTTTGGTTTAGGTCTCATTGTATTATTTTTGGGACCGTTGGTTGTTTGTGTTTTGGCTCTCTGCTGATGGTTCGGTTTTCTGCGTAGATAGTCACCGTGGGTTTTTTGTGTTTCGGTCGTTCTGTGTTTTTTGTTGTGTACTATCGTGGTATTGTTGTCTCAGTATACTGTTGTGAGGCTCGATGGTTTTGTTGGTCGACGCTGTTTGTTTACTCGTGTCTTGGTGGTCGTGGCTCTCTTTGATACCTCGATTTACTATCGTTGATGCTCTCTCGGTGTTCACCGTGGGAACTGTGTTGGATTGTTTTGCTCGACCCCCCCGATGTGGTTGTCTCACCGTTTTTATAGCTTGGTTCTGACCGTTTCTAGCCCCGAGATGTACGGGCTGTTCCGAGATCTTCGGGAACGCTGTGGGCTGTTGCTTGACCGAGTTCCCTGGGATGGTTCAGTCATGGGGATGTCGGTCGGAAACTGTTTCGTGCTTTGACCCTTGGTTGCCCCCTAATTTGTGGCGTCTTTGAGGGTTTTGGTATCTTTCTTGACTTGATCCATCCGACGTTGTGACATGTTAAAACCCTAACCTTGGGTATCGATTATGGGCTAGGTCAGGCCCTATTCTGAACCGTGACTTGGGCTGCCCGTTTTGGACCTTGATGGACCCTGGATAAAATGAGATAAAAAAATGAAAGGTAAATAAATAAATAAAAATAAAAAAGAAATAATAATAATAAATACCAATAATAATATATACTATATAATATATACATTTCAAAAAACATTTTTTTAACTTCATATTATTTTTCTAAAAATTTTCCAAAACTATATATTATATAGTTTTCAAAAATGATTAAAAAATATTATATGAGTTTTAAAAAAATGTTTTTAAAACTATATATTATATACTTTTTAAAAATGTTTTTAAAACTATATATTATATAATCTTTCAAAAAAATATTTTTAAACTATATATTATATAATTTTTCAAAAATATTTTTAAAACCATATATTATATTTTAAAAATATTTTAAAAACTATATATTATATAAGTTTTCAAAATATTTTAAAAACTATACAATATATAAATGTTTTCAAAATGTTTTCAAAATTATACATTATATTTTAAAAATATTTTCAAAAACTATATATATATTTTGAAAGTCGTTTTCTAAAAATTATATATATATTTTGTCAAAAACATTTTCACAAACTATATTACTATACATACACACACACATATATATATAATAAAATGATATATATATAATAAAATAACTCCAGGTGAAAATGAGTGTCTACAACTGCCCCTCTTTGTCTTTTTTCGTGGAACGAAAAATAGGACAAAGACAAAATGACACAAATTTTCGCTCGGTGGAGTTGAAAATTGACTTGAATTAGGAATAACTCCCTGTCGAATTGTGTTGCGGATGGCCCCTTCGTCGTGAAGCTGAGTCCATCTTGAAATGATATGGAATTAAAGTCGCAGTTCGGAATTTGAATTAGAATGTGACTTCTTATTGCCGAATTGTAGTCCACTTCGGTCTTCTTCTTGGCTTGAAAATTCAACTGGAAAGTAGTTCCTTGACTCCACCATGTGGTTAATAGGCCCTTGAGCTGAATGAAATCGAACTCGAAAGGTCTTCGTTGACAGATAGCTTTTCTCGGATTAAGCTATGTTGTCGGGAAACAGTTCATTGTCACTAAGACACAGCTAACCCAGATCTTCTTCTTGACTTGCAAACCTTGATTGCAGCCGGACAGAAATGTGATTGAGGTGTCATCGAGCTGAATGGAATCGAACTCGATAATTTTATTGACAGATAGCCCTTTTTGCCTTGAGCTATGATGTAAATGATATGCCTTGGAGTTGAGCGTAATCGAACTCAAAGGTCTTTGTTGGAAGATAACTCTTCTTGACTTAAGTTATGCTGCAAATGATATGCCTGGGAGCTGAGCGTACTCGAACTCGAAGGTCTTTTGGTGACAGATAACCCTTCTAGCCTTGAGTTATGCTGTAAATGATATGCCCTCGATGTTAAGTGTAATCGAACTCGAGGGTCTTTGGCAGATATCCCTTCTCGACTTAAGCTATGATGCAAATGACGTGCCTTGGAGCTGAGCGTAGTCGAACTCGAAGGTCTTTGGTTGGCAGACAACCCTTCTAGACTTAAGTTGTGCTGCAAATGATATGCCTTGGAGCTGAGCGTAGTCGAACTCGAAGGTCTTTGGTGACAGATAACCCTTATAACCTTGAGTTATGCTGTAAATGATATGCCCTCGAAGCTGAGTGTAATCGAACTCGGGGGTATTTGGCAAATAGCCCTTCTCGACTTAAACTATGCTGCAAATGATGTGCGTAGTCGAACTCAAAGGTCTTATGTTGGCAGACAACCCTTCTAGACTTAAGTTGTGCTACAAATGATATGCTTTGGAGCTGAGCGTAGTCGAACTCGAAGGTCTTTTGGTCACAGATAACCCTTCGAGCCTTGAGTTATGCTATAAATTATGTGCCCTCGATGCTAAGTGTAATCGAACTCGAGGGTCTTTGGCAGATAGTCCTTCTCGACTTAAGCTATACTGCAAATGATGTGCCTTGGAGCTGAGCGTAGTCGAACTCAAAGGTCTTTGTTTGGCAGACAACCCTTCTAGACTTAAGTTGTGCTACAAATGATATGCCTTGGAGCTGAGCGTAGTCGAACTCGAAGGTCTTTGGTGACAGATAACCCTTCTAGCCTTGAGTTATGCTGTAAATGATATGCCCTCGAAGCTGAGTATAATCGAACTCGGGGGTCTTTGGCAGATAGCCCTTCTCGACTTAAACTATGTTGCAAATGACGTGCCGTTGAGCTGAGTGTAGTCGAACTCAAAGGTCTTGTGTTGGCATACAACCCTTCTATACTTAAGTTGTGCTGCAAATGATATGCCTTGGAGCTGAGCGAAGTCAAACTCGAAGGTCTTTTGGTCACAGATAACACTTCGAGCCTTGAGTTATGCTGTAAATGATGTGCCCTCGATGCTAACTGTAATTGAACTCGAGGGACTTTGGCAGATAGCCCTTCTCGACTTAAGCTATACTGCAAATGATGTGCCTTGGAGCTGAGCGTAGTCGAACTCAAAGGTCTTTAGTTGGCAGATAACCCTTCTCGACTTAAGTTATGCTGCAAATGATGTACCTTGGAGCTGAGCGTAGTCGAACTCGAAGGTCTTTTGAAAAATGACTTCCCTTCATGGGCCTAAGTCGTTCATAATTCTTCAGGAGGTTCTTTTGAGCGAGTCTGAACCAAATGAGACGATCTTTGAATGACTCCCCTTTTACGAAAAAGCCCATTGATGAATTCTGATAGTCGAATATCTTCCGTTGTGGAATTGAAATATGGCTTGAAGACATTAACTAGAAATATGATGCTCATTGTTGAGTTGAGCTGAATTGGATTTATTCTGAATTGGTTCTCAAACCTATCTGAAATTGATTCTAAGATCTGTAGATATGTCATGTCGGTTAGGGTGTAACTTCTCACTGCTAAGTTAAGCAACCACCATCGTTCTTTAAAGGCGCTTGCTAATCGAGTATCCTTCATCCTGAAGTTAAAACTTGACTCTAAAAGCTGTAAAAAATCATGTATGCTAAAATGATGAATGTGATGCACCTAAGTATGTCTAAGATGCATGCAACATGAATGAATTATGTTTTATCTCTTGGATTTGAGTCCCGTGTTTTGTCTGCCAATCTGGTCCATGGAATCGATCGTGCCCCATCCTCTTTTCAAACTTGGGCTTTACAGACCTTTCATATTTGAGACTGTTCTGTTTGAAAATGTTTTTCTTCTTTTTCTTGTTTTAGGAGGGAAAATGATAAAAAAAATGTTGTAAAATATTTCTCCTTAATTCATGCTCGCAATTGAATCAAATTATAAACGTGAGTTCAAAGAATATCAAAGGAATCAAGAGCTCTTTTAATGCTTTCAGAGTTACAGCTCTTTGACAAATGTTTAAATAGATAAGTTGGCTTTAGGTTGGCCACTTTTCTAAGGTTTTGGTAACCCAAAATGTCATTTTTTTTTTGAAATATCGCAATATGCTTTGGCATTTTAATTGGGTGCAGACAAAATGACGCAACTAGAATGATTAAGCCTTTTATTTCGGTCCTCTGAAATCTTCCATTTGTTCAAGCTTTGTAGGCTTCTCTAACAAAGGCAGTGCAAAAATATCGATCCAAAAATGAAATTCTTGAGTGCTCGTGTGTAGTTGACTATAACAGGTGTTCCTTAACTCCCTTAGTCCATCATTACCGAAAATTTCTTACTTAGATAAATTTAATTTGTCGTTATCTGGCTAGCTGAATCCATAAAGTCAGGGCGTTTAACCAATTGCTTTAGAGGGACAACTTAACATTATAATCATTTTTATCAAGTTAACTGAAGGGTTCATCTCATCACAAAGTCTTCGGCCGGACAATAACAGTGGAGCAAACACCGAATTGCCAAGTGTTTGAGCAATGTCATGGTTTAAACGTAATCTATTCATAAGGCCAGGGCGTTCAAGTTTCCTCTATAACCAATTGCCTTAGTGGAATAGCTCAACTTTACGGATTTAATTTCTTAAGATTGTCAAGAAGAACCTGTTATAGCCTAGGTGTTTGTTGGAAGTCAAAAGTTTCATCTTTAGAGTTTAATTTTCAAGTAACTGACCTAAACTAGATTCACTTACTTGACTATTCTATAAAGATCATGATCATCACTGAGCGTCTTAAATAAAAAGTATAATAATGTCATATGCAAATGATGCCCCATGTTGTCCGCACCTTATGAAAGGAAAATGTTATATTGGTTAATTGTAAGAGAGGGTACGGTGTTTGAGGGTATATTCTGGGTAAGGTCAATGTCTTTGTTTTAAATCATGTTACCTTGTCAAAGATCTGTAACTTTGAACCATTAACAGAGTTTCTTAATTCAAATGATATTCAAAGAATTGTAAGTTTGCAAATGTGATTCATTGCTCGTCATCATTAAAGTAACATAAATGTTCTTACAAAAACTTGAAAATGTGGAAAAAAAACAAGTTAAAATAGAATGCCTCAAATAATGAAATGATCTTCCTCACTTGGATGCCCCCAAGTTGTTGAAGTTGATCCAGTTCTGGTTACGCATCTTTTGTATGACTCTTTTGAATGTGTAACGGTTCTCAATTGTGTGCCCTAGGACACCGCCGTGATATTCACAATGCGCATTCTCATCATACCACTTGGGGTATGGGGGCTTCATGGGTTCCACCGGGTATGGTGACACTACATGGATGTCAAGAAGTTGATGGTAAAGCTCTTTGTAGGTCATGGGAATAGGGTCGAAATGTTTCTTTTCCCTCCTTGGTTCTCTAAAATCTTGTTTAGAAGTACCTGACGGTACAGCTGCAGTTGATTTCGATTTGGAGATCGTAACACCTTTACTGGCATGGTTGATGTTGTTAATCTCTTCATCCCGCTCTTGCATAGGAGGTTTTCTACTGGCCTCCCCATCCTTAATTTTGCCTTGCTTTACGATCGACTCAATCATTTCTCCGGCCATAACCAAGTCTGAAAAGCTTCCTGATGTGATCGGAACCAGGTGCCCGAAGTATGAAGTCTTCAAGGTCTGTACGAAGAGTTTTCAGGTTTCTTTTTCATCCAACGGTGGATGAACTTGCACAGCCAAATCCCTCTATTTTTGTGCGTATTGCCTGAAACTATCGTTATGATTCTTTTCCATGCTTTGTAGCATAACTTGATCTGGCCTTACGTCATTGATATGCTTGTATTGTTCCAGAAATGACTTGGACAGGTCCTTCCAGGTCTTGATATTTGATTGGCTTAACTGGTTGTACCACCGAATGGCTGAGCCCGACAGACTCTCCTGGAAGCAGTGGATCAGGAGTTGGTCATTTTCTCCATATCCTGTCATCTTTCGGCAGAACATGGTGATGTGAGCGGATGGACAACTGTTCCCGTCAAACTTATCGAATTCTGGGGACTTAAATTTCGGAAAGAACCAAGTTCGGGACTAGACTGAGTTCCGCGCATCGATTTCATGTAGTCCTGGTCTCCTTTGACTACATTCATTTGGTCCTCCAATTGTTTGATTTTTTCCTCCATCTTCCTCGCTTTGTCCTCTTCGTCCAAATCTGGTACATAATACACGGATTGTTCTTAAGGTTAAATACAGAGGATGAGGGCGATTTTACAGTAAAAGAGTCCCCTCGAAGTTCTGGTAAGATTTCAGGTGAGATAACCACTTGCGGGTAGGTTGTATAGTTACCCTTCCGGAACCTGCCTCAGGCGCACTGGTCTGTTGTAGGCCAACTAACTTGGAAACGATCTGATCAACCAAGGACTCTTGGTTCTTTGTAATTGTTCCAGAGTATTTCGACTTCTCTGGTTTATCTGTCTTCTAGCTCTTTCTGTAGTTTCAACATATTCTCCTCGATTTGTGTAATTCTAGCTTCCATCCTCTTCTTCTTCAAACGGGTGTTATGCGGATGGGGTATGTCCAACGCTTGAGGTGGTGTATCCAGTATTTGCTTGTTTTGGTGAGACATGTATATGTTAGTTAATGTGAATGCAAAGAAAATAAATGCCAAATGTCTAAATGCATGATGCATGAAATGTTCGAGGCATTGATCCAAAAAATGTGTCTGTTATTCTGAATAACCCTTATTGACAAAAGTTTTATATTTTAAGAGACAAAAATGTCCTAACAGCTTCTGACATTTGACTAGTCTTCCGCCTTTATCCGTCACCGTTGAATAACCTGTCGAACCACTCTGGCTTCTCTGGATGAACCGTGCAAATGACGAGTTGTTTGCCCCAAAAAAAGTCTCGAAGGACTGCACCTCCGACATTTGTCTTTTATTGAGCCTGTTTCCAACGAATACGTCATTGGAGCCCTTGATTGATAGGAACTATGTGAAGTCCATTTGTCTGTTTCTTGAATTCGTAGCAATGGTCTCCAATTTCAGTTATGTTTTGCCATTGTCATCTTTGAAGTGACTCCTAAGATCAGTGGTCTTCATCTTGCCCATGCAACTTCTGCCAGTTAGTTCTTCAAGATAGACTTTCATTGTGCTTGATGTAGACCCGGTTCATTGAGTCCTTTATAATGCAGTATAGTGATATCTTCATTACGGACACCACGTCTTCTGGATTAAATGGACACATAGTCTCCTTGTAGACTGTCCTCTGTATTTGCATCTTTATTACAACCCTTTGTCATTAATGTAGATTATGTTTAGCAAACACGTTTTTTGTGGATCAACGCCTCTTTAAATGATGCAAGTGATGAAATAAAATAAAATAAATAAAATGAAAAGAGTTAGAAGTAAAATAATCAAAATAAACATGAAAATAAAAGTCCTACCCCACATAATGTTTACCCCACATGCTTTAATTCCTACCCAACATGATCTCTATCCCGCATGCTAATTCAAACAAATCCTAACCGCATATTTGTCTAGTTCGCATGCTTGAACAGAAAATAAGCCGGAAACAAAGTAGCCTAGGGTTTGGAATGAGGTTTAGGGTGAGCTCTAATTCCCTGCACTCTCCCGGTTTAGGTTCTAAAAAGGTACTTGAGTTCTCATTGCCGGTGCCCCTTTGGGCTTGCCAAACCTTTAGTCCTAAGCCTATTACAAGCTTGTGTGGACTAAGTTAAACTTGAGAGGACATTCCCTTATGTCTGTGCGGTGAATAAATTTACATGAAGACATAAGGTATATGAATCCCGAAGGCTACTTGCTAAGCTTGTGCGGTGAATAAATTCACAAGAAGGTGTCACTTTTACTCCCTACTTAAATAGGGTTTAGAGCTCGGGTATAGAGCTAGAAATGATAATTTTGAAAAAAAAATCTGAAATCATTAAAAAACGTCAATACAACTATTTATTTGAAAAATAATCAAAGATAAATAATTGGAATCAAATAAATAAATGTAAATTTAAATTTACCATTTTCGCATAAAAAGACAACCGAAAATTAATTTCGTCCTGACTCACTTACTTGTCCCCAGCTGAGTCGCCAAGCTGTCTGAACCGTCTTTCGGTTGGGCTCTGAATTGGTCTTCGACTTGAAATGAATGGGTTAGAGTCGCTACCGACCATTTTAAAAATATTTAGGTAAGTCGGACACCATCTTATCTGATATGCGTTTTACCAGTAACAGTCGGGTTCGGGAGTCATTACGATCAAGGAAGGATTACCTTGAACCGCCCTTTCGGTATCAATTAATTCGTCAATTGTCTTTAATTGCGAAAATTGAAAAAATTTAAATTTAAATTTAAAAAACTTGATTCGAATTACTTACCTTTGATTGGTTGAAATTTCTCTAAAAAATGGTCGAAAATGTTAGAAAAATATTTAAATAAATAAAAGAAAAAAACATAAAAAAAAATAAAACCAAAAGGAAAAAATTAATAAATCAAAGGGAAAATAAGATAAAAAAAAAAAATAGATTAAGTAAATCAAAAGAAAGGAAAGAAATGTAAAAGTAAAAATAAAATAAAAAGGAAAAGGAAAAAAAAAAGGAAATGAAAGATAAATCAAAAGGAAACAAATGAATAAATAAAAAGGAAATAAAAAAAGATAAAACAAAAATATATATATATATATATATATATATATATATATATATATATATAGAATTAAAAAGATTAAGAAATATAATAAATAAATCGAGACATGAACAGTTAAAAAAATTAAAAGGACCAATTGAATGAATTGAAAATACATAGGTGAAATTAAAATAGGTGACCAAATTAAACATGCATAAAATTGGAAGTCAAAATTAAAAATATCAAAAATTGATTTCCGTGACTGAAATGTAAAATATGAAAGTTAGGCCTACAAAGGGGTTTATCGGATTTTAAAATTACGCATCGACCCCCCCAAAACTACGTCGTTTGGGGAGGGTATTTATATCTCCCAACCGGCCCTTAAGGCCAAACTTCTCTCATTTTTACACTTTTGGTCTCTCTACAAATGAGAGAAAGAAATTTCTCTCATCTCTCTCTAATCCGTTGGTACGGCCACGTCGGTGGCTACTCCTCCGCGCCGGCCATCGATCGCCGCTACTTCCGGCCGTCGCTGGCGGCAGGCAACAAAATATAAACCACCCACAATGCTCTCCTTAACCCTGTTATCCCATGTCTAAGCCCCAAACTTCACAAAAACCCCCAAATAACGCAAATATACGCCCGAAGTTTTGACTCTTTACCTTCGTCGACGGTGACTCCTCGGTTCTTCGGCGTTCTCGCTTTCGTGTTTTGCTTCTTGGCTGACCTTGTGTGGGTTTACGTTCTGCTGATTTTTTTTGTTGTCGTAGGTTCTGTTTTTTGATATGGTAGTAGTTGTGTTTTTTTCGGTCTTACTGTTTTATTTTTGGGACCGTTGGTTGTTTGTGTTTTGGCCCTCTGCTGATATTTCGATTTTCTGCGTAGAGAGTCACCGTGGGTTTTTTGTGTTTCGGTTGTTCTGTGTTTCTGTTGTGTACTATCGTGGGTATTGTTATCTCGGTATACTGTTGTGAGGCTCGTTGGTTTGTTGGTCGACTGTTTGTTTACTCGTGTCTGGTGGTCGTGGCTCTCGCTGATGCCTCGGTTTACTGTCGTTGATGCTCTCTCGGTATTCACTGTGGGAACTGTGTTGGATGGTTTTGCTCGACCCCCCCGGTGTGGTTGTCTCACCGTTTTTATAGCTTGGTTCTGGCCATTTCTAGCCCCGAGATGTACGGGTTGTTCTGAGATCTTCGGGAACGTCGTGGGTTGTTTCTTGACCGAGTTCCCCGGGATGATTCAGTCATGGGGATGTCGGCCGGAAACTGTTTCGTGCTTTGACCCTTGGTTACCCCCTGAATTGTGAAGCCGTTGAGGGTTCTGGTATCTTTCTTGACTTGATCCATACGTCGTTGTAACATTAAAACCCTAACCTTAGGTATCGAATATGGGCTGGGTCAAGCCCTATTCTGAACCGTGACTTGGACTGCCCTTTGGACCTTGATGACCCTAGACAAAATGAGATAAAAAAAACGAAAAGTAAATAATAAATAAAATAAAAAAGAAATAATATAATAATACCAATAATATATACTATATACTATATACATTTCAAAAAACATTTTTTGAACTTTATATTATTTTCTAAAATTTTCCAAAACTATATTATATAGTTTTCAAAAATGATAAAATATTATGAGTTTTAAAAATGTTTTTAAAACTATATATATACTTTCAAAAATGTTTTAAAACTATATTTATAAATTTTCAAAAAAAATATTTTAAATTATTATTATATATTTTTCAAAAATATTTTAAAATCATATATTATTTTTAAAAATGTTTTAAAAACTATATATTAATAAGTTTTCAAAATGTTTTAAAAACTACAATATATAATGTTTTCAAAATTTTTCAAAATTATACATTATATTTTAAAATATTTCAAAATATAAAATATAAATTTTTGAAAGTCGTTTTCTGAAATTATATATTATATTTGTCAAAAATATTTTCACAAATTATATATATATATATATATATATATATATATATAATAATAATAATAATAATAAAATAACTCTAGGTGAAAATGAGTCTCTACCGACACCAAATTCAACTCCATTTAAACAAACCCCTTTTTCAGCATTTAAAAAAATAACACATACCCTTTAATCAGAACAGTAAATTTTGGCAAGAATTAGCGGAACTTACTGGGGTTTTTTTTCTGGAATTCGTGGTTCATCTGATTATATGAACGAAGTGAACCGGTTGCGTTGACCCAAATTGGTTCGGGGTTTGAGGGTGAGGTTTCAACGGAAGATCTAACAGAGTTTTGGTTTTAAAGAAGTTTTTGGATCAAGGAGATCGTAAATGTGTTGTGATTATAACTGTTCAGAGGTTAATGGCGATTGATCGGAGTCAGACCGGCTAAATTGGTCTGGTTATCTCCCAGGCCAACGAAGATACACTTTTCCCCTTTGGGGAAACAAGATTAAGATGAAAATTCCTTCTTCTTCTTCTTTTCAGTTATCGATTATCATTTAAATAGTATTTAATTATATTTTTTAAAAAATAAAATTATAATAATTATCTATAGAATTTGAAAGTCTCTTAAATTAATTTTATGGGTTCATCGAGTAGTAACTAATTATAAAAAATGATTTCATGGATCCACTAGATACTAATTAATTGGTTAAAATTTTTGTACAAAAGGTTCTGAATATGATGCAGTCCCAAATTCACACAGTATTTTTGTGACTTTGATTAGTACTTTCTTGCATAGTCGTCTGTTTAAGGTGAAGAAAAATCTTCAGATTTTAACAAAATTCTTCCAAAATTCTTTTGTTCTTTCGGCTCTTGGTTATCTTGAGTTATCCAATTTGGCTATTTTGAGCCTTCGTTGTCATTCTTGAGAAGCAGAAAAATCAATTTGAATTCACCGAGTGATTTGAGCATTCTCCAAGAGGCTTCAATCATTTACAAACTTGTATGAACTATGAATGGTTGATCCATTAGGACGATGATAAGGAAGGCATGCAAGTTTTATCGCAGCACGCTGCACGCCTAGGATCCAAGAATGCAGCGATGATAACATAAAATTGAGATATTCCAACAATTCTCACTTTCTGAAGACCAGTAAAACAAATATGCGTATAATATCACACTATAAAAATTCAGGGGGGGAACATGAATTTCTAACAGAAGTCATATTAAAAACATAATAACCCAGATACAGATTCGAATCCTTCCACGAAATCCAAAATTTTAAGGCACTAGGAAAAGCTCCAAAACAAGCTTGCTAAGAATCACCTGTTCTTTCCAGTCTGAACCTCTCTTGAAACCGCTCCTTGGTGGTCTTACAAGCGGCCACCTTCTTGTCCTTGGTCTGAAGGGCATCGGCGGTAACCGCGTCTTTCAGGTCCACGTCCAGGGTGTAGCGCGTGGGCATCAGGCGAAGTACTTGACGATCGACTTCTTGGCCGTTTCTTGGAGGAGTCCTTGCGGATGACCTTGCTCGGGTACTTCTTTATCCCTGCAAAACAGTAGACGTAATGGCGGTCACGTGTGCCATCGTCGAACGATTTCATGATCACGGCTTTGCGCCGGCGTATCCAACCTAGGAGGGTGATGACTGCCTTGTTGGGTTAAGAAACTTAACCATGGCGAATGCGGGTGCAGCGGCTCTGAATCTGATAGGCGAAATTGATCCACTTGAAAATGAGGGAATATACTAGACCCTAAAGCCTTTTAGAAAATTAATGGATATTAGTGGGCTTTTTTCATGTAAGTTTGGGTCTTAATTGAGTAGACCTCCATTATTTTTGGACCATTCCAACATTTTAAATTTGTATCTTGGTAATTTAAATTCAGATGACTTAAATATAAAGCACAAGTTATTAAGATAATACATAAAATTTCACATGTTTGCGTTATTTAAAATCAACGGATGTAATAATATGGATCAATCGATCTCAGTGGTAAAAGAGTTGTTATTTTTCGAAGTTCTCGGGTTCGAATGCCATAAATGCTAAGGTATGAGTGTTCAATATCAAATGATTTAGAGTTATCTTTAAAAATATACTATATTGTACTTATCTCGTATTAATAAAAATCAATGAGGAAAATATCTGGACAGATATCAAACCAATAGGATATTTTTGCTATTGATAACTAAAATTTGATATTAAAAGAAAATATATGAATAAGCATATTTATAATTTATGCACGAAACAATTTACTTCAGTGATGAAGGAATCATTGTTATTCTTAGAAGTCATAGTTCGACACCAGCTACTGTAGTGATTAAGTGTTATTGTCAAATGATTTAGAGCATTTAGAACATATACGTGTGATGGATTTTGTTTTGGATTTGGATAAATAATAGATGATAATGAAATATGTTTTATTTATTTACTCAAAATTTTAAAATATATTATTTTTATTTATTGAAAAAATATTTTTTTATAATTTTAAATATATCAAAATATTAAAACAAAATTCTTATTAAAGAAAAAAATCTTGTAACAATTGCATTTTTAATGAGATATACTTTTAATTAATTTTTATATTTGTCAAAATTAAACTCTATAACTTAAAATTTCTATTAAATTAATCAAATCAAGTAGTGTAGACTTATAATCTATTTAGTAATTTTATATTTTGTAATCTTATTCATAATCTAATTTTATATTTCTGAATCAAATATCACATAATTATCGACTATAATTATTGACTAAGTCTGAGTTCACTTAATGTATTAAATGTGCACTTAGCGGTATTGAAATTTTTTTGCATTATTCAGGAAAATTGTAGTAGTAATTATTTATTAAAATTAGTTAATACGAATATATTTTTTTAAAAAGGGATTTTAGTTTCAGAGAAATGGTCCAAAAATAATTGTTGAAATATTAAAACGTTTGGTGTCATGGGCAATGGATAGGATAAGATAAGATGAGTTGGATCCGATCTCACTTGACAAATTGTCAATGCCTTTCATCCTTCAACTGCTTTCACTAATCTTTTAAAAAAAATTTTATTTTTTTTAGATGCTTAGGAGCTTTTTGAAATAGAACTAGATTTGTGACGAATCTAGAAAATTTTATAGGTTGAATCAACATAATATAATAAAATTTTTATCTAAAAATAATATATATATATTGATCATTTACCGATAAAAAAATTATAATGATTTAATATATTTTTTTAATTATTTCCAGTCATAACTTGATATTATTTATGATGATATTAACATTAATGTTAATTTCTTAAAGACGAGAGATCAAAACATCGAATTGTAACATTAAGTGTGATTTAAAATAGATAATTTGAACAATCAAATCAGAGACTAAATAATAAATTGGTGATTTAGTAATAGTTTACCCTTTCTAGGAGTAAGGTGCCGGGGGCACTGGCCTAGGCCGCCCCTGCGTGGAAGAATCATACTTTACCAAAAAAAAATCAAAGGGATTGTGGTACAAAACAGCTACCATTGAAATAATAATAATAATTTTATTCAAACACAAGTGAATGGCAATAAAACGTCCGATTTATACAAAAACAATGAGAAAGGGAACCAAAGGCTACAGTTCCCATCATCAAACAATCGATCCAACTATATTCTCTACAACAAATCAAAGTGTTGATATCATACAAGAACGCTTCAAAAGCATGCATTCCCATCATCAAACAATCGATCCAACTATATTCTCAAACAAACAAAAGTGTTGATATCATACAAGAACGCTTCAAAAGCTGCATCCAGAAGACAACAGCAACACAGGGCTGCACAACTGCAAATCCACACATTTTCATCAATATTTACCTGTATCATTCACAGATTCGCAAATGGAAGGAAAGAAAAGAAGATTATTCTTCATACTTACCATCCCTTCCAGAATCCATCCTCTGGACTTGGTTCCACCGCACCAGGCTTGGGACTCGTCTTTACTCATCGGATAACCACTGGTGGTGCCGTCACGTAGGGTTCCGGCATCCTGGATGTCGGCGGTGGTGGATATGCAGCTGTTGAATCATTCAATAATACTAAACCGTGTTAATATTATGTTGGGTTTTTTTTTCATAATATAACTTTGAAGGAGGAGAGCAGACCTGCTGAAGGCTAGTTGTGATTATTCATCCTTGAATTTTTAAGCTGAAAGGAGATTATGGGTGGAGTAATATCAATGCCTAGAAAAGAAGAAGAAGAACTGGATATTGATGAAACGATGAAGATGTATATATAGAGAGATAGAGGAACAATATATGGAGGTTTCCTATAAAGCCAGGTTTTCTTTTGTTTTGCGAAAGCAGGTCGGCGGCCCTCACCGCGTGGCAGTTGGGGTCCAAGGTTGTCCAAGTAGTTTAGACATCAACATTAACGCGTTATATATTGAGTTCACGCACTATTAGAAGTTATAAAATGATCTCTTGATTATATGTCATTATTTTGTTGAATATCTCAATTATTAAAAGTTATAAAATAATCTTCTGACTATAGAACGTTACTTTATTGAGTCTCTCAACTATTAAAAGTTATAAAGTGTTCATTTGATTAGTTATATGTTTCAAATTCGTCTTTTTTCGTTAAAAATTGAAGTATGAGCTGAACGTTAGTTTATTGATTGAGATATGATAAAATTTGATCTTATAATTTCAAATGATATCATATCTCAGTCAATATATAAACGTCCAACTCAGAAGACCGTCAATTTTTTTTAAGAAAAATGACAGCTTGAAATATATGAATAATTAAGTGACTAGTCTGTAATTTTTAATAGTATAGAAACTTAACAAAACAACCTCCTATAATCAAGATAATCGTTTTATAACTTTTTAATAATTAGATATTCAAAAAACAAAACCATATAATCAAGAAATCATTTATGTGTTTTACCTCGTTTATTTTACTGACCCTACCTTTGATAAACTAAACACTGTTGTTAAAATTTTCAAGGTTTTTTTTTTATTTCTTATTGAACTCGTTGTTTGGTTCCTTCTTGACATATTATCTTGTCTTAAAATAAAGAGGAATCCTAAATATTGTATGAATATATAAAACATTTATAACGTGACGAAAAGGAAAAGGGAGAATTGTTGAGTATAATATCCATGCTAATGAAGACGTTTGTGTGTGATTGGTTTGGTTGGTTACGCTTCTTTTGACTTTTCCCCACGTGTCTGTCAAGATTGCCGTCCTTGAACAAACCATGTCACCAGATGTTACCCTATGTCTGATACATGTCCCAATCTCACTTTAAATACTCTCCCTACTCAATTAACCAGATTTCTTCCCATTTCCTTCTGTTTAAAGTACTTTATTTGGATCAAATCCTTGCGTTTTTTGTTGTTTTCCATGCATGGAGCTCCACCTAGGATTCTCTCTTCACTAATCATTTTCCCCTTCGGTTACGAGCGAAAACAGTGTCCATTCGACGTTGTTGTTACGACGGTGATGGCGGTTGCAGCAGTAGCTCTAGCAGCAGAGTCCGCGACAGAAAAAACAAAACTGCTTTGATAATGAAACTTGGGTTGTTCCCAAACTCTGTCTCTTTTGTTTGGAACTGACCAACCCAATTAAATTCTTTGAACTTTTTTTTTGTCTAAATCCCATTTTGTGCCCTATATTTGCTTAATGAGCAGTTACATTTTGCTCATGAAAATGTAATTGCTATGAAGACCAGTCCCATATGCTATCAATTTATCTAAGTTAACTATAACAACCAAAACTATGAAGCTTGTTTCAGATCTAATTTGTCTTCGGCATCGTTGGATGTTGTAGCAGATATTTTTTCGGTTTATCATCCATGTAAAAGATATTAATCTGCTCTAAATGTTAAAAAATAAAAATAAAAACTTATTCTAAATATTTTTTAACATGGGAATATAATTATACGAAATAATATTTAAATACTTATTTTGATAAAAAATATTACAAAAAAATTGTTCTTGTAAATTAAAGTAAATTTTAAACTAGAAACTAAGATATATCTCATTAATTTTATTTTGTAAGGAGATGGAGTGTTTAATTATTCCAATTCAACCACAGTCATTTAAAATTTAAAATAACATAATGTAAATGATATATTTATCATTTTAACCATTCAAAAATAAAATATATATATATTATAAATAAATTCAACAAAAGGGCATTATTTTATAATATCAATTTAAACTATAATAAAAATAAAAAATATAATAAGATATTTTTATATAACTCACTATTAATATTTTGATATAAACCATAAATTTATTTACTTTTAATTAATTAAAATAAATTATTAAGTAATAAATTAGTTTTTAAGAATGTTAGTATTAAATTATTAAAATAAAATATAAATACATAATTGAGTAAAACTCATGTTTTAGTAATGATAAAATTATAATTTATTTTTAAACGCAAAGTTAAAAATAAAAAAGCTAAAAATCATAGGTTTTACTGTTGGTTTAAAACCACTGTTTCCACCGAATTTTTTTTACCCGCTTAACATTGATTTTGATGTCAAAACGAATTTTTAACTAAAAGTACTTCTAGTAAGTCACACCAAACGAAACCTTAAGCGGCTTAACATCTTATTCACTAGATCAAGTACCAGTTGATATAGAATTGGTTTTATTACTTAAATTTATTCTATAATTTGATATACAAACTTGATAATTATTCTAAAATTGATACTTACCTTTTTTTTTATTTTCTCAAATTGGCAAATAAACTTACTTATTTTTAAGTTGGTACCTGTGTTCTCAACACTCAATTAAGTTATTGAAGTTATAAAAATCTATCAATTCTGATGTTTTAATTAAATGTCATAATTTGATTAATTGTTGTATCACATCAATATCTAGGGAGGGACGCTATTCTATTAGGAGGGTTATTTTTAAATTTTAAGAAATGAATAACTTATAATTCTAGGAGACAAACGTTCTCAATAGAAAAAAATGAAATATATGATATTAAATATTCAAGGAGAGCAACTACCCTCCCCACTCCTTGGTCCATCCCTATCAACATCATGTATCAATTAAAAAATTCAAATCCAAATACCAATTTGTGAATTCTTTTTAAGTTCATATGCTAATTTGAGAAGAAAAAATTCAAATACTAATTTAAGAAACACTGCCCGGTACTAATTATAAATAAACCCATATTCATATAGTATGAATAGGGAAATTGACCCTCTAAAGTTACCATAAAAGTTCATGTCAACTTGTTTGTTATGTAACTAAAATCAACACATGCCTAACTGATCATCGAATGGCATATCCTTATATTTAAGCTTCGTTACATTTCAAGGCACCCTATGATTTTTCCATCCCCGTTTTTTTTTCCAAGAGGAGTTTTTCAATATTAAAACAGATCGTCATTTTGTCGATACTTCTACTCGTTTTTCTAATTTCAATCATATTTAAAAATAATAATTAAAAAGGGGATATAAGCAACTAAGATGCACTGATCAAATAAACAAATAATTTAATCTTAAAAAATAGAATCATAAATTTTCTCAAGTGATAACTTGCATATTTCTTCTCTACAAATTTATATTTCATATTGAACCCTAAAATGTTTTCTTCTAATTCATGGTTGCTTTTATACAGGGAGAACAGTTATAAAAGCTGATTGCATAAATCTATATTTATCAAGAAGTGGTAGTAAAAATGACAGTTTACGTTTTGTAATAATCCAAACTAACCTGAGAGTATGTTAATATCAGAAAAACTCATGTTTATAGATAGAAAATCCAAATGAAAATATAACCTAGAGTATGTAATAAAGGAACGCGTATCATCCCTTGCATGCTATGTTGAAGTTTTTCTCTTTCGCATTGTCCAAAACGCAGCATGGTAATGGTCTGCAAAGAACATAATCAGAAAGTAAATTTAGGACACTCATTTAACCATGCAATAACATTATCTGAGACAGCTATAAGTGCAAAACTCGGGTTCAGTGCTCTTGGTGTCTTTGTCGACATAATCGACTGAAGCACATGCAAGCATTGGCAAACAGGAATTGATGAATAGTTGATTATGAATATTAAAGCTTTGATGTTTCATTACAAGAAGATTATGACATTTATACCCGTTTTGGAGATCACTATAGAAGAAGAGCATCATTTCCATTTAAGATTTAACAAGATAAAGCATGACAGAAATGGAATTTAACAGAGAGCCAAGATTAAAAACTTACTTGCATCAGGATCGAGGATTAGTAGTATAGGTTGTCTCCACGGTTTGTTCTTTCTGCAGTCATGAGAATGTATAGTATAAATCACAGTCATTCCAGATTGACAAAAATTAATCAGACAAATCTTTAAGGTACAACAAATAAGAACAAAAAGTGTGTACAAAGTTACCTCTAACTCAACCATAATCAAAGCAGTCTTCTTTACATCTTCCAAACTCAATTCAATAGACATCTCCTAAAGGCGGAAAAGGAGAGAAAAAAGGTAAGCGAGGAAGACAAGTAGTAGTCACCAAGTTTAAGTATCCAAAAGTCCACAGCCCGAGTGGCTCACAAGCCTAATTGGGCTTTTTTATTGCATACTTTAGTTTAATTAGTGATAAAAGTCTCAATTTTTGCTCATATTGTGCACAATATCAAGTTTGAGGCAGGGCATGAGAATCAAGCTCATGTTTAAGACAATGAACCAATGAACATGCTCAAGTTTGATTAATCTGAAATCAAACTCAAGCCAGATGTCGAATGTCAAGTCAACCTCAATTCAAGCTTCTTACTGCTTAGGTTTGGCTCAATTACACCCATAACTGGGGTGAGTGGATCAACATTAAGATCAACCAATAGGCAATAGTGTTTTGGCATAGAAGTGTTCATAATACAACTTACTCTTCCTGACCGTACATGTCTGCAAAGTGATACAGCAGAGGTCCAAGTTTATCCAAACCTGCCATCGAACCGATTGTTATAACTTTAAACCAGCTCAAAGCGATGTGAAATAAAATGACTAAACTAAGGAAACTGAAAAAGAGAGTTAAGGGTAACTCACCCGCCCTCCTTCAAAT
This sequence comes from Hibiscus syriacus, assembly GCF_006381635.1. Lineage (NCBI taxonomy): Eukaryota > Viridiplantae > Streptophyta > Magnoliopsida > Malvales > Malvaceae > Hibiscus > Hibiscus syriacus. Next base: position 49,936 of record NW_024063187.1, on the reverse strand, counting down.
TCTGGATATGATTTCAATGTACTCAATGATGTTGTGTGCCGTGTCAATAAAGAAACAAGTCACTACAGCATCCCAGACTCCTGAAGACAGCTCATATATCCATAAGGTTTTACAATCAGGTAAACATATACAGTACATCTAGAGTGAGTGTATGTATAATGTATATACATAAGCTGACAACTTTACAAAATACACTCCAAGAGTGCAATGTATTGTAGCCAACACAAAAACCTCCTCCACTGAAGGATTAGTGACTATGTTCCATCACTGGATGAATTATTAATGAATAAGTGTCGTATATTACAACATTCTTATTCAATAGACAAAAATCGCAATACGCAGAGAACATGTGGTCATGTGGAAAGGATTCATAGGCATAAAAAGTGCTAGTAGTTTTACCGATCTGGCTGGAATCGTTATAGACTTCAACAAAATCCCCACCACACATAGAAAATCCTTCAGTAACCCCACACTGCCAGCAACCAGAAAAGCAAACGGCAACTAAGCAATTCACATAAATAATATGAAATATAGACCATTTATTGAATCAACATAATTTTTAAGGCCATTTTCCATCACTAAGGTCTAGGAGTTTATAAAGAATAAAACTAAAAGTTAATTACGATTGATCGTCATTGCAGAAAAGCTTCTCCTAAGCACCGGAGTAGACTTAGAAGGCATATTGCACAGAACATTTCAAGACAAAGTAGAAAACATAAACTTGTAAAGGCTTCATAGAAACAATCAGTGGTTTAATACCTTGCTGGAAGAATATCTGTATCGAAACGGGACGAAGTTGATCATTGTCTGAACGTGAATTGCAATTGCTGTGGATCCAAGGATATATTGTCCATTGTCCAGTTGTCTCAGTACTGGGAATGAATAGAAAAAATAAATTCTATACCCCTTGGAGAAAGAAAGGATATAGTAGTAGAATCTCCATTTGTTTCAAGAAATTTAGTATGCATAGATGGAAAGTTCTTACTGATTAAGAATAAAACTTGAACATATCATCGTGTAGTATGAAAATTCGTTTCCTTGACTTATGAAACCTGTTTTATAAAATAAGAAATTTTAAAAGACATAGTAGTCTCCTTCAAGTCAAGAAGTAACAGTTTGACATAAAATACATACCAAGGCATGAAATCTCTAGGCAAGCCGCCCAAGTCCAGCACAGGAACTAAACATGCAGGAGGGCTGTAAAACAAAATATATTGTTTTACTATACTAGTAAAACAGAATGCAATCACATGTACAATCACATGCCACAAAACACAAATACAGAAAAATATCTGGATTTCTCATCAGTTATTGCATTCTTATACAACCAGGAAGCTTGCTGCCTATAAGGTGCTACTCCCAAAATTAAAACAATATTAATGGTTTGCTAGACTCGGAGGGAAAAATGCATTTTCATACCAAAATTGAAAATAATGCTATCACTGTATCACAACAATCATTAGACAGGAAAGAAGTATGAATTTTTGCAGTGTATGAAGAGACAAAGTCCAAAGTAAAAAGTTAAAGATTTGACCTCTCTTTGCATCGATTGGGAAATAAAGCATCAAGTTCTTCAAGAATGGGCTTATAGCACTGATCACGTTCTTTCATTCCCTAATAAAGTAATAATTCCACATGTACCGAAAGAACCATACAAGAAGGAACAGTTTGCACTGAATCATCCAAACCAACTCCAAACTTGATAATCAATTAAAATAACATATAAAAAGTAATACCTCTGCTGCCCAGTCTCTAACTATATTTCTTATTATGCAACGGACCTGAAGAAAAAAAAGTAGACATGCATTATGAATTTATGAAACTTTTTTTTGCATAAATACAGTAAGTTTAACAACTAAACATACTTCATGTCAAAAATTCCAAACCAAATTTCTAACCATGGCAGCAAAGTGCAAGTTAGAAAAAGAGTATCTTATATGACATTAGCACAATGTTTTAAGAGATAAAACAAACGGATGTACTAGAGACTGCATAAAAATTCTTAGGACAAACAATTCAATTCAACACACTTAACAGCAGGAACACCAACAAACCTTGTCAACATCAACCAATGGAACATTCAACTGCAACGATGGATCCAACCAGTCATGTGGAGATGAAAACATCTGAATTTAAAACAAGATAGACAGTGATAGTTCGGATAGAATGGCAAGAAAATAGTTGAATATCACACTTAACAAATTAGAAGCATTGATGTCAAAGAAAGGCACGAAATGCTTGTTTCTAAATTAGCCAATACAAGATCTGGAAGAAGTCAAATATCAGTCTTTCTCTCTTCTTCAAATACAGCAGCATTGCAGAATCACTTGTTCCGAAAATTTCCAACTAACATTGGCAAAAACACAAGAGAATGATAGGGAATAGCATTAGAAAAAAGAGATAGACATCTTTTCATAAGATGCCAATGCAGCCCATATAACTCTCATATATCTAGCGTCATCTTGGTCCAAATGGTGGTTAAGAAATTCTATTTTATTAAATATTTATGTCCCTCTAGAAAGGGAAACTTCCTAAATGTCCAAAGTTGTGTCAGTAGGAGTACTTGTATGCATTGATAAATATATTTTGATCAAACAGACAGTAACTACTCCAGACAAGAACTAGTTCACCAAGTTTATACACATCTTGGAATATAATAAAAAAGAGAGGAGGGGATGAGGATGTAGATAGAAAAACACATAAATTTCCCTAGTCCTAAATAATATAGAAATATAACTATAAAAATCAGGGTAAAACAATATTTTGTCTTGTACTGGGGTAGGGGAGAGATAAATGCTACAATTAGAATAGGGAATTGTGCACCAAATAATTGCGCCACATGCAGGGTTGCAGAATAAATATGATATATCAGAAGCTGCACCCCTAATTTTCTTATTTTTGGTAAAAATGCCACACCTAATTTACTAACTTGTGATATTTAAGCACATTTTACAATGCAAAACTAAATTTTCATCATGCCAACATCCAACATTTCATTTTTCTTGGCTTAAGATAAACAGCATGTAAAGAATAAAGAAGTATTACATTCCCATTGCTATCGATGACATCATTTCCACAACATGCAGATATGTCTTTGTTATTTTCCACTTCTCCAGCACTGCTTCCAGAGATGGGCACATGTTGATGTTCACTTTGCACCTCCTGCAGCTATCTACAAAAGTCAAATTTCTAAACGAAAAAATAAATAACCAATCCAGTGGTGGAATTTTGATACTTATTATACTATAAATATATTTCAAAAGGCCCTGTGAATGGTCACCTGTGCTGTGGATTGGTCAGGCACAGCTTCTTTCCCGAGAACAAGCTTGAGCATGGTTGGAACAACACATTCTTCCACTGGTTGATGCAGAACAACAAGAGGATGCATTTCTCTCCTCAGAATTGCAATGTTCATGTTCAATGTTTTCTGGGTGTGGATCCTCACAACCATCCACATCCTGGCTAATATCTAAAGGAGGTTCAAATGCCTGCAGAACAATTAATAATTATAGCATTTTGAGCATGTTCTCTTCGAAATTACCTCACCTCTTCAAAGTGTAAAATAGTGGAGAAAATGTACTCTCGCGCACCTGAAGCATGGAAAATATGAAATACGAATTCATAGAAATACACCTGCACCAACAAATGTTAGAAAATATAATTTTTCAATGTCAAAAACAGACTTTAATTGAGATACACCACAAAAAAGTTCTACTTTCCCTGACAGGTTAAGTAAGAATAGTTCCTGCGCTCATGCAATTGTTTAAAAGAAGTGAATCTAGTCTTTTTACTTTCACAAAAGTTTCACTCACGTCAAACTTAAGTCTCAAGTGAAGATTTAGCAACTGTTCCCAATTAAGGACACATACACTGAAACCAGATATTAAACCGGAAAAAGAGCAAGTAAATTGAAATTACCTTCTAAGATTTTGAACTTTAAAGGATAGCGGGCAACAAAGCCTGAAAAGTACAAAACAAATTGAGGAAAAAATATAACAATGATAAGAAAGGTAACCACTTGAGAGCAGAACGGTTTCCCACAAAAAGTTCCTATTCTACAGAAGATTTTGCAGCCTCATTTTAGATCAGGCCAGTACAGTTCCAAGCCATGATGCATGTAAAGTATGTAAAGGAAAAAACACACATTTGAAAACTGAGACAGACAAATAGACATTATGTTGAAAACATTTGATGTTTCGATATAACAAACCAAGTATAAATGAATTTTAAGATTTTACAAAATATTTTTATAAGTATATTCGATTTAATTAATCGAATATCAAATTATTACTCAAAGTCTTTTAAGATCGATTTCAAACCTTATTAAATGTGTAAAATTGTGTTTTATAATTAATATATTTTTGAAACAATTTTCACAAAGTATTTTGAACCAAAATCAAGGCTAAAATCAATTTTTCAAAGGGATGCACCGATGCACCAATCCATGTATCTATGCACCATTGAATAAATTGAACATCGAGTGCATTTTATGCATCGATGCACATACCATGCATCGATGCACTCAGGGTTTTATGAAAACATCGAATGCATTTGATGCATCGATGCACAAGACATACATCGATGTGCTCAGGCTATTTTGAAACATCGAATGCATTCTATGCATCAATGCACACTTAGTGCACCGATGCACTAAGTGTTCCAACGGTCAAAATATTTGAATTTTACACTTGATGCACCGATGCACATTGTGTATGCACCGATACACTGACACTCCCAACTGATTTTATTAATTGTTTTCACACTTAAACGGCTCTATTAACTCCACTAATCATCCCCAACGTTCAGAATCAATTGAATGAGTATTTAAACAAGCTTAGAAGTCATTGATCAAAAACAAGAAACAACAAGAAACAACAAGAAACTAGAATCAAGTGAGAATCAAAGAGAAAGCATCAAACTCATTGTTTGAGCACTTCAAGCCTATTTTTCATTCAATATTCATTTTGCTTTCAAGAACACTACTTGTACTCAATTGTATTCATTGTTTAGTGTTCTTTTCTTTGTTCTAGAATTGTGCAAACAATCTACCTTGTGAGGATTTCCTTGTAAGTTTGTAAATTTGTAATTTTCTCTTTGAGAAAGAGTGTTCTCAAGAATTGGGGTATATTCTTGAGGGAGTTATAAGGCTATCTCTTTGTCCTCAAAAGAAAAAACAAATTAGTGAATTTGTTGGAAAATCCTTAATGTTGATAGCTAAGGTAGTGGACGTAGACTTTGGTAAAGAAAGTCAAACCACTCTAAATCGCTGTGCAACTTCTTTCAATTTTCTGCAAAAGTTTCCACCAAAATTTTAATTGCCAATTCACCCCCTCTTAGCCTATTCCATCGATCGATTAACTCAACAATTGGTATCAGAGCCTCACTCATTTGAAGGTTTAATCGCCTCTCGAGTCGATTCGGGGAAGAGTTACATCGATAATCAAGTCATCAATGACCTCTACTTTAAACTCCGACTTCGGTCTTGATTCATTGCCCGTCAACAAGCCTATTTTCTTCAATTGAGCTAATTATGTCTATTGGAAGAATATAATGATGTATTTCATTCAAACAAGCGACATGAGAGCATGAAATATCATAGAAGATAGATACATCAAACCTTCCACTCATCCAAGATTGTGGAGTGAATGAGAGAGACAAGAATATTCCAGCTCAACTCCAAAACTATTCATATTATTTTTTGTGCTCTTGAACCGGACGAATACGGGAGAGTTTCATCTTGTACAACTGCCAATGAGATATGGGACAAACTACAAGTCACTCATGAATGCACAAACGAGGTAAAAGAATCTAAAATTAGTCTTCTACCTCATAGCTATAAAAATTTCAGGATGAAACCGGATGAAGATGTTAAAGCTATGACGGATAGATTCTCCACGATCGTCAATAGTCTCAAATTATATGGAGAAATCATTCCAAATGACAAGCTTGTAAGGAAGTTAGTTTACTCTCTTCCAAAAGCTTGACAATCAAAGAAGACGACGATCATCGAGATTAAGAACTTAAAATCCTTGACCCTCGATGAACTTATTGGCTCTCTCCTCACGCATGAAATGATGCTTAAAGAAGAGAAAGACCTTGAGAAAAAAGACGAGACAAAGAAAGAGACGGAGAAGAAGAAGAACGTGGGAGTTGCTCTCAAATCAACAAAAGATGAGAGTGATTCGGATGAAGATGATGACGACGAGGAAATGACATTGTTTGCCAAACGGTTCAGAAAAATGATAAGGCCTAACCGAGGAAGAAAATTCAAACGAAGTGAAGGCTTCAAAAATGAACCAAAAGAAAATGACCCGATCATTTGCTATGAATGCAAAAAATCGAGGCATGTTAAATATGATTGCCCACAATTGAAGAGAAAGGGTCAATCAAAGAATAAGCACAAGGCTCACGTAGATACATGGAGCGATGAAGAAGGTTCCAGTGAAGAGGAACAAGAAGTAGCAAACTTGTGCTTGATGGCATTCGGGGAAGATTCTAAGATAACCTCTAACTCATTTGATTTAGATGATTTATCTTATGATGAGTTATTAGAGGAATATAATGGGTTGGTTTCGGATTATGAGAAGTTTTTAAAATATAAAAATGATATTTCAAAATTGAAAAATAAAAATAAACTCATGATTTATTGCTCTTAATAAATTCATTGCCCAAACTTTGAGTGCTCATAGCGAGAAAAACTTGATGAATTTACCGATTTTGGTTGAATATCTAACCCCTAGACCCAACCTAGATTTTTCCCAAATCTAGGCGGTCACATATCGGTCACATATCGTATTCAGAGACTTTTTTTCATATTTAAAACAACGTTAAATCCATATAACAATATAATATTAAATTTATCCATTAAACATGAAAATATTCTATTTTTAGAAATCAAATACGAAAATACGGTAATCTAGAGATCATATCAGAAATATGCATTAAATCATATATAAGAAAAACCGTTTTCAAAAAATCAGGTATTGTGTCGTAAAAATATTCAGTATTATTAGAAATCTCAAAAAGTTAAGACAGATAGTTGAAAACAGTAATGTAACACCAACATGAAACACACTTGTATCGATCTGAGTAGTCTGACAAAGAAGCCTACTACTGAGTCTGTTGATCACGATCAGCGACAACGCTAGATCCTACGAATCAGAAAATCTATATAGGAATCCTAATATGAATAATATTAACTTTTATTTAAATAATTTACGAAAACCTGCGAGTAACTCTCGTAGAATGCGGATCGAGAAGGTCTCACAAACGGAAAACACCAGACCTAACTGACCCTCGGTCAGGTGAAACACAAGTACCTTCATGAAAATATCTTCTTGGATCAATTCTATAATCAAATATCAAATAAAAGCAAAAATGCTAAAAATACTAAGCATTTTTTTTTATTAACGGACTCAATTTGAGGCTTTTGAGTCAGAATTTGGAAAAATAGACTTCGAAATCGGACTCCAGACGTGAAAAACATAAAATATGATTTTTCAAAAATTTTAACTTTTTGGACAAATTCAACGATCAACAGTTCATGTCGGGTCGGAGGCGGGTCGGAATAGGTCGGGTCAGACATGGGTCATTTCCAAGCAGTCCACCAGGCGCAATTTCCCAACACCAAGTGGGCTCGTACGTGGCTGTAGGGGGTCGAACAATTCTTAAAAATTTCTAATTGCGTTTTAAGGGGTTTTGAGACACTTACCAAGTTCGGTTCACAATGGTGAAAGATAAAGAGCTCGATTTCGAAACATCGAAAACTTTATCTTCCTTACCCACTCATACGTCGGTGACAACAGAGACAAGAAGGACGTCGATGGACTCGGGACGACGCAAGGAACACGATGGTGCAGGAGGTGTCGAAAACAGAGCAACGATTGGTGACGAAATGACGATCAAAGATTTCTTTCTAAAAGAGGAAAATTTTGGAGAAAGAGAAAAAAAAATTTAATTTTTTTCTTCTGATTTTAGGGTTATATAAACCCTTAAAAAATGGAAAAATAATGCCATAGGTCCTCCATCTTTAGTTTATTTCCAAATTTGGATTCAAATTTAATTAAAATTTCACTTTGGTCCCTAAATTTAATTAAAATTTAATTTAGTCCTTGAATTTTTTTAAAGAGAATTTTAGGCCCTCTTTTGGGGTATAACAAATTTCCCCCCTTAAAAGAAATTTCGTCCTCAAAATTTACCTGATGTAAACAGATGCGGAAATCGAGCTTCCATTGACTCCAATGTCTCCCAAATAGCTTCTGAGGGGCCACGATTACTCCATTAACTTTGACTATCGAAATACACCTATTCCGAAGAACTCTCTCATCCTGAATTAAAATTTGAACGAGGCCCCTCCTCATAGGAAAAATCAGGTGTCAACTCTACCTCTCAACATGAATGATGTGCCTGGATCTAGACGATGTCACCTCAACATGGATATATGGAAAATATCATGATGTGACTGAGCTGGGGAGTCAACTCAATCTGATAAGCATAGGTCCGACTTTCTTCAGAAATGATACGACCCAATAAATATCGCGCTTAATTTACCCTTACATCCAAATCTTAAGACTTTCTTCCACAGAGATACTTTTAGAAGACATGATCCCCAACCTCAAACATGATATCATTCTGTCGTTGATTTGCATATGACTTGCCTATCGAACACCTTTCTTAGATGTCACAAATCAATCTAACAGTAACTTCAGTCTCTTAAACTAGCTATGGACTCAATGTCTTTCTATTATGCAACTCTATTTAACATATAGGAGTACGATAACAACGTCCATACAGAGCCTCGTACGGTGCCATGCGAATAATTGCTTGGTAACTATTATTGTAAACAAACTCAACTAAGGACAAGAATCTTCCAACTACTGGAAGTCAATCACACAACCCGTAACATATCCTGCAGCACCTGGATCACTCACTAGACTGACCATCAATATGTGGGTAAAAGTTGTAGTGAAATTCAAACGAGTACCCAGAGCCTCGTGCAAAGCCTTCTAGAACTGGAAGTGAACCTCAGATCTCGGTCAGATATGATAGAAAATGGAACAACATAATTCTAATGATCTCAGAAATGGACAATCTAGCCAGCTTGTCCAGAGAATAATTAATCTGAGCAGGGATAAAGTGAGTTGACTTGGTGAGTGATCAATAATCACCCAAACAAAATGCTTTTTGGAAGGAGTCAGAGGAAGACCAGTAACGAAGTTTATCGTAATACGCTCCCATTTCCACTCAGGAATCTTAATTAACTGTAGCAATCCAGACGGATGCTGGTGCTCTACCTTAACCTGCTGGCAAGTCAGACACCTCACCACAAAATCAAAAAAATTCTTCTTAATACCAGTCCAAAAGTAGCGCTCTTTCTTGTACATTTTATCCCCACCATGATGCATAATAAGGAATATATGGGCCTCATGAAGAATAACTCGTCTCAACTCATCATCATTAGGGACACAATAACGATTGTGAAAGCACAAAATACCATCCTGATCTAAAGTATACTCTAAACTCGATCCTACTCAGCCTGTTCAATAATAGGAAGCAAATAGCTATCAAGGAGCTGTTTGGACTTAATCTCCTCAGCCAAAGTGGGTTTAACTTACAACTCTGCTAACAGAATGACGTTATCAAATAAACTAAAGCTGGTGAACAAGACTCTCATATCAGATATCGCCTTGCGGCTCAAGGCGTCGGCCACCACAGTAGCCTTCCCTGGATGATACTCTATCTCATAATCATAGTCTTTTAGAAGATCCAACCAGGGACTATGTCTCAAATTCAACTCTTTATGAGTAAGTAGATACTTCAAACTCTTATGATCGGTATAGATATAACACTTTTCTCCATATTGATAGTGTCTCTAGATCTTCAAAGAAGAAACCACGACATGTAACTCTAGATCATGACTGGGATAGTTGCGCTCATACGACTTTATTTGATGTGGCGCATAAGGGACAACCTTCCCATCTTGTATTAAACATATCCTAATACAGAATGAGAAGCTTAGTGTATAGCAAAATCTTTCCCAGACTTAAGCTGAATCAACACTGGGGCTTGAGTCAGAACAATCTTCAGTTTCTCAAAGCTAGCTTGTTGGGCCTCAGACCAGACAAATAGAACATATTTCCTCAATATTTTTGTTAGAGGAGCTTCAATAATGAAGAACCCCTCAACGAAACGATGGCAGTAACAAGCTAAGCCCAAGAAACTATAGATCTCAGAGACGTTCTTGGGTTACTTCCAGTTCAGAATAGCCTTTACTTTACTCGGATCCACCCGGTTACCCTCAGCAGAAACGATATGTCCAAGAAAAGTCACTTCACTGGGCCAGAACTCACACTTGCTCAACTTGTCGTATAACTTATTTTCCCTTAGATTCTGCAAAACAATCCTTAAGTTCTCATCATGCTCTACTTCAGTTAGAGAATAAACCAGTATGTCGTCAATAAACACAACCATAAACTAGTGCATATAGGGTTGAAACATCTGATTCATCATATCCATAAAAGCAACATGGGCATTAGTTAACCCGAATGACATCACTAAAAACTCGTAATGGCCATACCGAGTACGAAAAGTAGTCTTTGGGACATCAAAATCTTTCACCTTGAGTTGGTAATAACCAAACCTCAAGTCTATCTTTAAAAAAATAGAAGCCCCTCGAAATTGGTCTAACATATCATTAATCATTTTAAGAGGATATTTATTTTTAATCGTAAGCTTGTTCAGTTTCCTATAATCAATATAGAGTCTCAATGTCTCATCTTTCTTCTTAACAAAAAGAATTGGGGCTCCCCATGGTGATACACTGGGTCGAATAAATCATCTATCCAACAACTCATGGAGTTGGACTTTTAGTTCCTTAAGCTCCTTTGGGTTCATACGGTAAGGAGCCATCGAAACCGGGGTGGAACCATAATAGAGTTCAATTTCAAACTCACTTCTCTATCTAGTGACAATTCAAGCAACTCTACAGGAAAAATTTCAGAAAATTCCTTAACAATCCAGATGCCTTCAATGTCAGATCGAGAACTCCTAGTATCCATAATATAAGCAAGAAATGCCTCGGAACCGTTTCTGATCATCCTCTCAGCTACCAAAGTAGACACAATATTCGTTAGGAATCAACGACGTTCCCCGATCATCACAATCTTTTGATTATCCAGAGTCTTCAGAACAACTCTTTTGGTTTTACAATCGAGATTAACTCGATGCACATCAACCAATCCAATCCATGCCAAAAATCAAACTCCAAACTCCTAACTCTAAAGGTAACTCATCAGAAAGGCCAGAAAGATCTCCCTATAGATCTCTATAAGATATCCTTTATAAATATGATTTAACTCTATGTACTGACCTACGAGACTCTAAACTATCACCAAACTCTTAATATTCTCAACTGGGATATTAAGACCCTCATAAACAGAACTACTCTAGTAGCTACACAAAACTTCAAAATATCGACCACATACAAGTTACTAGGAACTCTAGCATTTCTCCGAAACATGCGAAAGATAACTCTATTAATGGAGTCCTCATCCATGTCAATTTCCTCGTTCTCAGTAACGGGAGAGTTTCTCGTAGGCGTAACCGAATTATTTCTAGAAATAGACGGATCTATATATGGGACAGAAGGATCTTGAGGTGACATAAATTGTCTATCGTAACAGAAGGTCAAGTCGCTCACCCTCGACCACGGCCACGGCCTGGCCTACGACCTCTAGTCGCACTCATCGAGTAAATATTCAAGGCTCAACATAAAGAATTTGAACCTAAGTTAGACTAGCCTGAGGAATCTTGAATATATTTAAACTCAAAAAATAAGGTGACACAATTTTTGAAAATATCTTGAAAATCCCGAGTTTTGGACTTATCCACAGTTCGAGTGTTTAAAACTGAAATTCTGATACCACCAAGTGTAACCCCATAGACCCGATATGAACGTTATGCACAAATCTAGGTAGTCGCATATCTCATTTAGATACTCTTTTCATATTTAAAACAATATTAAAATCCATATAACAATATAATATGAAATTTATCCATTAAAACATGAAAATATTCCATTTTTAAAAATCAGATATGAAAATACGATAATCTAAAGATCATTTCAGAAATATACAGTAAATCAGATATCAAAAATCATGTTCAGAAAATTAGGTATTGTGTCGTAAAAATATTCAATATTATCATAAATCTCAAATAGTTCAGACAGATAGTTGAAAATAGTAATGTAACACCAACAGGAAACACACATGTATCGGTCTAAGTAGTCTGATAAGGAAGCCTACTACTGAGTCTGTCGATCACGATCAACGGCAACTCTAGATACTACAAAACGAAAAATCTATATCAGAATCCTAATATGAATAATATTAATCTTTATTTAAATAATTTATGAAAAAAAACTGGTAACTCTCGTAGATTACGAATTGAGTGGGTATGACGGACGGAAAACACCAGACCTAACTGACCCTCGTCAGGTGAAATGAGTACCATCATAAAAATATCTTCTTGGATCAATTCCATAATCAAATCTCAAATAAATAACTAAAAATGCTAAAAATACTAAGAATTTTCGGATTAACGGGCTCAATTTGGGGTTTTTGGGTTAGAATTTGGAAAAACAAACTTTGGAATCGGACTCAGGACATAAAAAACATAAATAATGACTTTTCAAGAATTTTGACTTTTTGGTCAAAGTTAACGGTCAACAGTTCATGTTGGACCGGGTCGGGCAGGCGAGTCGGACACGGGTCGGGTTAACGGTTGGACACAGGTCGGGTTAGATACAGGTTATTTCTAAGCAGTCCACCAGCCGGTGGACTTTCTCCATGCGTAGGGGCGGCGCGTGCGGGGCTGTAGGGGGTCGAAAAAATTCTTTAAAAAAATTCTAATTGCGTTTAAGGGGTTTTGTGACACTTACCAAGCTCGGTTCACAACGGTGAACGATAGAGAGCTCGATTTTAAAACATCAAAAACTTTATCTTCCTCACCCCCTCACATGCCGACGACAACGGATATAAGAAGGACATTAGTGGACTCGAGACGACACAAGAAACACGATGGTGCATGAGGTGTAAAAAATGGAGCAACGATCGGCGACAAAATGACGATCAAAGATTTCTTTCTAAAAGAGGAAAATTTTGGAGAGAGAAAAAATAAATTTAATTTTTCCTTATTTTGGGTTATATAAACCTTAAAAAAGAAAATGACAAAACCATGCCATAGTTCTCCATCTTTAGTTGTTTTCTGAATTTGGATCCAAATTTAATCAAAATTTCACTTTGCTCCCCAAATTTAATTAAATTCAATTTAGTCCTCAAAATTTTTTTAAAAGAATTTTAGACCCTATTTTGGGGTGTGACATATCTACCTCTTAATAAGTTCATAACCCAGTGCTGAGTGAGTAGTCCTATTCCAAAAGGACTTGATAAACTTACAGCTATAGATGATGAGTTTTCTTAAGCTCTTAATGAATTCAATCCTGGGAGTTTGAATGATCCTATTTTAGAAATACTTATTGAATTCATCGATTAAAGAGGTTGACTATTTATTCTTAATGATTTCTTATCCATAGTTTTCATGGGTCGTTTAAAATGAACTTGAAGAAATTCACCTTATTTATTGCAAGGATAAGTTATTGTAAAAGCTCGTAATTATTTTATAGCTCATATTTGTGTGGTTTACGTTGAGATAAGTCAGATGAATTATCTACGTCAGTGATAAAGACTAGTCACCTCTCTATTAAAAATGTTGGGTCCTTTTCCTACTACACTTACTATAATCCTAAGAAAAGATGGTTATATACATACATACACATTAGTATGTATACTTTATAGACACACCGAGGACTTCAGTGAATGAAAGAGTTAGTTGTGTGTTATGAGTTCACCCTAATACTAGAAAGTTCAAGATTTGTTCACTTATCTAAGAGAAGAATTACTCATCAAGTTCAAGATACATTCATTAGTGCTTAAACAATCAATTTTGCTATAGCCATTCTCGATTTTTAACTTCAAATTTCTCGTTTTCATAGAAGAATTCTTTTGTATTAGTGTGGGAATATTGGCAATACAAAGAATTTGACATTGGGTATGAATCATTTGGCGTGATCCGATCCGATTCGTATTTGTTTTTTTTAGAAAAGATCCTACCGGTATAATATTTATTTATCAGAATATATTTTACCATTTATAATTGTTACAAAATATTTAATATAGTTTATGATCATTAGAATAATGTTTATGACAGTTAATTATTTTGTAACTGCTATTGGATCTTTTACTATTTTACCCCTATGTTGAGCCTATAAATGGATGTTTACTTTTCCATTTCACATGGCAGCTCAAGAGAAATTTCTCTAATATCCTAAGAAAATGTTTTAGAAACAATCTCCTTAACATGTTCAGAGTGTCGCCTTGAGTTTTAAGAGAAGAGCAATACCATCTAAAGTCCATTCCAGTTTTCGGGTGTACGAATTCTTGGAGAGTTGTGCTAAACTCAGGGGGTTGTTCGTCCATTGTAGCGATTACACACACCGGGACTAATTCGCTTCCAAGGCAGTGATTAATACCATGACGCTATTGATCAGTTCTTTGCTTATAGATTTCATTTTATATTTTTCTAGTCACTACTAATGCCTTAGTTTGCGCTATTTTTTCCAACAATCTCTCCATAAATGTTCCTGGTTGGTTTGATTGTGTAAAAGGAACTTGGCTATGTTATTTTGAATATTTAACTTGTTTAAAAGAGGTAACGAATGAGTAGACCCATAATTTCCTTTCCGTTGCTGGCATCAATCTTCAGCCATTTTCTCTTCTCATGCACGCTTTATACCCTTGACTCGATTCACAACTTCTTGAGACACATATAGGTTTATCATAATAAACACCTCTTTCATCCTTAATTTCAAACCATTTATAAACCAAATCAAAATTGTCCATCTCGGTGGGAATCAACTCAGTTGCATAATGATTGAGTCGATTAAAATCGCATTCATACTCAAACTATCTTGTTTTCCTAATTCAGATTGAGAAATTATCCCCTCATCATTCGTAAAAAAAAAAAGATCACCAATATACTTGTTACGAAATTCCATCTGAAAAACTCCCAATTAACTTGTTCAGGGGAACATGCATAGTGGCATTACTCCACCACACTCTAATTTGCTCCTTCAATAAACGCATCACGCCATCAAGATTTTCTTCGTCCCGGCATCTCATACCATCTGATAATATCTTAGTATCATTTAACCAATAACGATCGAATTATCATAGTGTCACCTTTAAAATTTATAACTCTTGAGCTCTTTAAAAATAAAAATATGTGGAGCAGGAGCAGCTACTCGAGGTTGAAATCAATCTAAAATGGTAGTTAACATTTGGAAGCATACTCCTTAGTTCTGTATAGGCAATTCCTGATGGTTTTCCCTACATATTGAACTGGGGTGAAAGAAGGGTTATTATGCACCTTATTACTAGAACCCTAGACTCTACTTTAAGCCCCCTCGTCAATTGCATGAAGAGATCCCTTAATATCTATCATCTCTATACTAATAAGACAATTTTAAACATAATAAAGTTGCATCAAAATCACAAGCGCAATTTATAATAATCAAGACCCCTATGTGGCATGTACAAGTTATTAGACTTATGAAAAACTCAGTTTAAACCTAGTGTGACTAAACATATAACTCTAATACCAATAGATATAACGTCATCAGTTCAGTTCAATCGAAAGTTGAGTCAAAGATGTCATATCAATTGATTAGAGTTCAACTTACTTGAATCAGAATTAAAACTGAACATTCATCACTTAAACCATAATAATTTACTTTATTAAGGGTTAAGTCCCCAATTTTAACAAACTTGAAAGTCCTAATGCTAAACAAGACTTCAAAGAAAGGCTAAAAGAGCAATTTATCCAGTTTGAATTAAGAGTTTCGAAACCTTGAAACTCTGGATAGACTGACCACAAGGTTTTGAAATCCGAAATATTATCTGTCAAAGGTTCTAAAACCTCTTGCATGGGTTCTAAAACCTCTTCCGTTTCACCAATTTCTAAAATAAAGTTTCAAGAGGCTCCTAATTGATACCTTAATCACTAAACAACTTCATAACATAAATATTTGAATCAATTTTTAGTCTAAATATACAGTTCTATATTATGAAGGCTATAAAATTTACTATAAAATTTATAAATCATTCTTTTGGCTTTGGAATTATAAGCTTTCATGATTCATATTAAAGCATCGATCTCAACATCAAATCATTTTTATAGGCAAAGCAATTTTATGAGAATAGTTAAAATGACTATACTTTATAAATTTATAATGTTATGAAATTTCTATCCACCTATTACTTAAAATGAATTTTCACAAATTAAATTAGACCACGCCTACATAAACCTTGTACATTCCATAGAATAACACTGGTTAAAGGTTAAAATGTTGCTTTTGAGATCTGTTAACTTGTGCTCATAGATGCAACTTTGCGAATCTCAATCGACTATCTACATATGAAAACACACACACTTTAAATATGAAATTAGTGGGACTCACATAAAATACCAAAATAAACAATTAAAATTTACACAATTAATAAAGTAATCACATATCAAGAATTTTATTGACCATGTCCATTCAAAGTTTTCAAAGCATCATGTTATTATTATTTTTTTGTAAAATGGGTACTTCGTATTCGATGTTACAAAGTATACCACTCCAAGGACCTCATTAAAAAACCTCCCTAAACTTAATTGGGGGAAAAAGAGTGAACCTTGGAATGGAGAGAAAAATTCAGGCATGAAATCATGTTATTATTATTAATATCACAATCAAAACTATCTTGGTATAATATCAAATTTTCATTAGAATGATCACAACAAACATTTGTCTTTGACCATATAAGCCACTGAGCTATCTCAATTCCTTTATATACTCCATTTCTATACATCTCTATATTTCATTTTCACCAGTATCTACTTTCCCGCTTGCCTCCTCAATCTCATAACATAAATATCATGATACATTCATCTTATTTTCAAATTTCACATCAAGTTACATAAAAACATCCATGTATTATAATTTACTATAACACTTTCACAGAATATTCTACATCACAATTTCATTTTTTTCATACAATGAAATATTAAAATACTTACCATGGTATATTGTATTCTCATAATATTAGGAGACTAAATATTATAGTCTCTTTACTACACATTGAACATAGAACACAAGTAGAGGCACTCACCTTATTACAATAATCAAAATGCTAAATTAAGGTTTTAAAGGGCTAAATATATATTTTTCTTTTCTTTTTAAAGACCTTCATTCGAATCAATGTTTTTTAAGCTTCTTAAACCATGCACGGAAAAATTATATATATGTATGTATATCAACATCTCAACATATTAATTAACATGAAATTTAATTTTGAAAATCTTTTTTAACATAACAGAATATTCAATACTAATCTAAAAAAGTTTCAAATCATTCCAAAGACTAAGTTGAATTCAACTATAATTTTTTTTAAAACTATCCGGACTCTATTTTATCTTTTTTATTAGGATAATACTCTTATTTGTCTATTTTATTTAGTACTCTCCAAATTAAGATAATATTATATTTTATCTATTTTTATTTTTTAGAGTAA
Organism: Hibiscus syriacus; assembly: GCF_006381635.1. NCBI lineage: Eukaryota > Viridiplantae > Streptophyta > Magnoliopsida > Malvales > Malvaceae > Hibiscus > Hibiscus syriacus. Next base: position 32,267 of record NW_024063187.1, on the reverse strand, counting down.
AGTATACAAATGGTCCTTCGACTTGGTGTTGCTTTGTTGAGTCCCATGACTATCAAAAGTTACAAAATGGTCCTCTAACTATAGAATGTTACTTTGTTGAGTCCCTCGACTATTAAAAGTTACATAATGGTCACCTCACTATCCATTATGTTCCAAATTCGTCCCTTTCCATTAACAATTGACGACAATCTGAGGTGTATGCTAATTTGTTGTGTAGGATGATAAACTCTGATCCCAGAATCTCAAGCACTATCATATCTTAGACATAGATTAACATCCAACTCAAAATATCGTTAATATTTTAATGAAAAAAGATGAGTTTGGAACATAATGAATAGTCGGGTGACTATTATCTAATTTTTAATAGTTGAGGGACTCAACAAAACTGTCGAAATGATCCTTAAGCTTTTTAGGGCTATTCCAGGGAGCGATCCAACTTAATCTTGGAAAAATTGGGTTTTAGAATAAAAAAATAAATAGATTTGGAGTCTCCATCGACCTTCAGGTTAGGTAGGTCGAATACCTAAAAAGACCTTTTAAAATAATTTTAAAAGATAAAACAATGATCTACATTTAGCAGAAATTCATTTAGAAAAAGAGTTCGAGAGTCGATTACACGTGGGGAAGGATTACACCCCACATCGCCCGAAATCGGTACCTAAATGATTATATGTCATCTAAAGATTGAAATTGGCAAATTCGAATAACATTTAAATTATGATTTTTTAGAAAAAAATATAAGGGTTGTTATTTTGCATGAACAATTCTCGAAATACCTTCATTGTCAGTTAAAGGGGTATTTCCATGGATTCCCCATACAAAATAATATTGCCCATACATTAAAAATAAATTCATTCGGACATAAAATGTATTATTTTGTTCGAACAATTCTTGGAAACACACTCTTTGTTAGTTAAGACGCGTTTCTATAAATTCCTCGAGTAAAATAATATTTGAAAATATTACAAATAACCAGAATTAACATGTAAATGATGGGTTAAAATAAAAAGATGGTGACTTTAGGGATTAAATTATACAACCAACAAGAAATCAAGGAAACCATTGCAAATATTTCACAATCTAAGCACTACAATCGTAAATAAACCAACTTTAATCAGGAACAAAATGAACATATTTAAAGTAAGGCATTCAAAGTAAAATAATCATAAGATAAGATAACAAGCATAAGGGGCTAAAATGAAATAAAAATAAAAACAATAGCCAAATCATAATCCATTAGTGACTAAAATGTATAAATTGAAGATATCATATTTAACTTATAATAAAATAATAAGCAAAACTCAAACAGTGGCTAAAATAAATAAAAATAAAAACCATTGACTAAATTTGAATAAATCACAATAATAACAGTGACTAAAAACAAGAATAAATTAGAGCACAAAATCAAAGAAATAAAATAAAAAGAGGACTAGTGACCGAAATGGAAAAACACGAGTAAAGTAGAGGGATCTAGAAGAAAATAAACCCAAAAGTTAGTGCTGAGAAATAAAAAGGGAAAATCACTAAATCAGTCCCTAATTACTTTAAAAAATTAAAAAGTCACTACACATGACCAAATGAAAAACAAGCCTAAACATACAGGGACTAAACAAAAATTAAACCAAAAATATATAACATGCATAAGAAATGTGTTAATTACAAAAATGGTCATTGTAGGTGACCATTTTACAAAAACACGCCTAACTTAAGGGGACCTAAGTGCAATTTCCCCTAAATTTTCCTATAAATATCAATTTTTTCCTTTTTATATATTTTTCATTTTTTTCTTTTAACCTATTTTTAGATAGAGGGTCTCCCTTCTTTCTAGAAAATCGATCGGTTGCCGGCCACTTACCTTCATCGACCGCCGCTGACAGTCTTCGGTGGCCTCTGGCCACCAAATTTTAAGGGTTTGTTCATCTTGGTGTCGGGGGTTCGGATCGGGCCATGGCTTTACCGAAAATGTAACATCGATGATGAATCAACGCCGAAACCTTTCGGCTTCTTTTCTCACGATCTCGTCGCCGGACCGTTAGATCGCCTTAATTCCGAAGTATGTCATTCTCCTCACCACTGCGTTCATACTTACTGTTCGGATAGACCATCAGAAATCCCCAATGCCGACAAGAAGCTCAAGTCAGACGATAAAATTCTTCAATTTTCTCTTTTATTTTTTTCGCTTTCGCGTTTAGTTTTACCGATTTTGAAGGGTGATTGTTTGGTTAGAGAGAAAAAAAAACTTGATATTGTTCTTTGTAAATTGCTCCAAAATGGTGGGGAGGAAAACCGCTTTTACATAACTTCTCTACTTTTGAATCGGGGAAGAATAGATAAATTCGGGGAAGCCTCTTTTCTATTTTTTAATATCGAGAGCCCCCTTACCCTTACATTGTTGTTTTTTGCTTTATTCGGGAGCCCCTAGTGTAATCTGCCCCCTCGTTTTATCCCATTACATCAAATTAAATAATACATTGATTGTTGATTTGGAGATGACTTTGCTGATTTAGAGATGTGGAATGTTGCAGTGATTTTGTGGATATGTTGATGGCGTGTTCGGTTGGTGATGCAAGGCATGGGCATTGTGATGGCAGGGTATGGTGGCATAGTGATGGCAGTGGCTTCACGTGGGAGTCTGCTAGAGTTGGAGAAATTTGGTGCAGATGCCGTGGGTTGGGCTCACCAATGGGCTTGTTGTAATTGGGCCGGTTTTGTTGGGCTTTGGGTGTGAATTGTTGAATTGGGTTTCTTTTTGTTCGGCCCGATTAGGCATGCTTGTAATTTGGGGCCCAGTTTTAGGTTTGTATCCTGCAAATGAAAATAATAATAATAAATAATAAATAATAATGATAATAATAATAAAATAAAACAGGTCTCCGGACTAAAACGGATGTCGACAGTTGCCTCTCTTTGTTCATTCTTGTGTAAACAAGAATAGGGCAAATATAAAAAGACAACACATTTTTGTCTGGTTCCATCTCCGTGCTTTGAAATTTGATAAGGATCTGCTCCACTGTTTCTGTAGGGTAGATCAGATCGAGAAACATTGATTCATTCACTGTTCTTCAGGGAAGATTAATCGATGTAGACTTGTTCCACTGTCACTTGGGGGATATCAAATTTGGAAAAGAGGGGGATCTATTCTGCTTTTCTTGAGGGAAAATCAGATATGGGGACGTTGATTCATTCCACTGTTACTCAGGGAAGATTAAATCGAGGCAAACTTGTTCTGCTGTTACTCAGGGAATATCAAATCTGAAAAGAGAGGGATCTGTTCCGCTTCTTCTTGAGGGAAAATCAGATCTAGGGACCACTATAGCAAAATGGGTTTTTAGCGGCGTTTTTTGAACAAAAGCCGGTAAATACTCGTATTTTAGTGGCGTTTTTATATAAACGTAACTAAATATTGTACTTTAGTGTCATTTTTGTACAAACACCTCTAAAGACTCGTATTTTAGTGGTGTTTTGATATAAACGCCGCTAAATATTATACTTTAGTGACATTTTTTGAACAAATGTCGGAAAATACTCATACTTTAGTGGCGTTTTTATAAACGCTAAATATATTGTAGTGGCGTTTTTTAACAAATGCCGGTAAATATACTTAGTGGTGATTTTATATAAATGTAGCTAGAACCTCGTACTTTAGTGGCATAGTTTTAACAAACTTCGGTAAATACTCATACTTTTGCGGCGTTTGAATATAAACACGACTAAAGACTCGTACTATAGTGACGTTTGTATACAAGTGCCGCTAAATACTAGTTCGTTAGTGGCGTTTTAAGCACAAACACCACTAAATATTGTACTTTGGTGCTGAGGAATTTTTTTTTCTTGATAGACATTCGTGACATTTTTCTGATGAAACGCCGCAAAAGACTTTTACTTTAGGAAACACATCCAAAATAAAATCAGTAGCGGCGTTTACGGAGTAGCGTCGCAATAGGTAGCTACCTTAGCAGCGTTTTTTATTAGAAACACCGCTATTGAATACTATAAGGTGGCATTTTTTGGTGAGCGCCATGATCACCCTGCAGTTTAGTGGCGTTTTAATCGATCGTTACTGAGTAGTACTTTAACATATCGGGATCCAAATCCTTAATTTTATTCGATCGTTCTTCTTCCTTTCAACTCTTATCATAAATTCGATTGTGCATCACGCCGTCGTCGCCAGTCCGGTCACCAATTGCCGACCATCAGGTATGTCGCCGATTTCTTAGATTTAAAGATAACTTTTTTTTATGGATTTTATTGTTCGCAAAATTTTAGTTCCAGTTCAAGAAAATAAGATCTTTTTTTGTTGATTTATCCTCCCATTTTTCAATCGATCAGTGTTAGTTGTTGCAGAGAGACTGTTATGTTCAATTATGGTACAGAGTTTTAAATTGTTTCGTACAAGATGAGTGTGATCTTAGAAGTTGTTCATTTGTGGTTGTTTACTTGTTTCTGCTCGATACTCCTTTCATTTAGTGCCTGAAATTTGTATGTAATTTCATTATTCCATTGATCTGGAGAAATTTTTCTGAAGGGCCGAGACAAATGCTAATCTAAACTGTGCAAATGTAATTTCACTTACTACCACAGGTTTTGTAAACAGGTTTTTTATTTATAAGAAAATTATGTTTGGTTTTCTCTCATTTCCTTAACTGAATGAGCTTAAAGGTACACTATACATGTAATAAATAACATGTATTAGTAAAAGCATGTGTTAATTTGAATTCGTGGGTGAAACTATTTTAACAGGGACATAGATCTTTATTGTTTGGGTTGATTATTTTATGTCAAAAGGTGGATGGGTTGTAGTAGCATTTGGAAACCAGGCAAAAAAGTGTAACGGCATGCATATTAGAACAACATTTTATTCAGCCACAGCATTTTGGATCCTTAGCGTTTTTGAATGCTTCCGTCAAAGCTTATTGAACTGGAAACATAAGTATAACTATTATAAATGTCAGGTGTTATAGAAATAAAACTAAAACAAAATTGAAGAATTTATGCTTGGAATGGCGATTGCAAAAGAGATTAGCGTTGATGATGGGCCAAGTGTTGAAATTCACGCTTAGCAGTTCTGAATCTTCTGTATGAATGTTTAAGCTATTAATCGTATCATTTTAATTTCTAATTTCTTGGCATTTCCGAACGGTTAAACTGATGTTACCCTTTTTAGTCTTCTTTTACATGCACCCATTTCGAACCCTTAAGTATTCCTTATTATTATACCTGACCACCCGTTGTTTTCAGATTTGTTGAAGGAAGCATCGTAATTGATCTTTACTACATTCGGTGGGGGAGGAGACCATCTCACCACTGTGTTTCTTTTTGGGCTGAGACCTATGTTGTTTGCCAGTGTATAGTCTCTGCATTGACCTCGAACAAGGGTAATTACTTGTTCACTTCTCATAATGTCCCCGTTATGTATTCCTCTGTTTCTTGCGTACCACAACGCCCAAATACCTACTAAAATTTCGTTGAGCCTTTTACGAAGGTTGTTTTCCATCATCCAGCTGAGCCATTCCTTGAAGGATCACTGCAGGTGTTTACCAGGCCAAAGGTAATTCAAACCTCTCCATACTTGCTGTGCCAAGTTACATTCTTTGGTGATATGCTTGCTGGTTTCTGCTTGGTTTGAACATAATGTGCAAAATGGATCCTGTATCATATATCTGTTGTATAGGACTTGCTTTGTTAGAATGCCTTAAATTTAAGAATTAAAATTATAATTTTTTTAAATATACAACTATAACAATAATGATAATAAATTAAATTATATTTTTTTGAAAGTTAATGCTCAATTAAGGCATTAGACAAATTAAAAACGGAATCATAATCAAATTTCATTAAATGAAAATCCAAAGAAATAAATCATACACAAGTAGTGACCAAAATGGAAGAAAACAAAGCAGGGTTCTAGCACCTCGAATACGTAACTTTATAAGGACTCGTGCCCTAATTATACCAATTTTATTAATTGCCATATAGACACTCTCATTAAGTGTTAACGACAGATGACTATATTGAAACCATTTAAATAGTTCAGTGATCATATTTACGCAAATTTGAAAATGATGGTCATTTAGCGATCCGGCCCATTGTTATGTGATCATTTATTTAGTTTACCTTGTTTTTTTTATTAATGATTTGTTTTTACCCTAAAATTTTCTAAATTGGTTTCTTAGATATAATGTATCCTGTTCAACCTAGTCAACTTGTATTTCAGTCTCCTGCTTCCTCCCGTTTGGGGCTCGACTTTCATGTGCCACTAATATTAGTTTTCTTATAACGTCACACATGTTAGTTTGTTAGTTATGTTAGTTGACAGGGAGGGAAAAGGACCCAATATGGATTATAGAATAAATGTAAATCTTAAAAATACAGTTCAATATTTTTAAAGTATAACATTTATGATTACTTTTAGATTTCCAAATATATACTCAAAACTAGCCACAAAATTTTACAAACATACTTAAACAAATATAATAAGAAGAGCAAGTTATCGTACTATACTAACACATTGAACGAACTCTTCTCTCAGCATTTTGATCTACTAGTCCTCAATAATCAACTTTAAAGCCGATCTTTTTTATAATCAGCTATAAAATTGACTAACGTTTCTAGAATTTTTTATAATCGTTTAGTGTTGACACAAGTGGTTGAGATTCAAGAATTTGAGCTTGTAAGGCCAAGTTCGAATCCTACAACCATCAATCTGTAAATTCTTATGTAAATCCCAATTAAATCTTATGTATACACTGACCTTGGACTAGAAGAGCCACCCATGACGTAAACTTTTAGGCATCAAAAATCTTAATACGAAGATTTTTCTCCCAATTTAACCTAGGATAAGTCACCCTTTTACAAAATCAATCTAACGTACTAATGAAAGGTTTATTTATGTTTAGATTTTAAAAAATATTTTTTTGGGGTAAAATCATTTTTAATCATATGGAAATGGAAAAAAAAACTGAAATTAATTTATTGTGAAAACCACACGCGTTGGTGCTAACTCAATTTTCATTAACAATAGTGATTAAAATGAAAACATTTCTTAAGGTCAATGACTCCAATAAAATTTTAAAAGTTTGATGACCAAAATACAAACATCCTAAAAGTTTCATGATCATTAGTGTAATTTACACTTTTAACTTTTGACTTATTTAACAATGCGAATTTTGACCCTAAAAAACAATGCCAATTGAATATCTCTTTGCCTATTGTTTATCAGCACCAAAAACAAAATTTGAGTCGATAAATTGTTCAAGCTGGTGTTCAACCCGAGGATAAATTTACAACATAATGCCTAAGAATCACAGATCCTAAAAAAAAAACCACCAAATCATCTATTTGTTTCTATAACATTCATGCATCACCTACATATATAGTTCTTAAAATGATGTCAAATTATGGTGATAGAAACACGGTCATCTGAATCAAGAATGTGCCGATTAGTTCCGCCAAATGGAGACTGCTGCATCGCAAAATCTCCATCCCCTTTTCATCCTTGGAGCCAAGCCAGGAGAGAAACACAGAGGTCTATTCTGTAGTTGTTTGGATGAATAAATGCTTAAATTGGACTTGCTCTAGATACCTGCAACATAAAAGTAAAACCAGGTCTCGGGTTCATCATCCAAATACCAAGAATGAACGCTTGGAGAAAAGGCATATGACAGCGACAATCATCGTTATTTTCCTGATACCTGATTTCCCAAACTTGTTGCAGTAGCCCAGTACTGATGGTGATGAGGCCTTCCTGCTGGTCCATAAGTGATAAAAGTTGTTGCTATTGGCTGCACTTGCCTATTACTTGTAGACGGAGCCGGCAGCTCTCTCATGAACCATAGTCCAAATGCGAAGGGGACTGATGAACCTGCCGATAGACCTTAAAGATTAACTTTTTATTATACAAAATTAAACAATATTTGAACCGTTTAAAGTAAAGATGAAAGCTAATTCATTAAATATTTAATTCAAAATGTTTAAAGCCAAGTACATGAGTTATATTTAGTTTTAGTTTGCTCAAATCCGTATCCAAGCAGTTGTATAAACACAGTCTTCAAAGACTGAATGAAATACCTAAAACATAGTGCAAAATAAGAATAGGTGCTTCTACGCCATTGATCTCCTTTGGATTCCAATGATGAAAAAGCTGCCAACAGAAAGAAAAAACTTAACCCCATGCCCTAGTTCAGGAAAAAAAAAAATCTTAACTTCAAGTTGAGGTCTTCAGTTATCAAATACTTACAGGAAGATCCATAAGAACAGCTATTAAAGAACTCGATGTGAAACACAAGACCGAGACAACTGCTAAACCAACCACCTGAAAAAAGTGACAAGCTTCTAGAATCAACCAAAATCATTTTACCACCAAGTTCTCAATAATTTGTTTTTAGCATATTTAAGCATCAAGAGTTCCATGCATACAAAAAGAAGGCTAAATGAAGAATTGGTAACAAGTGCAAACCTTCTGCATTTCAGACGAAGCTCTCTCGGAGCGGACTCTCCTTAATTTAGAAAATAGAAGGAAACCTGTGAACAGATAAAGAAAAAAGTTCAAGATAGAATCAAAACGGCTAAAAGGAATAAACAAAATGATGGTGACAAAAAGAACTGTTTAGGAAAAGTTTAGTGCAACCATTAAAGATCTTGCATCGTTATTCTTCGTTAGGTAATTTCAGTTCATCAGTGTATGATTTATGTTACAGATTTTAGTTTCTTTTTCAGAAGCACTGTAACTTAATTAGGAGTATGTTACTCGGAATATTGAATGTGGCCATATATCCAACATTGGAATGTTTGTTTTTTTTCTAACTTTTCCAGTATCTGCCATCCAGAGAGTCCTTAGAGGATCATATCCTTATAACCATGTACAGATATGTATTAACATGGTTACTTTAGGAAAAATGAAGAGTCACCATGAATTCCAAGGAAAATTCCTTAAAACCATCGAATAACTGATGCAGCATAGCCCATATCGACGGGGGAAAACATAACAACTAATAAGCTGTAAAAAGCTCGAATCCACGCATATGATTAACAAACATTAGAAAGAAGTCATTCTCACCATAGCAACCAAAAGCTCCACCCATTAAAAGCACTGTTGTGGCAAGAAAATCTATATATACCTGCACAAGAAATTGCAGTTATGGACCAATAGCTACTAGTCACACTGAAAATATAAACGTTATCTACTCCGGATGTAGAACTTAGTTCCCACGAATCATAAGAAGTAGAGAAATTCGGCGTTCACAATTTCAATCTTGAGTGAACACCATTTTCCGTTTGCTACGATGCTGCCAAAAGCACCAAGGTCAACACATGCTTAAAAAAACGTTAACATTGGATATCTTAACCTATTGAAGATCTTCTAAAGAAAGAAGGATAATCGAATATACTGATAAATTCCAAGAGCAGGAAGTTAAGGTATCAATCATAACTCGGATGTTAACAGTATATTCTATTAAATAAGCTTAACCTAAACTGATGCATATTGGCAAAACCACAACAAGAAAGAGTTGTGAGAAGGTGACTAACAGCCGAGCCTTAGGTTATTCATATGAATTCACAAAATTATTACCCTTATTGAGTTAAACAAACATAAAAGACTTAATACGGAAACATATCAAGGGATATTTAGATGTTTTAATCCCCACTGTATCATAATTTGGGAGTAATATGATCCATACCCGAGCAACTACTAAAGATTGACTAGAATTCTTCCCTGCACAAATCCGGATTATTGCAGCAAAGGCAATCATTATGAAGACATTGAGAATAATGACCTGGTGGGAGAATGGAAAGAAAAATTAATTAACCCACCTATTATAATATTGCATCATAAATAGAAATTATTCGTACGCATACCACAATGACAAATTTTTGTCTGCCACCAACATGAATGCCTTGGAATGAGCAACATTTCCGACAAATATCAATGTTTGACAAGCCTGACTTGTTCTTTGAACTTTCCAATAAAGGCTGTTGACTATTATGTTCTTCATCACCATCCTCTTCATCATTTGCCTGATGGCAAAGGTCGGCCCTATAAAATCATTGCCCATAAAAGCATATATGTACCTTATAAGTTACGCTACACTATTTCCTGGCAAAATGTCTCAAATGCAAAAATGCAGTTACTAGCACATCCTTCAAAAGCTTTCAAAGATCGCGGAAATATGATTCAAAATATACCATTGAGAAAAACATGATATTTCCCCCATGCAAAATCAACATGACAGGTTTTTCAAAAAAAAATAAAAGAACCATTAAGATGCGGTCCAACTTACCAGAAAGATAAGAGAAGAAGAAATGCAGCCAAAACCAGAATCTTGGGCAAGGCTGCAGGAATATTTTCACCGTTAAACCACAGACAGATCTCATATAAAATGGCTCTAGAAACAAGTACAAAAGGTAAAGAAAAGTTGTTGTCATTTGAGAGAAACATACCCATGAGAACAAAGCCACACACATTAGACCAGCAAAGCCACCTTTTGCATGTGCCAACAACCATGCACAAAAAATAAATGAAATAACCTGTAAGAAGACAAAAGAAATCTTAAGATAATTATCTTATGCAGAAAAAAATTAAACACTTCCGAAAATTTAGCTCATTTCCAAAGAAGGCTTAAAGGGGGTCTATGAGCTTGGAACTCGAGGAACTGTTAGGTTGAACACCGTGGTTTACCTCTTCTTGAAGAATTCCGGTTGGATACCAATACATAAAATCTATCGAAACAACCAAAGTTGGCATTGCAAAATATGCCAGTAAATGAAACTTATTCATAACAATTATCCTGTAAATTCATGTTCTTCATCTTAGAAGAACGCCGAAATATATCAATCAGTGGCCCATTTCTCATTCAAGGAAAAGTCTTACTTTATATTGTGGCTTCAAAACTATTAAAGTGATATCATTTCTAAAACACTAGATATAAATTCCAATTGGATCCATGCTACTTTTCTAATTTGATTAATACATTAGTAAAAAAAAAACTTCACTAGATAGACCAAAGCTTCACAACATCTTAGTTAAGCTCTTACCACAATTAGAGGAGCCTATCATGAGATGAAGAACCTGCAATTAGTATTTCGCTCCATCAGTATAGTTTCATTAAAAAGGACAAAAGAAAAACAGCGTCGAATTCGTTTTTAGAAGAAGTATTATAGATCGCAGACACACATAAAATTAGAATCATAGATATATATATGCCAAAGTAAATCCTGTGCTTTTATACAACAATCAGAAGACAAAAAATGTGAAAATTAAGCAATACAAAGCATGAATCAATTTGTGTATCGTCATAAAACGAATGGAAGTTCCAGGTTTATATTATGCGTATAGGAGGCTAAAGAAAGAAACAACTTGATACAAATGAGCTAAGTTAGTCGGACTTTAGTATTATAAAAGCATCATGAAATACTATGACATCACATACGCCTCTTGCATTAAAGAACAACATAAACAAGCACACGCAAATCAACCACAAAAGACTAGGGAAATAACTTGAAGATTTTGCTTACCTTTTGACGTGTCCACCCAACTTGTTGATTACGTAGGTGAATCCTACAAAGCTGATTAAACAAAGGCTAAATATGTCAGGGGGAAAAGTTCTGAAACATATAGTTAAGGAAGTGAACTCAAAATATGGATTTGTCAACTTCAGTATTTATTGCGACTCTTCTACTTTTATAATGCCTTTTAAGGTACGTCAAAAATAAATAAATCAAGTTAATTATAAACGCCCGTTGTTATGTGTCAAATTTTGTAATATGATTCTTCTAAAATCTGTAAAAGTAGTACCTGAAAGGCATATATATGTCTTACTGGTTCAACTAGAAGTTTAGAACCATTTGGGTGGGTGTGCTTGTTCGAAACAGATATGTATTCGACATGGTTACCGTCTATTTTCCCAAGTATTTCACACATTTGGAAGGCAGACCTCCATACCCATTGACATCAAATATGTACAGGACAACGGTTACTTCAAAGAGAATGAAGAATTGAAGCAAATTTAGCTTAATTTTATGCCAAATTTTATTTTGGGTCACTCTTTTTGCTCCTTAACATTAGAAAGGATTCATTCAAAGGCAACAAAAGCTCGGATTCAGAAATTTCAACAGAAAAAAAGCCAAAATCATCACTAATTTATACAAAAAAAATAAATAAAGAAAAATAAAGCATGAAATTTTCAACAGAATAAGCTGAAATGCACTGAAAACAAATCCAGAATAACCTTTTAAAACAACAATTTTCAAGCAATGCCTGTACGATTATAGCGGTTTATATTATTTTCCCTAACATTTTCTCAGTAACCCAGCAAGACCCAGATTTCCCAGTCGAAAAAAAATCATCAAATCCCCTTTCACAATAGAAATTAAAGCCCACATAAGTAATTAGATACCATAATAGAAGGTAAATGCATTAGCAAAGCAAAACATAAAAAGGGGAGCAGAAAACAGACCTGAAAGAAGGCAATAAATGCAAGAAGAACATCAAGGCAAAGCAGAAGGATATTCACAAGGAGAAGGTTGAAGGGGTAACACTTAAACATTGCTTTGATATACAAAGAATGATTTTTTTCTTCTCTTTCTTCGTTTTCCTTTGGTTTTGGACTCCCAGAGGAAAGGAAGTTAGAAAGCAAAGGAGGAGAAGATATGTAGGAAACTGAATCCAAAAATAACTTTTTTTTTGTATCAAAAACACACCCACTGACAGACAAATAGAGAGAACACACAAGATTTAGCTTTTTTTTTTTATTTTTTTAATGTTCCTGTGTTTCACAGGCAACGGCCTCTGTTTGACCTTTGGGGAACTCTCTTTAAGTAGCAATATATACGGCGATAATCACATGTACGGTCATATAGGAGCGTCTCTGATCTGATTTTTCGGTACTTTCACTGTTTGATTTTTGCTAATTATAATCAATGTACTTTGAATAAATGTGGTTTAGTTGAGTATTTTAGTCAAATTATAATGCTAATTGGATTCTTTTATCTTTAATATTTATTGTTTCTAAGATATTGGTAATTTTATAGAAATAATAAGAGGTATATTTGATTCAGTTTGACTCAATTTTTGAATAAAAGATAAATCAGATTGTTATTATGAGGTTTTCTAAAAATAAAACAGAAATTAAAACCGAATGATATAAAAGTTGAAATTTTTGGTTCGATTTTGCGAGTTTTAACTATTCTCCATTTTTTAAACCTAACATAAAAAATTCAAATTTCAAACTTAAACCGAATGCAAACACATAAATTTAAATTCTAAAAAAATATTAATGGTTTTAACTTTTAATAGTTTATTTATTTAAATTCATCTTATAATAAAGTTAAATAAATCTATTTTTCATAATTTATTTCTTTTTTTTTAATTTGATTTGAATTCAAACAGACGAATTTTATTTAAAAAAAGTCGAATCAAATTACAAAATTATATATCTAAATCAAATCAAAATTGAACTACAAATAGAAAACTTAAATCAAATCAAAATTGAACTACAAATAGAAAACTTAAATCAAATGAAACTGAATAATTTAGTTTGAATCAATTTTTCATTTTCCAGTTCTATTGTTCAGCCCTAAGAATGATATTAGTTTTTTATTATTTATGTAAATAAAATCCGAAACTATGTAGCGTCCAAAATCAACATGAGTTGGAATATATATATATATATATATATATATATATATATATATATATATATATATATATAATTTCATCTTTTATCTTTCATATTTTTATTATATAAAAAGTGTCCAAAATTATCAAATGTATATAGAATAGATATTTGGTATTAAAGAGTAATTAATATCATTTAACTTGGTTGAATCTCATGACTTATCGTAAATATTTTAAAAATAATAATTAAAAATCTTTACGGTTCACCGACCAAACTGGACCCAGATAGATGTAATGTTTATGTAATGAAAAATCAGCAGTAGAATTCATAACAAAGGGTTAATATATATTTTAATATTTAATATATATTTTTTTATTTAATTAGGTATTTTAGTTTAATTTTAAAGTTAATTTTTGTATTTAATTTTCTTTTTTTAATAAAGTATATAAATTTGATTTTTTAATTGGCTAAAAATCGCAAATATATGTTGGATTAAAAAGTTAAACTTATATATATATATATATATATATATATATATATATAAAGAAAACGAGTCTCATTAAAAACCCCTTCTAAGACCTATAAGGGGAAAAGAGTGACTTAGGACCTTGTATTGCCAGAAAAATCAATGGATACAACAGACGCAATATTCTCGGGACAAATAGGGTTAAAATACAAGGCATTTTCAGAACGAAGAGCCCACTTAGCCAAAGTATGTGCTACAATATTACAAGTTCTAGAAACAAAACACATTTTGAAATTTAAATTAGCATCTAAAATCCTACGAGCTTCTCAAAGATGATAACTCAACGTGGATAAATCCTTCTTCCGTTGAGACATCTTGTTGACTACAAGCATTGAATCTGATTCAAAGATTACATGCGTCCACCGATACTCGTTACCAAAGAAAGAGCAACATTCAGAAATGAATCTCCAAAATCCCAACTTCAACACAACCTGGTGACGATGCAGCCATGCCGCCAAGTACCTGTCCAACGACATTTTGGGCAATAACTTCCACAGCTGCTATACGCCCAGTAGACTCAAAAGCATTTATCTTCCTATACATTAGAGGGGGAGGTTACCACTTCTCCTGATCAATACACAAAGCTTCTCTTAGAGAAGATCGTACAACTCTCGCCCTCCCCAATGTATGCTCCCTGGCCAATATGTACTCGTGCTGAAGGGAGACAACGTTGATGGCCAATATCCATGGGGTTTGAAGCTTGTTATCATGCACTTTGGAATTCCTCCCATTCTAAAGGTTCCAAACTAATACAAGAAAACAAGCAAGTCCAACTAGATCCAAATTAGTAATAACTAAATCCAACCAATCCAATGGAGAAACAAGTTGGCTAGACAATAACGTACCATGCATACTTGCACAAATAAAAGTTTCTTGGCCTTAAGAGCAATCCCGTAAAATATAAACTATTGTCTCTTCTTCCAAGCCACAAATTGGACAAAGACCATCACTTAAGCTAGCATCACGTAACCGCATACCAATCGATAACCCACCGTGTTCTACTCTCCAAGCAAAGCTGGACAGGATCTGTAACTTAGAAACTATTTTCTAAACTTTGAAAGCAGAGTTCTGAGAATGATTAGGACGTTGAAGCCACTAGTAACCTGAACGGACATAGTATATACCATAATCATGATTGCCCCATATGATCACATCCCTTTGGATTGGAGCAATGAATGTCGACAAAATCAAGTCAGAGTCAATGGTATTAAAAATGTGGCACACTTTTGACTCGTTCCAGTGAGACGTTCAATCGTACGTGAAATGCCATGCTTATAACTACTGCGCGGGGATAGTTGAGTAATCTCTGGTAAAGGAAACTAACTTTGATCCATCTTATTTATCCATGGTTATATGGACATAACTATCCCATCCAACCCTTCAATACAATGTACCTGAAAAAACCTAAATGGTTTTGTGAATACATTTCCACGCATAGGAGCTATTGTTACCAACAGAAGCACCAAGTATATCACAATTTGGATGGTACTTTTCTTTCTATACCCTTGCCAACAAGCAATATGTGTGTTGAATTAATCGCTATACTTGTTTACCAAGCATTGCCAAGTTAAATGTCCGTAGATCACGAAAACCAAGTCCCCCTTGACTTTTCGATGTATAGATTGTGTTGAGTCAATCGAATCAATGGAATGGCCAAGAGGGGGTAAATCGACAATTAGAAAAATGATGGAAGCTTTTTTGCAAGAAAATAAAAAATTGACACAAGTAATTTTAGAGTGGTTCAACTTCTTCAATGAAGTCTACATCTACTACCTTAGCTTCCACGATAAGGATTTCAACAAATCCACTAATTTGTTCTAACCTTTTACGACAAGGGGTAACCTTACAACACACTTAGACTTATACCCAAAGTCTCAAGTGCACAACCCTTCCTAAGAACAAATTACAAAGAAGCAAACTTTTGAATATCCTCACAAGATAAGATGTTTGCAAATTGAAGCTCTTACACACCCAGGAACACTAGAATGAAAAATAAAAAGAATGAATAGTGTTCTAAGTAAGAAAGACAAAGTTGAATACAAATTTGGCTCTCAATGCTCTTTGATTGTTGGAATAACTTTCTTGTTTTTTACTACTGTTTGAAGATCCATTTTATATGCCCTTATTGATTTCTAACCATTTGAGGTTGTTAGAGGTAGTTTGGAGCCGAGTGGAACAATAAATTAGTTCATTGAATGCAATCCTTCACAAAGGTTTCAAAACCATAGAAGGGGTTTCGAAACCCGTCTTTGAAAATTTTGACCGTTGGGCAGGGGTTTTGACACCTATAGGGTTTTCGAAACCTTAAATTAGTTTTAGCTACTGCCTGAGTGGTTTTGAAACCTCCTAATGGGGGTTTCGAAACCATGCCAAAAAATTGATGAAAATGGCCTTATTTCATGTTTAAAAAGTATTTAAAACTTTATAAAATTCATAAATATTTTCAAATTTATTTTTGACATTTTGAACCTCAAACTTATTTTTGCAAATTTGAAAATTCTTGAATATAATAAAACATTAATTTTACAAAAGTTTCAATTTAGTCTTTTGTTATATCAAAATCATTTAAATACATTTATCAATCTCCCCTTTTTGATATAACAAAACTACTTTATAAAAATTTGTCAAAAATAAATTTTAAAGAGGTCAAAATTTTTATAATTATTTTTTTTCATTTCTCCCCCTATGAAAAGGAATTTAAGAGTGAATGTCAAAAATGAAAATTTTGGAATTTTATAAAACAAATTTGACTAGAATTTGCTCCCCTTTTTGTTAGATCAAAATCAATTAACTACAAGAGATAAGCCAATATTAGAGCACAATAACAAATATCCAACAAATATCAAGATAACCAATAATCGCCAAATTTATCAATGCAATGTATTTAGCTAGTACTAGCAAATATTTAACAAAATATCCAAAGTAGTAGCAACATAAGATAATCGTCATAACATGAAATATAAAAGCATCCTAATAGTCTAAGAAACGATGCAAAAGATCAATCCTCAATATCCGGATAAGAGGAGGAAGAATAACCTGAAGGATGACATGAACATGGAAAGTGAGCCTCCAAAGCATGAATACTAGCTTTCTTTTCATCAAAATTAGCATCCATAGCTTCAAGACGGTGATCGAAATGATCAAAACGAGTCACCATGAAGTAGTAGATAAAGTCTAAGGTGACGGAAGAACGAGGAGCAGCGGTATCAGCGGGTACATCTTCGACAATAGCAGCGAGATCATCAACTAGAGGAGCGCCATCAAGGTTTTTAACCCAATTTCCATTTTCAAATTTGAACCATTTCTTAAAGGAGGTATGATCAAGCTAACTCGAAAGGGGAACGAGAGGATCAAAAGAGGTATTAATGGAGTGTAAACGAAAAATGTGGCTTAAGACACAAACATAAGGCAAAGAAAAGGTGAAATTTGAGCCCTTAGTAATGGCGCACACCAATTCAAGAAAAAATAATTTGTGTAATATTGGGACATTCCTTGGTGTGAAAATGATAAAGCCACCAAATATCTAAGGAACGCATACGAGTGGTGTGACCATCCGACGGACGGAGGAACCAAGTGATGAAGAGTTGTAAAAGGCGTTCCTCAAAAGCAAGATGAGTGAGAATAGCATTTTCAATATCTTCAAAGGAAACTTTTTTATTCTCATTGGAGTAAGATCAATTTCGACACCCATGAGAAATGGTTTAATAGCAAAGACCTTATTAGAAAGCATTTTCCTACGAAATGTTACATTGCAATAGAATGATCAGACAAGTTGAGGGTGATAAGATTGTTAAATTGAGAGGAATGAAATCCATTTCCAATCTAGAAGAGTATGATAAAAACTGAATTTATATTCACCTGAACTCATAAAATTAAAATTACGTTCGGAGTGAATATCACGTGTAATAAAATGTTGGTGATAACGGGAAAGAGCTTCGGGATTAGGAAAAATAGGCTTTCAAAAGTTGGAGGATTGAAAGATTGACCTGAAAATGACTAGACCTAGGATGTTTAGGTGCCATTGAAAGGAGGAAAAACAAGAGTTTTAAAAGTGAATTTCATTTGGGACTCTGTCCGCGAACTATAAAATATGGTCACGAAATATGTGTAAATATACACAATCGAACAAGTAATACAGTGATTAGTGAGTATTGTATCCACAGGGATTGGAGAAAATTTATAAGTTCTATCAAATCAATTATCTAGTCTACCTAAATATAGTTAGTGCAATGGTATGTACAAATAAGAATGTTGTAGAAAAATGAAATGACAATTGGCGGGAATGAAACAATGATGTGATACGAGAGCAAAGAGGGATGTCGTGGCAAAATGGATGGAAATGTCTTGGCAAAAATAAATTGAGTGTAGTGAACTCATTTGAAAATGTAAAGGTAAAACAAAATGTAAAAACTGGATTTGATTAAAATAACTTTAGAATCCTCACACAACAAGCTACTATAGAAATTAATGATAGGAATCACTTAGGAAACTTAGGCCTATTTTATCATGAATATCTTACTTCTATGACTTACTTGCCCTACAAAGTTTACAAAAAGTGCCCAATGTTATCTCTAGTCAAGGGACTCGACAGGTTGAGGATGCCATGGAAATACCTCTCAACGTTACCAGGTGCATGGATTTTATTGGTTCAGATCAACAGAATATGTCACGCCAATACCACTCGACGTCAGCACTAGCATCTAACCTCTCGATCGAGCACTATTCCTTCTAATCGATTGAAATCCTAGCCTTATGTCTAAGGTTGGATTAGGTCTAGTTACTATCTAGAACCTCTTGCTTATGTGGATCCTCTGTAGTTTCTCTCGAACACTAAAGTATGCTACTTAGTCATTCTCTTGAACACTAAGCATTCTCCTAATGAATGACTACTCTCATAGCTCCTACAACCTTAAGGCATTAAGTATCATAAGCAAAACAAATAACAACATACAAAAACAAACATCCATTAAAATAAAACTTAAGTATCCATAATGAACTCCCACCAAATAAGGGTAGTTAATGGTAGGGTTCGAATATTCCAAGCAACAAGGAATGAAGTTCATTCGATCCATATAACCCAAATATGATAAGTGATACAAACAATAAAAGGATGTAGGAAAAGCCTTCGACGTGCCCTAGCTCGCTAGCTTCTCTCGACACCTAGCTTGCCACTCCCTTAGTTTGTTAATGGAGGAATGCCATGACAAAAATGATCGATGAAAGAAAAGATATACCTTTTCTCTTTTGAAATTAAGCTCAAACGGCGTGAAAAATAAGTCTTTATGTCTGGTGGCTTCATATCCTATTTATAGTGGGGAATAAACCTAGGAATTTATGTTAAAATTCCTATAATACCCCGAGCTGGTTTTCTTCACATGAGGGGCACTACAGAGGTGGCAATGGTCCCCTTCTAGACAGCTGGCAGTGGTCTATTATGGGAGTCTTGTAGCTGGGCGTACGTATCAACTAGATCAGTCGACTCAGGTGGCATATGTTCCCTCTTATGTGTCTGGCAGCTGAAGACACGTGAAGACAGAGACAATTGGCTCTTAAAACTATATTCATTTATCTTTTTCGCTTCTGAAATGCCATCCGAGTTGGTATTTGTATTCTGCTCAGCTTTCCCAACATGTCACAGCAATTCTCCTCGCTTATCCTTGCTCCCAAATCCTGCACATCATCAAACAAAACACATTCACCATAACGCAACACCCTTTTTAAAATAAAATGCCACGACAAAATATATTTCCACCACATGCAACTATATGCTTCTAAATGCATCTATATGATCTTATATGATCTCTTAGACAATCAATAACTTAAGTGAAAATGCCTAAATATGGTCTATTTACAGAGTTATCACACCCCTAAACTTAAGCTATTGCTTGTCCTCGAGCAATGAATAGTAGTAAGCAAAACAAAAATACCATGGCAAACTCAGGTTCAAGATAGTCATATGGGATAGAATTTCATCCCTCATAATAGTTGGCTTCAACATGCTAGACTAATTTGAGAAATCAAGTAATGTCCCCTAAGGCAAGATCTTTTGTGTGTGTGCGTGATTGTATCAACTCCATGCTTAACAAATCTAGAAAATTTCTAAGCAAGCTCTCTTGTTTTGCCACGATATTTACAAGTTTACTCCCACATTGTTTTCTTCTTCTTCTTCTTCTTTTTTTTACACTGCTACAAGGGGAGTCAACTCATTACACCTACCGTTCTAGACTTAACAATGAAGTGGAGCAAAAACTCCATTCCCTAGCCTATTGGACAGAGTCATCTCGAGACTACTTTCATTCACTCATATGTTGCGGCTGCCATTTATTTAAATGCATTATCTAGGCAATGCCATTGCATAGCGGAGTGTCCCTCTACAGTTATGCCAATGTATTTATTCACAATTTTTTTCATTTTTGAATATGTGGGGTTTTGATAATTCAAGGGCATTATCGAAGTTTTATGCTAAGGCATGCAAGTGTTCTCTTATAAAAAATTTATAAGTTCCTTAAGCATGAAAAACATATAATCGTGTATCAAAAAGTTACGAAGAAGCAAGTCCTTCTAGCCATAAAGAGTTCATCATCATCGGGCATTATTAATTTATTCCAAAAAACTAATTCGAACACTTACTAATGTCATGACATATTCATTCTACTAATACTATCGTGCAATGAATTAAGAACCCTACCTCCCTCAAACTTGAGATAAGCATTGTTTTCAATGCTAAATAAAAACTAAGTGAAAACTAGACTACATGCTATGCAATGCAATGCAAGGTTCCTTGACTACTTATGGTGGTGGTTGTGTTGTGGTGGCTATGCGACGTGGGAGCTTGTGTAATGGTGTGGGGCTGGAGTGTTTAGAATCTGATGGTGGTACAGTAGGTGGGGTTCTAAGGCCTTTAGGGATTGGAGTGAATTGAAGTTTCTTACACTAAATCACCTTCTACAAATGACGTTGACTTATTCGCAGAGGGATTTGATGTGACATTTTTTATTATTCTGTCTCAAGTGGCTCTGTGGGTTGTGAGGGTGTTGGTAAGGTTTAGAGCTAGAGCTCGATCTCTTAGCGTTCGATTGTTTGTACTGAGTGGATTGGATCAGAACCTGCTAGCTCCCCATCATCAGTGGGTTGGAGAGCATCTTCTGATGCTGCGACATCCGTATATGGGTGCAAGAGCATATCAGGGTAGACTGAAAGATCATGAGTAACGTGCAGGAGGATCTCCATGAAAGTATTCGCCTCAAATTTCTCCCTGTGCTTAACATAGGCAAAGAAGGTCATCAAGTTGTTAGTCATCTATTCCACGTGATCTTGGGTTCACTTAGCAACCTCCTCTAGAGCAGCTAGTTTTGCCATGGTATCCTGGTTTGCATAAGCCTGTGAGGTGCTCTCCTCTCTTTCCTTGCCCTTGTTTTCTTTGAATCCAAATAACATAGGTAACTTGGCCTTTGTAATACCAGACAACACATGCAATATTTCGTCAAACTGTTTCTTCTTACCGTATAGTGTCGTAATGAGGTTTGGAAATACCAAGGTCGGAGCTCCTTGATAAGCCTTCAGAATATACACATGAGTAAATCTGAAAAGTCATGGTATCTTCAAAATGCTCTGTAGATTTTGACATCTTGCAAGAAGAGTGTTGATTTGTCACGTAAGGGCGGAGCTTCTTGATAAGCCTTCAGATGCTGACCGTTAACTTTTAAAATGGTCTCATCATCTATATTATTGATATCAACAGTGCCATAAGGGTAGACATGGTGTACTTCAAAGGGTCTGGACCATCGTGACTTTAGTTTGCAGGGAAAGAGCTTCAGCCTCGTGTTGAGAAGGAGCACCTGCTGGCCAATATGAAAATGCCTTGGCAAAACATTCGATCATGCCACTTCTTGGTTTTTTCTTTGTAAAACTTTCATTTTCATATGCTTGTGCTCTAAATTCTTCTATTTCATTCATATCGAGTAATCGTTGCTCCCCAGCTAGTTGCGCATCAAAGTTAAGTTTCTTGATAGCCCAATATGCCTTATGCTCTAATTCCACATGTAGGTGGCATGCTTTCCCATATACCATCTTGAAAGGTGACATTCCCAAAGGCGTTTTGAATGCTATTCGATAAGCCCAGAGTGCTTCGTCAAGCTTCGGGGACCATTCTTTACTTATATGATTCACCACCTTCTCCAGTATTTTCTTAATCTCCCCGTTAGACATCTCAGCTTGCCTATTAGTTTGTGAGTGATATGCCGTGGTAATTTTATGTCGTACTCCATATTTTTATAATGCCTTGGCAATTAGCTTGTTATCAAAATGAGTTCATTCGTCATTGATGTTGGCTTTAGGTGCCCCAAATTGGGTGAAGATGTTCTTATGAAGGAACTTGAACACGTTTTAGAGTCATTCCTTGGTGTTGTAATTGCTTCAACCCACTTAGATATATAGGATACAACAAACAAGATGTACAAGTCTCCAAAAGAATATGGGAACGATCCCATATAGTCAATTCCCTATACGTCAAAGAGCTCGATCTTCAGAATATTTTGTAATGACATTTCATATCGTTTGGAAATGTTCTCAATGCGCTGACATCTATCACACGCTTTTCAAAACTCATGTGCATCCTTGAATAGTTAAGGCCAATAAAAGCCTGATTGGAGGACCTTAGCAACATTCATCGCACCTCCAAAATGGCCTCCATAGAGGACTGTGTGGCAATGATGTAGAATGTCTCTTTGCTCCTCCTTAGGGACATTACATCAAATTATTTGATCGGTGCATTATTTGAATAAGTATGACTCATCCCAAAAGTAAAACTTGGGATTATGCTTGAACTTCTTCATGCCCTGGTTATTCAATTCATAAGGCAAAATACCACTAGCAAGAAAATTGACTAGGTCAGCGTATCACGTAATTACCGTTGCATATAAAGTTTTCACATCAGGGAATTATTCTTGTATTTCTAAAATGCCATGGCATTCAGAATTGTTCTCTAGCCTAGATAAATGATCTGCAACCTTGTTCTGAGTATATTTTCTATCTATTACCTCTAAGTCAAATTTTTGCAATAGTAATATCCACCTAATGAGTCTAGGCTTGGCATCTTTCTTGTTTACTAAGTATTTTATAGCTGAGTGATCAATGTGAACAATAACTTTGGTCCCTATCAAGTATGACCAAAACTTGTCAAATGCAAATACCATGATAAGTAATTCATTCTCAGTGGTTATGTAATTCATTTGTGCTTCATTCAAGGTATGACTAGCATAATATATAACATGGCAAATTTTACCTCAGAGTTGCCAAAGCATAGCTTCCACGGAAAAATTGCTCGCATCACACATTAGTTCAAATGGTGATATCTAATCAGGAGGAACAACGATGGGTGCAGAGATAAGTATTTGTTTTAGCTCGGTGAATGCGCCATGGTAAATTTTTGAACACGATTGATTTTATTGAAGCATGGTGCATAAGGGTTTGGATATTGTGGAGAAGTCCTTGATGAATCTTCTATAGAACCCAACATGTCCAAGTAAACTCTTAATGCCCTTGATAGATGTTGGCGGGGGTAACTTCTTGATCACCTCGATTTTGGCTTTGTCCACTTCAATATCCTTACGAGAGATCTTATGGCCTAGCACGATGCCTTTTATTACCATGAAGTGACAATTTTCCCAATTTAGCACGAGGTCAACCTCCTCACATCACTTGAATACCTTTGCCAAATTACCAAGGCATTTCTCAAAGTCATCTCCAGAAACGGAGAAGTCGTCCATATTGATTTCTAAGAAGTCCTCAACCATGTCAGAAAAGATAGCTTGCATGTAATGTTGAAAAGTTACCTAGGCATTACAGAGTCCAAAAGGCATTCTCCGAAAAAAATAAGTGTCATAGGGACATGTGAACGTAGTCTTCTTCTAGTCCTATGGTGTGATGGCAATTTGATTGTACCCCGAATATCCATCCAAGAAGTAGAAAATGCCTTGCCTGCCAATCGATCCAACATTTGATCGGTGAAGGGTAAGGGGAAGTGATCCTTCTTGGTGGCCTTGTTTAGCTTGTGATAGTCCATGCATATCCTCCACCCAGTGACAGTATGTGTTGGCAATAACTCTTTGTCCTCTCTAGTCACTACAGTCGTGCCTTCCTGCTTTGGAACACATTGGACATGACTTGCCTATGAACTATTAGATATGGGGTAAATCACTCCAGCATAAAGACATTTAAGGATTTCTTTCATCATGACTTTCTTCATGATTGGGTTTAATCTTCTTTGTGGCTATATGGATTTTCCATGGCATTCTTCTAGCAGGATCTTGTGCATGCAAATAGTGGGATATGCCATAGTCCATCCTAACAATTTCTTGTGTTGTGACAAAACACTTAACAAACTACGTTCTTGGTTAGGAGTAAGGGCAGAGGAAATAATAACAGGTAAAGTTTCATTACTATCCAGATAAACATATTTAAGATGATGTGACAAATTTTTTAACTCTAGGGTAGGTGCATACTGTGATGAGGGCTTAGGAGGAACAAACTCATCGAAATCAAGAGGTTCAAAGCGTGTACCTAGGCTACCTATGAGAAATCTAGCCTGCTACACCTCCAAAGAAAAGTCATTGGGCTCCTCGTCACTTTCTTTCTCAATAAGCCTCTCATAATTTTCCACCTGAATGAAATTGTAATGGAAAAATTGATCAGCTTCTCATGCTATTAATGAATCCACTTCGAAAATGCTCTGACATTCTTTAGACTCATCCATGTACTTCATAGTACGGAAAACATTAAATAATGACACATTGGTCAGCCACTCTCATGGTGAGTTTACTATTCTCACAGTCGATAAGAATACGCCCAGTAGCTAGGAAGGGTCTCCCCATGATTATGGGTGTCGTGGCATCAACCTAACAATCCAGTATAAGGAAGTCTAATGGAAACACAAATTTGCCCGCTTTTACAATGACATCCTCGACTCATCCATGAAGACGAACATGGGAGCGGTTGGCTAGTTGCAAGATAATAGAGGTCGGTCTCGCATTTCATATTCCAAGATTAAAGAAGATTGACTTAGGCCTCAAGTTCACGCTTGAGCCAAGGTCACATAGTGCATTCCCAACATAATTTTCTCCTATCAAACATGGAATGATAAAGTTTCCTGGATCTTGTCGCTTTGGTGGTAGCTTGCTTAAGGTAAAGCAATATGCTTTTGCTGTGGCAACGGTCTCAAACTTCTCAGCTTTTCTTTTCTTGGTAAAAATCTCTATGAGAAATTTAGAATATGCCAACATTTATTCTATAACTTCAAAAAAAGAAACATTGATTTGGAGTTGGTCCAGAATGTCGACAAACTTCTTGAATTGAATATCATCATAATGCATCTTTAGTCTTTGTGGGAAAGGTGGTGGGGGTCTGACTTCCTCTAATGAAGGGATAAGAACAACATTTATAGTGGCATTTTTGTTCTCCCTAAGTTGCTTCACTGGATGAACCTTCATCCTTATCTTTCTCCACTTGTGTCTCTTCTGGCATTTCACACTCAGCTTGCACCGTTACATGGGGTAAATCATTCGTCTTCCTTCACCCAAACTTATCTTTTACATTGATTTGGGTGCTACTCCGTAAAGTGAGTGCACTACATTGCTATTTTTTATGAGGTTTAGTGACTTAAGTATCACTCGACAGATGACCTGGTTATTTTTCTTGTAATGACATGACAATTTGACAAACCTGACCCTCAAACTCTCTCAGAGATGAGTTGTGTCTTTGAAGCAAAGCTCTTTGGTTTTTTTATAGAGGTAGTATGGTATTGCAGCATGGTCTTCGTGGTTGCTATAAAATCTTGCATTTTGGCCTCCAAAGAACTTGTGTAAGATGAAGATGGCACTCCCTTGTTATAATTATCCCATTGCATATTCGTTTGAAACCCTTGGGAGTCATTGAAATTCTGCTACCTAACGAGCTGATTAGCATTGCTGGTTCCTTGATTTCCCCACGATAAGTTTGGATGTTGACGCCATCCAGGATTATAGGTGTTAGAATAGGGGTTATTATTACCTCGATTGTAGTTTACTACATAGTTGATGGATTCCTGATTGGTAAGGCACTCGCTCTCATGGTGATTGCCATGGCATAATAAACATGCATAGTTGACTGCCTTTACTTCCTTCACCTCACTTGGTCTTTGTAAATTCTTCAATATATTGGTGATATCAACAAGTTGGGCGAACATAGAATCCTTAGTATCTAACTTGATTACCCCATGCGCTTTTATCCCAATTCTAAGCCTCATAGATGAGAATTGATAATCATTATTGGAAATCCTGTCCAGAATATCGAATGCCTCTACAGATGATTTATCGAGCAATATCCCATTTGTCGAGGCATATAGCATCATTCTCGTAGGTACATTTACTCCATTATAGAACATTACTACTTGAGTCCAATCTTGAAAACCATGATTGGTGCACTTACGAAGCAATCCTTTATATCGATCCTAACATTCATACATTGATTTGTCATCATCTTGACGAAAATAAGCGATGTTGTTCCTCAGTTGGGTGTTCATGTTCGACGGATTATACCGCAGCAAAAAACTTTTTCACAGATCAGTCCAAGACTCCATTGAACCCTTTGGAACACCACTCAACCAAGACCTTGTTCGGTCACTTAGAAAATATGGAAATAGCTTTAACTTTAATACATCTTTGTGTACTCCTTGTTGTCAGAAAGAATCATACACCTCCAAGAAGTTACGAATATGTTGCATGGTATCTTCGTTTGGCATGCCCCCAAATTGTTCTATGGAATTTAACTTATTGAACATGAAATGTTTGAGCTCAAAATGGGCTATCTGAATCTCAGGTGCCACAATTCTTGGATTTAAATAGTCCAAGATAGGATTTAAGTGATCACGAATGGCACGAGGCCTAGTTGCATTCCCAACATATGGAATAGCATCGACATTCTGATCTTCCTCATGGCCAATACCTTGATTTCCAATTTGATACATGTTTACACGTTGAGCACATCTTTTTTTTTTGCCTAAATAGCCTATGAATCTCAGGTTCAATTGGTTCTAATGGTTCATCAGAGTGTCTTCTGGTCATACACTAAGAAAAACCTGAAAAACACAAGGAAAATAACAAGTAAAATTATAAAAAAATTGAAGAAGTAAAATAAAAATGCTATGAAAAACTAATTAACTTCAGTTGCCAATCCCCAGCAACAACGTCAAAATCTTGTCCGTGATTTGTGACTACTAAATATGGTCGCGAAATATGTGCAAGTATACACAATCGAACAAGTAATACAGTGATGAGTGAGTATCATATCCACAAAGTTCAATCAAAGCAATTATCTACTCTACCTAAATATAATTAGTGCAATGGTATGTACAAATGAGAATGATGTAGCAAAATGAAATAGATATTGGCGGGAATGAAATGGTGGTGTGATGTGAGAGCAAATAGGGATGTCGTGGCAAAATAGATGGAAATTTCTTAGCAAAAATATATTGTGTAGTGAAATAAATTGAAAATGTAAAGGCAAAACAAAATGTTAACAGTGGATTTGATTAAAATAACTTTAGAATCATAACACAACAAGCTACTATGAGAATGAATGACAGGAGTCACTTAAGAAACTTAAGCCTATTTTCTCAGGATAGTCTTACTTCTATACCTTACTTGACCGACAGAGTTTACAAAAGGTGCCATATACTATCTCTAGTCAAGGGACTCGACAGGTTGAGGATGCCATGGCAATACCTCTCGGCATTAGTAGGTGAAGGGATCCTATTAGTTCAGATCAACAGAATATGTCACGACAATACCACTCAGTGTCAACAATAGCATCTAACCTCTCAAACAAGCATTACTCCTTTTAGTCTATTGAAATCCTAGCCTTATGTTTAAGGTTGGATTAGGTCTAGTTATTATCTAGAACCCCTTGCTTATATGGATCCTCCCTAGTTTCCCTCGAAATCTAAAGATATGCTACTTAATCATTCTCTTGAACACTAAGCATTCTCCTAAGGAATGACTACTCTCATAGCTCCTACAACCTTAAGGCATTAAGCATCATGAGCAAAACAAATAATAATATACATAAATAACCATCCATTAAAATAAAAAATTAAATACCCATAATGAACTCCCACTAAACAAGGCTAATTCATGGTAGGGTTCAAATATTCCAAGAAACAAGGCATGAAGTTTATTCGATCCATACAACACAAATATGATAAATGATACAAATAAAAAATGGATGGAGGAAAAGCCTTTGACGTGCACTGCCAGAGCTCACTTCAGCCACAACAAACTGCCCTAGCTCGCTAGCTCTTATCGGACGCCTAGCTTTCCGCTCCCCCCTCTAGCTTGTTAATGAAGGAATGCCACGACAAAAATGATCGACGAATGAAAAGAGATGCCTTTTCTATTTTGAAATTAAGCTCAAATGACATAAAAAATGAGTCTTTAAGTCTAGTGGCTTCATCTCCTATTTATAATGGGGAATAAACCTAGGAATTTGTGTTAAAATTCATAGGATACCCTGAGCTGGTTTCCTTCACATGTGGGGTGCTGTAGAGGTGGAAATGGTCCCCTTTTGGGCAGCTGGTAGTGGTCCATTCTGGGAGGCTTGCAGCTGGGTGTACATGTCAACCGGATCAACCGACTTAAGTGGTAGATGTTCCCTCCTAAATGTCTAGCAGCTGAAGGCACGTGAAGACAAGGACATCTGGCTTTTAAAAATATTTTCCTTTGTCTTTTTCTCTTCCGAAATTTCGTTCGAGTTAGAATTTGCATTCTATTCAACATTCCCAGCATGTTACGACAATCCTCCTTGCTTATCTTTTCTCCCAAATCTTGCACATCATCAAACAAAACACCTTCCCCATAACGCAACACCGTTTTCAAAATAAAGTGCCACGATAAAATATATTTCCATCATATGCAACTATATGCTCCTAAATGCATATATATGATCCTATATGAGCTTTTAGACAATCAATAACTTAAGTGAAAAGGCCCTAAATATGAGATTTTTACAGAGTTATTAAAGTCTTCACAAACACTTGGTGGACAAAGTTGAGTTTTGGGTTCTTAGAGAAAATGGATTAGTGGGTAAACCTCCTACATTAAAAACATATGTATAAGTGATTCTAAATATCAACCCAATTTCAACAACATTAAGAAATTTTCACATAAATAAAAAAAATTAAAACCCTAACTAAAATATTTTTTCACCAATTATTTAATAAGTCTTGAAATTTGATGAAAAAGATATGTTTTAAAAGGTTTTTGGTATCAAAGTAATAACAAATTCAACATAGTTAAGAAGAATAAAAGTTAAATAATTGAACATTGTTGAAAATGAAAAGCTTTGAGTTTTAAAGAAATTACCAAGAAATGAATGAATAGGAAGACTAAGAGGGTAAAAAGAGATGATCGGAGATAGAAGCCAGCGGTTGGATAACAATTGAGACTTCCTTTGAATAGAGGATGTGAGATATAGTGAGAGAAGGTGTTTGGGTATTTTAGTTTGAACGGTGGAACTGAAAAGAAATAAGGGCTTTTTAGATGCAAAGCACAAAGCCCATGATTTTTAAAGGGATGTTTTGAAACCTATATCAGCGTTTCAAAACCCTTAGCTCGAAATTTGTTTACTGCCCAACTGATTTTGAAACCACCAATAGGGGGTTTCAAAACCATCAACCCAAATTTCATTCTGCTCAAATGGTTTCGAAACCACTAATAAGGGGTTTCGAAAATTTTGCTCTAAAATGTAGGGATTGACTAATTTTGACCATGAAGTTTATCCGGAATAAGAGTCTATCATACATGAATATTATAAGGACTTTTGTAAAATTCAAAAATTAGTCCAAAAGGTCATGAAATGACATGTATACCCCTTAATGTATGCATTGGATAACCACATAAAATCACTCAAACATGTATAATAATGAATTTTAAGCCAAAAATTCAATTAAAAGCTTAAAAATTCAAAATAATTTGGATTTAGGTATAGGGAATGCTGGAAAGTCCTAACTCTCTCCTAAGCATCCAAAATATTTCTTTATCTAAAAGCTAGGTAAAAATATCAACTATTTGATGCAAAGTATCAACATACTCTAGAACTACATCTTCCTTAAGGACATGATATCTAATGAAATGATGTCTAATTTCAATGTGTTTAGTTCTAGAGTGTTGGATGGGATTCTTAGTGAGACAAATTGTACTAGTATTGTTACACTTAATTGGAATGGTACCAAAATCAATTCCACAGTCTAAAAGTTGTTGTTTTATCCATAAAACTTGTGCACAACAACTATCGACCGAAATGTATTCCGCCTTGGTGGTTGATAATGCAACACAAGTTTGTTTCTTAAAAAACCATGAAATTAGAATATTTCCTAGGAATTAACATTTACCGGAGGTGCTTTTTCTATCCAATTTGCAACCTCCAAAATCCGCATCCTAGAAGGTAAGAAAGCTAAAGTTTGGGTCTTTAGGATACCAAAGTCCTAAACTAGAAGTGTCTCTAAGGTATCTAAAGATATTCTTAATGGTCTGCAAATGAGATTCCTTAGGACAATTTATATCTAGCACACAAGCAAACACTAAACAAGATAAAGAAAGGAACCAATCATCGACCTATATAAGTTAACATTAATACATTTACCTTCCTGATCTTTTCAAGCTTTTTTAAGTGCTAATGGGAGTGGCTTGAGGTTTTACATTCTCCAAGCCAAATTTCTTGATCATGTCCCTTATGTACTTAGCTTGATTGATGAAGATTCCATCATTTATTTGCTTGATTTGGAGTCCCAAAAAGAATGATAACTCCTCCATCATGGTCATCTCAAATTCACCTTGCATCAACTTAGAGAATTCTCGGCAAAGAAGATCATTAGTGCACCAAATATAATATCATCAACATAAATTTGTACTACTAACATGTCATTCTCTTTTCTTTTAATGAAAAATGTAGTATCAACCTTCCCTTTAGAAAAACCTTTTTCAATTAAAATTTTTGATAATATTTCATACCAAGCTCTAGGAGCTTGTTTCAAACCATATAAAGCTTTTTAAAGTTTGAAAACGTGGTTTGGAAATTTTGAATCTTCAAAATTGGGAGGTTTTTAACATACACTTTATTAATAAAGCTATTTAGAACAACAATTTTGACATCCATTTGATAAAGCTTAAAATCATTAAAACATGCAAAAACAAGTAATAATTTAATGGCTTTCATTCTAGATACGGGAGCATATATCTCATCAAAATCAATTCCCTCTTCTTTAATGTAACCTTGAGCAACTAGTCTGGCTTTATTTCTCACTATGTTACCACTCTCATCTAGTTTGTTTCTATAAACCCATTTAGTACCTATAGTAGGCTTATTACTAGGCTTTTCAACTAATGTTCATACTTTACTTCTCTCAAATTGATTTAACTCTTTTTACATATCCATAATCAATTGTTCATCATTTAATGCTTCTTTAATATTCTTAGGCTCTATGCATGAGATAAATGCAACATGATTACAAATATTCTTAAGAGAAGATTTAGTGGTTACTCCTATGGATGGATCACCCAAAATTTCACCACCTTTGAGATAATTGGACTCCTTTTGGTATAAGACCTCCTTTTCCTCTAGAGTTAGATTCTTGAAGGGATCTTGAGTTTCCTCATTCTTTATTTCTTTTCAATGATGATTCACTAACTTCGTTTGAATTTAAGATACCTATATCATAATCAACACAAGAATCATTACTCAGAAGGGGGTTATCATAAAAAAACATGTATTGACTCTTCTACCACTAGAGTTCTTTCATTAAAGACTTGATAAGCTTTTGAATTTGAAGAATAACGAAGAAAAATTCCTTCATCACTTTTTGCATCAAAATTACCAAAATTATATTTTCCATTATTTAAAACAAAACACTTTCATCCAAAATGATGAAAATAACTAATGTTAGGCTTTTTTTCTTTTTGAAAAGTTCATATGGAGTTTTCTTTAAAATAGACCTAATCATTACTTTATTAATCTCATAACAAGCGGTACTTATGGCTTCCACCTAAAAATACTTTGGCAAATTGTTTTTCACAAATTACTTTATTTATCTCATAACAAGG